>NC_133757.1:90879977-92079977 GCF_036562045.2 Rhinolophus sinicus | reverse complement strand
AGGTTGGTGAAATGTTCTTCTTAAATGCCTATATGGACAGATATACGAGTATGTAATTAAAATAAGAACATAGTCTGTATCTTATATTGCTGAAGTTCATGCATTTACAAACAAAAATCCAGTTTGCTTCTGATAGCTCAAATTTATTGTTCTCCTGAGCCAAACCTCAATTCTAGAAGCTATTTATTAGGAGACCTCAAGAGTTTCATTTCCCTTATTCACTTTCCTTATTGGGTGAGACTCTATTAGGAAAATAGACTGTGATTCTGTTTTGATTTATTAAGTTTGGATAGCAGATTCTAATGTGAATTCATAGGTTGAGTTCTCCTCACCTCAAGTGTTTTCTCTTGAATCTTATACTCCTAGAGGTGTTTAAGATTTAAAGTTTTGAAATAACAGCCATACCATTAAATGTTGAAAAGTTTTTTTCTTTTCTTCTATTTGTCACTGCCTTTTACTAAATTCTCTTTGTCTATGTAGTCCTTTCTAACTTTTTTCATTGGGGAAATGAGAAGTTTTTTGAGGCATGGAAAAGAGATAACTTTATTTCTCCTATTTTGGGAGTTGGAAGACTTGTTTGGACAAATTTTGTATGGATAGTACCACTTTTTTGCTTTAATGACCTTAACCTTGCTGAGTGCTATCAGCCAAAGGGCTGTTTAAAGTATAAAAGAGATTATGTATTTGAAAACGATAAGACATGCTGTGAAATATGTGTATGTCATCCAAGCAATTTCAAGCACAGAGTGTACAAATATTCGCTACAAAACATTTTGTTAATGACCAGACTAGGATCCCCCTGATTTTCTATTTGAGTAAGTGCTATAAAATGAAACTATTTATGTGTGTGTGCATGTACGTACATAAACACACACACACACACACACACACACACACACACACACACACACATATAAAAGCTCTGAAAGTTATACATAAAGAAAGTTAGAAATGTCTATAGTGATTTATCAGACACAATCTGTAGGTGAAAGAAGAGTCCACAATTTTTTCTTCACAGTTTTTTTTTCCTTGTACAGATTACTAGTACTATTTTATTTTTAAAGTATAATGTAAAAATTACTTTTTTCTTTACAGTTCTCATCTATTTGCCACTAAAAAAATTAATCTCCTTGTCATTTGTCCCTAAAAATAATACACTAAAAATGTTTTGGAAATAAATTCAACATTAAAAGTATAAAGTAAAATTCAATGAGTACGTATTAATTCACAAAACGCAATTTTTCTAGTGAGCATTTGCTATCTCTGCCATTTGTATAACACATTAAATCATTGTATTCATTTTTATGCCAATTATTATGCTTTATTTAAAGCTCAAGTCAGGGACATTATTTCATGTAAGGCACGTACTTAATGTTCCTTTTACTTACTTTGACACTGGCATACTGAATTTATCTTTTAATGATCATATTTTTCTAGCTTTATTGAGATATAATTGATAGATATTATGTAAGTCTAAGGTATACACTGTGATGATTTAATATATGTATATATTGTGTATTATTGACACACAGAGTTAGTTAACATATCCATCATCTCACAGTTTCCGTTTTTTTTCTGTTGAGAACATTTAAGATCTACTCTCTTAGCAACTTTGAAGTACACTATACAATACAGTATTGTTATCTATAAATACCATGTTGTACGTGAGATCCCCAGGACTTATTCACCTTGTAACTGGTACCCTTTGATCAACATCTCCCAGTTGCCATCCCTGCAACCCTTGCCCCAAGCCCTTGGCAACCACCAGTCTTTAAATGAGTATTTTGACTGACCTGACTTGATAAGTCTATTGAAACAGTCAGTTCCTAGTTTTAACTTTGTCCTTGAAGTATTATTTCAAGAAAAAAAAATTAATTGTTTTGGGCCATAAAACTCTTTCAAGTGATTATGATATACCTATAAATATATATTCATATATTTAAAGGTCATATGTAATTTGACCTTTCCTTTGGATTCCTCCCTCCCCCCAAATTTGTGCTCGGCTATATTCTGTGCATTTCTTAATACTCCAAACCAGTTTCTCTGATAAACTTGGTCTTTATTGAGCATTTCTTTCACTAATAGAACCCACTGCATTTTTATTTATAATTAGTACCTTATGTTTTCCTATTTGGTACCTGTTCTTAAAGTTGGGAATTCGATATGTCATATATTAGTATTGTTTTATAATATGTTGCTGTACTAAGTAGTTGTTCTATGACTCCATTTCTTATTCTTCTAATTATATTTTATGTCCTTTGTCTGCAAAAGGCATATCAAATATATACCATGATTTTCTATCTAGTCAGACTTCTTAAAATGTTCTCATTTACTAGTGATACCACTTTAAGTTAATTATTTCTTTAAAAAATTGTAATGAAAGTTTTGGCTTTATATATAATTAATATGATAAAACTTTTAAAAAATACAAATGCAGAAATATGTGAATTATTCAGATTCTTTTAATCATTATATTTATTATTTTGTATTAGGAAAACTGAACAGAGACAAATAAATCAGATACCCAAATAAGAATTAACCAGGATAAGAGGGTGTTGTAGGGGAAGATGTTCCTGGTTGATAGGGCAAAATTTCCCCAATGATGTGTGTGAACAAGTAAGTAAGAAATAGGGATTCAGTAAGGCTTAACATCTGACTTATTTGAGAAGCAAAAGATAGAGATGAGGAATGGCAAAGACAGGATTACTAATGGACATCTTCCGGTTTTTAAGCAAGATAATGAAATAATCTGATTTGAGTTCTGGTAGTAACACACTATCACAATGTAAAGAATGAAACAAAATGAAGTGATACAGGTTGTGGGGTGGCTAATTTAGAAACCTAGCTGAGATATAAAGCACACTTGACACAAATTGCATGTTCTTAATAAACACAGTTGCTTGGTTAACTGAATGTAATTTAACTTACTAATTTTTGAGACATAATTTAAGTTAACCCAGTAACTGTAGTTTAACCTTTTGGAAGAGTCAGAAAAAAAAAAAAAAGAAAAAAAAAGAAGGAATCAGAGATTGCCATTTCAGGGGTTTTTCAGCATATATATACCTTATAAAGAAATACTCTAAAAAAGAAATACTTTTTTATATACATGTTCCTGATTTTTCTCACATCTTAGAGCAAGTTGGGAATTTTGAAAAAAAGTGGACACTTTCCAATTTGATACGAAAAACAATGTGTATATGGTAAAAGTATGTTATTTTTCTTGCTTTGAAAATTGACACATTTAGAAATAGTGTCTATTGTGTAAGGCAAAACAAATTCCTATGCCTATCATTTCAATTTGAATTCTTACCACAAGGTAATCAAAATATTATCTTGGTTTCTAGTCATTTGTGAATTTAGGTTTTGACAGAGGAATAGAAAATACTTCCTTTTAAAATACAAAATAAACTGCTTAATAAACTCACTATGCAGAAAAGCATGAGTCATTTGTAGATTTAAAGTTGATTATGGAGTATATCCCCTGAGTAAATGATTAATATATTTCTTCAACTGACAGAAAATTTTCAAACTTATATGGAATTGAAAACAGTCTGAAGAAAATCATATATATTTTGCTCATGAAGTTGATAAAATTATTTTCATCATCTTAAAGAAATAGGTACATCAATAAATGCATCCCATTTCATTTATTCATAGCTAGTCCAGTGGCTGGGGTACATGAACACATATCCCTCCAAATTCAACACTCAGGGGCTACCCCCATTTTAGTTAGTTTTCTCAAGGGGCTTTTGGATCACATTCATATTGGCAACCTGAATGTCTTGAGACTTTTACACTTTGAAATGTTAGCCATGTGAGTTGGTAATTTGATTGTATGGATACCTATTTAATGAATAATTCCTTGTCATTGAAATACCTTGTTTGCTAGATCACCAGTTAATTGATGATTTTTAGAGCCCTGAGAGGAAATTCTGCAGAAATCTTGGGATACCTTTTTCATAGGGCACTTCCCTTGAGCCAGGTATTTACTTGTCTTTCGGGTATTGGTCCTTGGATCTCCATTGGCTCAAGTCCAAATGTCCTCATCTCTCCGGAAGATCTTCAGCCACCCTAATCTCCTCTGACTCATATCTGACCAGAGCTTTTTGAAGTGTTTTCAGTAGCTTTAAACATAACCAACACTAGGGTATATGATGGATTAACAAACATATTATTGCTCTCTTTTACCTTTTCACAACTAATATGTCTTTTAGTACAATATTGTTAGTTCTATCCTCCAAGGAGCTTTCATGGGCTTCCCCTTCTTGTAATTTCTGTTACTACTACAGGCTTTTTCCCCTTTTCCTTTAGGTTCTATACAATAAGCTGCTACACGGGTCCAATTTGTTTTCATTTCCAGAATGACCCTTCCAAAAGATAAACCCATGGTTGGTCTTTTCATGCCTGAAATCCTTAATGCCCGAAGTAATGCTTCTCAATATTTGTTTTCTCCTCTGGCCCACAGGATGGATGGTTTTCACATGGAAGGAACTTCCTGGGAACATCTAGGTTTAGGAACACATCGCAGTATGCTAGCCTTAGTGACATTCCATCCTTACCTACTCAACAGAGTATACAATAACAAAACTGAGTGAGAATATCCTATAATAGGACAACACATGAATTGTCTAGAATACAAAAGACAGTCAAACTTTGGCTCATTAGTAGAGTAGCAATGGCAGTATTTACGGTGCACACTGCAACTCGTTCCTATGACTAAGACTAGGACTTGTGAAATTCATTCCAAGTATTTCAAAAGAGTACATTTAAGCAGTGTTTTTCATGACTTGGTCCTTTGCAATCTGTTTGGGTTCATTCATATCTTATTTTCTGTCGCCTGAATCGCTCTAGTCCCACATCATGACACACACAGCTATATACTCCAAACAAAAGGTATTTCTGTGGCATTATTTGTTCGGTTCCGTCTGTGTGAAATGTTTTCCACCTCTTCACCCACTCCACACTCCCATCTCTTGATTCCATTTTAGGATTATGCTGAACATCTATTCAAGATTTAACTTTCAATCTTTAGCTCCAGTGTCATCTTTTACAGGGAGTCCTTTCTGATGCCTCTAGCAGAGTTGTCGTCTTTCTTCCTGGTGCTTCCAATGATGGGCCAGAAGTGTAGTGCATCCTCCTAGAGCACCACTAGCACATCAGCAGAAAATATTCATTTCTAATTGTACCAGGTTTCTAAGAATAATGAGTCCTATTAACTGGGCTTCCTTTATTTGTTGAGAATGAATGTTAATATGAGTGGTTGTGCAAATGTGGAGATTGAATTGTTCTCATAAATAAAGGAAGAATATTAGGATATCCAAGAAACAATTTGGGAAGAGCTATGGCAAGTAACAAGAAAGAATAGTGAGGTAGAGTTACTCTCTGTGATTTCTCCCTGCTATTCCTAACTTTTCATTAATATTTGTTAAAAGGTACTGTGTGTATGTGTGTGTGTGTGTGCAGAAACTAGGGAAAATGATGAGTTCTTTGGGTTGAGTCTGGGTGAAAAAAGAAATACCATGTGGACCTTTAGAGGTTCATATGGAGAAAAGATTATAGTAGCATAATATGCTAAGAATCTAAAGTTTGAGGAAGGCTTTGGACTTCACATCACATAATCAGAGCACTTGAGGAAGTCTTACTCGTATGTGTGCACACCCCCCTCCTTCCCCCCCCCCTCCCAGATTCTGGCTCCTGTTTCTTCCTGCTGCTTTGTGACTCTAAATCCTCAAAGCCATCGATTGTGTGGTGTTATTTTATTAGAGGTGCTAGATATAATTTGGAATCATTGTTGATTTAGTGTTTTTTAAGTTTTCAGTAGATGGTCAGAATTTTGATTACACATATTCCTTCACCAAATTAACTTGAAATTTGGTAAAATATAATATATTGATATCAGTTCCTCTCAGTGTTTAAAATTCACACAGCTAGAATTTAGTTCTACAATAATATAGTGACTGGGCTTATTTCTAATTAGATTAGGATGTCGAAAATGATGTCAAGATGTCACTGATCCAAAGAGACTGCAATTGACATGGATTTTAGAGAATGGGTCTTATTGGTGGAAGGTTAAAATAGAGACTAAAAATATTGAGTACTTAAAAAAGAATGCATCTGTATCAAAAGAATATAATCAAAGGGAAAAAATTGAGATCGTATGGGAAATAAAGAAAAAAATGTTTTTCTTGTGTACAGTAGAATATGAATATCCTAAAAGATTTAAACTTGGAATTTAGTTCAGTAGCACAGCAAATATTCTCAATTTTTAACTCTAAGTATTTAATGCATTGATGATGTTTTATTAGTCAAATTTTGGAATTGACTGATATTATCGTAAGAAAGAATGAGACCATTAGCTTGAAAAAATAGGTGTATATCGATAGAATTGTAGGTCACCTTTACTGAGTAATTAGATATGTTATTTCATGTTCATAGGCCAAATAATTTCTTGCCTTTTATGCAGGTTTTTACTCCATAATTTAAGGTTCTTTAAATGTTAATTGATTTTAGCTTTACATATAATAGCTTATTATAGCCCCTGTCAATTTATTAAGTTATTATTTGAAGAACGTGAAAATTAACATGTGTTGTAATAGGTTGTGCTGCATACTATTGTTAGTTTTACTACTCATAAACACAACTAATTCAAGGCAGAAATGATAAGTTATATCCTAAAAAACTAACAAAATACCATGGAATTGGGAAGAAAAGAGATAACCTTCAAGTGAAAATTAGAAAAAAATCCAAGGGAAGCCTCCTGGAAAAGGTTTTATTTGAAGCAAAAGTCTAATGTTTGATTAATTTTCAACAAGTGGAATTACATGGCTCAGAAATACCATTTCTTCATGAGGTTGTACCTCATTTCCCAAGACAGTTTTACGGGCTGACATTATTAGTTCCTTTTTCACGATATCATATTATTTCTAGCCTAATATTCTCATTAGAAATCTAAATAGTACTAAATGCTTGGCTAAGAGAACAAAGACCTACGATATAGAATCTTATACATCATGGAACAATATACACATTTTCCTATATATTATTGTATTTATAAGGTTATATAACACACACACACACACACACACACACACACACACACACACACACACACACACACATATATATGTATTGTTTCTGAGGAAAATGTTAGGTAAACTAAAGCTATTCATAATTAAATATAAAAAAAGCATTGTAGAGACTAAATATTTCCAACGAACAGAGTTGTTATCTTTTTTTATTGTTTGCACAAATACTATTATGTGTTAGCTAGATAGTTTTGTATTAATGGTATAAAATATAGAGAAATACAGAAAACCATGATTAATAATTTTTACTTCTTCATAGTATCTTTCTCCAAATAAACAATGCATTATACGTAATAATGTCATTATACATTTCAATAATATTTTCAGAATTTTCTTCTCACTTAAAATATATACACATATATATTTTAAGCAAAAGTCTAAAAATCTTTCCCATCTGAAATGGTTTTGAGGAAGAAGTGCTCTATAGTACAAAATATATTCTAAAAGGCTTAACACCTTCCGCTGAGTGAAACACCAGCTGGATTCTGAATAATTTAGGCAACAACTCCCCATTCATTAGTATGACTCATTAGAAAAGACAGAACACTGGTGCCATCATGCAGTCCCTCCTGCTGAGAGAGCAATCACATTACAATCACTTCACCCTCAGATTGGTCTAAAGGGTTTTCAGGAGCTGAGAGCACAGCATAACTTCAAGTGAACAAGAACCTGCAGGGTTACAATAGCATCCTCTCCAAAATAGAACCACGTGGCTGGGACCACTGTGCAGCTGATCAGCAGATGATACTCTACAGAATCACTTCAGCCCAAAGAGAGGAACTTGTGTTTTTATTTAATCTTTTTGAAAGCTTAGTTGTTTAGTATCCCATGCTAATAAGACTAACTGTGCTTCACCGCCACCCCCCCTCCCCTTTTGCTGTACAGCTTTACTACAGTCTCCAACCCTTATACGATGGCAGATCTACACATAGGTGAGTCAGTTTCTGTTCACAGGGAGCTTAGTACTTAGCTGGTAAGGCAAAGACTTCTCTAAGAAACAATGGTACAGTGTGATTTATTCCTGCTAGAAATTGGAAGAATACAACATTCATTTATGTTTTTAATTATTGGTGTATTTTTAAAAGCAGTTATTTTGAGGGGCACACCACTATTACTACACTTGTTTAAATATCATATTTCTCATTTTGGGGACAATTATTTCAGAATTGCTTGTAGAGCTATTTGAATATTTGTCAGTTAATAATGAATGAGATGTTTCCAATTAGTCAAAGCCGGGACTAATGATATGAAGAGTGATATAACTGGATAATCCGCCTCCCCCCTTTTGGGTGAAAAATACACTGTGAAATTAGTGAATCTGGAATCAATTTCTAAAATTAAATCAAAAAATAAAATTTTGCTAGTAAAATGCATAGTGTTTCATCAACCTACAGCTTCAATAAAGCAAACTTCACTTAGCTAATAGTCACAAAAGGCATGGATTAAAAAAATGTGGATGGATTTGGCTTAAACTTGTTCCAACTTCTGGAAAAATATTTGCCTTACTGAGCCCTGGTCAGTAGTTATCCTATATGAAGAATAGTATCAGTTTCTAATATCATAATTATACCTTAATGAAAATGTTCTTAGTTATTAGAATATTTCATAGATGCAAATCAATAAAATTTCCTCTATAATAACAATAAATAAAATATGAAATTTAAATATAGTGCATTTGTTAAAGTTAATGTAATTTTCAGACGTATTCTATTCAGTAGCTTAGTTACAGAAAGTTGCAGTTACTTTTTGGGGAGGGGTCAGGAGATACTAATTTTTTTTTTTTTTTTTTGGCTTTCTTGTTTTTTCTAGTATTCTGGTGATAGAAAAGGTAGCAGTAAACATTACACCTCTACTTTTCTGTCTAAGTAAATGGTCACTGACCTTTTACCATGTGCAATATAATTGGCTTGGAGGAATACTGGAAATATAACTTGTACGCAGAGGGATGGATTCAGGGAAAGAAAGCTGGGATAAGTGATTTTGTACAAAATTTCCAAGCTGGTCACACCTCTAGTTTCAGTCTTTGGGTTTTATTTATACCTGTCAATAGGCTGTTTAATAGTGAGCACATAACGTTTTAGATATAGAGTCAAAGAAAAAAAGTTTTTCTTTCTCCACTTGTTCCAACCACATGGATTATATCCCACCTAAGCTCCAGATTCAGTTTAAATTCCACCTCTTATGTGAAATCTTTTTAGATTTTATCAAGTATTATTTATTATTTACTTTGCCTCTCTATTATGCATAGCCTTGCATTTTTTTGCATTTGTCTTTTCCTCTAAATTTTAAACTTATGGAGGGCAGGTACATTTCGTTTCTTACTCTTCAAAGCATTTAGTGCCTTAGATAAAAAAGTGTGCTTTAAGAATGTTTATAAAATATAAAAGTAAAAATACATGTAGCACAGTGACATCTTTAGTTTATCAAGTAATTTTTTAAATTCATCATTCATATAAGCAGGCTATGATCTATGCATTCTCACCTGCATTTCCTTGGTAATTGCCTCAGCAGTCTTGCAAAACTAGTATATTAGTTTTACTTCACAGATGAGGAGACTATGAGGACAAGCTGTTTAAAGCCATACAGATAGTGTGTCATGATGCCAACACTCGAATCCAAATTCAACTTCATGACTAGTGCCCTTTCCATATAGTTGTAATTGATGTAAAATGATATATACTATTAAAGCCTTTTTTTCATCTTTGCAAGAAAAAAAATGTTTCTATTTACCAAGGATCTTGCAGGTCAAAACACAACACTAAAAGCATAAGCTCTTACTCCCAGGCCAGTTTTAAGAGAAAAACAAAGAAAACCCTCTGTGTGTGTGTGTGTGTGTGTGTGTGTGTGTGTGTGTGTGTGTGTTAGAATGAGGGATTGAGAAGAGAACAAGAGAAGATAACCAGAAAGAAATTCATATTGGCTGAATCACCAAAATGCATTTAAGAACAGAATAATATTTAAGTTCAAGGTATTTGCAGTACCTCAATACAAAGCTTACTCTTATCATGAACCCCCAATACAGATTGGTTGGGATGGCTTTTTGTTGATGATATTTTGAAAGAGTGAAGGAATTAGGTTTATGCCAACAATAGGGTTACCAACCATTGAGAAAGGATAGCATACGTGGGCTGGCTAGATATTTTCTGAACTAATTAAAAGAAAAGGAAACATAGATTGAAGGTAAAGAGAACAATTTATCTTATGCCCTGTGTTCTCCTCGCCTCAGACAAGAGACTTTAGGGAGACAGAGTCATTGGGATAGGAATTTTGTGAACTTAATTTGAATCTTAAAAGACATGACTTCAGCTTATATCTGGGTTATATTGTACCACTCTGTAGGAGATATATTAAAGACTACTCTGCTATTTTCTTATCTTTGAAGATAAAAAATATCATGGAGCAGATCTAAAAATTCTACTCAACCTTCCTTATGAATGGTCTAATTAATAATCAGGTATCATAACACTTTTTGTTTTCACTAATAATATTTTATTTAGAGACCTGAAATAATGTAAATCTAATGAACATATCCATGTCTCAAATAAAATAATGTGTAAATGTATTTTGCAAAACATGGTGTTTTAAGAGGTGAAGGAAGCACTGTACTTCTTACTATTTGTATAGCTACTTTGCAATTAATCAGCACCTTTATATCCTTTATTTAATTTGAAGTTATCAGCAAGGCTGTATCAGGCAAGGTAAGTGTTCTTAGTTTTATGTTACATATCAAAATGATGACTCAATATTTATACGAGGCCATTGGCTTAATAATTGGCAATCCAGAATAATAGTGTTCTGACTTTGAACCCAGTGCTTTTCCAGTATATCTCATCTCTCAATCCTCTTCTTTTTTACTCTGTTATTATTCTCATTTTTCAAAGAATTAACACTACTTTCATATTTGTTTATGTCTCTTATAAAATGGATAAAACATCCTAATGCACATAATGTAATCTAGAGGCAATGAAATGTGTAACGACAACATTTTTAAATGGTTAAATGAGAAGCAAATTCAATATAGGACCTACGTGATCACTCATACTCAAGAAACACACACAGCCCTGAATTTCACACTTAAGATAAAGATTATGCTGACATTTATTGTGTGAAGAATTGCGTTTCATGGGTTTATTAGAACAATTTCTACAGAGTGATGTTGCAGCTCTTAGATGGTGATTCTAAAATCTCAGTAACTTTCCTCTAATTTGATATTTTTAGGGAGATTAGTAACCAGCACTCTGGAAGCACGGTAATTTATTTCACAATATTTATAATCACTCCTGGTGATTAAATATTCTGTAGCTTTTAATAACAGAAATCAATGATAGTGTTATCGATTGAAGTGTATGTTCGTGAGATGTTAATGAGAAAAATAATGGTCTCCTTTGCCTACCATTATCCTTCCTTTTAGGCATTGAAAGGCTACTATGGAAAATATCGTGATGCTTTATTCCCAACAGATTTTACTTTTTTAGTAATGCTTGGTTCTAGCTGGTTTTACATTTTTCCTTTGTCTGGGTTAATACTAGCTAAAGCAAGAGAATATTATTTTACAGAAAAAATCAATTTGCAGCTCAGTAAAATCTCATCTGGGTAATCCATAAATAAGTTATTTAGCTATATAATAAATACATTTTATATTTCTATATTAAAGGGAATTTAATCCCAGCAAAAGCTTTGCAATTTCGAAATTAATTTTGATAGACATATGGCTAAAATATTACAGAGTTAATGGCGAGTTTGCTTAGGGTGATTTTTGCCTTGAACTGTTTTAAATAAATATTCTGGAAAGCATTTCTATTCTATTCAGTAAATGAAGATGTACCAATCTAAATAAATAAATGAATGAATGAATAAATAAATAAATAGAATTATACTGAAGGAAAAAAACATGATATCATAATGAAGGTGGAAGGTATTCATTAAAAGTATTCTTTACAGTTGCTAGTTGTATATCAAGCCACAATTTGCCCTGGGGATGCAGGACACCAAAGGGATACACTGTATCTTGATTGGCTTTATATTAGTTGGTTTACAGCTTTCTACTTCTTTAATGAAATGCATTGATGGCATTATCATAAGGAATTTAAGATATCGTAGTTAACTTTACAAATAGCTGAAATTCTTTTAAAATGTTTGAAGTATTTAAAGGTAATTTTTAAATTTCTCAGGAGTTCCTGGTTTTATGAGGACATTGGATTTAATATTGTTGTGCTTTTATATTGTGAAAGTTGATTGAAGTTCTGATAAATAGCAATTAATAAGTGATCTCATTGTGTAGTATATATCTCAGAAGTCAACAAATGTTTAGGAAGAAAAATAATTCAGAAAATATTGATGCTCACCAAATTATGTGGTAAGGTAGCTCCCCTTTTTATTCACCATGAAAGTAATCTGTCAGCCATTTGCCAAACCACACAATAATGCCAGGATGGTCACCACCCGGAGGGGGAATCCAATATTATTTTATTTTTTTAAAATACTACTCAATTGGTTATTTTTACACTTTGAAAAATTGGTAATGCACCTAAAATTTTCCTAACACTTACTCAGGTATATTTCCAAATTCTACTTTAAATTGCATTTGGCATGTTTTATAACATGTTTTTTCGTTTAAAAAATGTAATAGCTATAGACATGGACAGAGTAAGAATTAAAGCAGTACTCAGTGCAATCCCTATGAAATTACCAATGACATTTGTCACAGACCTAGAACAAATAATCCTAAAATTTATTTGGAACCATAAAAAAAACCCCGAATAGCAATGGTAATCTAAAGAAATAAGAACAAAGTGGGAGGTGTCACACTACCTGACATCGTACTACAAGGCTATAGTCATCAAAACAGCAAGGTATTGGCATAGAAACAGATGCATAGATCAGTGGAACAGAATAGAGAGCCCAGGAATAAATCCATGCCTATATGGTCTTTAATCTAAGACAACAGAAGCAAGGATTTACATTGGGGTAAAGACAGTCTATTTAATACATGGTGCTGGGAAACCTGGACAGCCACATGCAAAGAAATGAAACTGGACCACCTTCTTAACACCAGATACAAGAATACATTCAAAATGGATTAAAGACTTAAATGTAAGACCCGAAACCATAAAACACCTAGAAGAAAATATAGGAAGTAAATTTGCAAACATTACCCTTAGTAATATTTTTACTGATATATTCCCTCAGACAAGGGAAACAACAGAAAAAATAAACATGTGAGATTCCATCAAACCATAAATATTTTTCACAGCAGAGGAAACCATCAATAAAACAAAAATGCATCCTCTTGATTGGGAGAAGATATTTGTGAATAATACATCTGATAAGGGTTAATATTGAAAATTTATTAAAACTCATACAACTCAACACCAAAAAAAAAAAAAAAAGCAAAAACAAAAAAAAACAGCCCAATTAAAAAATGGGAAGGGGACATGAAGCAGCGTTTCTCTAAAGAGGACATACAGATGACCAACAGACATATGGAAAAATGCTCAACATCACTCATTATTAGAGAAATGCAAATAAAAACCACAATGAGATACCAACTCACTCCTGTCAAATTGGCTATCATTAATAAATCAGTAAACAACAAGTGCTGGCAATGATATGGAGAAAAGGGAACACTTGTGCACTGTTGGTGGGATTGCAGATAGGTGTAGCCACTATAGAAAACAGTATGGAGTTACCTCAAAAAATTGAAAAATGGAACTACCTTATCACCTATAAATTCCACTCCTGGGTATCTAGCCAAAGAAATCCAAAACACTAATTCAAAAAAATATATGCACCCGTATAAATATTGCAGTGCTATTCACAATAGCCAAGATATGGAAACAACTGAAATGCCCATTGATAGGTGATTAGATAAAGAAACTGTGGTACATTTATGCAATGGAGTATTACTCAGCCATAGAAAAGAATGAAATTTTACCATTTACAGCAACATGGATGGACCTAGAGAATATTACGCTAAGTGAAATAAGTCAAATTGAGAAAGATAAATATCATATGATCTCACTTATATGTGAAATCTAAAGACCCAAATAAATGAGCAAACAGAGCAAAATAGACTCAGAGATACGGGGGAAAAAAGAAAACTGATAGTTGCTAGATGGGAGGGGTGTGGGGATGGGGGAGAAGGTGAAGAGATTAGAAAGTGCAAATTAATAAAAAGTGTTCAAAATGTTTATGTTGCACAAACATGGATTTTATTTTTAATTTCTAGAAATTTTGGTGAGTGAAAGTGGTTTATGAATATTTAATTAGCTGAGAGTAACACAGAAGTCATGAGATCTCTTATAGCCTGAATGTTTGTGTGCCCCTCAAATTCATATAATGAAGCCTAATTCCCAGTGTGATGGTATTTGGAGGTGGAGCCTTTGGGAGGTAATTAAATTTGCATGAGATCATGAGGGTGGGGCCCTGTGATCATAGGGATTAATAATATCCTTATAAGAAGACTAAGAAACCAGAGCTGGGTCTCTCTCTGCCATGTGAAGACATAGGGAGAAGGAAGCCTTCTGCGATTTTGCTCCCAATTTATTTTACGTTAAACTGAATTATTCCATGTTTGGTCGGTAATCAAGTAAATCTGTACTTTCTCTTTTTTATTGGTCTGCTTATACAATCGTCAATGACGTCTGTATGAAATGAATACTGACGTGGTGATTTCATGGTATATTTTTGTCTTTTGAGGACCCCTTAGGGAAAAGTAAAGAGGTCCCCCACCTAATGTGGAGTGACTATTCCTGGGGTCTCTATGAAGTTGTCGATGCTTTGTGGCACTGACTTGAATTCCTCTATCTCTATATCTAATGCATCTTGGTTCTCTAGGGTTTGCTATTTTCTTGATTAAAGGAGGGGCATGAAAAGAAATGTACATCTATCAAATTAGTGAAAATTTGGAGCAAATATCATGACATGTATGACCAGGAAACAGCTGATAATTATCTTCTCTCTACATTGCAAAAAACAGAGTAGCCAGTAAAATTTAGGACCTTCTCTCCATTTCTCTTGTTAATGAACATATATGTTTCACTATAGTAAGGCTGGCTTACTTTCAAAACATCTTTGTTCCTTCCTGGACAGTGTAGCACTTAATTATATAAAACTCTCCTGACTTATACTTTGTGGAGTTACAGTCATGGATAGTTCGTATACTTCAGTTATGACAGTTAATGAGATGTATATTTCAATGGATAGTATTTATTATTAATCCTATTCCTTCTCTTCCTCATTACCATCATTTACTTCCCATTGTACTCCCACGTAGGTTTTGATTATTCTTCTGAGAGTTCCATGGGACACTATCATTTTCAAGAATCATTGATATAAAATTTTAAGTGCTATCTTAATTGAGTTGTAAAATTAAACCATTAAGTCCTTTAGGTATCCACAGATATATTTATCATATTTTTCCATTTCTCATATACTGTATCTTAGAAATTCATAATACATGCTTTAAAATGTTGTTGATCTAAAATTGTTTATACTCTGCAACATTACAAGGTTGGTCACTGATCCTACTAGTTTTCAAGATTATGTGGATTTTTCTTCTAATGAAAACCAGACACGAGAAACAAAATCAACATTTACATTCGTCATTGCAAATTTGGGACTTACAATACTCAATTTCTTTCAGCGTTTTAAGAAAAATTTATAGCACGAAATGTATATGTTAGAACAAAAGAAAGTTCTCAAAAAGTTTAAGCTTTCACCATAGCAAATTAGGAAAATAATAGAAAATTACACTTTAAGCAAGCAGAAAGTAGAACGTAATAAAGATAAGAGTAGAACTCAATAAAATTAAAAATAGAAAAATAAATAAAATCATAGCCTTGTTCTATGAACATCAATAAAATTGATAAAATGCTAGCCAGACTGACAGAAAACCAGAGGATACAAACTATAAATGTGAAACAGCTGAGGACATCGCTACCCAAAGAAATGCTGTGAACAATTTTATGCCCAGAAATATGACAATTTAAATTCCTTCAGAGACAAAAACTATCAAAACTCATTCAGAAAACAGATAACACGAATAGCTTGATATTTATTAAGAAAATTGAATTTATAGTTAGAAATGTGTCAACAAAGAGAATTTCAGTTGCATATTTCATTGGGAATTTCTACCAACCATTCAAGGAAAAATAATAACCAATTTTACAGAATCTCTTATAGGAAATAGAAGAGAACACTTTCAAACTCATTTGATGGAGCCATAATTACACTAATACCAAAACAATACCAACATTATAAGACAAGAAAACTACAGAACAGTAATCCTAATGAATATAGATACAAAACTATAAGAAAATTCAATGAAGCAACGTATAAAAACAATAATGTAGCATAACCAAGTGAGTTTTATCCCAAGAATGCAAGGCTGATTTGACATTTAAAAACCAGTTTATTTCAACACATTCATACATTAAAAATAACAGTTATATGGTCATCAAAGTATGATGCAGAAAAAGTTATTGGCAAGTATAGCATCCATTCATATTAAAAACTCTGAGCAAATTTGAAAGAGGAGGCAGCTTTTAAAATCTGATTAAAGACATCTACAAAATCTTTGCAACTGTACTTAATTATGCAACATTATACTTAAGGGTGAAATATTGAATGTTTCTCCACCCCATACTGGGAACAAAGCCAGGCTGTCTTTACCCATCGATTCTTAAACATCCTTACTGAAAATCATAGTGCTATAAGGAAATCGAAAGAAATAAAAGGCTATATATTGGAACAAAGAAAGAAAACAGTGTTGATAATAATTAGAGACCTAAATAAATTGAAATATGTGAGTATACCATTTTCATTGCTGGAAAACAGCAGCATATTGTGTAATTTTGTACAATTTGATTCTAAAATACCTGTGGACATGCAAAGGACCTACAAAGCTGAAACAGATTTGGAAAAAAAAATGGAGTAATAATGCTAACTGATTTTAAGAATTATTATGAAGCCACAGTAATAGTGAGAATGTGAAATTGCCTGGCAGTCTAGAAAAACATATCAATGGAATAGAATAGAGAATCTATCAATAGATCCACATAAATATAGACATGATTTTTGACAAAGTTGTAAAAGCAATTCAATAGTGAAAGAATAGTTTTTCCAAGAAATGATGCTATAAAAACTGGACATCCTCATGAAGAAAAATTAAACTTTAACACCTTATACAAAAATTACTCCAAAATTGATCATAGACCTAAATAGCAATGAAGTGTAAAAATATTTGGAAGAAAATATAGGAGAAAATCTGCATGACATTGGGTTAGTCAAAGCATTTTCAGATGACGACAAAAGTATCTATAAGGAAAAAAGATAAATTGGATTTTATCAAAACTGAGAACTTGCTCTGTGACAGATACTGTTAAAAGAATGAAAAGAGAAGTCACAGAATGGGGAAAGAAATATAAATCTTATTTCTCATGGAAATCTTTAATCCAGAATATATAAAGGGCAATAAAAAAAACGCGCCAGATTAAAAATAGGTAAGCATTATAAATAGACATATTCCCAATGAAGATATCATACATGAAAAATGATCAATATCATTATATATAAAGCAATGCAAAACAAAACTACAATGAGACAGTGTGACATGTTGTTGGTTGGAATTGAATACTGTACAGCCACTTTGAAAAAATATTTTGGCAGTTTCCTATAAAGTTAAACAGACTCTTAGTATATGGTACCTGGCGATCCCTCTCCTAGATATTTGTTCAAAAGAAATGGAAACTTACCTCCACTCAAACACCTTAACTTGAGCATTCGTAGAAGTTTATTTGTGTTTTCTAGAAGTTGGAAACAATCCAGATGTCCTTCAAACTGAATGGACAAACAGATTGTGGCCCATCATACAAAATATTACTACTCATCAATAAAAAGACAGAACTATTGATTCATTCAAAAACTTGGATAAATATTAAATGCATTCTACTAAGTGAAAAGAGCCATAGCCAAAAGCTTTCATAGTCTGTGATTCAATTTATATCACAATCTGCAAAAGGTAGTACTTTATATGACAATCTAAAATAGGTCAGTATTTGCCCAGGTTGGGGACATGATTGACTATAAATGGAAAGTATGGAAGAATTGTTAGTTGATGGAAATTTTCTATAAGGCAATGTGGTATTAGATGTGACCCTCCAAATTCGTACACCTATATACCACAAAGAGCATATTTACCACGTGTACTTTTACATTAACAAAATCAACTCTGATGTAGGGAGAACCCAGTAGGGAATGCAGACTCTAGCAAACAAATTTGTCTATGTTACAAATGAATCTTGTAACCACAGTCAAGTGGATTGGAAGAAGGGACATGCCCTAACTTTGGAAAATAGTGTTTAGCTGGATACTGTAAAGCTAAAAGAGGAAAATAAACATTTTCTTATTGGCAAATTGTTTCCCACAGGGTTATGACTTAGCATGTTTCAAACTGTATGTATGCTAGGGTTGAACAAATAAGCACATATACATTAGATATTGATACTGGTTTAGGTTGAACATATCAATATGAAGATAGATAGATAGATAGATAGATAGATAGATAGATAGATAGATAGATAGATAGATAGATGGGCAGCTATATACATACATACATACATACATACATACATACATACATACATACATACATAATAGATGTGTGCAGATGTATGGAGATTTTCTATCTGTCTGTCTGTCTATCTATCTATCTATCTATCTATCTATCTATCTATCTATCTATCATCTATCTTTGTTCTGTCTTCTGAAAGAGCATATAAACAGATTCCCCTGTAGCAATACGCACACTAAGCATCTAAATCTTAGTTTTTAAATATCGTTCTTTTATTAAGAGAATCAAGGCTCCTTGGAGAAGTGGTTAATTCCAGGGCTGGGGCATGGAAAATACAATAAACTATTTACACACTACAGAGGACGATACACCTATTCTAAAATTAGTTCCTACATCAAATTCTAGACTGCATGGATTTCCTTTTGAATACTTTTCTAAATATACAAAAAAAAAAATTAAGTAAGAAAATGAAAAGAAATAAACCCAGGTCATGAAGCTGCACTCCTGCATCTTTTTGAAGAGGAAATGAAGCACAATATTTGAGATGGAGGCTGGCCTACCTGTTTCTTCATTGCCGTTGGCAGACATGTGATATGTGCCCCTATAATTCTAAGAAGACTTATTATTACTTATTTCTTGCTACTAAATAACTAAAACCATTTCCACATCTGAAGCATTCAGATTACTCTGCATCTGTATTATACATAAGAAAAAGACCAAGTTCGCTAAGTCATCAAGTTAGAATTCATTGAATATCTTGAAGGAAGATGTAATATATCCATATACAGTCATCTTACTATTCATAGTATCTGGGATGAAACAAAGTAAGAACTATAGGGGAGTGAGAGCTGCAAGAGCTTTTATTGACCATTAAGTTGTTATAGGCTCAGTTGTGACCTTGGTTGCACAAAAAATTTCCATTTCAAAACCAGTAATTTACCTATCATTGAAGGTTCATACATCTAACCCCCCCCCCTTTTTTTTTTGCTTTGAAGGACTACTATACTTACTGCGAATATTTACTTTTTTTTATAAATACAAGCTCCATGTTTGATTAAACACATAGCAGTCAGTACAACAGGTGATGAAACGTACACAGACAGTGTGTGTGCCCCAGCTAACAACACCTCTATCTTTTAGCTCCTTTGTTTTCTTATTTACCATTTAAAACAATGACATTTTGAGACTGGCAGCTAAATGAAATCCTAGACTAATGGGTACATCTATCCAATAGTTCTAAAGAATTGAACAATAATTCAAGAAGATTATTATTGTTAGTGATGGCAACAATACAAGAATCATGTGCCTATAAAATACAATATGATTCTTATATTTTTAGAACCATTGTTAATACACATTACTTAGGACAGTGTGTCTGCTGAAGTTAATGTGCTTTTTCTTACAACTTGAAAAAATATTTTTATAATGCTTTCAATTCTGGCTTATTTAAAAAGTAGAAAAGCACAATGTTGCAATTAAGAGCTAGGATGATAAAATACATTAAGACATACTGTTGCTTTATTACAAATTGCCACAAAGTAAAGATGAAAAGCCAATCCAAAATACGCTGGGAGTGAAGTTAATTCCACTTTATATATAATAGGAGTACATAAAACACATCATCTTATGTACAAATAGCCTATAATTACTTTTATGTTTTGTACATTATACTTGTCATGGTCAGTTAACATTTTTTCTGGTTCCTTCTAGCATAATTACCAGTATGTCTGAAGGACATAAATAAAAGTGTAATTGAAAAGAATATATTCATAGCTATGTGTTCTGATAAGATGGGACACTGGCAAAGAAAATGGGTCTTAAGAAGTAGAGTTTTTCTATGCGTTGGTTGAGAAAGGCAGGTCTACAGGCCATAAGCAGAGTTTTCTGACCCTTTGGGGACAATTCACAAAAGGCTGAGGCAGGGCGATTGACAATATGAACTCTGAAATACTTTCAAAATTCCTGTGATACTTTCCTTTTTGGCAAATCAGGCCAAGTTATTCCTGATTACAGGAGTTTCTGCTGATAGAAGAAATCTATAGTAGATAGAAGGCTGGGTGTTGGTGTAGGAGGTGGTACTATAAAATGAAAAATCAGTAAGTAATGCCCTCTAAATAGTGTCTTTCTATCTGCTTTCTCCACTCTACCTAATTCCAGAAATACATGACTCATTGACATAACTATGAGTCTTATTGTTCATAGAGCGTTTGGAAGGTATTTTTTCTGTTACTTGGGTTGTACAACGCCCAATGTTATTTAAATTTGAAGAGGGTTCTAGGTTTAACCTTTATTTCAATGAGTATCATGTATTAATGTTAACAGTAGAAGTATAATGTCAAAATAACTTTCCAGATAGTTTTATAATAATCTGAGAAGCCAATATATCTAGAGAAGTATGTTAGAGATGTGTCTCACCTTTCACAGGCTCTATGAGCACAGGACCTGTATACTATAAGCATTTTGGAAAATAGAAATGATTCAACAAATTTAAGCTTTATTACTGTTCTTGCTATTATAGCAAATACTCTAAGAGCTTATAAACAAGGACCAACCATTTTCTCAATCTCCTCTTTAATGTTTTCACCTTCTAGTCCATGACTTGGTCTAATTCTAGAATGATGATGGTTCCTGTACATCAATGGAATGCATGTTTCAAGAGTGCAGAGTTTTTGACACTCATATTTGATGTCTCTCTAGTACATAGAAGTAAGAGCAAAGATGGAAGCAGAGTCCAAGTGGGAGGCTATTGCATAACATTGGCAAGTGGCGATGATGGTGACTTGAGCTCGGGGAATTGTAGTGGAAGTGATGAGAGGTGGTCAGATAACGAATATATTATGAAAGTAGAATCAAAGGTTTTATTGATAGATTATTTGTAAGGTATGAGAGAAAGAGAGGCATGAGGGACAAATCTAATTTATTTATTTATTTGTTTGTTTGTTTATTTACTTTATTTTTTTCTGAGCTAATAAGAGGATGGACTGTTCACTCACTGAATAGACACCTGGTTATATGAATCTGGGGTTCAAGCATAGATACTGGGCTGAGATAAAAATTTAAAGAAGACTCTGTGAATACATTGCAATTAAAACTATTGTGTTGGATCCAATGACCAAAGGAGTGGCTACAAATAGGAAGGAGAAAAGTTTCAAGAATTTAGCCCTGGGATGGATGGATATATATATATTTTGGATGGACATTATATATATATATATATATATATATATATATATATATATATATATATATATATATGTATATATATATATACACACATACATATATATATATATATATATATATATATATATATATATATATTTCTTTTTTTTTTTGCAAAGAAGACTGTCAAATACTCATATATATAGGAAGATAAAACCTGAAAATTGGGCATGAAATTCAGGCACATGGAGGCCCTTGCTTACCTTCATAAGGTAGGGTGGGTTTGGATGAAAACCCAATTAGAGTTAATTCAGAGAGAATTGGAGGAGAGGAATTACATATATTAAGTACAATACACTTTCAAGGAGTTTTGCCATAAAAAAGGAATTTGGCAATAATTGGCAAGAGAAGTAGGGTTATGAACATTTTTAGAAGATATTTACAAATAAAGATTATGCTGTGTTTAAGAGAACATATTTATATTTCTACTCGTGCAACTTTTGGTGTTACTCAAGTTTATTCATAAATTTTATGACTACAAACATATGTGTACACACACACACACACACACACACACATACACACACACAAAAATTATCTTAATGATATAAACAAGCTAAACCTCATTTCTACAAATAGTGCCAGGACTTTTGAGTTAGAGCTAGGTTGAAGCTTTGGCCCTGCTACTTAAAACTGTTAATAATAGCTCATCGTTTTGAAGTGCTATTTATTTTCCAGGTTTTCTTAGTTCTTTACTTGCCACTTAATTCTCAAGAGACTCTTATAATATAGGTGCTATTATTACACCCATTTTACAGATAGGAAAATCAAGGTACAAAAATTAAGTAAATTGTCCTCAATTATATGGATCCTATGGGGTAAAGCTAGTTCTGACTACATGTGTAACTACTATTCTACAGCCTTGTTTACCCAGCCCTTACATTAAAAACAAGCAATCTATTGTTGGTATAAGGGGGTCTTAAAAAATTTAACAACATCCTTATGTAACACTTCAAGGAAAAAGTTCTTATATTTAATTTTCCACTTCAATACATTTAGTTCAAAGAGGCTTCAGTAAAAGTTGAAGCCTTAACCAGCATGATTCATAACTTTTGTTGAATCAGTATGTAAAGTTCACACAGTGTAGTCTTGTGATAGTAAAAAGCAATCTAAATATGAGTAACCTTTTATTAATATTTGTTCAGTAAGTCATATTGCAGATAAACAATCAAAGTCAGATTTCCTGGATGGAAGTTTTACTCTCAGGAATACCTTTCAATCAGAAAAGACTGCCTTAAAAATAATCGTGCCTAACCAATAGCCTCTGCTCCCATGGGAGGTCTTCACAGCCTGCAATCACTCCTGGATAGAATGCCCTGAATTTGTTTCTGATTCTCTGAATGCTCTTCCTTTATTACATGCAGTTGTCTGCTAAGCACAAATGCATGTATTCCTACTGTTGGGCTAAACGTCACACTGTCTTGTTGCCTATACTAGGCATTGCTCAAATTGCTGTTGTCTGACTTTGGTACACTTGAGCCATTCTAGGGGGTAAATTTGTAAGAGCATCTTTGTAAAGATGCTACTGCTAATTTTACATCTATTAATTGGGTTCACGAAAAATTTATTTTTTGCTTTACACATGAAGTCATTAATTATCTAGGACAATCATACTTTAGCACTTTTACGTGTGTGTGTGTGTGTGTGTGTGTGTGTGTGTGTGTGTGTGTGTTAGAAATAGTTTTGGAGTTAGGCAGGATTCTATATCACTACTTCTTCACTTTTCATTCCTGGGAAAAGTGTGTAACTTCTCTAAGTCTCAGTATCTTCATATGGAAATGGGGATGATAATACTTTCCTTGAAGGTTGTGAAGACTGAAAATAATATATGTGAAACCACTGAGCAGAATATCTGGTGCCTCCAAGAAGAACGTCAAAACTTTGCATGCTAAGTGATATTCTTGTAAAAAGATTTGCTTTGACTATTAAATTTGTATGGAAAGCTCCTGATGTACAGACTCAGGATATTTTAATAATAATGTTTTTATATTTTAATACATAATGTTAATTTAGGTATAGAATATGATATCATACGTTACATTGCTGTAATACTCCTATTGTTAACATTTTCCTGTTAGTCAATAAATATGGTAGAAATAGGAAAGTTGTCAAAAGTACAGGAAAATGATTATAGTTTACTTAGAGGCGAAAAGAAAGGGAATAATCAAATAAATGTATTTATAGTAAATAAAATGCTACTATACAAAAAAGGAAAGATCAATTGATAACAAACATGACAAAAATAGCCAACAATTTCACTAGAAGAATAAGGGCTATTTTGAAAGAGGCTGTATATTTCAGTGGACAAGAGCTTGAGTTATAATCGCATAGGAATGCCTGAGTTTGGATCCTGGCTTGGGCAAGTTTGTTTGTTTGCTCGTTTGTTAACTCTCCACAATGTAATTTCCTCCATTCTAAGAGGGCTAGTGTAAAATCTTCCTGAAAGGTGATTTATATCTGAGTAATTAATAAATAAATAAAAAATTCCAGGCTTGCCATAATCATTTAATTAAATCTTGCTTTTAATAGATGGTCTTACAGTCAAGCATATAAGTAAAATACACTTATGGATCAAAGATAAATTTACCTTCTTAATGTAACTCGCTTAAACTACCTTAATCATCAAGGGCCACTAACTCCATACTTCTAGGAAGTAATTTTAGAACATGTGTATACTTATTTCTTACGGAAATGTAACTGCTTTGTTTTTGTGATTCTTTTTTCTTATTTGACGTATATTTAAATTTTCTGTGTTTTGTAACTGACATTAATAAATCATCTTGGTGGCTCTCAAAAATGGACACACATTTATTTCAAATGTGTAAGTTCAGAAGTAAATATTCAATCAGAACTACTGAGTAGAGAGTCTAGGACTCTATTTTTAACAAGCAACCCAGTCAATAATTATCTACATTACAATATGAGAATTTTTGCTTTCTTGCCTGTGGAAGAGCTTGTCTTTTGCTTGAGGACACCAGACCCAAAATGGAGATTAAACAGGTGAACTTTACCTCAAATATCGGTCCCCTTAATCCCAAATTCTAACCACTTGGGCCATATATCTTAAGATAATAATTGCTTTAAAATATGATGACTTTGATTATGTAAAACCATGTTATCATCAAAACTTTCTGAGGTAATACATAAAACCTAACATCTCTGATATAGCTGATCAAACACACTTAAAATGAATGTTTAGGTATGTTCAAATACAACTTTTTAATCTTTAATATTCTTTATCTGCTCTAGGAGCATAGCAAATCATTACATTGCTTTAAAATCTTAGCATCATAACTTTTAATAATCCCTGAAATATAATTTAAATATTTTCTACATGTTTTAGGTAAATTAGCATATAAATGTTAATATTAGACTACACATAGGACACAGAATATAATATTATTTCTAAATAATTTACTTGAATAAATAGTAAGGGAGAAAAACTATAGCTTTTTACAAATTAAATAATTTACCATACTGGCCTAAATTACATAATGCATTTTATTGCTCTGTAGTGAACAGTAACTGCCTCACAGTTAATAAAACAATAGTGATAACCTACAACTGCAAATAAGATCCTGAAATCTCAAAATGAAATTAAGATTCTTAAGCCAAAGTTGACAGAAGAGCCACATTTGAGGTCCTCATTCAGTATTTAATTTGAAAAACAAAATAAGTATAAATTTCTAGGAATTAATACTTTATAAATAGGTAAATAATATTATGTTGGTACTAGAGTTTACCCAAATAATTATGTTGTAATTTTTTGCTTTAAAAATAAATTATTGAAAACATTTTTCATGTATAGATTTCTTGAAAAATTATCATCAACACAAAACACTTATATGTAAGTTATAAGACGTGAATTGGATATCTTTTCTTTTTTATTATTAGTTGCAGGTGTGCAAAACAACATACTGATTAGACATTTACACCCCTCACAAAGTGATAACCCCCCCCAAGTCTACTACCCATCTGATACCGTACATAGCCATTACACTACCATTGACAATATTCCCTATGCTCTACTTTACATCTCGTGACTTTTTAAAATTATGGTTGACATTCAATATTATTTTATATTAGTTTCATCTGTACAGTTCAGTGGTTAGGCATCTGTATAATTTGTGCAGTGTTTTCCCTGGTAAGTCTAGTACCCCCCCTGCGCTATATACATAGTTGTTGCAACATTATTGACTATATTCTCTACGCTGTACTTTACATCCCCGTAACTATTTTGTGACTACCAATTTGTAATTGGATATCTTCTCAAAGTGTATTTAGATAACTTAGTGTCTATATTGGCTCTTCAAAATTTGTGGACTGTTAGAGCAGTTAGAGCAAAATGATTCAGACAAGGAAAAAAAAGGAAATAACTAACCTGACTTATACAATGGTTAAATTCAACAGATAATTATTCAAAAATAAACTGTATTTTCTGAAGAAATCATAGATTTAAAATAAAATTAACAGTTCAGTTTCTTACAGAGAAAAATAAATATGGAGAAAACAAAATCTTATAACTTTCAGTTAGAATTCTGAATCAGATTACTTATGAAAGTAGGGGTATCTAAATTGCCCCTATGGAATAATACATTATTTCAAAATTCAGATTAGTTTGAGATTTAATAATATTAGCTGTGTTTAATAGTTATATTGAACCCCTATTAATTAAGAATTTAATAAAAATAAAACACCAATATTTCCTGTTGAAAATGTCAAGTACCACAAATGAAATTTTTAAAATAAGGTTAAAATCTCAAAAGACTGGAAAGTTTACAGAAAGAGCTATCATACTTACATAGTCTCCACAAAACATTTTGATGATAGTGGTTCACTTCAGAGTAGATCAAAAGATTTTTAATTTCACAGACTTGTTTCACTATGTAGCTTCAAAGAATTGAAGTTCACTGTTCAATCAAGTTTAAATATGTCTACTGTTCACCTTGGTTTCTCAGGCAAGAAAATGTAGAGTCAATTCTGGATACAGCATGTCTCGAGATACAATATCTATACTGAGCTGTATCAGTCATAGGTGAGTAGGCAGAATTATTGCACAAAATAAATAGAACCAGTAACCTAATCCCGGGCCATATGTTGATTTAAGAAATACAGATTAGCCAACCAATGAAAGAAGTGTAATCTTTTGAAAAAGCTGATGACTTATGGGACGGTAAGTTTGTTTAACCACACAGTTAATGATTTATTTTCTGCTTTATCATTTTTAACATCTAAACTCTTTCAGGTACTCAAGTCCCAAGCTTCATTTTTTAAATTGCTAGGTTCTGTGGGTATCTATACCATTCTTTAAATATTGTTAATTATTGTATATCTGGTGTTATGTTAAAAAATAATGTATTTAGGACAGAAATGATTGCCCAAAAATAAAGTCTTTGGATAAATAATATTCACCGTTAATTTCGTATTTTCTATGCGTTTTATTTTAATATTTAATTTTACTACATTTTAGGGGAAAACATTAAAAATACCTTCAAGGTCCAATATATTGTTAGGAAATATCTAGCCCTCTATGCTTTATACATTATTTCAAAAATCAAAATAAATGTATATTATACCATTATACTGCTACTTACCATTTTAGTAAACAACAAAATGTTAATTTAGTCTATAAAAGTTTTCAAATAATTTGAAGACAAATTAGGTATAAATAATTATTGGTCAAAAGAACAGAAAATTATAATAATAAGTATCTGCTGATCAGCATTCATAACTCCAGGACTACCTTTCCCCAAATAAAAACAATGTTAAAATATAAGAAAAATCATTAAGCAGGATTGCTTAATATAGCACACGCGCACACACACGCACATATGTAGAAAAATAGCTGATTTCCGCAGCATTCAGTTCATAATAGAATCCGATTACCTTGATAATATACTTGGTACTACGATGCATGTAAACCATGATACCTGCTTTCAAATAAGTTATAATCTAGTAAGTCAACCATGTATGTGGCACATGTGCATGTGTGTGTGTTTCTATATTTGTGTCTGAATTTGGGTCTTATATTTTCTCAATGTATATTTAGGCAGCATATAGTAATTACTAAATAATACTTACACTTACATGTATAGAATTCAGAATTAAAAACAAAGGAAAATGAGGTTTTTCAACTAAAATTATTGTTTTCCTTTTTATATTTTTTCAATGATTGTGTGATTTGTGTCCTTGATTATAGACTAAAGGTGTCAGTGTTAAATGAAAAATTGTCAAAATATTTGAGGCAACCATATTTTCCCTAATATTATCAGATAATTGAGGGACAGAGATTTGTTAATATTCCCTAATTTCCTTCCAGACAATGATTACTTAGTGTTTATTTTTATTCATCATTATTGTATTGTTTAGATTATTTTTAAATGTACCTAATTGGAAGAATGATGTTGGGATTTACTTTGTAATCGGTCTTTCAAAAAAAATTGTGGGAGACGTTAATCCAATATGGCAAAATCTTGAACTTTTAGGGAGATGAGAGTCCCTTAGGTCATTTCTATTCTTGTATGTGTTTGAAAATATTCATAATAACTTTTTAATTTAGGGTTTAACTAATTTAGTCACATTTAAATATGGCTAGTGTATCTATGATAAGAAAAAAAATAAATGCTAATAATAATTGAGATTTTACTCTATATTAGGTACTCTTACTAGGTGAATTTACTTGTATAAAGGAATTTAATTCTTACAACAACTCTCTGGGCTAAGTACTGTTATTACCTATATTTTAGTGAGGAGAATACTGAGGTACTGTGTAGTTAGAAAATTTGCCTAAGATTGCACCCTAAGAAGTAGTAGAGTAGAAAAGTGAACCTAGGCAATCCAACATCAGAACCTATAACTTCAATCTCTGTGCCATACAGATACTCTGTTAAGAAACAAAACAAAATAACTATTAAAGATAAAAAAAATTAAGCTTATTTCTTGATTCAAATGGGTTTATATTTTGGTAGGTGGATAAAATTAATAGAATACAAGATGAGAAGTGGTAAATGCTATAAGCAACTTCCATAAGCCATTGTGGACAGTTTCACACAAGCCAAGTTACTTGAGGCTGCAAGTAAATCATGAAGCCTTTACAGATGAATTATCATTTGAAATGTGGCTTAGAAGTTGAAGGAAAGAGCTCTTCAGGTATAGAAACCAAGAAACGAGCACTCACCTTGATAGATGTCGAGGTGGGAGGTTGTGAAGTGTATACTATAAGGATATTAATTTTAAGTTTGACTTTGAATAGTTAGCTATATATGGCCTATAACAAAATGCATCTTTTTCTGCTTCATTTATCTGAGTGAAAATTCAGCCAGATAAGTATAAAGGAGAAATGTTACCACATCCATTATCTTGGAATTAATATTACCCCCAATCACATATCAGCACATACTGGATCAGAGAGGAGCTGGGCCAGATCAGTCTAAAAAGACAGAATGCCTTCTAGGCAAGTAAGACATGATTGTAGCATACAAAGTTACTAATTTATTAAAAAATAATGTGGAGCAGTCCGAAAGCAGGTGAATCAGTTTGGGAACCATAGAAAAGTGGGACAAGCATTGATAGTATCCAGCTAATAACTGTGTAAGTTAGATGGTGCATTGGCCTGAATGGCAGGTATGTTGGGTCTTTTGCTAATTATGTGCTTGTGGTAAATTATATTATTGTTCGCAATTATTCTCTTTCTTCATTTCTGTCCTATCGTGTACCTGTTTATGCACCTTTCTTTTTGGGTTGGTCATGTGACTTGCTTCAACCAAAGGAATATGAGCAGGCAGTGGTATGGTACATCTGACATAAGCTTTTAGACACATTGTGAGTTTCTACCACTCTTTCCTGATGCGTCTGTACTCTGGCAAAAATAGCACATGCCAGAATGGGAGAAGCGTAAATGAGAACCCTTGGGAGCAGCCCATAAGAAATGCCTTAGATTTGCATTAGCTGACTAATGCAATCCTAATTTTAGCAATATTCATCATGCTATTCTCACTGGAAGCCACTCAACATTAACCTTATGGGTTTATTTTAATAATTATTCTCCAATTTGCTAAATAAAATTTGAATTGAATGGTAGTGTGCCATACTAAATGAGTATTTAATCCCACTGAGGGTCAAATTTCATATCACTCATTCAATTTATTAGCAAATATTTATTAGTCAACTAGTATGTGCCTGGCAATGTACAAGGTGTCTGGGATACTTTACTGAAGAAGACAAAGATTCCTGCCTTGTGGTACTTATGTTGATTAATGATGTGGAATTTTTATTTTATACATGATTCAAAAACATAATTAATGTACATTGTTTAGTATAAGTTTATATATATATATATATATATATATATATATATATATATATATATATATATATAATAACACAGCCATTATGAGCATTGCAAACTGCCTAATATAGCAATCATAAGAAAGAAGCTATAAAAATAGTAAGTTTCTTTTCCAACTAGACAATGGTCTTCAAACTGATTTGCATCACTATCCCCTAACAATTATTTTTTTGAACTGTACTTTTTAATTCTTCAGTAAAGGCTTCATATACATATTTTCATTCAAGATTAGATAGTTGCAATTTTTTTTTTACTTTTCTGAAAGCATCCAATGAAACCCAAATACTATAACAATTCAATGCCCACAATCTTTCATCTAAAAAAACATACAGTAAGTTATTATTTGACAGTAAAATATTTTATTTCATTTTTCTATCTCTCTGAATTCCTATTTTCATTCTACTTCCCTTATGTTTGAATATCTTTGAGGGGTCATCTTATATATTTATAAATTATGTGTATATATTTTTTTCTCTGATCTAAATGTAAAGATTTCCAGTTTTCATTTAATCTGGAAACAACTGGCTCTTCTCCAAGTAATCTTTGTTGTTTTCATAAACAACTTTAAATTGTCTACAATGAGCTGCATCGTTTTAAAGTGTATTTGTCAGTAAGTTTTGAAGGTATATCCATCTGTGAAACTAAAACCACAGTGAAGATTCAGAATATTTCCTTCACCCATATATCCATTTGTAGTTTCTCCCTCCATCCACCTCTTTCCTTACGCAAACACTGATTTGTTTTCTGCAACTGTAGATTAGTTTGCTTTATCTAGAATTTCATTTAAATGGAGTCATATGGTACCTACTCTAATTTGTTAGGGGTTTTTTTTTTTAGCATATTTTTGAGATTCATTCATGTTGTTGTATATATCAATATTCCATTGTGTATGTAATATTCCATTGTATGTGTATACTACATATTATTTATCCATTTTCTTGTTGCTCATCTGGCTGTTATAAAGATAACTTTTATGCCATCACTTGACATTATCACTTTTAAAAATTATAGTTATCAAATTGTGTAGTTGTATTACATTGTGCTTCTAATTTGCAATTCTCTTATGAATAAGGATTTAGAGTACCTTTATTATGCTAAGTGGCCATTTTTACATCTTCTTATGTAAATTGTTCATATTCTTTATCCATTTCCCAACTGAGTCGATGGTTTTAGTATTGAGATGTAAGAGATCTTTGTACATACCAGGTACACATTCTTTATCACCTTTGATTTACAAATACTTGTGCTCAGTGTGAACCTCATCATTTCACTGAAAATGGTCTTATGAATAGGAAATATTTTGTTGTTTTATTTTTAATTAGTAATTGGACAAAATCCAATTAATGCTTTTTAATCATGCTTTTTTGATAATCTAATTTTTTTGGTCTCTTTCACCCTTCTTTTAATTTTCAGCTAATGCCTCTTTTATTGTTTGAGGTAATATCCATTGATACAAATAGTTAGACTTTTTTTTAACATTTCCTTGTATGCGTCTCTACCCTCATGTCCTTCCTCACCCCCTATAACAATAGTCATTGCTCCTAACTTAGGCCTTTTTGCTGTCTATCTTCAAGCTCTTATGTATTTTTTTCTCACACAAGGTCTTTAATCCACGCCATCCCATTTCTATTTAACACCATTTCAGTCTCCTAATATTTCCATTAGCCCCAAAACATGATAGAACAAATCTCATTTTAAAAAGCAAACAAGCAACCAAACAAAACAGATACTTTTGACTCCACATCTCCATCAGATACAACTCCATTTTTCTTTTTCTTTCCTCTTCATAGGGAAAGCTCTGTCACACGGCTATGTATACTCCCTTTCCCCACTTTGACTATTCTTACTTCATATCATTTCAATTAAGTTTTCCCCCACGATGACAAAACTGCTCTCGTCATGCATGATGGTCATTTTGCAAATCTAGTGACTTATTCTCTGTTCTTACCTTATTTGGAATAGCTGCCTTTTCTCCCCTTTATGAAAACACGTTCTTCACTTGGTTTTTGTAATACCACGCTCTTTTGGTTTCACTTTGACATCATTGGTTATACCTTCCTAGTCTCCTCTACTGTAAATCCCCCCATTCCCAATATTTATATTCAGAAATGTTCCAAAACTAGTCTTTTGTTCTTTTCTGTTTAAATGTAAACATTTGCCCTTAATTATCTAATTTAATCCCTGAGCTTTAAAAACATCCATATACTTACAAATCCCAATTGTACATTTTGTCCCTGAGCTCCAACATGTTTATTCAGCACCTTCATTTGGATGTCCAAAAATGCATAAAAGATAACTATGATTATTTTCCTTCACACCACCACAAACCTGGCCTTCCATGCCAATCAATGCTACCACCATCCACTGAGTTGCGTAAGCCCCAAATCTAGGTCTTGTCCTTTATTACGTTTGTCTGCCTTGAAGCATTACAAGTCCTGTTGATTGTGCCTTTATAATGTATCCTGAATATGATCACTTTTCACCCTTTCCACCCCAACCACCTTAATTCAAGCTGACTGCAGCACATTCCTCCTCAGACAGCTTGTTTGACAACTTGCTCTACTATATTGGCTCCATTCTCCATACAGGAACCAGAGTAAATCATATATGTCACTTATCTCTTTAAAATCCTTCAGTGACTTCTGAAAACAATTCACATAAAACCCAAACTTCTTCCCAAGTCCTACAGGGCTTTACATGATCTAGCCCTGACTACCTCTCTGCCCTTTTCTCCCACGGCTCATTCTACTCCAGACTAAATGTCATCTTCTGGGTGTCTTGCAGACACTAAGCTTGCCTCTTGATATTTAAACTTGGTCTTTTATTGCTATTATTATTATTATTATTATTGTTTATCAGTTTCAGGTGTAGAAAACAATGTAATAGTTAGACATTTATACCCCTCACAAAGTGATAACCTTCCCCAATGTACTACCCCTCTGACATCATATGTAGCTGTTACAATTCCATTGACTATATTCCCTGTGCTGTACTCCACATCCCATGGCTATATCTATATATATCTCTGTCTCTCTGTCTCTCTCTGTCTCTCTCTCTCTCTCTCTCTCTCTCTCTATCTCTATATCTATATTTAATTATAGTTGACATTCAGTGTTATTCAACATCAGCTTCAGGTGTATAGTGCAATGGTCAGCCATCTACACAGTCTATGAAGTGATCTCCCTCATAAGTCCAGTGCCCATCTGGCACCTAATATGATCTTTGCAACATTATTGATTATATTCCCCATACTATTTTTCATACTAAACAGAAATGGATGCAGAGTTTCAGAGAAACAGTTAGTGGTTGCTAGATTGGGGGCAGGGGATGGGGGAGAAAGTGAAGAGATTAGGAAGTGCAAATTAGTAGTCATAATATAGTCACGGGGATATGATAAACTTGCTCTTCATTAATGTAGACCACCTATTTTCATGTTTTGGCAATGGCAGCTCTTTCTTCTTATATAGACTTCTGCTTAAATGTTGGCTTCTTCAGTATGACCACTCTGTTTTTAACAGATCCTTCCACTTGCATCACTGTCTCTACCTGTATTCTGTTTTCTTTTATTCATCTCTTCAATAAGGAGCATTATATTTTTCCTTAATTTTTAAAATGTCTTTCTTCCACTAGAATAAGCACTTTGAGGCTAGAAAATTACTTGGTCTTGTTCACTACCACACTCACAGTGCATAAATTGGTGTCTAAAATTTAAAAGCATCCAACAAGTATTTTTGAATGATTGAAGTTGATTTTCTAAGCACTTGGAGCTGAGCATGAGACAGTCACTAATGGTGGGGCCATTAGACTTTCCTTGGTGACCATTCTCTGTGGCAATTCTCTTAACCTCTACTATACATACAGATTGTCTGTTAGGTTAAGGGCCAAAGTTATATGTCACCCAGGTCCATGTACTTTATCTTTGCCCAGAACTTAAAAAAAAAGAAAATTATTATTGGCTATCCTAGCTTGCAATCTCAGTAACCTCACTCTTTGTATACTTCAAGATTTTTCTAAAACAATATAACGAAAATGATCTTTCCTGAATTATATTGCTTATCATTTATAATAGATTTTCATTGCACGTACCACACTTGTTTTACTCAAAATCACACTGTCAAATTTTATAGATTGACAAAGAGAATTGATGTTCAAATTTAAAGTAATTTTCCAAGTACATTCATGCACAATATACAGTAGATAACCATATCATGGATAAGTGAGCAAATAGATTTGTTCAAAAGAATCTATTTTTTGTTTGTGATTTTAAAAATTATCTTTATTGCTGTACTTTGGGCATATTCTGAGAGTTAAAGTCCGTTTAACGTTTATTCTAATTGTAATTTGCACTGACCCTTTTCATTTTATAGTAATAGAATTCATGAATAAAAATAACCAATTTTTTCATTATTTTTCAAATCAGATCTCCAAATCCTTATAGAAGAAATTTAATTAAAAGTCAAAGAGAAAAATAACATACTATAAAATTATTTTCATCAGTTTGAAAATTAGATTCTAACACATTAGTCATGTATGTTAATTCAAAACAAAGTTCACATTCCTTGTACAATATTTTTCATATGTTTCACAGAGATTAAAGATCAGGGAATCATTTTCATCAAAGAAGACGAAATATTTGTGCCGCCAAATTGGTCTCATCTGAAGCTGATCTTAAAAGCAAAGTATATTAAAGAGCAATATCAAATGTTGCTGGATCTATTTACCTTTTGGTTTACAAATAGTTTTTTTTTTTTAATTTTGAAATGAACTACATATGATGCATCTTACTAATCTTTGATATGTTTAACTTGGCAATAGGTGGAATGTGTTCTCTTATAGAGCAAATGTGACCAAAATAGAGCCTTAACTGACTAACCTCTCTTGGAATCACTAAATAAAGCTCATATTATAATATGAAAATACTCTATTTTCAACATATACGCGTGCTAATGTTATCCATGGAAATAAGAAATACGTTTCTGGTAAAAAATAAGAGATTTTGTCATGATGTGTGACTATGAAGTAATTTCAAAAAATATTAGAATGTATATATCCAAGTATGTATGGTCCTTTCCCCTGGGGATTATACATTTACAGTGGTAATGATACCATTGTTCCAGTATTAAAAGATAATTTTTTTAAGCACCTGATGTGCCAATTTTGTTCTAAACACTTTAAATGATTTAATTTATTCCTCAAAACAACCTTATGAAATAGGCGATGTTATTATTCTATACCATAAATGGAGATTGAATAGATTGAAAATTAGATTCAGATCATTGCAAGGACTCACAAGACTCCGTGTATAAGACTTTCAGTAAAGGTAAGGACACAGTATGGCAGGAGAAAGTGTTTAGGCAAACAACAGGGGCCTGCTTATCAACATTCTTCTTGTTTGCCAGGATATGATTTATCTCCAGATTGAACTATCATTTGTACAACCTATCTGGATTTGGGAGAGCTCTCTAAACATTTCTGCCGGGATCTTTTCTGTTCCTCTGGTTATATGGCCAAACCTGGCTGTCTAACTCGTAACAGCAGTTACCAGGGTTATATTGAGAGTTAGTTGGGAATTAGTTTGGAAATGCTGCATTTTGATACCCACCTTTGGTTCCACACCAAATTTCATCATACAGCATCCCCATAGGGGTTCTGTTCTCTTCCAGTTATCTTAGGCTCATTTTTCTGGACCCTATTGCAACTCTATGGGCTACTACCCAACAATCGGCAGAAGTCACCTTTGCTGTTACCTAGTTCCTCTGATGCTGCAAGGAACACCACTCAATTCTGCCCATTGACCAAATTTATCTTTTGCATCTCTAGTTAATGTAACATCATCAACACTTCAACAGGGCAGTTGCTTTTTAGATCAAATGTGATTTGGGCTGGTCTTCTAACCTTGAGGACCATTTATAAATCATGCTGCTTGTTTGACACCCTTTGATGACATGTCACAGGGAGGGGTCCATTCCATTACATCCTTATATCTCTCCACAGGGAGAGAGTTTTAGGGCCCAAAGGGGTTGCGGCCTTTGTTCTTATATATGGTGTGTACTTCTAGTGTTTCCCCCTATTGTGTGTTCTTGAATACAGTATTTTCATTTTATGAGGAAATTCTATTTGCCTCCCTGTAGAATGATGATAGGACATACCCAAGACGATGGTTTTTTTTAAGTATCGAAATACATTTATGTCCTTCTGTAATAGAAATAATTTCAATGAAAGCCCTTCATGACAGTAACAAACCAAGAATTGTTTTCAAATGATGTACTTGGCAGTAATGTCCAATTAGCTACTAGTACAAAAAAACCAGCAGTTACCACGAGGTGGCAGTAACAGGTTTTTGCCAAACACTCCAGTCAGGTTTTTGAGGGCTACTTCCCAAATTAGTTGAGCATGGGGGTCTTTGGTGGTTTAGTGGGGTCACAAAGGGCTGGATAGTACTGTAGTTTTTTGAAGGTTTTTTTTTTCTTTTTCTTCTTTTTTTTATTAGTTTCAGGTGCACAAGACAAAGTAATACTTAGACGTTTATCATTTATATCCCTCACACTGTGTGAACCCCCTCCCCCCATCCACTATCCCTCTGACATCGCACACAGACATTACATTTCCACTGTCTCTATTCCTAATGCTGTACTCCGCTTCTTGTAAGTATATACAAACATATATATATATATATACACATATATATATAGAGAGAGAGAGATATAAAATTATAGTTGGCACCCATTATTGTTCAACTTCAGCTTCAGGTGTACAGTGCAGTGATCAGGCATGTACATCATCCCTGAAGTGGTCTCCCAAATGGGACAAGTGTCCATCGGATACCCTACAAAATCTTTACAACATTATTGATTACATTCCCCAAATTAATTTTCAAAACCCCGTGGCCATCTTGTGGTTAGTGACTGTTTTCTAATCCCCTCACCTTCCCCCTTATCCCCACCCCCCTCCCATATAGTAACCCTCAGTTTTTCCTCTATGTCTCCAAACTGTTTCTGATTAGTTCATTCACTTATTCTTTTCTTTAGATTCCACATATAAGTGGGATCATATGGTATTTTTCTTTCTCTGTCTGACTTTTTTCACTTAACATAATATTCTCTAGGTCCATCCATGTTGTTGCAAATGGTAAGATTTCTTTCTTCTTCATGACTACATAATACTCCATTGTAATAATGTACCACAGTTTCTTAGTCCAATTGTCTACCGATGGGCATTTAGGTTGTTTCCATATCTTAGCTATTGTGCATAATGCTGCAATTAACATAGGAGTGCATAAAGTTTTTTGAATTAGAGTTTTGGATTTCTCTGGATAGATACCTAGGAGTGGAATTGTTGAATCATAAGGTAGTTCCATTTTCAGTTTTTTGAGATACCTCCATACTGTTTTCCATAGTGGCTGCATCAATCTGCAATCCCACCAACAGTGCTTTTGAAGGTTTTAACACACACACACACACACACACACACACACACACATACACACACACGGCTTTTGCTCAAATCCCTGCTCAAATTCAGGATTTTTTCTTGGTAAATTTAAAAATAGGGGCTAACAAATTTCTCAGAGGTTGTATATAATTTCTACAGAAGAACAACCTAATCAGTTTTTGTACTGTGTGTTTTGAGTTTGGATTTTGCAGGAACAATAACTGAGTTTTGGTTCTCTGAGGGATCCTCTGGTCAACTCTGGCCAAGAAACATCTAGTCATTTTTCCGTTTTTACAGAGCCCTCTACTGTCGTTGGGTTAATCAGCTATCCTCTGGGGTCATAGGAATTAACAGACACTTATAATTCAGTTTTAGCTTAGGGTTTAGATTGAGACACAAGCATTATATCGTAAATATAATAAATAACTATAATCTTTCACTTGAATTGGCTTAAGTTCATCCCTATTATTCAAAAAATATAAAAGACTCATACAACTTAATAACAACAGTGCAAACTAATTAAAAACACTGGCAGAGGAATTGAACATATATTTTTAAAAGGAAGACTTATACAAATGGCCAACAGATACATGAAAAGATGCTCAATATCATTAATCATCAGGAAATGGAAATCAAAACCACAATGACATATTAACTCATACTTGTTAGAATGGCATTTGTCAAAAAGATGAGAGGTAGCAAGTGTTAGAGAGGGTAGGGAGAAAAGGGAATTTTTTTTTTTCTTCATAAGTAGAAATGGAAAAGAAAACATGAGCCAAACTGGTCACAAAATTACAGTCTCCCTTAGCTGGTTGCACAGTTTGAATAGTTAACATAATATTTTGTACTACTTGTAGCATGGGGTTATTATTTATTAAAATTTCTGTAATCTATAGTGAACCTCCAGGATTCACTGGCTTTTCTCACAGGCCATTAAACAAGGAATCTGTGGGTATTGATATACCTGCATCTAAAAGATCTTTAATTAAAATTAGAAAAAATTTTGTGCACCTTACGTATCCAACCCTAGTGTACCCTAATTGTTTTAAATTAGCCACTTGAGTGAGCTTGGATAATTTTAAAAGTTCTCATTTACCATGCTCCATTAAAAGAATGAAGAACAGATTTGCAGGAAAGCCTTTTCCCCAATCAGTTGGGTAGGGTAAGAGTCTTCCATTTGAACATTACACCTATTCCAATAATACATTCTGACAGGTTGAGACAACCATACAAAAGTTTTGCTAATAAATTCCTATGTTTTTAGCCGTACTTTTACCTGTATTCTTTATAGTTGCTCACCATTTAATTACATTTCAGGTTAATTTTTCATTATGAGGTTTTAGTGTGGCATTATATGGGGCACCAGTGTCCAGCAATCTAAAGTTTCTTCACCACCTTCAGGCCATTTACCCATATCAATGTAAACAAGACTTGGTTGCTGGGGGTTGAGCCAAGTGACTCTGGCCCTCCTCTCATCCAGTCTTAATCTTCTCCCCTGTTCCACACAATTTCAGTGGCATTGACTCAGAGGATTATAGATTCCATATTGTACAATAGTTGAATTTTTAAAAACTCATTAAGGCTAGGGAAAATTGAGCTGATCTGTTACATGCCTTTCACAGTTTGAAGAATTGGTGGGTGGTCAGATTGAGAAAGCCATACATAATATAATATATAATTTAATCATTACATAGTGATTCATTAAAATTTTCATAGTTATACCACCTATCATCTCATTTTTAATATTTTGATCAACTTCTGATTGCTTAACATTCAGTTGAATTTTTCTTTTTTTCTTTTATTCATTTTCACCCCTTTTATTCTTATTTTCTTTCTTTTGATCAATCCTAATCATTTTTCCACCATTAGCCCCATTTGCTGTAACTGGGAAAGGAGTACCACACATTTTCCCTTACCTCGTCTTGTCCCTATGAAATAGTCATATAAGGGCTGCAAGCAGCCAGAATCTTTTAAATCACAGCATCAACCATATCTTAACAGGAAGTGTAGAGTTAGAAGACCCTGTAGAATTACTACCACGAATAAAAGTTTATTTTTTATCAACATTTCAGTAGACTCAGAAGTGTTTTATTTACTCTCTAGGGGTGGATTTGGACAATTCTCCTTCTCAGGGCTTGTATTATTTACCTTTGCCTTCATAGAGTTTAACGGATTGGGAGTTTGCCCCTCCAGCTACATTTCTGCAAAAGCTGCAGTAAGTGAGGGTCCTGAGTAAGAACTGTGATGCTTGCCTATCTGGCAGTATCTGATGCAAAGGGAATAGTTCTTTTATTTCCCAGGAATAACAATTGAGTTCAGTAAAGATTCAGAAGTGAGTTTGTGGTAATCTACAAAATCTTTTTAATTTTAAACAAAGTAACTTCTTTTGAAGGGAGTAGAATTCTCACAATATTGGAAAGCATATTTTTCTAACTAGCGATATAGGAATGTTTCAGTATATAAATACTCCAAAATTATTTGCTTTAAAAACTAGACGAGGAGTCAATCAAGCGTAATTAATAGTGTTGCAATATAACTTTAATTTTAGTATGTGAATATCAAAGGAAGGACATATCACCTCAGCATTGTAATCTTGTAGATGTTTGACTATATGCCCTATGCCCCACCTAGGAAGCAGATTGTGTAAGTCAGAGGAGTAAAATACCCACCTTTTAGTGTTCAGCTGTTACCTTGACAAATGGTAATTGGTACTAACTGTTGTTTCATTTGTAAAGTGAACTGATTTTTTTAACAGGCAGTTTTATTAACAGCAGTTAGTTTAAATATATAATTGTGGGCAGCTTTCCACAGTTAGCATTGTACATGCAGTTGGCTGAAAATGTCACTGTAATTGCTATAATTGCTTTTTCTGATTTTAACTACGATATCCATTCATCAATCAAATGTATGAGGGTTAGGAGTATGAAAATAATTTATTTTTCTTATTTGTCATGCTGCTGCCAGTTTTAATATATATACATGTATATGTGTATGCATATATATACATACATGTATATATATGTATATATACATGTATGTATATATATTGCAGGTGCCAAAACAATGTATACAAGTGGACACTTTGGTCAACGTTGCTCAAGCAGTAGTTCGCCGTAATCAGAAGTGTCTGGACGCTGATGGTAACCACTTTGAGCACCCCTTGTAATTGCAGAAGTCAAATGGGACTTGTATTCATCTTTTGTTATTGGTATATGTTGAGTATTACAATTAAAATGTGTACACATTTCTTTTCTTGGCACCCTCTGTGTGTGTGTGTGTGTGTGTGTGTGTGTGTGTGTAATTTGGCTTTTCATTTTTTTCCTGATTTTTATAAACGATATGTAGGCCTTTTGACCATTATAGGTATATAGTTGATGTATTCATATATTTAATCTGTCTCTATATCTGGATTCAAAAATTGGATACTGCAGTCCATTCCAACAAAGATTTAAAGAATGTCATTAATGTTTAATAGCAAAAAATAAATTAAAAAGGATGATGATTTTAAAGTCATTTAAACTAAAGTTAAAATTTACAGGACCGAATGTTTTCTTTTCCATATGAACCCTCTGACAAGAAGAATCTGGCTGCTATAAGTGTGTGTGTATTGTTTGTGTGTTTGTGTTGTTGTGTGTGAATGTGTGTTGTGTGTGTCAGGGGTTGTAGTGTATGAGTATGTTGTTTGTGTGTGTGGCAGGTGCAGGGGGGTGGAGAGTAGAGGGAGGGCATGAGAGCAGAATTAGAGGAAAACAATCCAATACATATTTTTCTTAAGAGATTTGTCTAGAATGTCTTGACTACATTTTCTTTTACTGGTTTTTTCTCAATTGTTGCTTGTGTGATAAGCATGAACTCATCAGAAGAAAGAAATACACTAAGAAAATCCGCACAGAGACTCAATATGCAAAATCCTTAAAAATGCTTCCATGAATTTTCCTCGATCATTACTGAAACAAAAGTTGTGGGGGTTATTTTATTACTTGCTTTTTCTTTTGGCAGAAATTCATCAGTTATAATAAAGTTGTAAGTAGTTGCCAAATCAGCAAATAACTAATTGAATACTTAGAGATTTTATTGCTGTATTTTTCAGTTTCATAAAAAAGGGAGGGCATTTTCCTTTATTTCAAATGTGATCTTTTTGTTTTAAATTTGATAGTGTAGTGATTTTTACCATTAGTATTATAACACTGTATTGTCAGACATACAAAGAGCAGAGGATGAGTATATGTATACAGTTTAATTAAATTGAAATCAAGGGTGAAGTATTGCAAATATGTTTTTTATTATATGAATGTTTTATTTTTGTGAAAGTCTGGTGCAATCTGCATGTAGTGATTTTTTTACTTTTTTTTTTTTTTATAATAGACTTAATTAGCATCTGTTTTCCAATGATAACATTCAGAAGATATGGCTATAATTAAAGTACTTTTAAATATAGAGGGTACTTTTGCCTGGACAAATTCTAAAACTGTCATTACTTTAAAGTAGTTGCTAAAAGCAGGTTTTAACTGTTAAATTAAAGATAATATAAACCATTACATATAAAGCAATCTTGTCTTAAATCTTTTGATTGATTTTTCTCATTCCCCACATATTGTGCTTTTTGCTGAAATCGTAAAATAGCACATTTGTCTATAAGAGTTTATTCTCTCGAAGTTTGGTGTTAATTAGATGTTACAAACTGTTTTATACATATGACAGTTACAATTCTTTATTTTTATTTTTTTATTTCTGTTGTGTATTTTTTAATTTGAGTTATATTTTTATTGTTTAGATAATCAGTTTGAAAGAGTTTTAGATTTTGCTAAAATGTGAATGGATATATAATATATATATATATATATATTATTGTGATAAGAACATTTAACATGAAATCCATCCTCTTATCACATTTTTAAGTGTGCAATACACTATTATTAACTGTAGGCATGATGTGATACAACCAATCTCTAGGAATTATTCATCTTGCTTAAGTTGGTTATTATCTTTTTATTAAGTTTAATAAAAGTTGAAGTTTTTTCATTGATGACTATATTTTTTAGCACATTGAATAGTCTGTGAAAATTTTTATTTTTATTTCACAGATTTATAAGGGCCGGTATAATCATAGTCTCCAGGAAACTCCTTATCTTATTGCAAAACAGACTAAATTAATTTCATTAACACAAATAATGAAAGGGAAATTTTTTTTTCATGCATTTGGTTGATCATTATATGGAACATGTACCTGTTTCTCAATGAAAACATGAGATTTTCAAAATAATTATTTGTTCGGTTCTTAGAAACTTATTTGAGATTACTTTTGGTTTATAAAATAATATTTAATTTTTTTATGAACTCAGATAATATTTAGATCAACAAAAGGAACTGCTAGGGAATCTACCTGCTTATTTGTGACCTGAGGATGAGATTTGAGAAGCTAGCTGTGGCAAAGAAAATGTCAGTATAACGTAAACCTATAGGATAGCGCTTTATACATGGACTGTTTGGCATGGAAATATCACAATTGTACCAATCCACACCGTGACCTTGAACTGAAATAAAATCTCAATTGATTCCCTGAAGTTACTATTTTAATAAAGGAATTTTCTCCTGTTTCTTGAGCATGTGTAAGGCTCCTGTGTATTTGGAATCACTGACTATATGGCATAATCTCTGAGGGAAAGTCTGCAAAGAGCAAGCAGTCAGGGCCCAGAAAAGAAAGAAAGAAACAAACAAACAAACGTCACAAGCCTGCCTGGCTGTTTCTGTTCAAGGTATAACTGATAATATACTCCAAGCACTGTGTTGGGTGCTGATCTAGAGCTTTCGATTGAGACTGTTCTTATAAAACATAGCTTTCTATGGTACAGTATCTTGCTTGAGCCAAGACTGTTTCAAAGATCTGTAAAACTGACTGAAAGATTTAGCCACTCTGGTAAAATAAACACAACCTAATTAAATTTACTGAAGATAGGATTATGACCCGGGATGCCAATGAAATAAGATGCAAATAATCGATTGTTAATAGTCATTCTCAGAGTGTACATCCTCTTCTTGGGAACTTTTGGTGAGACGATCACGTTAAGGACATGGTTTGGAGCAATAATTAGAATGAGTTGAGTCAGATGATCTTGGAGAATATTTTATTAACATTGACTAAGTGAAATATGGGGTTTTTTTTGTTTACACAGTAACCGTGGGTGCTTTAGATCACAGCACACCTTCTTTTGCACATTGTTGCATTATACAGCTACAAATTCTCAGTCCCCAGCTTCCCTTCAACAAACAAACAAAATATGCAAATGTACTAAAAATATACTCACATCATTCCAGACAGTTTGCATTACAATCAAATTGACATTATTTTCTATAATACCCATATAAGGATTATAATTATTTTTAAATTCTGATGAAAATCATCATTATTGAATAAAACATGAAATATGCTATCTGGCTAATATGAATTTTATTCTTTGTATCAGTGGTAAATTATCACAATATTCATTTTTAATAAGATTATACCAATTAACATGGTTGTCTTACTTAGAAGTATATCATAAAATTTTTATTCTATAATTTTTGATATCTTTTCTTTCAGAATGATAGTTTAATTAGCAATTTTCAGTACTTCATTGTCAGCTTAGAATTGTATTTCAAATTTTAAATTGAAAATTTAGGTAATTCGGTACATAAAGTTAACTGCTGGCACTTAAGTTGTTAGCAAAAGGACATTTTAAAAAAGAAAAACTATGTAATGACATATACTTTGTGAATTGGAATTTTACATTTTTGCAATATATCGGTGAGCAAAAATAATATTTTGGTAACATTGTATTTGTAATGTAGAAAAATTTTTAATAATTTAAGGTTTTTTGTAGAACATTTAAAAGACAGGTATATCTTTTATTTTATAACTTAGTTTAATATATATGTATTACATTATTTTATATATATATATATATATATATATATATATATATCCTTTAGATTTGGACTGAAGCATTATCCTTTCTTGGGTCTCAAACTTGCCAGCTTTCAGACTAGAATTTACATCATAGGCTCTCCTGGTTCTTAGGCTTTCAGACTTTGATTAGAACTATATGTCAGCTCTCCTGGGTCTACAGCTTGCCAACTGCAGATCTTGGCACTTCTCAATTTCCATAAGTGTGAAAGCCAGCTACTTATAAAATTAGTTTCTCTCTCTCTCTACACACACACACACACACACACACACACACACACACACACACACAGGTCTGACAAGTTCACGAACTTGTTGCAACAATGTTGCTAACTTTTTTTGATATCAGAGGGATTATTCACTATGAATTTGTACCAACTGGGCAAACAATTAACCAAGATTACTATTTGGAAGTGCCGAAAAGGCTGCATGAAAAAGTTAGACAACCTGAACTTTGCACCAACAATTCATGGCTCTTGCATCACGACAGTGCACAAGCTCACACGGCACTGTCTGTGAACAAATAGCCAGTAATTTGTTTAGCCAGTAAACAAATAACTGTTGGAACACCCTCCTTATTCACCTGATCAGGCCCCCAATGACTTCTTTCTTTACTCGAAAATAAATGAAATATTGAAAGGATGACATTTTGATGACATTCAGGACATTGAATGTAATATGACGACAGCTCTGATGGCCATTCCAGAGAAAGAGTTCAAAATTACTTTGAAGGGTGGACTGGGCACTGGCATCGGTGCATAGCTTCCCAAGGGGAGTACTTTGATGGTGACTGTAGTGATATTCAGCATTGAGGTATGTAGCACTTTTTCTAGGATGTGTTCGTGAACTTAATTGTTCGACTTCATGTGTTGTGTGTGTGTGTGTGTGTGTGTAGTGTGTGTTTCCTACTTGTTCTGTTTCTCTGGGGAGCCCTACCTAACACAGAGGAATAGGAGTTTATACAATTCTTTTTTTTTCCCCCCTGGCAATATCTTTTTCTTTCCTTCCGTCCTTCCTTCCTTTCCTCCCTGCCTCCCTCCCTCTCTCTCTCTGTCTCTGTCTTTCTGTCTCTCTCTGTCTCTGTCTGTCTGTCTGTCTGTCTGTCTCTCTCTCTCTCTCTCTCTTTCTCTCTCTCTCAGTTTCAGGTGTACAAAACAATGTAATAGTTAGACATTTACTCCCCTCACAAAATTATAGCCCCCCCTACCCCAATCTACTACCCCTTTGACATCATATGTAGATGTTACGATTCCTTTGACTCTATTCCCTATGCTGTACTCTATATCCTGGGACTGTATGTGTTCTTGATAACATGTAATAGAAAATAGATTGGGATGCCTTCTGAAGAAACTCGCTGGTAGGAAAAAAGTCTTCACATAATTTCAGGAATTAATAAAGGATAAAGAAATGATTCAGCATGAGGAGGAGGAGAGTAGACCAAGAGGAGAACTATTGAGGGAGATGTGATCAAGAAAAGGGCACCTGTTATTTGATCTGGTATATTTTTGTGGTTGAAAGAAAGGACATAGTTCGAGTTGAGCCAGCATGAGATATAATAGTACAGGTTACAGAGAGGCAGGAATCCATTCTTAACAGTTGAACTGATATTGTTTTATTATAAAGAAATATGCTTGCTATTTTAAGCCCTTGAAAGAGGAACAAATGGGGATATTCCAGAAATGTTTGAAACATTAAAATGCTTCTCTATAATTTTTCCAGCTATATAATTTAATGAACATTATTTAAACTGATTAGAGTACAAAGTGGTTTATAAATTTGGTTGTGCTGTTTTGTTCAGATTATCCTCAAGGATAAATTAGCTTTTCATTTTCTTCTAGATTTATTGATACTTGTGTCTGGAGAAAATGAATTTGTGATCATATGTTATTGTGATTTTTTAAAAATATATGGTGGAGGAAGGAAAACTGACTTTGGGTAGTGAACACACAGTGTGATATATAGATGATGTAATGCAGAATTGTACACCTGAAACCTATGTAACTTTACCAACAATTGTCACCCCAATAAACTTTAATTTAAAATAAAGTGTGAAACAATGTATAAAGTAAAATATCTTTGCCGTTATTTTTATTTTAATGAAATTAGAGCATAGAGAAATAATTTCATCTGGCAAGAAACATAAGTTATCTAGATATATTAAAGGGAATGGTGAGGGCTGTCAATTATTTATGATCCCAATGTTTATTGTAAGTTCTAGACTTATATTAGGCCTTATAAATATACTTGAAATGAAGCAGTAACACATATAACTTTTATACAGGTATATGTAATATTTGATATAACTGGACAAAATTTTAAATTTTCTACTGGAAGAAAACTTTTGAAATTATTATTTTTATATCTGTTTAGGACAGACTACAGGCCTTTCCATTGATTTTTGCCAAATTTTCCTTCCCTTTAAAATGTAATTTAATTTTCAGAGTTAGAAAGCATCCTAAAAGAAATTACCTAGACTAGATGAACTCTTAATTTCATAGGTGAGAAAAGTGGACATTTATGACTTGTAAGACTTTGCAAAATTATTCCTCCAATGTTGTTAAAACTAGAATTAATGAGCTGTCTGTTTTCTTTTTACTACTCTGTTCTGAGTCCACAAAGTGAAATGCTCTGAACTGCGTGTGCCTCCCATGGATGGGCTTGTATACCAGTTACCTTCTCCCACTCGTCCCCATTACTGAGGTCCACATCTCTGCATTCTTGGTCACGCACCAGTATGAAGCATAGCCATTCCTAGTTGAGAATCAAGTAACTAATAGATGTCAGTGGTACTCAGCTGGAATTTAATTTTGAATTGAATTAATTCATTTATATTTGAAATTGAAGTCCATTTAACTTCAGATTTCAAGATGGCTTGCGTATAACACACCAAGATTTTTGTTTCAGTGTTACACCACTTATTCTTAGGACTCAGGATTTTTAGTTCACTCAACGCTAACCACTTCTCCACCCTGCCTACTGTAATATTATATTACTAATCTGGAGATAAGATGTACTCAAAAATGTTTGTGCTGCAAGTATTTTCATCGTATAGTACTGACTTTTTCTTTCTCTCTACTTTGAATGCTGTAGCTCATGTTTGAGTTCCTTTTTGTAACATTAACACAGATATGTTCTTGAGTACATATTTTAGCTGTTAAAAGTAAAAAAAAAAAAAAATCAGTTTTTGTTTTAATGCAGAACTGACAAAATAATCTTAGATGTTTAATGAAACTACTGCCAGACTGTGAATCCTTATGGAGATATACAAATGAAGACAAAATGTTTCAACATTTGTCATAAATGTTTGCTAATGAAGACAGCCTTTAAAATGCGAATAGTTTCAACTCCCTCTCATTCTTTAAAATATGTATTTAGCTGAAGAAGAATACAATAGTGTTCATATTCCAACAATCTTTTTTAAAACAATGGAATATGCATAAAGAACTACCAATGTTGCCAACATTAGGAAAATGTTCCTTTTGAGGTATTCTGCAATCCTTCTGATTGCTGCAAACTTGCTTAAACAAATTCAAAACTTCATAGTTAAAATTTTTCCCCAAAGCAGATAAAAGCTTTTAGCAGCAGAATTAGGATAGTTAAGCCTATATGCTATGGTGTAATAGCTATTGGTGTAATAAATAGTAGCCAATCTGAAGGTTTTCCTTCAAAGGGTTCCTTTTAACAATTGCTGTAACTCCAATTTTTCTTTTATAAATGACATTTTACCATCGTTTGGCAACTTCCATAAAACCAGATGAAACTAATTGTTGAAATGTTTTTGGAAATGCATTTTTAGATCTCTGTGTTATATTATTTGCTATTTTTCTTTTATATTAAGAATTTCATGGCAGTAGCTAGGACCTGAATGATTTATTATACTGTATTATAGAGAATGTATTGCTTTTTATGATATAATTTCACAGAGAACTTCATCTAATTTTTAAAGCCCCCATACCATTGTCTTTCTCACTACTATTGTCATTCCTAATGATTCTTTATATTAACCAAAATGAATGTTTAAACTTGATATATTTACATTTTCCCCCCATAAATCGATAAGATCAGAGGTATTATACGAGCACGTAGTTGAAAAACCCTAGGAATAAAGTTGGCACCATAATGCTGCCTTACAGTATCAGATGGGAAAAGGCAGTTAATATAAGTAACTATTTATATTAGGTAGGGTCATAGGAGTGGTGGCCAGATAAAATTTGTCATTAAAGCATAATGCTTAACTTCTGCTGTCCATGAGAATTCCTGGTGCAGAACTACCTGTCTGCTAAAAAAATAAAAATAAAAATAAAAGTAATAAAATGTATGAAACATCTGTTTTCAGGCATTGGTACAACGGGAAACACAAGTCTGCAAACCTTGAGAGAAGAGGCATAAATGAGATGAGACCTAAAATTTCACTGGGCTTCTTAACTAGATGTTCTTTTCAGACCACAGTGTAAGAAGGGATAATACAAGCAGAGGTAGGCAATCTCCCAAGATGAGGACATACAGATAGGAGCTGTGGGATCTAAGTCAGCTGTAATTCACAGGGCAGAATGCCATGGTCGTTGTGAGTAAGAAGTAAAAAGAGCTCGAGAAATGAACAGAAGAACCCTATCGACTATTTGGCTAGTTAAATACTCCTTCCTATATTTTCTTCTAATAGATCTATCATTTTGCTTTTCACGTTTATATCTTAATGCATGTTTTAAAGGAAATCCACTTTTAGGTGTGGTATTAGTTTTAATGTTCCCCATGAAGTGAGCTATGTACAAAAATGGGATGTCCCTTACCATTTACTTCTGGTGCCATTTTTACCATACGTGAAGTATCTATACATACCTTGGACTCTCTAAGGATTGTATTTTTGTCATTAATTTATTTTCCTGTTCTTGTTTCAGTTCCTTGTTGTTGTTGTTGTTGTTTATCTTTTTATTTTTTTAATAGTGACTTTGTAATATGTGTAAGCTTCTGGTGGGAAATTCCCATCAAGTTTGAAGAAATTCCTTCAGAATTGAGGAAAGTTCCTCAAATTTGTTGTTAAGTAAGATAATTTTATGTTATGGTAGTAAACAACTGTCTAATCTCAGTACCTTAAAATGACATATATTTGGAAGTTACATGCTATGTATACATATCATCAAAGCATTCCTGAAAGGTGGTTAAGAGCATGGACTCTGGAATCAGATTGGTGGGTTCTAATGCTGACTCTATCATTCATTTGCTGTGAGGTCTTTGTTGGGCTATTAATTTTTCTCTTCTTCAGTATCCTTATCTCAATGATGAAGATGACAATAATAATACTTTCCTTATTTGAATGTACAAGGAAAGAAATAATGCAGAACTTCATAGCTCTTTTGAGGTTTCAACCATGGTGACACCTTGATTTCAGATTTCTAGACTCCAAAGCCACTGGCTTTGACTCTCAATTCAGATTCTGTTCCCTTTTAAGAAGGTCACACCATAGGAATAAAGTTGACATTCGTGGCAAAAAAAAATAATGATAGCTGCTAATCCTTACGAGAACTTACTATTTATATTCTAAATACCCAGGGTTGCATAGTCCGACAGTGATAGAACTGGATGTGAATCCAGGTAAACTGTTCCCAAAGTCTGTGTTTTTAACCTAAAAGCAAAAAGTGACTTTATATAAAGCGCTAAGAGACATCCTTGCCTCTTTCTTCAAGAATATTTAATTTATTGCCTCATTAATAAGGGCCGATTTGCTTAAATAGTAATAACATCATATCTATTTCTTCCTCAGGAAACAGAAATACCAGAGACAGTAAATGGTTCTCAAAATCTGCAAATTATCTGAATAATGATTGTTTGCTGTATGGCCAAACACGAGGCCATAGATGCAGTGCTAGCGGGAACATGGAGAACTGTGAGGTGTCACATTTTCTAAAGTGGAAACCCGACCCCTGGAGCAGAAATACTCACACAATTGCATATTGTGTGCAGGGAAAACACTAGGAACATGGAAATTTTTGAAAATGTTTATTGGAATATATGATAGCCTTAGATGTCAAGGAATCAATGCCTTTGGGAAGCCGATAGATTATAAAGAAATGTTATGTCTGTTGAGTTTACTAAACTACATCATGATGTTGCTGCTTCTGCATCTGCTTTGTGTAGCTAAGGGGCCTTGAGGGGACGCTAGCCCTTCCTGCGAGCATATGCCCTAGACAACAGCCTGCAGAGTCACAAGTAAACTGAAGTTCCTGAGAGGAGTTTCCCAACACCCGCTAACGAAAAGTCTGTCCTGCCTCCCAGCTCCGACACGTAGTATGCCCCTTAGAGTTTACTAAAATCTTCCTCTTTTTCTTTTGAATTGACCAGTCCAGCTTTAGCCTGGGAACCACAGAATCGCCACCTGTGACCCTGACAAAGACATGGCACTGTACCTTGGGTCCTGGTGGGTCTCATGGAACCAACCTTATTTCTCAAGTTAATGTGATCTGTATGCACGTATGTACTGAGTTTAAAATATAGAGTTTTATTAATTAATTCAGCAAATATTTACACCAATCATAAAATGCCATATTGAACCCTTCTCAAATGCATTCTAGTGTAATGGAAAAAATAAACATTAGTCAAAGAATCACAAAAGAGTCATTTGGCAATTGTAATGTGTCATGAAGAAAAAGTATAATTCACATATCAGTAGAGTAACTCTCTTTAGGGGTCCCAGAAGGCTTTGCTGTAGAAAAGAAATTTGAATGGCTTGAGCAAGAATTAACTGGGTGAGGGTTTTAAGGGTAAAGAAAAGTGTTTCAGTTTATAGAGAACAAAATTTTCCTATTCCCTGGGGTAGGAGGACACCAACCTTTAGAGAAATGATAGGAAGAGTTTCAAAAATTAAAGAGTCAACAGAAAAAGGTACAGGAAAAGGCCAGAGAGGTAGACGAAGGCCAGATAATCTCAGATTTATTGAAGATTTCGGTCTTTATGTTAACAATGAAATAAAATACATAATGTGCTTTATTTTTTTACTTTTTATTTTCAATTACAGTTGACATTTAATATTATATTAGTTTTAGGTGTACAGCATAGTGGTTAGATGTTTATATAATTTAGAAAGTGACCTTCCCCCTCCCCATAAGTCTGGTACTCATAGGGCACCATCTTCCCTATGCTGTGCTTTATATCCCTGTGGCTATTTTTTGACTGCAAATTTGTACTTCTTAATCCCTTTACCTTTTACCATGAATGTATTTTAAAGAGAAAGTTTATTAACTGAAGTCCATAGCTTATATTAGCATTCACTCTCAGTGTTGTACGATTTTGTGATATTTGACAAATGAATAATATCATTTTATACAGCGTACTTTCACTGACTTAAATACACCTTTGCCACACCTGTTCATCCCTTCTCCCTCCCTTCCAACTCCTGGCACTGGCAGTCACTGATTTTTTTCCACCGATCTTTTTTTACTGTTTCTATCAATTTGCCTCAGAAAAAAAGTCAGACAGTTGAAATTTACAGTGTGTAGTCTTTTTAGAATGGATTTCTTCACTTAGCAAAATGCATTTAAGGTTTCTCCATGTCATTTTTTATTTAAACCTCGATAGCTTATTTCTTTTTATGTTTAAATATTATTCCATTGTCTAGATGTACCAGAGTTTGTTTATCCTCTCACACTTTGAAGGACATCTTGGTTGCTTCCAGTTTCTGGCCATCATGAATAAGGCTCCTGTAAACACTGATGTGCAGGTTAGTGTGTGGAAAATCGTTTTCAGATTATCTAGGTAAATACCTAGGACAGCAGTGGTGAGACTGTATGGTAAGACTGTGTTTAACTTTGTAAGATAAACTCAAGCTGTCTTCCAAACTGGCTCTACCATTTTGCATTCCCACTAGCAGTGAATGAGACTTCCTGTTGTTCCACATCCTCACCAGCATTTTCACTCTGCACAGTCTATGTATTCATATACATTTGGCTTCAATGAACAATCCTGAGTCTGCTTTAAAATTAAGTCTGTGTGTTCTGTACTCCCTCTACCCCCCCCCCCCAAGCTGGAAAATAGACTGGTCAATGCCTTTGTTCTTTAAGGCTGCTTGGTGACACTAATAGCTACCATTTATTGTCTGCTGGATCACAGGTGATGTATCACGATAGAGTACATATTTAGTTATGCAACCTTTGCAATGAGAATTAGGAGATATTATATTTATGTTTTGCAAAAGTTTAAAATGGGCTCTGAAAATTTAACTTATTTGCCCAGAATTTAAAAATTGATGATTGGGCATATTTTGGACTGCAGTATATTCTGTATGGCTTCAAAGTCCCTGTTTTTCTAACTATTCTAGGAGGATTCCAAAAATGTTGTCCAATAATCATTTGAGAACCATTTTTGAGGAGAACGCCAATATGATCAATCAGTATACAAGAAGTCTTCGTCATCAGTTATCAACTCCAGTGATAAAAATAAATCCCTGTTTATATATCTAATGCTCAATATATTTAAACCATTGTTTCCTACTATTGCCTAGAGGTTAAATAGAGCATGTGAAGTGGTGCCATGTTATCTCATAGTAAGACTCTATAAATTGTAGACATTCCTGCGATTACTAATAGCAGTACCATTATTATTGCTTTTATTTTTATTATTTGTCTTTGTTACTTGCAGAATGAGCAAATCAATGACCTTGTCAGCACCTCTGGTTCCTCAGCAGTAAATTGGAAATTATGATACAAGTTCCCTCACAGGGCTGTTATAATGTGTGAAATGGGTCATACCTGTAAATTACTCAGTGAAATAGCACACGCAAGGTTTCTGCTCAGTGAAGGGATTTTATCTCCTCTTTTTCCTCTCCTTTGAAGGGTGTGTAGCTGAAGCTTTTCACTGGTTACTAGGTGTGTGTGTATGTGATCTGATTACTTATGCTGTGGAGTTCCATGTTTCTGGAACATTATAGATAGATGTTTTTGGTATTTCAAGCTGGTCAATGATCCCTGTCCAGATGAGATGAAATATATTTGTTGAGTATCCACAGGGGCCGGGATAAATCTTGGTAAAATAATAGTAATAATCATCATCATCATCATCATCATCATCATCATCATCATAAATGTTTGCATGCCATCGGTGCAAACACAGAAGACAACATTTTAGCAGTTTCTGTACCTATTTTAGTGAACATCAAATAGAAGCAATAAAAATAAAGTCAATAAAATAATAACATTAATGGAAAGAAAAATACTTGCTAACATAAGATAGAACATGTTCCTGTTCTTCTGGAATGCAGTTTACAGGTGGGAATGGAAATCTCCTCTGCAAACAACTCTCTTTATGTTGTTCATAAGTAACAACTTATTCACTCAAGTCTTCCCAGTCTCACTCTGACCCCACAGCCTGTAGACTTTCATCATTTCTAAGATTTGATGAGAGGGTCCACGTTAGAGTGTCCGTTCTAGATTCCAGGATGATTTTCATCTCTTTAAGGTTATACTCATTTCTTTTTTTTCTATTTCCCATACCATTCTGTACAATATGCTAAAATACAAGGTCATGGTCTTTCCTTATCTTTCCTCATCTCTCAAGGATCAAAAGTATAAAAGAAAGATAAGTGAGAAGCAAATAAGAGGAAATCGAACTCTTTGGTCATGTGTCAGATGTCCGAAAAAAATGATCTATCAGTTAAAGAAGGCAGACTAAAAATTTTTCAGATAAAACAATGAATCAAATTTTATGTTGCATGCATTCCTTCTAGTTCCAGCAGTTTAATTCATTCATTCAAGCAGCATTTATTAGAAAATGCTTTGTGCCAATATTTGAATTCAGGTAGGATGATTTCAGAGCTCACTCTTAACCATAATGCTGACTGCTTTCCATGATGTATGCATGTCTCTCTAGTGCAGATATGAGTTCTTGTTGGGTAGATGACAGAATTTTGCTCATTTGTATACACTTCACAAGGTATATAATGATACTTTGCTCATAGAAAGCAACTTGAAATGTCTAATTGAACTGAAGAAAGATTTTCTTTTTTGTCCACCATTCAGTTGATTGCATTAAATAATTCAGGGACTAAAGTAGATATTTGATCTCAACTTTCTAGTTGATTATTTAACACACTCCAAAGTAAGCAGAAAATTCTGCTTCGTTTCTTCCCTTCAGATATGCAAAGTCAGTTTGTAGAAATATTTAGTTGCTTTGGCTAAAGAAACCTTTGTGATTATGAAATACTTCAGAATATTTTGAATAATACAATAGTAAACACAATTAGCTTGCCACTACCTTATAAAGCTCTGGCAAGGTTAAAAGAGATAATTTATGTGAATTTGCATTGAGAATCCTCAACAATATACATTGTAAGACATTATGTTATTATTAATATTACCTTTAAAAAGTAATAGCTAATCACTAAGACAGTAATACAACTTTTAAAATATTTTTGTACTAGGTCAGTGTCACTTAGTGATGATTTGATGGCACTCAAGGGCATGGGTTTCTCTCATGAAACAGTGTTGTGTTCATTCTTAACAGGCTTTTCTATACTTTAAGTAATACGAAATTTCCTCTCTCTTGTTTTGTTTTACTATCTAGGAAAGAAAGTTTTACATTTTCTGCTACCAAGAGTGCTCAAGGATAAAATATGTCATTTGCATATACATTTTATTGGTTCTTCAATGCAGAATTAATTTATAAGAGCTTTAACCGAATTGAAAAAAAAATAACTTAATAGATGCTCCAACTAGTATGATATCCGAGCCGAAGTATAAAATTCCTTTTGGTCTCTGTTGCCTTTTCTCCTCGAGCTGTGCTTATTTCCTATGGGGTCAGCCCCTCAAAGCCGGTGGTCTCTTTGTTTTCTGTCGTTCAGCTTTCCTGTGCTGATTTAAAACTAGAATCAGTAAGCTACTATAGTAGAGGAATTGTGATGTTTGGTATATTTGCTTGTGAGTCAGGGTTATATATTGCCTGACAGTCAAGTATGTTTTATCACCTTCACTGCCTTTTCTTCTCAGGCTTTAAAAATTATCGAAGATAATCAACCTAGAAACTAATTTTAAATGTCCAAAGAATAATGATTGATTACCAAGAAAATTTCTTGTTATTAGTGATGTGCTGAGTAGGTTTGTGGCCCGTAATAATAGCTAAGAAAATTAACCTCAGACAAACATCAATTCTTACAGATTTAGTACAAACGTCAATGTAGAGCTAGCAGTATGATGCTTTAAAGTTTATTTTAGAGTGTGGGTGTGGCTGTTGGCAGTATGTACTACAGTCCTTTTCTCAACCATTCTCTTGCTGCTCCAGAGAGTATTTTAAGAATAAAAACACCCAACATTAGAGAAATTGTATTTTTTTCAGTCTTTCCTTTCCCTGCCCTCTCCATCCCTCAACCTTAACTTCCTCGCCTCCCTCCCAAAAGATATCTATGGCTGTTTATACCCAGCTTCCAAAATTAATGTGTTTTGAGTTCAAAATCAAGGGAGAAATTATTCAGCATGTTATTTGTACAAATGGTGGTCGGTAAAAATGGAAAGTATCACACATATTGTTATTTTTGCAGTGGTGCTTTTTCCTCCTAACAAATTACAACTTTATCCCTTATTCGTATGCCATTTAATGTGGTTCTTTCAAAATTATAAATTTTTGGTGCAATTGAAAATAGTAGTGAATTGTGGGTTTAATGTCAGAACTAGAAAATAATTCTATCATATAACACAATTACTTTGGTTTGCTTCTTGCTGTTTCCACCTTCATGTCCATGTGTAGTCAAAATTATTGGAAAATATTCTTATGAAATTACTCCAGAGAAGGAAGTTATTCAGTAAAACTGTTACTTCCAGAGTTAACATTTCACTGGAATTATGAATATGTTTATTTCTATGTGATAGTTTATATATTTTGTATTTGAGATTATAGTTTCTTATAACCAGAGATTATATTCTCCGTGTGTGTATCTCTGTTTTTTTATGGACTGAGATAGTGCATTGCTCATATTCGTAGTCACTTGATAAATGTTTACTGAATGAACAAATTTGGAATTTAAATACAATATAATACTATTCTATTAGTTTTTCTTCATTGACATCGTTTTTTTTAAACAAATCATTTTATTCTTTTAATATTTACATACTAAACTTTTATTTTTAAAGGATTATGCTAGAATATCTTTAAGCTTTCTTATGATACACAGCATCTTATTGCAGTTATTCATTTTCTTCTGATTAAGGAAGTGATGCATCTTTATAGAATAGAGTATTAATATGTAAATAAAATCACCTATAATTCCACCAACTATATAGTCACATATCCACATTTTAAATAAAATTAGCATGACTTTCTAACTGAAGATAAATAATGAAAATCAGCAATATGTACCCATTTTTGCTAATTCTTATATATGCAAAGTGACTTCCTTAGAAATAGGTTGTTCTACATGACATAGACAAATTAAAGGCTTATACACTAATCACAATTTTTAAAGTTTTTTTTTAATTTATTTGAACTGAAAAAAAGAAACAACAGTTCACCTATTCTCCTCCCAATCCCCCACCTCTAGCAACCACTAATATGTTCTCTATGAGCTTGTATATCTTTCTATCTATAAATAGATATAGATGATATAGATATAGACATAGATTGCACATATGAGGCATCACACGTTATTTGTCTTTCTCAGTTTGACATGTTTTACTTATCATAATGACCTTGAGTTTCTTCAGTGTTGTCACAAATGGCAAGACTTCATTCTTTTGTATGGCTGAATAATATTCCAGTATATATATACATTGTATATGTGCCATTCATCCATCCATGGGCAGTTAGGTTGTTTCCATATCTTTGCTATTGTAAATAATGCTGCAATAAACATGAGGGTTCATATATCTTTTCCAGTTAGTGTTTTCATTTTCTTCAAAGAAATACCCAGAGTGGAATTGCTAGATCATATGGTAGTTCTATTTTAAATTTTTGAACAATTGCCATACTCTTTTCCACAGTGTCAGCACCAATTTACATTCCTACCAATAAAACGCGAGAGTTCCCCTTTCTTGTTTTTTTTTGGTAATAGCCATTCTAACAGGTGTGAGGCGATATCTCATTGATATCAAAGTTTTGATTTGCATTTCTCTGATGATTAATGATGAAGAAAATCTTTTCACGTACCTGTTGAAAAAACGTCTACTCAGACATTCTGCCCATTTTTTAATCATATTTTTTTCCTATGGAATTGTATAAGTTCTTTATATATTTTGGATATTAGCCCCTTATCAGATACATATTTTGCACATATTTTCTCCCATTTAGTGGTTGCCTTTTCATTTTGCTGATGGTTTCCCTTGGTGTGAGTTATTGTTTATTCCAGGTGATGGCAGTAAAAGACCTTTGCTCCAGATGCAAAAATAAAAGGACGAAGCTCAAACACTTAAAACTTCTTCTCTACAAGAAATAAATAGCCTCCTAGTTGCCAGTTTTCTCATTCATTCTCTCTCTCTCTCTCTCTCTCTCTCTCTCTCTCTCTCTCTCGCATGCATGCACACACACACACACACACACACACACACACACCCTGCAGTCATATTAAACACATATGCCAAGAAGCATAACATTGTTAAACTGACAATATATTTTTAATTTTAATAAATAATAAGTTGTGTGTGTATTTTTGTTCAATTTATCATCTGTTCTAGAGTATGACATGTTTTAGCATAAGAGTCAACTTATTTACATGACTTAATGAGCAAGTAGAAATATTTATACGCCACCTAGGTCATTTTAAATTGCACCTAGATAAAGATAATAAATGGTATGTTGAGGGATAGGTAAGATCTCAATAAAGCTGTTTAGTTCAATTTTGTCACATAAGGCAGATGGCACTAGAGCTATGTTATGTCAATGACAGATTTCAAATGAAAAACATTACATTAAACCTGAGAATGCCAGTTGGAATTACAATTGTTAGGACAATGAAGAAGGAATGAATGGTAGGGAGGATGCTTCAAATAAAAAATATATATACTCATAAACACCATAGAAAATGAATTCATTGAAGTGGTTTTTAATTGCTGACCAATAAGCATATTCTGACTACTTCTCTAACCAAAAGGAAGTAGCTCTGAATTTGTGTATTTCCTGGTAAATGTATGTACAATAATGATGATGTTTACACAATAGGAACATAAAAAAGATGACTTATTGATATCGACTAATATAATTGGGATTTTTCTATGTTGTGAAAATTCAAGATTCTCTAAGTTGATTTTATATTATATATTGTTTTCTACAGAAATGAAATTCTGGGAGGCTCCATCATAATTGCTGAGTTTTACTGTTACTATCAGATCTTTTATACCTATTAAAACATTCAGCTTTCATCGTTCTACATTTGTAGATTAAATGCCCAGGACTCAGAAACATACAGTGATTTGCTCAAAACCATAGAGCTTCTTAGTAGAAGACCTGGGAATAAAACTCTGAATCGTTTTTCTTTCTTTTGTATCATACGGTTATTCTTCTTTGATTGTGATCAAATACATAAAGAAAACCTTTACTGAGGTGGACAGATTCTCTGCTCGAAGGAAGTATATGTGCAGATGATGGAGAACAAGCCCCCTCACTGCAGCTTCACTATCAGGAAGGCGTGAATTACATAAATTTCACTTAAAGGTGCAGAGCTCCCCTCCATGTTCCTATCCTGGTCCTTTGTAGGATTAACATGCGATTGCTTCTGCTTTGCATCTTCTCGAGGAAAACTTGAAACTTCTTAAAACATACATGTACTGCACCCAGGAAGATGTGTCTGTCTTCTTTTTCACCACTTCATCTTCAGCATTATACAACCTTACTTCATCTAAAGACATGTTTTTTAAAATTTAATTTTGAAACAGGGCACTTTTACCAAATGAATGAGCACCTTAAATAAGGGTCAATGTAACAAGCTCAAAAATAAACTATATTTTATATGCCTTCCCTACAGAATATTTTTTTAAAGTAAGTGTATTATATATATAATATATATGATATGTATTCACATTTCAAGAAGACTTCGGAACTAAAGTTTTAAATACTATCAAAACCATGCAATGCAATTAATGAAGCAAGAAAAACCACTTTTCGACCATGTATAAGATGGTCATTGAATTATACAATGGGAAGAGTAAACTATGTGAACAAAGAATATGAATGCACAATGAGGACAACAACAGCAAAAATCTGATAATATAGAATAAGGTAACAATAATTAAGCTAAGGTTAAAATAACAAAGGATTATTTGCTTTTTGAATGCTAAGAATTATAGAAGCATTGTTAGGAAACTTTAGCAATAGGATATTAATCCACTGTCACTAACTTTTCACTTGGAATATGAATGTGAGTTATGTGTTGTTTTTTTTAACTAGGTGATAACAATAAGCATATTATTGAATTATATAACTTAAAACAAAGGAATAATTTACATTTTCCCCTACTGGAGACCTATGAATTAACCTTTCTTTCCACCCACCACCCCCCATGCACACAAATTGAGAACTATAAACTTCAGAGTCAGCTTGTTAAAAAGATTAGAGCAAGCTGTAGAGCTAGAAAAATCTTTTTATGATTTAGATATCAGGCCACACTCACTGTCTTGTGGGTTTGCAAAATTTTCTTTGATCTTTCCTAATTGGATGTTTTACATTTTTTCTATGCTAATTCTAGTAATAGTACATAGGATTTTAGGTAAGTTAGAAACCATGTAGATACCATTACATTTAGCAGATACCAGAAAATTTTCTTATTTCATAAAGGAGAACACTCAGCATAGAAAGCTGTGATTTACCCAAGTTTTACAACTTGTTCATAACTCAATTTTCTTGTACCCCAGATCAGAACTCTATATTGTCACTTACTCTCTACTCCACTTCCAAACAAATGAAGTAGAAAGGCAATACAAAGTTTAGACTAAAACAACAGAAAATAAATTATTTAGGAAAAAACATTTGTCAAACACAAAAACAAAATTATTTCACAACCTCTTAAACATTCTTTTTTTTAATTTTAATTTTTTGTTGTTGTTGAAGTTTATTGAGGTGACAGTTATTAGTAAAGTTACATAGGTTTCAGGTGTACAATTCTGTAATACATCATCTATATATCACATTGTGTGCTCACCACCCAGAGTCAGTTCTCCTTCCATCACCATGTATTTGATCCCCTTTACCCTCATCTACCTCTCTCCTCCCTCCTTACCCTCTGGTAACCACTAAACTGTTGTCTGTGTCTATGAGTTCTTGCTAAGTGAAATAAGTCAGACAGAAAAAGTCAAGAACCACATGATTTCACTGATATGTGGTATATAAAACTGAAAACAACAAAGGAACAAAAAAATGAAGACACAAAAACCTCTTAAACATTCTTTACATTCTATTTCTTATAACTTTTACGGAAAAGGCAATGAGATCTGATTGACCCTGGGGCTGGGAACCAGAAGACTTAAGTTGTCTGCTCCCTGCAGCCCCATGACTGAGCGTGGTGAGGTTACTAAGGCACACCCATTCCTGGGAGATATGACACTGTTCTGACCGCGGATTTGGCAAGAGAAGTCAGGAGTCCGCTGTGGCTTAGCCATAGTGATCTCAGAATGCACCACAGTCTGCCTCTCACAGGGGTAGATCTGCCTTGTGGTCCGATGACTTTCCCATCCTCTACCTGCTTCACTCCTATTTTCTCTCATGCAGGCTTTTTACTTAATAAAATATTTGCACATTTAATATTGTCATGGATCAGCTTCTTAGAGCGTTCAAATTAATAGGATGACCAAGGGATTTCTGATTTCAGAAGTCTTTTTCATAATATTCCAACACCAACATTGGCAAATGTGGAGCTAGTTATAACTAATTAACTAAGCCTGGAAAATTTATAAGTTACATTGTTATTTTCAACAGACAAACTATATATGTGAAAAAAAATGAAGTCAAAGAGTAAATCTGTCAAGCATTTGGCGATAATATGCTTTTTTATGGCATTTTCTAATTATTTAAACTTGTTCTGGCATAAATTATTATATTCTTTAAATATTATCATTTCCTTAGTGGATAAACACATACAGGGAAGTTCCACTTATGTAGCTTATTGTGTAAGCTTCGCATATAAATTGAGAACACAGAAACTTAATTGATAAAAGAAATGTCAATGTATCAGAAATAATTTATTGCAAAGTAGACCATTTTCCTGTGATCTCCATTTTCCTGTGATGCTCTGTACATTTTGAAGCACTTTCCTGAAACAAAAATTAGAAAAGCATCAAGTCCAGTTTTCACTACAGGGAAATTTTTATGGTAGATCCGTAATCAAGGTCAATCCTATTGATCAAGAGACTAATTAAACGTTCACCTGTTGTAATTGGCTCTTAAGTTGTATAGTTTACTCCTCTCTACTGCCCTGTGAAGAGTCAAAATAGCTACAGAAGCAGACCTATACAAAGCAAAGGTGGGTTAGACTGCAAAGTCTAATATCAAACTGGAACTACGGTTTCGTCTCTGAAATAATATAATAATAGGCAATTATGCACACCAGAAAGGTACTGTCATTGCCCTCCAAGTGAGAGAATGGATGCTCATTTGCAGAAATTGCTTGTGGAATTTTCCAGAAAGCCAGCTTTATTACTGTGGCACATTGTACTGAATGTTGATGTAGTCTATATGTAGTTTGGTTTTCTCCCTCCCCTCCAAATAAATAAATAAATAAATAAATAAATAAATAAATAAATAAATAAACTTTAGTGAAGAGAGAAGCCGCTTAAGTATCAAAAAAGCTTAGAAATGTACATGTATACATAAAATTACAATAATTCCTATAATAAAAGAACTCTTGAATGTTTTTCTCCTCAGTTTAATTTGTGCTACTTAAATAATAATAGTAATGAAAATCTGCATAGGAAATGAGCTCCTCTTCAAACAAAACATTTGTCTTTGAATCTCTCAGAAAACTCTTATTTGGAAGTTAGCTCTCAGGAGGTAAAGTTTGCACAAATAGACACACACACACACACACACACACACATAATGGGAAATGCTATAATTTATTTTCCTCTAAATTTGTTTAACTTTGCTGAATATTGCTCAGTTGGCAGTTACCACAGCTGCTGTAAAATTAGACTCTAAATTGTGCAACATTAAAAAAACAAACAAAAACTAACTGAACTTTTGATATAGAGAGCCAATACCCCAATGCCCTGTCACTTTTGCCACCTGAATAGCATAATTCTGAATGCATGCAGTTTAATAGGACTTGACTTTCTTTATTCTGTCCTCCCAATCCCACTGAGACTATGGTTCAATCTGTCAAGCCCTGTATCACTTTCATACAACATTCTTTTACTGCTTGTATCTTGAATTTGACTCTTGTTCTCAGGGGATCTGACTGCAACTGCCAAAGTCATTTCACTGTCACCTTTAACAACTATCTGGAAGATGGAACTAGGTACATCTATCTATGATGGGTTTGAGTTCTCACCTGACAAAGCACAGGACATTAAAAGATACTCATTTTCGATTTACAAGTGTGTTGACTAGAACAATTTCAACAATTTGTAATCACAGCCTGGGACATATTCTCTTTCTTGAAATGATTGGGGATTTTTTTTTTTTTTTGACCACTAGCCATTTACATGAATGAATTAATAAACTAAAATTAAGAAATGATGGGTAGAATGGAATCTTTTTGTAGTTAACCTTACACAGATCAGTTTAAATCTCCTTCCTATTTTCATTTCAGTTCTCTTCCTGTGATTCTGTAATTGGAATTTTGTAATATTTAAAATATTTAAGCCTCCAAATTAATAATTTACAATAATATTAGTTGCTATTTACTGAATGTATACTATACACCGGACACTGGTCTTACTGCTTTATATGTAATGACTTATTTAATCCTCACAGCTACCCCACAAAGGAAGCTTTATTATTATTCTTCCCATTTTCATATTCAAAAACAACCACAACCAGAAAAAAATATCCATCTTTCTGTATTGATATCCTATTTTTGGTGCACAGCCTTCTTTTCCAGGATTTGAGCAGTGCCACAAAATATGTTTTAACTGAGGAAACAAGAAAGCTAAATAATCTCATAATGATTGGATAGGTTTAGCTGCTGAAATAGAGCAACTCTGCTCCTTGGAAAGGCTAGTTTAACAAGTTGGTTAGTCTGTAAAACCACTGGAGTCAGTATCTAAGCCACAACTGACATTTTACTGAATATGTGTATATATGAAAACCATATCTATGGGGCCCTCTCGCTTTTTTATCTCATTTCCAAAGTATTGCTTTGCCAGAAGGGAGTAACTTACAACAATGGAATTGACACAGGGGAAGAAAAATGTCATTTTTGTCTGCCTTTTTGTGTGAGGCAAAAGGCCTTCCATGGAGACTCCATATAAAAAAGTCAGGCACATTCCTCCATTATCTGATGGCCTTTGTTTCTACAATAGAATCACATTCAGGACAAGAACCATTATGGAGACCTGGAACTTGTAAGAAGAATGAGGACAATGTAAAAGTACCCCTGATTCCTCATACCTGTGTGGCAGGTGCACCTCTGTGTGAGTGCTTGAGGTTACCTTTTGGAAATGAGATGTTAGCAGACAGACAGTGGGACACCTTAAGGAATGCTGACAGAAGTAGAAGAAGACCAATGTGTTTGGAGTATTGCTGTCTGTTTATTAGGTTTTATTTCTTGAAAATGCTTTGTTTCTATATTTAATAAAAGCAGGATAGTTACCATTTGCTTTATACCTTCAATTATATGTTTGTACACATTGCGTTTTTAATAAGATACATAAAGAAATATTTGCTATATTTAAACTTTTTTGGGGCGAAGAAAATAACAGAAATCATAGTAGTATTCTTCCAAAGACGATCAAGAAATCAGTAAATTAAGGAAGCATAGTAACAATTGCAAATACTACATTTTCACTAAAACTGTATCTTTCTGACTTGTACTTAGATGACTTAAGATAGGTAAACATTCCCCCCCCCAAAAAAAAAAAAATACTTAAAATAGATATGACAACTCGTACGTAATAGACAGTGTTTTACTAAGTATCTGTGGAGTGGCAGACAGGTCCTAGGGTGATTCCAGATAATCCCAGTCTCCACAGGATCCAAGCCTTTGTAATTCCATCCCCTTGAGTGCAGGTGGAGCCTGGGACCTGTTTCTTATCGAGGGAATATGGCCAAGGTGATAATATGTAGCTCTATTGTTCAGCTTGCCTTATGACCCTGTCCATTGTCAATTGCCATAAATGTGCTCTTGAGAACAGCATTTAGTTTCAGAATTATTTGGTTCAGGGATTGACATATCACTTCAAGCCGTATAGTGGTTCCTTTTTATTTGTTTCTTAAATAAACTATCACTGACTGAGAAAGTTGTCTTGAAATCTTTTTTTGTGTTTTAGATCTTCTAGTTTCTCCCTTGACTTTTTTCTTTGTAAAATGTGAAGTTATGTTGCTCGTAACTTAACTGACTGTTGCAACTGTTGCATTGTCCTGAAAAATGAAGGCTTTTATCAAGATCCCAATAATGTTTTTAGTTTTGTTTAAATTTTCTTTTTCTGTTCTTTACTTTCAAATTTTATGTATTCTTAGGTTTTAGGTTTGGGTTATCTTTAAAAAAATAATATATAGCTGTATTGTTGCTTTTATCTACCTGACAGTTTCTTTTAATGGGTAAGTCTGTGATTGTGATTTATCTCGAAAATCTTTTGTATTTTATAAATGCCCTATTTTTTTTTGACTCTTTATTTGTTGAAGTGTACAATTGATTGTTTTGTCTTGTTTTCTTATTCCTCTTTGTTACTGCTCTTAGCAGTTACCTTTGGAATTGTACCCATATATTTAATACGAAATTTAATAAAGTTTAAATTTCACTACTAACAACACTCCCCCCTGACAAGGTCGTGACACCTAGAGTTTTAAGTCTTGCAACCTTTCAAATCTACATGCTATCCCTGTCCAATATGTTAGTTTTCTATTTTTAAAACTGTGTGGTAGGCAGCCCTTTAACTCTTGTACCTTTAGACACTGAGATTGTCCCTATGTATATGTTATGTCACATGGTAAAAGGAGCTTTGCAGATTTAATTAATATTACTCACCATCTGACCTTGAAATAGAGAGATTAGGACAGATTCTCCCAGTGACCCGCATCTAATCACCTAAGCCCTGAAAAGGAGATCTTTCTCTGGCTTGCAGAAGGGAAAGTTGTAGATATAGGAGGGTTGAGAAGGACTGGGCCACTGCTGGTTGCTTGGAGATGAAGGTGGCCACATGGAAAGCATGAGACGGAAATGAATTCCGCCCACGACCATAATGTGTTAGCAGGTAGAATTGTCCTCAGAGCCTCAAGATAATCTGTCTAGGTCACACCTTGATTTCAGTCTTCTTAGGCTCAGAGCAGAGGACCCAGCTGAGACAAGCTGTGTCTGGATTTCTGACCCATGGAAATATGAGATAATAAAAGTGTGCTGTTTTAAAAGCTGGTAAGCTTGTGGTAATTTGTTGTGGCAGCAATAGAAAATGAATAGAAAATGAAATGCAGTTACTCTATTATTTTCAGATTTCCTATTTGTGAATTCACCTACTTGGTAAAATCATTTGTAACCCCCAAATCAATATTTGTGGCATTTTTGTGGTCATTCATGGACATGCACAAAGAAGGGGAAAATGTGAGTGGCCACATTGAGCACGTTCCCAGCTGAGGTCAAACAAGGCTACACTCTATCTTCTCGATTCAGCTCTCATCCTATAAACAAGTGTTCTTTCTGTAGTCTGTTCAGTGCCATGTGCTTCACATGTTTATGCTTTTTGTTGGTGCTTTTGCTGTTAAAATGTTCCCTAAACACAGGTCTGAGGCGTTATCTGGTGTTCCTCAGTGCAGGATGGCTGTGATGAGTCTTACGGAGAAAAACATGGCCAAACAAAAACGAAAACATGAGTTAGACAAGCTGGTTTCAGGTATGAGTTTCAGGGCTGGTACCGGTGAGGTCAGTGCCAACGAAGCAACGCTATGGTACATCCACGAAATGGAAAAGGAAATTATCTGTACGTGAGGCCATTCCGGGACAGTGTGTGACAAAGCTATGGAAAGTGGCTAAATTTGTCAATTCCTAAGATGACTAGTAATAATAAAAAGAAGTGTGAACAGCATTGTGATGTGGTTGAAAGCCAAAGAATTTATAGTCATGTTATCCAGGGACAGGAAAACCTTAAACCGTCTGAGCTAGTGCTGGTTGACTCACACACTTCAAAAGGCAGTCTGGCATGAAAAGTGTTAAATGTGCCAGCGCAGCGGGTTCTGAAGATCTGGAAGGTGAGGCTATGCAGAGTATTTAAAATATTTGCTAGATATTATTCGGGAAAAATGTTAATGTGGAAGAGCAAGTTTTCAGTGCTGATAAGACTGACTTGATACACAAAACATTGGCAAGATTCAACTCAGTTCTTCACTTCTAACAGTTGGAGGTAGAGTCAAATTTTGGCTCTGAGTACTGGTGAGAAGGAGGTGCTCTTATTATGTTTAAGGCTAACTCACCAGCTTTTTAAATCTTGAGATTTATTGGGATCATATATATATTAAGTTGGTGAAAAAGTACTTGCAGTTTAAAAGGTTAAAAATAACTGCAAACACCACAATTCCTTTTGCACCAACCTAATATATGTGTATATATATATACACATATATATATACACATACATACATATATCTACATACATATATATATATATATATATACACACTATATGTTATATATATGTGTGTATATGCTTTTTAAATTTTCCTCCAGATTTCTTAACTCTCTTTTGTATTTTTTAATCTCTCTAGGTTTCATTTAACATAATTTCCTTAGACTATCTTTAGATTACTAATTCTTTTTTTTTTTTTTTGCTGTGTTTAACTTGTTTTTCAGCAAACCTACTGATTTTTTATTTCAGTGATTATACTTTTCATCTCTAGAAGTGCAATCTGGTTCTTTTTCAAATAAGCCAAGTTATTTTTATATTTACTTCTTGCTCTCTCATTTTCCTGATTTCATTTCTTTTTCTGAACATTTCAGAGTAGGCAAAGTAAAAACTGTGCATGATAAATTTGATATCAGAAGTTTTCGAAAAGTAGATCTAATCTGTCTTTTATTCTGAATCTTGTTTGTTTCCTTGTCTGTCTACTTGATGATTATTTTTTTATTTTTTTTTAGCTTATATTTGGATTAATTCAACTTCTGACAAGTCTGAGGGTCTATATTTGGGAATTTGTTTTTTCCTTTTCTTTTTTTAAGACGATTTGCCTTTGCTTCTTTGTGAGCTAGAATGATACTAATATAGGACTATGGTAGGCATTTAATGATCCTGGCTTAGAGCAGGAATTTTGCATGTACACCCAAGTCCTCATCCACACACCCTAAGCAGTGTAGCCATTTGCCCCATTGAAATCTTGAGTCTTTTTTTCGTATAGGTCACAATTCCTTGTCTGCTCTCTGTAATAATTTTTAAAGCAGATTTTTCTTACTCTGTGCAGAAATAGTAAAGCATTAAAAACTCTGTCTACTTTAAATTCTAATTTATTCAGAGGCTTATTGTGATTGGTGGTTATGTCATAATATTGATTGTGTTGTACTAGACTGGAAGAGAGGAAAATAATAACTATTAAAATTCCTTGACACATTAGTAAGTACTGTAAAAAGCACACCAAAATTTGCTTGAAATGGACATACATATATTTTATTGAAATATAATGTGTGTATGTATATGCTTATATATGTATATATATTTAAAACAAATTTTGAGTGTTCAGCTTAATTCATTTTACATATGCACACATCCTTGTAACACCCAAGGATATGGAATATTTCCAGCATCCTTGAAGGCTCCCGTGGACCCCCTCTTAGTCAATAACTCCAGTGGTAACCACTATTTTGATCTCTGACCAAACATCGGTTTTGCCTGTCCTTGAATGCTTTTAAATGGAATTTTAAAGTATGTACTATTAGGGAAAGTCAGGAAGATGGCAAAATAGGAGGATCCTGAATTTCCCTCTTCTCATGGAGACACTGAATACACAGCTACACACACATCAATTCCCTCTGCGAGAAATCCATAAACTAGTTGAGTGATTCCTACATTATGCATATAAGAAAATACCCACATTGAAATGGGTAGGGAAGGCTGAGAAACATTCTCGTGATAAATCCCACCCTGGCACAGTGACTTACAGATTGGGAGGGAACCCCCAACTCCTAATTTCTCCCTGAGGTGTGAAGAGTTTGGATCACCAAACTTTAAGGCTGCTGTCTGAGGGATGGGCCCCCAAACCACCTAGTTCTGAAGCCTCTGGGGTTTCAGAAATACAGTTGTTCCACACCTTTTCCAGTCCCTTCCTTCCTTCCTTCCTTCCTTCCTTCCTTCCTTCCTTCCTTCCTTCCTTCTTTCTTTCCTTCCTTCCTACCTTCTTTCCTTCCTTCCTTCCTTCCTTCCTTCCTTCCTTCCTTCCTTCCTTCCTTCCATTCTTCTTTCCTTCCTCCCTCCCTTCCCTTTTTCTCCCCTTCCCTCTCCTCCCCTTTTTGCCATTTGGGTAAGAGTGTAGTAGAATAGTACTTGTGGTTTTAATTTATATGTCCTAATGACCGTGTAAATTAAATGGTCATTTTACTTTCTTATGGCACATTTAGCTTTCCTCTTCTGTGAAGTGCCTGTACAAAATTTGCTCACCTTCTTAAATTGGGTTACCTGTCTTTCATAAACTGATTTATAGGATTTCCTTACATATTTTGGAAATAGTCTTTTATCAGATTCTGTTTGGAAGAGCAGGAAACTGAACAGTGAAGGAAAGATTCTGTGAGTCAGATGGAGAAGCATCAGTGCAGACTAGAGACCAAAATGTGCAAGCAGCATTTCCTTTGGTGACTGGTGACCTGTGTCTTGTTAATTTGGTCTTCAGCAACTCCTGAGAGCTAGAATGTCTATATGGTGTAGGTGATGAACAAAAGTGAAATCGCAGAATCTGACGTGTGAGTTGGTAGGTGCAATATCTATGGTAAAATTGCCCTGGTTTTATGCTGCCTAGTTCCATTGCTCCAGTTATTCTTCATTTGTGAACAATACTTCCAAATGCTTAGCATAGCAAAAGGTTTTATATGTACATGTTAAATTTAAGAGAGCCTTAAAAATTCATGCCCCTAATGAATGGGGATTCAATTGGTACAGGTTTTCAACCTGATAATTGAAAAGAGTTCTAACACTAGAGGCTAATTGAATTTCAATTTGCTTCTCTTTCTGCACCAACAGCATGAATTTAGAAACTTTTTAAAAATAGCTATAGTATGCTCAAATATTTCATTATTGCATGACATTAATGATCTTGTAAGTAGGCTAATTGTAGATTGCGTTTCAGACCTCCTTTGGAGATACTACTTCTGTTCGATGCTTAGAGCTGATAGAATAGATTTAGTTCAAAAGTCTACCTTGGCATTTGGGAGATCTTTGACTTTCTTAAACCCACAGGAGTTAAAAATCAAGCTTTGTGTACAAGTATAGATTCCTTGAGAGCATAAGAGAGATTTTATATCTTTATATTACGTGGGAAATTATTTTGGGGTTCGTTCTTTATATTTTGCCTAAGGCAGAGCACATAAAAATTCCTTATGATCTCCATCCAAACTTGTAATAATGAATTTAACCATTTATACCACATACAAAGCCAAAGACATATTTGGGGGGGTTCACAGACCTGAGATCCCCATCTGTGAAATCTCCATGGGTCCATGGATCTATGAATTAAGATGCCCAGATCTAGAGGATAAGGATGCTCCCCATTTTGAGGCCGGACACGAGGATCTCATTGTGAATGTCACATGTGAGTATCCAGTTCTCTTCATGTTCCACCCTAAGACAGTTGTGGGATCAAGGGAAGGAGGGATGGCAGCACTGGGAAAGGGAGGGGAGGGAACCGGGTATGGACAATGTTGACGGGACACCACAGTGTTTTCTCTAAGGCCCTATTTCCATCATCAGTGTGGAAACAATACAAGTTTAGGACTGGAAATTTAAGTCTAATGAACCCCTTCAAAGTTGCTGTCGCCTATGTTTACAATTTTATCCGCTTTAGGAACTCAAATCAGTGCAAGGATTCTGTGTGTTTCAGAAATGCACCAGTAAGGCTTCCCCTCATTGTTTTAAGAAGGGAAAAATGAACCAAGTGCCTAGGTGAATGAAGAAAAAAATACGTTCCTAAAATATTTCTACTAAAGATTAACAAGGGAGTATGGGCATTTCTAAAGAAAAAGCAATTCCCATGGCTTGTACTGTTCACTTTGTTGGAAATTCAAAATTATGTAATATAGGGATCCACTTGAATTTTAAACTCTTCATGACAGCAAACTGTGTACTCCAGCAATCTTCTAAGATATGATAGCAGATTGTTCTTTCTTTTTATATGTGCAATGCTTTTAACAATTGCTTTGAAAAAAGCGCTCCTTTTATTGTCATGTTAAGTTTACATTTTTATTAAAATTTTTTTATTAAAATTTATTGGGGTGACAATGGTTAGTAAATTACATAGGCTTCAAGTCTACAATTCTGTAATACATCAGCTATTTAACCCATTGTGTGTTCATCACCCAGAGTCAGTTCTCCTTCCATCACCATGTATTTGACCCCATTCTTGAATCCTTCTATTCTGCATTTGTTACTGATGTATAAAGTACACATAAATCTGTCTTTCTGTCTCTGTCTCTCTTTCTCTAATCTATGTATATGGAAAATTTGGAACTATGAAACCTGAGCAAATAGAAATTTCTCCTATCTTAAATAGAAATAATTTAGAAATGTGGGAATTAAATTTCAATTAAATTATAAAAAAGGACAAAATAATTTAGTGAAATGCATTTTGGTTTTGCTGTGTATTAAATACTTTAGAATAAGTGAGATGTTGAATCAGCACTGTCCATATTTAAACAAGATTCTATGTTAATACATAGCATTGAGGTAGCAAAATTCCCGATTAGTGTTACATACAGAGAAGATATATTGAGAAAGGGTCACATGTTCAAGTTAATTTATTACATAAGGCCTCTCAATGATGCTTCATTAGGTTGAATAGTGTCTCCCCAAAATCCATGTCCATCTGGAACCTGTGAATTTTGTCTTAATTAGACAATGTTCTTTGCAGATGCTATCAAATTAAGATGAGGTCATCCTAGATTATGGTGGGCCCTGGTCTAGTAGGAAAGGGGACATTTGGATACAAACAGGCAAAGGGAAGATGGCTATGTGTAGTCAGAGACAGAAGTTGGAGTGATGCTGCCACAAGCCAAGGAACTCAAGAATTTCTGGCAAACGCCAGAAGTGAGAAGAGGCCAGGGAGGATTCTTTTCTGGAGACTTCAGAGGGAATATGGCCCTGTTGTCTCCTTGATTTTGGGTTATTTGCCTCCAGAACCTGAGAGAACAAATTTCTGTTGTTTTATGTCACCTGCTTTGTGATAATTTGTGATCACAGTCTTAGGTAATCACAGATTCTCATTGCTCCTCGAAGAGGTCCACAATCCTTAATGTAACTTATAAGGCATTTATGATCAGTTCCTTATTTGGCTCTGCAGTCCATCATCTTTCCTTACTCTTTCTGCGAAGTTAATTGAAGAATGTTGTTATTATAGGTTTAGCTGTAAAATAAAATTGTGTATGTTCCAATTTTGTACAAATCCCCATTTTGAAGTTGGGAAACATTTGTCAAGAAAATGCTATACTGCAGGATATCTCAGTGTAAATATGACAAGCACAGAAATGGTTTTACAGCTGGATTTTTAAGCCCAGATAGCAATAGTGATGGTTTATTGACAGCCATGATTGCGTTACTGCTGAGTCACTTCTATGTTTGTAATGATTCATGGGGGTAGAAATGGAAAAAATAACAGTAATCCACCCTTTTGCAAAAGTTTGTTATATTACAATTGCAGGTATGATTCAGTTTAGAAGCATGAACCCTAAGAGTATAACTAATATTCAAATAGATTTGTTATAATTATACATTTTATGAGGTTGTTTATGATAAACTATTTGGCTGGTGAGGTCCCTAAATTTTGGTAAAATACCTCCAATATCAGAGACAAAAATCATATTGAAAAAGGCTTTGGTTCTGAGGTCATAATTCCATCTCATTGTCTTTCTAACTGTAAACAGTGGCGCCCTGTGAGTCTTAGTTTCCTCATTGATAAAACCAAGATAATTAACTCACAGCATTATAGTGTGTATCATATAATGTATAATATTATATTCTAGTATAAAACTCAATGTATCCAACATTTTTTAAAGTAATAATGGTAAATTCATCTTTTTTACTGTGACAAAATGGTAAAAAGTGAAAGACAGTGTATGCCAGTTAGCCAATGCCACAAAAATTTTTCATAGTAAACCAAGCCAAAACTCAGTGGCTTTTAAACAGCAATTATTTCTATCACAGATCTGAGGGTTGTTTGAGGTTTGAATAATCTAGTTTGGCCTCAGCTGGGAAGATTTTCCTGTGTGCCATGTGTCTTATCTTATGTGACCAGTGGGCACCTTCTTCTCATAATGATGGCTGTTGCTCAAGAGACGGGTGCCATATTGAAAGAGTTTTTCACAGCGCTGCTTGCATTATATCTGCTGACATCCTATTGGTTTGAAGAAGTCCCATGTACAAATCAAGGTGTGGGGAAATACATCCCTACCGAAGGTAGGGATGGGCAGTGATAGGATTTCCAACTGCAATAGAGAATTTTAAATTTGGGTCACTAATGCCATTTACCACAGAGTCACTAGTTTCAAATTATTTATAATGTAATTGAATAAGGACAAGAGAACCCTTTTTATTAACAAAAAGGCATTAGATGCAAAAAGAAAAGGTATCAATCGAGGTTTGGTGCAAGGCACACCAATCAGTGAGGGAGTGTGAGAAGAGTCAGGGACCACGTTTAGTCACAGCCCTGCTTTGCCAGCACTGCCTCAAGCCTCACACAGCTGGGCCCTTTTCCTGTACTGTTGTAGGCAGCTGGAAATGGGGATAGAGCATCCTAACGCAGCCTGTGGTTTCCGGGCATTGGGAAGCACACATCAAGCAGCCTCACCAGCTGTGAGCATCACTTGAGTCTGCTAGCAGGACTGCCCATAACCCTGTAATAAAAAATGTGTGGAATTAAAAAAAAAAAAAAGTGTCTGCTTCTGTCTCTGTAAAATATATCTCTAGGATCCGTAGGCAAACGATCAGCCAGGTAGTTCAGACATCTCGAAAAATTTATTCCTAAAGCAGAAAGGAGCCTAATTACATAACATCTCTCCAGTTGCTATCATCTTGAAGTTAACAAGAAAAATAAAGGATTCCACTCGCCTTACAATGTACCACCTGAGGCTTACTGCCGTTATTAAATAGGCTGCAGCTCTCTGTATTCAACATTTCTGGGTGACCTGCTATGGTCGTGTCAGGCATAGAAATAATTAATCATCGAGGTTATGAAAGCCTGCAGAAACGTGATTGAATGCACACCAGAATGCATGGATCGGAATCTGTAATTTCCAAATGGATACTATTGCAAGAACAAAGTATGCTTGGCAGAACTAGATAGGTAAAGGGCAGGACTGTCTCTCAAAGGAAGTGGCATCATCACTTTGCTTGTAATAGGGGTAGTGGTGCCAGAGTGGAAAAATTGTTTGATGTGGAATCAGATGGCCCAAATTTGTGTCAAGGATCTACCAGTTAATCATGTGACTGTTACAAAAAAAAAGTTTAACTTTTCTGATCCCATTTCCACAGTTATAAAATAGGTACTATTATCTCTCACAAGGTTGTTAAGAAAAATCTATTGAAGCAATATTTGGGAAAGGGTTATACCACATATAAACTATTGACTATGTTATCGGTTGCTATTTCAAGTTAGCAGACTATTATGGCTTCAAAATTCTGTCAGTTAACTTCACAGAAAGAGCAATGCAAGATGAAGGAAGGCATGATGGACTTGCTCACAAAATTCCTTACAGATCATGTTAAAGATTTTTGAACTTCACCTAAAAGTGAGAATAGCTTTATTCCTAGTTTCATCTTTATTCCTTGGCCACAGAGTACATTGCTAATGCCAAAGGGTGGCTCATGTTTCAGGAACATTAAGGGAAGTAGTTTAGAATGAATGTTGTCAAATCTCTACAATTCCCATTGCCATTCATTTGTTTGAAGATTTTCAACTTTCGCATTTTCTGAAATAATAATAACCTTAACTATACAAAGACCTGCAGAGGTAGACTGTGATGGTTAATTTTGTGTGTCGGATTGACTAAGCCCAGACAGCTGGTTAAACTTTGTCCCTGAGTATGTTTGTGTGGGTATTTCTGGAAGAGATTAGCATTTGAATAGGTAAACCAGGTAAAGCAGAGCACCCTTACCAAGGCATGGGGATATCATCCAATCTGTTGAGAGCCTGAATAGAACAAAAAGTTGGAGGGTGGTCGAATTTGCTTTCTGAGCTGGGACATGTATCATCTCTTGCCCTGAGACATTGGGATTCCTGGTTTTCAGGCCTTCTGACTACTGGCTTTCCTGGTTACCCAGCTCACAGATGGCAGATTGTGGGACTTCTCAGCCTTAGTAATCATATGAGCCAATTCCTATAGTAAGTGAACTCATATATAAGTAGTTTAGTTCTGTTTTTCTGGAGAACCCTGGCTAAATCACAGACATAACTGTGAGGCAACTCAAATGCCGATCAGTTGCTATTCTAATTGTGACTTGAATTAATCTGTTTCTATCTTCTCCTCTTATCACGTTTGCTTTGTGGCCAATGGCAAACAGTGGATGCAAAAGTCACTTTCACACTGAAGCAATGATCTATATACCTTATCTTTGATAATAAGAGAAAGGGTGATTTTTACATGTAAGCATTCTGTGACTATAATAAGTACAAAAATATGATATGGTAGAGAAGAAGGGTGAGTTTGAAGGTTAAGAAGTCTTAGTTTTTAAAGAAAATCCAGCATCAGGTACTTAGTAAAAATAAACTGTAAAGTGAGTAATTGTTTCATATCTGTCATAAACTAAAGACTATCGTTAGCATGAAAATAGCTATATAAGAATATCTCATTTAACCTAGATTGAAAGTGTGAAACAAGGCTACTATTTACTTCTTGGATGAGTCATTGTTTCATCCATGATGAGAATGAAACATGCTGATACATCACCAAAAAAAAAAAAAAAAAAGGCAGGTTTTTTTGTTTGTTGTTTTAGCAAGCAAAGCAAAAAGCAGCAGGAAAGAAATTCAGAGTTGCAGAATAAAATCATGTAAGAATCCTGTTTGATGCTCCTGAGAAGTAATTGAATTTGTGACTACCTGGCAAACAGTTCAATGGAAAGTAAATGATATGCTGATGTGTTGACATTTGAGCTTGTCTTATGGAAAGAAGAAAAAAAAGTATATCTTTAAATTTGAACTTGTGGAAATCATTTTCTGCCCTTTGTGACTTTTTGCATGGGGATCTAAATTCATATAAATGAGTTGAAAAGGGTCTGAAATAAACTCTAATGAACTTAGCATAATCTTAAAAAGGGATATTTGAATATGATAAGCAGGAGATAGGATGTCAAGGGAGAAGAATATTCATTTTAGAGAATTGCTATTAATTTAGTATGTTTTTAAATGTGATGGCCAAATTCAAACTAAAATAAATATATAAGGATCTCAGTTAACAAGATATGTTTGTTATTATCATGATGACAGCAACCCAAGTCAAGGTAGGCATTTTAGAAGTAAATAACTTTTATGTAGAAGGTGATGAAACCCTCTAGAGCACAGTTGGGACACATCTGCGTTATCACAGCAATATTCAGTAGTTAAAAGTTATGAATTTATACATAATGCATGCCTTTGATTCACATCTGCATTACCAATGGCTGATCTTTTCCCATTGTGCATCATTCTACAAAATGTATGCAATTCTCTAAACATGCATTGAGTAGTGGCAGTTCTGGGCAGGTTTTTATTTCCATGTAGTTTTGATTGAAATATTTAGCAATTGCTCTAAAACAATGCTTTTTATTATGTTCTTTACTGGAGATATACCGTCAAGGTGAAAATGAGATCTATACTCTAGTACATCCTGTGGGATGCAGATGGTCAGTCAGGTGCATATGGAAGGACAAACTTCTTCCATAATGGAAGGGAAGGTGACCGTGTTCTGGCCACGCACCCTCTTCCTCAATTCACTGTATGCAGACTGTGCTGTGGACTCATCCTCCTTGAAATCAGGTCAACTCCTATTGTGTTGGGGACTGAAGCACGCAAACACTGATCTTCATTTACTAACAATTTGACACAGAGGCAATACGTTTTCAAAGATCTTACACAGATAAGTGTAAATTGGACATGAAAATCCCTTAAAAATGAGAAAAAAGTCGACTGTAGGACTGCCTGTGAACTGAGAAAAACGTGGGAGGAACTGGTATCATTTCCCATATTTTTATTTTGATGACAGAGTGTATGGTTGAGGTGTATATGTAAGTGACTCAGTAGCATCTCTTATTTTGTCTATGTATTAATAGGTGACAGCAATAGAAACCAGTGGTTAGGTCTTATTGGAGGATACACTTTGAGGCATGGATGGATGAGATATGAGGCTGAGGAGGTGGAAGGGAACAAACAACAGAAGGCCTTATGTTCTGTATGGAGTAGCTTGACATTCCCCCATGGCTGTGGGATACAGATATGAGTTTGATGGCCAGGGAAGGATCTTAAGGTAGAGAGTAATAAGTTCAGATTTCTGTGTTAGGAAGACCGCTCTGTCTACTGAATGGAGGATGGATTATGTGGGTATTGAGGCAGGGGGTCAGATCCGAAAAAAGCGAGAACTGTTTGCTGGTTAGTGCAAGAATCTTGGAAAGAGACTATGAAGAACTTGACAAACACCATGTTTTAGTTTATTGATGTTACAATCCTTCCTTTCTTTCTTGTGATAGCTGGAGTGACTCCTCAGGAGTTCTCTAGACATTTTGAAAACCGTTCATGACTGGTATTTAAATTAGGAAAAAATACTGTAAAACCATTTTAAGCTCTTTATTGCAGTTTTAATTCATTTAGGCAGAGATTGTTTACTGAATTCCCACTATATGCTTGGTGCAAACCTGTGTCCTAAGAATATAAGAGTGAGCAAGATTAACATGGCCCCTGGGTCATGTATGTCCCTTCAGCCACCAGATGTATAATCTAAGGGATGGTGTACATACCAGTACTCATGGAAGTAGTCTCTAATACAATGAGCATTGTGGTAAAGGCAATACATAGCTAGGTGAGTGTTTGCAGGGGTAGGGGACGATGTATGTCTTACTCGAATTAAAGGAGCCAGGAAAGGATTCTGGAAGAATTAAGATCTAAAATGGAGGAGAAGTAGGGGTTAGAGACAATGGGAGGAGAAGGGAAATTTCAGGCAGAGGCAAGAGCGGGTAGGATAGAGAGCTTGGCTCGCCTGGGAATGTGAAATTAGTCCAACCTGGAAGGACCAGAGACTTTCAGGAGGGAGGATCCAGAGATGAGGCTCAGTGTACTATGTATTGTGATTCCCAAGCATTCAAATTCCTTTGGGGTAGGAGGCTGTGTAATTGTTATAATTTGTCCTGTTTCAGCCTCTTTAACGTCCAACGTATGCATCAGTTCGGGAATGCAACCAAGGCATTCTGGGTGTCCAAAACCAGCTACTTACGTATATAGTTCCTGCTCCTGGCAGGGAGGCTAGTGGGGTGGGGAAAGGGGCGAGGAAACTAGAGAGCTCAGAGCATTTGTGCTTTCTAATCCCGTAGACTACTTTTATCTAAACAGGTACTTGGCTGTTTCCTCTGAGAATGTTGCTTCATGGCAGTAACTAGAACATGATGGCACCTCCTTTGCTCAAGACAGGTTTTCTCTTACTTAGAATTCAGTGTCTTGACTTCATGTAACTAATAATGCTTTCTTTTGCGGGCCCCAAATAGAAGTTTCCCTTGAGATCCCATACTTTCTGTTCTTCTTCCTCTTTTCCATAGCAGAGCTGCCCTGCCTGCTATTTATCAGAGGGTCCATTCTATTTGACACAGAGGCAATACGTTTTAAAAGATCTTACACAGATAAGTGTAAATTGGACATGAAATACCCTTAAAAATGAGAAAAAAGTCGACTGTAGGACTGCCTGTGAACTGAGAAAAACGTGGGAGGAAGTGGTATCGTTTCCCATATTTTTATTTTGATGACAGAGTGTATGGTTGAGGTATATATGTAAGTGACTCAGTAGCATCTCTTACTTTGTCTATGTATTAATCGGTGACAGCAATAGAAACCAGTGGTTAGGTCTTACTGGAGGATACATTTTGAGGCATGGATGGATGAGATATGAGCCTGAGAAGGTGGAAGGGACCAAGTAGCAGAAGGCCTTATGTTCTGTATGGAGTAGCTTGACATTCCCCCATGGCTGTGGGATACAGACATGAGTTGATGGCCAGGGAAGGATCTCAAGTTAGAGAGTAATAAGTTCAGATTTCTGTGTTAGGAAGACCGCTCTGTCTACTGAATGGAGGATGGATTATGTGGGTATTGAGGCAGGGGGTCAGATCCGAAAAAAGCGAGAACTGTTTGCTGGTTAGTGCAAGAATCTTGGAAAGAGACTATGAAGAACTTGACAAACACCATGTTTTAGTTTATTGATATTACAATCCTTCCTTTCTTTCTTGTGATAGCTGGAGTGACTCCTCAGGAGTTTTCTAGACATTTTGAAAACCGTTCACGACTGGTATTTAAATTAGGAAAAAATATTGTAAAACCATTTTAAGCTCTTTATTGCAGTTTTAATTCATTTAGGCAGAGATTGTTTACTGAATTCCCACTATATGCTTGGTGCAAACCTGTGTCCTAAGAATATAAGAGTGAGCAAGATTAACATGGCGCCTGGGTCATGTATGTCCCTTCAGCCACCAGATGTATAATCTAAGGGATGGTGTACATAGCAGTACTCATGGAAGTAGTCTCTAATACAATGGGCATTGTGGTAAGGGCAATACATAGCTAGGTGAGCGTTTGCAGGGGTAGGGGATGATGTATGTCTTACTCGAATTAAAGGAGCCAGGAAAGGATTCTGGAAGAATTAAGATCTAAAATGGAGGAGAAGTAAGGGTTAGAGACAATGGGAGGAGAAGGGAAATTTCAGGCAGAGGCAAGAGCGGGTAGAGATAGAGAGCTTGGCTTGCCTGGGAATGTGAAATTAGTCCAATCTGGAAGGACCAGAGACTTTCAGGAGGGAGGATCCAGAGATGAGGCTCAGTGTACTGTGTATTGTGATTCCCAAGCATTCAAATTCCTTTGGGGTAGGAGGCTGTGTAATTGTTATAATTTGTCCTGTTTCAGCCTCTTTAACGTCCAACGTATGCATCAGTTCGGGAATGCAACCAAGGCATTCTGGGTGTCCAAAACCAGCTACTTACGTATATAGTTCCTGCTCCTGGCAGGGAGGCTAGTGGGGTGGGGAAAGGGGCGAGGAAACTAGAGAGCTCAGAGCATTTGTGCTTTCTAATCCCGTAGACTACTTTTATCTAAACAGGTACTTGGCTGTTTCCTCTGAGAATGTTGCTTCATGGCAGTAACTAGAACATGATGGCACCTCCTTTGCTCAAGACAGGTTTTCTCTTACTTAGAATTCAGTGTCTTGACTTCATGTAACTAATAATGCTTTCTTTTGCGGGCCCCAAATAGAAGTTTCCCTTGAGATCCCATACTTTCTGTTCTTCTTCCTCTTTTCCATAGCAGAGCTGCCCTGCCTGCTATTTATCAGAGGGTCTGAAAGGGAGGTTTAATTTTCGAACTATTCAAGGAGGCTCTTGGGGGGTGTCATTCACTGCACCACTGACTTCTGGACCAGCACAAATTGAATTCCATGCATGCGTGCTTATCTGTCTCTGCCAGTCCCTTGGAGTCTCGCCTCTCAGTGCAGATGCAGAACCTACTGCCTCTCCCAGCCCTTCACCTCGTGCCTGCTAGTCCCTCTCCTCTTCTGCTACAGATGCTCCTTCATCTAGGGCTTTCTGTGGTGTCGGCTCCTCGCCCCTGCTGACTGCACTCATCTTTAGCAAATGCCAAACCTAAAGTGTATGTGGGACAGTTGGCAGATAAGCACCACGGCCGTGCCCTGAATAATAACGTATTTTAATGTGAGTGTAGACCATGCCCAACGATCTCTGAGTATAGCACCTAATCAGAAAGTGCAAAGTGCAAAATTAAACTAGGAAGAAATGACACGCCAACAGAAATCTCTAATTGCAGGGAAATAAGGTGAATACTTCTTCTTAACAAGAGAATGGAAACACTTCTTTTTTTTTTTTTTTTTTTATAAAAAGCACAACCTTCATGCTTTCTGAATGGTATAAGAGATATTCCGCAGAATCTGTGGCATTCATTGCGAAAGAAAATAAAGGAGTTTACTTGACTTTTGAAAGTGAGAGCCACAGTATGAATAAGATGCAAAGTTAATTAACATATTGACAGGTGGTCATCTTAAAGTGAAAAACGTGCAACTGGAAATAGTTGCTAGCAACTCCGCAATAATCACTGCTGATAAACTGGCTTATTTGTTGATCAGTAGCTTTTCCTCCTTATGTCTTCCTACTCCACAGTGGGGCAGCTACTGAGGATATAGAAATTGAGAAGAAGAAGTGAGGAATTGCTCTCAAAAAAAAATAATAATAATAAAGGCAGTTCCCTTATTAATAGGATGGCCAGAAGATAAATGGACAATGTAATGTATACATCAGACATACACATGCAAATAGACATATGATATATAGGAGTCAGGTTAGATGACAAATCTCCTCTCAAAATGTGTATGATAGGGTGTAAATGCTAGTATAGCTTTTCTTAAACTCGGGAGTAAATGACTCCTCACAGCTCCCCCAAATTATATTTCTATAAAGAATAATATATTCCTTGTCCATATAAAAGGTGCTCCTTCGATCTGTTTTTACATGCATTCATTAAACTGTAAGCTATGGCAGTTCTTGCCAAAGACTTTTATTAGGAATCTAAGAAAGAACTCAGGAGGGCTGTTTGACTTCTACATGACAGTACATTTGACTCTTCAGATTTTCCTTTGGTGGTAAATTTTGCTCCTGCTGACAGCAAGAATAATTACTACACAGAAAGCTTAACTCTATTTTCTTGCTCAATTTTTACAGTGTAAGCAATCTTGGACTACAAAGTTTTTCAGACCAAATCCTGCTTTGGGCAGGGAAAAACAAATTGTATTCCGATGTCCAACCCTTCAACTGCTTATTGTGTCTTTACGGAAAGGGTGCTTACTTTGAATTGATCTGGTATTTCAGATAATAAACAATTATGGATTAACTTCTTTTTTGAATATTACCTGCTAATTGCTTTATTAAATTAGTCCAACTGCACAAGAGGGTTTTCCTATTTTCAAGTATTCTCAGATGTTTAGGTATTTCTATCTTATTGTCTTGCACTATCTACAGACTATTGTGTGTATGATTTACCGTATTCTTCCGCCATTTGGCATTTCCATTTAGAAATAATAGCTTTGCAGACAAGGAAATTACTTGAGCATTAATGCACAATATTCCATTAATTTTACTGATATGACCTGTTTCATCTGTTTGTGATCTATAAAAAATGTCAGTACTGTTTTAATCTTCATAATATATGCAATCTGATTCTGAGTCCCCAGGAAATCTATTCTTCTTCTGGGGTTCCCTCCCAAGTAATAATCAGGGGTGCAATGCAAACATACTGATGATTTACTCCACTTCTTTTTTCACATTTCCAGGCTCCCCTAGTTCAGACCTCTGACAGAAGACTCCTGATCTCCCCTCCTTCCCAGATAACTCCTCTGAGGTCACTGATTTTCATTTCTGCCTTGTGTCACAGTCTGGGAGAAGGCTTTCTTATTTTATTTTATTTTTTTAGAGGTACTGTTGTGGAAGCTTGTAAGTACAGCAGAGAAGATCAATTGTCTGATGGGAAGCTGTTTTCCAGGCCAAGGATCTGCATCATTTCTTCCTGTAGCTAAAAAAGAAACCTTCCAATGTCATACTCTATCTTGGTTAAACTGCAGGTAAAAATCTTGATGTCAGGATGGAGGGACTCTGAAACTGACCAGATCCCTTACTATGCGCATCCTGCCACAGGACCAACTATGTCCCAGAATAAGTGGCAAAGTCAACACCCACTGTATTTATTCTCTGGTCCAGCAATAAAATCCCAAATAGAGAGGACGTTAACTAGATCTGGACTATTCGTTCCTAACCGTGATCATTTTTTTCTAATAATGACATAATTTATTTGTTTTGAAGATAAATACTAATTATCATTAATTGAGTTCACATTTTTAATATTGCTCTTTAGTTCCTGCTATTAATTTTAAATTCATAACAAAATTTAGAATATCTAAAATGCATTAGATTTTATTCTCAAAACCTAAATGACAAGTTGAGCATAAACTACAATATAGTTTAAATGATAATTCTATAAAATAGAAAACTCAATTTAGAAATAGCTGCGAAATAAATGTTTATGTCAATTCAGGTTCCAAATGGTGGTAGTCTTAGCAATAGGCATCTTACAAAAGTGGCCGTGATTCTTCATACTCCTCTATGTCTGCCCCTTTGCAATATGACTTTGCAGTTCTTCCACTGAGAGGTGAAGTGTAATTGTGTATTCCTTGAATCTCATCTGACATTGAGACTTTCTTTTGTTGATAGAATGTGGCAGAATTTACAGTATACCTGTTCTGAGCCTAAGCCTCCAAAGACCTTTATTGCTCTTTTTCGTGGAACTCTGCTACCATCATATGAATAAGCTCTGGGTGACATTACTCATAGAATACCATCACCACCATTGTCCCAGCTGCCAGTCAGCCAATCATCAGACGTGTGAATGTGGCTTTTCTTGACCAAGCGGTCCCCAGACAATCGGCCAGGTGACCATGGCTAAATGACAGATCCCAGTGAGACTAGCAGAGCTTAACCCATCACATAACACAATGATGTGATACACACACATGTGAGCAATAAAAATAATTACTGTTTTAAGCCACTAGTCTTTGACTGGTCTCTTATAGAGCAAATGATAACTTACATAGAAAGTGACTCTTAAAATAGGGATTTGCCTAATAAAAATATTGCACTGGGGAACTGCTCAAGGCTAGAAATGTGGAGAAGAAATTTTTAGCAATATTTGGAACATAGTGAAGCAATTGGTTTTGGGGGCTAGGAAACTGATAACCCAAAGTATATAGTTACAAAATAATAGGAAAAGCGATTGTATACAGTAACCAGGAAGAAGAAGAAGGAGAAGGAGAAGAAGGAGAAAAAAATATATGTCATGTACTCTGGATTTGGCTGAAAAATAATCTCAAGGAAAAATGCTGAACATGCCACCTGGTTGATCCTAGCTATGTGTGATAAGGCATGGGAAGTAGGATAGACTAATAAGAACTGATATGTTTCCAGGTAGAATTTAGAGGTGATCAGTTGGGATCAGGGTTTGGTTTGTTGGAAAATAAAGCTGTTTCTCACATCGGGTCTCCTTAGTAGGTAGAAGATGTCAGAGTCAGCTCTGATTTTTATGGACAAAGATGAAATTAGGAAGTCTTTGTTGAGACTTCTTAAAGAATCAAGTTGAAGCCTATAGAATGTCTTAACTAGGAAAAAAGGAAAAGTGTTTATGAAGCTAAGGGGCATAGTAGCTTATTCCCAAATTAGCAGTATATAGAGGAAGAAGCATGTCTTAAAATTGTCCGTGTGGCTTTTGTTGAATGGAATGGATTCATTCAAATCTAGAAATCCACAAAGATTTCAAGGAAGTCGTATTTACAGAAATGCCAACAGCCTGAATGAAGAGGATTGAGATGGTTCAAGTTGCAAAACATGATAGCACATCCCCGAAATTCTATAGGCAGGAGAAAGGCAGAGAAATCTACTCAACTTCCAATATGGGCTAATTCTTTAAAGAAGTCAAGGAGTATAATGAAAGATAGATAGATAGATAGATAGATAGATAGATAGATAGATACTTGAAAAGGAGGAACTCAGATATTGGAACTGAGAGAACTGGAGGACAATGACCTGAGTGCCTTTTCCCATGAAAAGGAAACTGCACTAATTAAGGAACATTTTATGCCTCCAGAGTAGGGCTATCAGGCAACACATGCCCAGTGGGATTGCAGAATTCTATGGACTAGTGACCAATATGTAGTTTTCATTTTTACTTTTTTCATATGGGAGTAATTTATTGTACTGATCCAACTTCTGTCTCACCAGAGAGGGGCAAATCACCAGTATTTTCGGCTCAGATGTCTTTGAATCTAGAGGAGTTATGGCTAAGGGGCTACCTTCAGACATGACATAGATGACAAGCTTTTGGACTTAGAGACTACTGACTGTCCTGAGATAAAGTGAGCGTGTTTTGCACGTAGGAGGAGCAGGACAAGACCAGAGTGGGATCGGAAGAAGGACTATAGTCAATTATTTATAAAATATGGCCCAACTCTCTACCTTAGAGTCCATATCCACAAGCAATGTGACTTTTCAAACATCACAGGATAGAGTCTGGTCTGTAGATTGCTTTGGCCAATACACAGTAGAAGTGAGAGCCTGCCAGCTCTGAGCCTAAGCCTCCATAGTCCAGCTATCCTTCTGCCCTTTCTTTAGTAACCCTGCTGCCACCCTGTGAACAAAGCTGGGCTAGCCTGCTGAATGTTGACTCTGGTGGCCTCGTCACTCCTTTTCCCCTGCTAATAGCCAGTCAACCACTAAACCTTTGAGTGAGGTGATTCTGGCACAGTCACCTCCAACCTTCCTACAAACTGACTACCTACCTGTAGACTACCTACATGAACAGACCAAGCATAAGTATTTTAAAGTTGGCCCAGATCAGGAGAACTGTCCAAGAAAACCATATTTACATTAACAATATTATGATTGGCTTTTAAGCCACTGAATTTTGGGAGCTTTAGTTACATAACAATATATGTTATACTCTTTTATTCCCCACAGCCCCTCCTCCACCAGCTCACTGAAGGTTGACATTCCATACTTAGAGATCCATTTCCTTGATTTATGCACTAAGTTTAATTAAAAAAAAAAAAAAAAAGCAAATACGATCATGTTCTTTACTGACTTGAGAAGAGAAAGGATGAGAATTGAAGACTTGGAAGCAGATTGAGGATGTGAGAAAAAGCTATCTGGTTGACGAGAACTATCATTCTCTTATGAGGAAAAGTATTACAGATCAGGCCCAAGACCTCTGTGCAAGAATTTAAAGGACGGCAAAGATTTGAAAAGATATTAGAAGTTGGTGAATGTTCTCTCTGCAAAGCACATGTGTAATGGAGAGATCTCATTGGGAATCTTATACAGCCTGCATTTCTCTGTGGTTCTTCACTGAGCTACATGTGAGGAATGCTTGGGAAGCAGTCTGGGAAAATTAATGCGACTCTTAAAGATACACCGAAAGTATGAAGTATGTTGTTGAGGCTGCCTTGCGTCCATTATCCCTTATTTTTCTAAGAGAAACTTGATTTTGTGTTAAGGAATTGTCTTCCTTACACTCAGCCTATGGGATGTGTATGGGGCTAATTCCACTATCCTAGTTCTAGGGGAAGCACATGATCCAGGAGATTAAATTTGGGGATGTTTTCTGGAACTGTTGGGTAGGAAAATGCATATTGCTGTGACAGTTAGTGAGCTTTTGTGATGTGAGTCATTATCTATAACCACCTTGCCATCACCAAAGGAGAGCCACCTAAAAATTAAACTAAAACGGGAAAACTTCAATGGAGAGTTGAATAGGCAGATCCCTGATGAACTTGATTGAGTCTACCGTGTTTCCTCGAAAATAAGACCTAGCCGGATAATCAGCTCTAATGCGTCTTTTGGAGCAAAAATTAATATAAGAGTATTATATAATTAGTTATTTTATAGTATTATATAAGGCTCGGTCTTATATTATAGTAAGATAAGACCTGGTCTTAGATTAATTTTTGCTTCAAAAGACGCATGAGAGCTGATTGTCCTGCTAGGTCTTATTTTCGGGGAAACATGATAGAATGTAGCAAGGGGTTCAATCTACATCTATGTCATAACATCTTATTTTTGGGCAAAATTATTTCTTTTTTCCTTAGCTTTTTTAGTTGGGCATTTATCCCTTATAAACAAAAATTTTGAACCAACATATCTTGAATTTACATTAGCAGAAGATATTCAGCTGAGTTAAATGTTGGTCATAAGCAGTGACAAATTTGTGTAAAATTATGAAGTTCTGTTAAATGTCTAAAAAAAATGATCCACAGCCTAGCACTATTGATATAGACCATTGAGAAGCAGAAATAAAATAGAAAGAAAAGCAAATTAACATGCTGAATTTTTGAGACAGAGAGAACTGTCCTTTGGAAGAACCCTGATCAGAAATGATTAACCAAATTCTAATAAATTCAAACTGAATTTACAAACAGTTTCTAATTCCCGCACAATCATGCTGATTTATTTTATAAACATCATTTCTGATATCAGAATTTCAATAAGTCATACCTACGTAAGCGGTTAAGAAAACGAACTATTTAAATATAATATTCTTAATATTGCCTACTGAGATAAAATTGCAAATATGTTAAAAATATAATCATGTTCTGGTGGTAACTAGATTTATTCAGCCAATGATCAACCATATTTTTATAATGCAGTGCTACTTAGAATTCAGTAGTATGAACAAAACACTTAAACACTAAGGTTAGTTTTAAAATACAATTTAATTTATTTTTTCTTCAATATTGTGGGATAATTATTGTCTTATACTGTGTGAATTTTTATTTACTACAAATACTCTTGCTCTAAACTATGAAAAATGACAGTGGACTCCTTCTGTGCTTTTAAAATACTGATCATTTCTCTCTCCAATTGAACTGTTCCCACTTCCTATTATTAATGGATAACAGTTTACTTTCTGTATTTCACTTTTAGAGATGGCAATCACAATCTGTATGTTTATCTTGGTTTTGTGACTTCCATCCTTTGACGTACTTAGGATTTCACTAATGTCAAATGATACTTAATGTAGTAGATATTTACTTAATGTAGTAATGTAAGACAACTTTAAATTTCAAGTCTCTAATCTGTAAAACTATAAAAATCATCAATATCTTCTAACCTACTGTTTTGCTAATTGTTAAATTAGAAATTAGGAAGGCAATGTTTCATTTATTAATTCCTAGAGATAGATTCGTTTCAAAAATAGAACCTTGGTTTTGAAAGACACGTTATCTTCTTTGATTCTGGTTCACTTTCAGGTTAACGTACCACCTTGACTTTTGTTGTATAATTAGTGAAATTGAATGTCTCCGGGAGCCCTGGACAACATGGAGCTCAATGTTCCAGCTCCTTCAATTATTCCAACCTCCAGGTCCCTAAAATAAAGGACATTACACTTTAAGTGTCTCCTAATATTATATCCAAATTAGCCCTAGTCTTTCAACATGAACGTGGCTGAATTGATTTTGAGCATATGCCATGTGCTAATGGGCACAGTTACATTTTTTTTAATCAAAAGTTTAATTTCCCCATTACTAACAGGATCATAAGGTTCTCTACTCACTGTGTACTTAATACATAGACCTAAGACTGAACATCATGATGGCTCACTTTGTAGAAAATCGTGACTACTGTATCCAAAGTGATACTTTTCAATTTAAATCATCTCCTCTCGAAGACTCATCTAGGCTTGAGAGGTTGCAAGGCTAGAACAGAAGCTCACAATAGCAGTAGAACAGAGCCAAATATTTAACTTTTCACTATATTGCCATTATTAGACTCCTGTTAGTGATGGCAATGAAAAAAAATATTAAAATATTTCTTCCTTTAAAAATTTCTCTTCAAGTTTAACTGAAAGATAATGGGAAGTGATGAGGTGATCAGGAAAGATTGTGGGTCTTGGCTTCCAATGGGTCTGGGTTTAAATCTAACTTTCCTGTAACATCATCCATGCTATATGATCTTGGATTATTTAAACTCTATGATCTGAAGTGTCCTTATATGCCTAAGAATATGCATGTGATTTTGATTTCTGATTCACAGTATGTTGTGCAAAACATGAGACACTTAACCTAGAAAACCACCAAGCATTGTTGATTGTATAAAATATTATTTCCACATGTTATTCACTTATTGTATAAGTGATAGCGTGAAATAAAATGTCCCATTTTGCTTCCAGGAGGGGTTAGGCCTCTTACTTGAAATAGGTTGCCCAGCTGGGCAGCACCTGATTTACCCTCATTTTAATCAAATCGCCATCACACCACAACATAGGGAGGCACAAGACATAATTTAGGTTATGGTGATCCTTCTGGATCAGGTGTCGATTGACACCAGTCCCAAAGCAAGTTTCTCGTTTAAGTTTACACTTTGGAAGAATAGTAACATATTGAGCCATGGGAGTCTTTAGTAACAGACCAAGAATAGCTGCTTGCAAAAATAAGGAAAATGCATTACTAGTATTTGGAAAGAAATTTCCTTACAGATTTCTGCTTGAAAAGCTGAAGAGAGCATATATGGACTGTCCAGCTTCACTGTCTACTACTCAAGAAAAGTTCTTACAATGACACTAATCAGAGAGTAAAACAAAGGATGAGATTTCAGCCATCGCTAGGGATGACTAAAATGAGAAATTGGGAGAAAAACATTAAAAACCTGTGAAATCATGCTGGTGTATGTGGATTTTGCAATTCAAATCCATTTTGGTGGCTTAAAGGATATATGATTGGGAAGTTTTCATTCGTGAATGGATACTTTCAAATATCACCCCACCGAGTAAAGAAGAAAAATGAAATATATCCTCCATTGAAAATGTAACTGTCTGTAAAGAAATATGTGACCTCTTAAAAGTAAAGATGATACAGGAAATAACAGTTTTTATTTCTGAATTCTGTCCATGGAATACCTGCACTGGATGGCACTATATAAACAGGTGCTCAGTGTATAAGCAATCTCTCATTCTGATTCACTTACGTCGACATCTTATACATGCATACATATTTCTCACACATTTAGTGCAATCAAACTGTGAGGATGAAAACTAAATACATATTACCTCCAAGGGCATCATCAATGTTGTCACAATGTGAGTGAATATTGGGATAAGCTCAGTAGCATCCCCAGGACAAGATAGCACCATTGTCTTGAATGATAGTGACTGTCTGACTCAAAATGTGTTTGAGTCTTCAGTTTTCCAGTCCAGGAAGCTTTTTTTGTCTGGTTTAATTTCCATTTGCCTTTTTAAAAAATCTTAAACAAGCCTCAACATCCTCAATTCTGTCAAATTTTACCAGTCTCAAGTAAGGGTCTGCAAGGGGAACTAATTTGTAAAATAATAACCATGCAAAATAAGATTAGCTCAGGCTCACCAATGACGTAACATAGCAGAGACTCATACTGTCAACTCCCTGACTTCAAAAACAGCTTTATTTTCTCTAGCTGTGCTAGTAGCTTCAGACACATAGTGCGAATGTATGTAATGGTATTCTCCTTATCAGAAGTACTTGCATATGAGATCTGTGGAATGAAATCCAGTCATGGGAAGGATTAGAATTGCAATTAGAGAGAAAATCAGGCCACTTGCCCTGTTTACTCATGATTGCCTTATTTTCGAGCATATCTAGCAACGCAGTTCCATCATACATTTCAAGTAAAGATTACCAGATGTGTATGTTCAGGAGGTAAACTAAATTATAATTTTCTACCATCACATATAAAATAGGGAATGTCCTGATATTTTGATAGTAATGAAATATTGAATATGGTGGCTGTTTAAATCTGTTGTTGCAGAAAAAGGAATATGGTATTACATTTAATTTGAGTTAATTCAGTTGAATTCAAAACATATTTATTGAGTGTTTGCAATGCACCGGATCCAGTTCTAGGTACATTGGCTGCAACACTGTACACTGGTTACAATCACTGCTGTTCACAAGTAAACATACTTGTAGTTTCAGAGTTAGAGCTATTAGTATTGCTTTAATCAGTGCTGTATTTGCAGCATTTAGCATAGTGCTATAGGGTTTTATGAATGATGTGTGAGGTAGGTTTGAATCACACACGCACACACACGCACACACACAAACACACATACACTCCTTTTACCAGTCATTGTGATTTATGATTTCTAATTCCTTTTTTCCTCTGAAGAAAAGCTTATTTCTTGGGAATAAGTGGTCAAGTAAGACACAGAGTCTGGTCCTCCTGTTCCCTTTCAGAATATTTCGTCCTACAGATGGGATAACTATGAAAGCTGTGGCCTCATAGCCTTTGGTTTCTTTGATGTCAACATGAGCAAATGTTTAGGGAGGTTTTTCTTTTCTTTTTTTTTTTTTTCTTTTTTTTCTTCTTTTTTTTTTTTTAGGTTTTTCTTTTCTAAAGAGAACATTGAAGAGCACCAGGTGCTGTGTTACATATATCTGGATAGTTGGATCTATTGCTTGCTATCTGTGTGACCTGTGCTGGAGCCTAATTCTTCCTTAGTAAAGGTGAGCTATGAAACATATATTCAGAGCTTTCTGCCAAAAGTTTCTGTCTATACACATTACTCGCAGGTTGTAGGTAGTTAATAAATGTCCAATGAAAAAAAACACATGTCATAAGAGAGGATCCCAGTAAAGGTCCTCAATAAAATGCTTATGGAATCTGAGAGGCACATGAGAATGTGGGGAGAAACAGAGGCAGACCAAGTGTTATTTTCCTTCTCTTGGTTACAAATCAAGATGCTCACTGTTTGTTGATTCATTGCTATTTTATTTGATTAATGCAACAGTAGTATCTAAAACTGAGAGATAACATTTCCTTTATTTGATCGATTACACAATGTTTGAGCACCTATATAATCTAAACCCATGGCTTTGTGACTTAAAGTCTATAGATTTGGAAAGATAAAGTTGCTTAGAAACAGAGTTTTATGAAGTCAAAAGGCCACTGGATTAAAGAAATCTGGATTCTTGCGAATCTATTGGGCTTGTTTTTTCATTTCACTTTTATGAAGGGAAAAAATAAGTGTGATTTACCTATTGTTTTATTATTTGTTTTTAATACTACATTAGCTGTAAAAATTGATGCTTCTATTTAAGAAGTCTATTTAAATTGTTTGATTAGCTATCCCCTTTTTATGTACTCTGGCTTGAACTAAGCAGATCTGTAGGGTTAATGGAGTTGTTTAGTTCTAAGAGTGGGATATAGCAGAGTCTGAAAATCCTCTTATTTAAAATCCATTTCTTTCCTTTGTGTAGAAAGAAGTTTTTACTACAAGTGGATGGGGAGGATTATTCTCAAGTGTGATAAGGACATTTCAGAACAAACTCAACTTTAAATTTCATTGTCAAATTATCTCTTGGTTTTTCAAATTCCATCCAAATTATTTCATTTTCCTTCATTTGAGCAAAGAATATGGCCTTTAAGTGATAGTAATCTCATGGCAAATTTTTCTTCTAAGGGCAGTGTGATATAAAGATAACTCATTTTATAGTGTGGCACATTTGCTTTGAAGGCAACATGAATGCAATGATTTTCTGACTACTGCTTGCCTTAAAATTCTTCTCAAATTAAAATCCTCTATTGCAGTAGACAAATGCATTAGGCTATTAGTTATTGAAGCTTATTTCTCTATATAGAAAATAAAGACAAATGGGATATAATATATAGCATGGGGACTATTGTTAATACTGCATTGCATATTTGAAAATTGCAAAGAGAGTAGATTTTAAAAGTTCTCATCACAAGAAAAAATAATTTCTAACTATATGTGATAATGGATGTTAACTAGGCTACTATGGTAATCATTTTGTAATGTATACATGTACCAAATCATTGTGTTGTACACCTGAAACTGATATAATGTTATATGTCCAAAAAAGAAAAAGAAAAAGAAGAAACTAAAGACAAATGGAATGGGAGAAGGTATGGGAAAGGGGGCTTGATCCTGAGAGTTGAACTTGAAGTAGTGGGGTAGGTAATGAGAGAAAAAAAAACGAAAACAAAAACAAAAACAGGCTCCATTAAGAATTTAGAAGTTTCCAATTTGTCCCTGGGTCCTAGAGTATTTTTATGTTCAATTCGTTTGCTTCGGTAAATATGTTGCCCTTTACTTTCCTCTTCTTGCTCTACCTCCCAACAATGTTTAACTGCTGTATACAAAAAGTCCCTATATGTGTGGACTGAGTAAGATTATAACATCATTGGCCTGACAATCAATGTAAACAATGTGTTCTAGATGTGATAATTGACCATACTATTAATAACATATTATACAACATGTGCAATATATCCCAGTATTAATGACTCATTGTTTATTATCTTGACTCATTAAAAATTGAAACAGAAAAATTAAAAGAATTTTATTAGCGCTCATTGATGTCTTAGCAATGTTTGGATATGGGATTATAATTAAACATAGAGACTTTACTTGAACCTTAGACTTAACTATCCTGGATTTTCACTATATCTTTGTCTTCCTCTGGAAAGATACCAACTGGTCAAGGAAGCTCAGCTATCCCACTGATTTGACATTACCAACCCACTTAGAGTAGTTCACCTAAGGTGTGATTTTAGTTATGTTTCTATTGGATGCTCAATTTATGTTCCTTGTTATATTCATCCTCTTGGGGAACTTCTGGTTTCTGGTTCTATAGGTGAGGAGCTTAAAGTATTTCTCCATCCTAACAAGTAAAAAACTGAACAGACTAAAAAATCAATAAGTCTTGTTGGATCAGTAAGAATGGGGGAGATACCAGGCAACTCACAGCCCCAAAACTGGAAAAAGTGACAGGAGAATACACAGAGTCAGGACTTATCAGAGTAGAGACTCATTAGTGGAAACTGCCACAAGACCCAGAGCCCAGATAGGAAAACCTGAACTGTAATTGATGAATTACTGGCGTTGAGAGAATAAAACCACCAATCTAGAATTCTGCATCCTGTGAAATTATCATTCAAAAGTAAAGGAGAGGGGCCGGCCCAGTGGCTCAGGAGGTTAGAGCTCCATGCTTTTAACTCCGAAGGCTGCCGGTTCAATTCCCACATGGGCCAGTGGGCTCTCAACCACAAGGTTGCCAGTTCAATTTCTCAAGTCCCGCAAGGGATGGTGGGCTCTGCCCCCTGCAACTAAGATTGAACACGGCACCTTGAACTGAGCTGCGGCTGAGCTCCCAGATGGCTCAGTTGGTTGGAGCGCGGGCTCTCACCTACAAGGTTGCCAGTTCAATTCCCTGAGTCCCGCAAGGGCTGGGGGGCAGCGCCCCCTGCAACTAAAATTGAATGTGGCACCTGAGTTGAGCTGCGGCTGAGCTCCCAGATGGCTCAGGTGGTTGGAGCGCGTTCTCAACCACAAGTTTGCTGGTTTTGACTCCCGCAACTAGCAACGGCAACTGGACCTGGAGGTGAGCTGTGCCCTCCACAACTAAGACTGAAAGGACAACAACTTGAAGCTGAATGGCACCCTCCACAACTAAGATTGAAAGGACAACAACTTGACTTGGAAAAAAGTCCCAGAAGTACACACTGTTCCCCAAAAAAATCTTTAAAAAAAGAAAAAAAGTAAAGGAGAAGTAAAGACTCAGACAAAAAAAAAAAAAAGATAGAAAAGCAAGAAAGAAAAAGAAAGAAAGAAAATGAAATTTATTGCCAGTAGAGCTGTTTTGGAAAAAGCCCTTTACAGAGAAGGGAAACAATATACATTCAAGTATATTGTCATTACCTTGCCATTGATACTAATGGGAGAGCTTATATGTGTCATGTTAGCTGCTTCTGGCTTTCTCATCAGTTCTTTTGTATTAGTTAGAATTAGTTAGAACCCATCAGTATGTGTCCATTGGTTGGAGTAGAAACACTTTCACAGAGGAAGGAGTTCAACTCTCTCGGAGTTTAAAGGCAGGAAACGGCTCATAATCACTCATCCAGAGAATTCTCCCTTAAACTGTGAATGTGAAAATCCCTTCTTCTGCTCTTGTTTCTTCAGATTTGCATGTGGGCGATGATGGTTCTCTATCTTCACCTTTGCTCATGTAGAAGTGCGTCCGGCTTGTCTACTCATGCCAGGGCTCTAGTCCCCTCACTACCAACTCCATCATGCTTAATGAAAACACACAACCAGTGAATGCTCTCATCCCAGCCAGGGTTGTATTTGAGAAGAGAAGACAGTCACAGACAAGTCTCAGCAATTCCTTTTCCTTGTTTTATAGGGTAATCGTATAAGCATGAAGCAGAAGAATTTTCAAGAAGATAGGCTATTACTGCTCCAAACATTTCTCTGAGACCTCCTTAAATTGCATACTCTGCTTTCGAAGGCAGATGAATGTATTGTATGTTTTAGAAACATGTCTAGCAAAATAGATTTTAATGTTTACATTTTCTGTTTACACTTCACTTATCTTGAGAATTGCCACAAATGAAATGGCTTATTCTCCACTGTGAAGAATAAATGAAGCATTACTATAAACAGATAACTATAAATTTAAAAAATACTCTAAATACATATAAAAAACATAAATAGGATGAGTAAGGGGAATCTCCGTTTTTGTTCATCCTACTACTGAGAGTCTAGCAGAACAGTCATTACTTTTCCCATGTCTGTGGCTTGGTGGAACACAGGTAGGACCAACTTTTACTGTCTACTCTGTTCACATATGGCCTTGAAGATAATAGGAAGGAAGACTTTTTCTTATTTACTTCTTTTGAGTAGTGAAGTGCCTGTTTCTGCCTCTGAAGCAATGCATTGCCCAAGTGTCATAATCAACTGTGACTTCCCTACCTAGTGTGCTTCAGATTATGCTGGGACAATGTATTAAGTAATACAATAATAATATAAGTAGTTAAGGTTAGACAGCCAAGAGAAAGGTATGGCTCAAGCAACTGGGATTAGTTGTACAAGCAACCTGACACCTATTTATTCACTCTAATGTTTCTGAAAGATATTCCATTTGATTAGAGCATTGAACGATAAAGGCTATCGGCATTTTAAAACAGAGAATATGATTTAAGAGAGATTTTGTGATGGATGTTATTTTGTTATTTTGACCCATCTCCATCAGTAAGAAATATGCAAATTGGTCTAATATTAAGAAAACTCTCAGCAGAATTATTGAAGACATACATGGGGTTGATGTTGCCATTGGGGCTATTTGTTATGGCATTGTGCACTTGTCACTAATGGTTATTTTCCAAAAATGCAAAAGATTGCTTAATTAATGTCATTTACTTCAAGTGTCAAATATATCTATATTTATCACTTCGTCTGAAAGCATTGTTCCTGTCACTGACTAGGTCCCCAAAATGAGGGTTTAGAAATTAACCATTAAGATCAACACAGCATGTCTGCTGTGGTTTACTATATCAGGTCTCAATAGTAAAGCCAGTTAAAACAACTCAAAGAAAGGCAGTATATATTTAAGATAGGCACTTTTGGAGTGGCTAAATATGACCAATGTGAGAGGTAAAATGTAAGCATGGAATAAATTAAGGGGCAATTCAAAAGCTAATGTTGTTTACCCCAATAGATAATTGAACACCTCTGGGGGGAAGTGGCCAAGTCTTCTGCCATACTTCCGTTGTGTTGGAGTGAACACTCATTGTAAATGAGGGTTGCTAAATGACATTTTCCCCATCCAGCATTAAAGAAATTCTTCATACGAATGCCACTTTTTCTGGATACTATCTCCAATCTGGATTTTGGTACTTTACATTTTAAAGATTTCATTAAATTGTTAATATGTCGAACTATGGTCTTTCTCAGCTCTAAGTGAATTTTAATAATTTACCATGTTGCTTTTAACTCAAGTAATACCACATTCTGGTTTTCTCATTGTGTAAGTTTATGAAACAATGAATATACCTGTATAATGTAAGAATATAGAAAAGTGGTCCTAGATATACTTCATGTAAGTATAAGAATAGGTAAATTAATTCGTTGTACTTTAACATTAATATTTCTTTAGCCCAGATGAAACATTTAGTTCTCATTTCAGGTGACATACACATGTTGTTGATTATGGCATGCTGGATACATATGACAGTGCAATTCAGATTGATTTCTAGGTGTAATTAGAACCATTCTTCCAAGTTGATAAGCCTAACGAAAATAAAATGAAAATTTTGTTACTCTCTTCAGATCATTTTATTTTTTTATTTTTGATAGAGACATTTTACTCTCAATCTCTATTTCTTGTAATGTTATTTTTAATTTCAACAGTTAACTGTGCAAAAAAAAAGTAATTTTTTATGTATTAGGTTTACTTTTATCTACTTTAGTTACAAACTTGATATTCATTTAAAGACTGAGGTTAAATACATTAAGAATCAGATAATAATTTGTCCTCCATATCTGAGAGTAACTGGTACAGTATAAAAGCCATTAAAATGAATCTAATCTAAATGGAGAATATTTCCAACTAAATATTTAAAAATTTCAACTACATAAAAATTTGGAATGACATTTTGTCTGGAAAAATGAAACAACATTATGTACATGGTTTTCATTTACCTTACATATAAAAATTAAGCTCTAATAGCTAAGTGGCAATAAGTAGAACAAATAAAGAATAGATCATATGTTGATTCATTTATAACATAATTTTTATGGGTTGAGTTGTGTCCCCCCCAAAAGATATGCTGAAGTCCCAATCCCCAGTATCTCAGATTGTGTCCTTATATTACAAATAAGGTTGTTGCAGATGTAATTAGATAAGTTTAGGTCATAGTGGAGTAGGGTAAACTCTAATTCAATATGAGTCCTCATAAGAAGAGAATAGGAAAAATAAAAAGAAGGAGGAGGGGAAGGAGAAGGAGGAGGAAAGGAAAAAGGAGGAGGATGGGAATGGGGAAGGGGGAGGGAATAGACTCAGACACATGTGGAGATTGCCATGCAATGACAGATGCAGAGATTGGAGCATCACCACCTTTTAAGAAAATCTGTATGATTTCCTTTCCATGTTCTAAGAAGATCTATATAATTTAGCTCCTGAAAACTTTTCTATTCTTATTTCCTAAAGTCTTGACATTTACAAGAGAATTACAGTCCCGGCATTTCCTACCATTCCTCTTTTGGTCAGCCCATTTACATATACTATTTTTGCTATCTTTGAAACATATGAAGCATGGTCCATTTCAGTGCCTTTGTAGACATTCTTTGCTCTAATCATGTCTCTGTAGGAATATCAACTCTTTAAGGAAGCCTGACCATTCTCAGCACTTCTCATATCTCACTATCCATTTATTTATTTGTTTATTGTCAGTCTTCTCTACTGTTATATGAGTACAAGAGTTTTGTTTTTAGTGTAATGTTCCTGGAACTTAGAGCAGTGTCTGTTACTTAGCTGCTTCTCGTTAATTATTTGAGGAAGAAAAAAAAATCTGTGAATAGATCAGCTGAGTAGGGAGTTTTCATCTGAAATATTAGGTTGGTGCAAAATTGCAGTTTTTACAATTTTTAATCTTTTAAACTGCAATTACTTTTGCACCAACCTAATATATTCAGTTGACCTGGTAAGAAGTTAGTGTGGAATACAAAGTTTGCAATTTAGAGAATTATAGGAGATGGAAAACAAAATATTTTAATATTCATACTTCAATTGGGGTGTAGGGTATGTGACAGAATTTGGGGAAAGTAGGGATTTTTCTTTTTTCTTTTCTTAACTGATTAAAAAATTAGAAAACAAACATTCTAAGAATACATTACCCCCCTTTTTTTTTTTTTTTTCCATCTGAATATTGCTGCTCTCATCTGGGAAGCATGAGGGAAATGTCAAGAGAATTGCAGTCCTGACGTTGTTTAAGCTGCTGAACCAACTCTCCAAATTTTCTACGAATAAACTTGTATTATGAGAAAAATAATCCCACACTTATTTAAGCTACTGTGATATAGTTCTTGGTAACTCACCTTTAAAGTCAATCCTAACTGTCAAAGAAAGATTGATTCTTTGCTCAGGTCCTTCCGCCCTTTTAGCTACTAAACATGTCTCTAGAACAATTAATTTCCATACTCACTTTTCTTAACCTTTATTTTCCTAAGTCTCTTGTTAAATTCATAAATTATCTCCATCTTTCTCCATCCAATGGTCAATTTTCAGTATTTATCTTAATTGACATCTCAGCAACCTTTAGCAATGTTATTTCCTTCTCGCTTAAATACAAATTGGTTTGGCTTTTTCATGCCTTGACTTCTAATTAACTGGGTATTCTTTTGGAGTGCCCTTTGCTGAATTGACTTACCAACTTTACAATGTTTGAGTGTCCCTTATCTCGGCCTTCTGGTTTCTTCTCTTTGTTATCTGTGGTCTCTCGGTTGGCAACCTCTTTCGCTCCTATGCCTTTAAATATTATAGGCTGATGATTGCAAATTTATATCTTCAGAACTTGCTCTTAAACTCTAGTTTTTTAGACTCACATAGTTGACTTTCTACTGAGCATCTTGACTTAGATGTCTCAATTGCTTCTTCAATTAGAGGGAATATTTCAGTTTAACCTTTCACCTGTGTCTCACTTGGTCTTTCTTATGTCAAAAAATGATTCCATTATTACCACAGTTGCACTAACCTAAAACTTATCCATCATAATGGGAAAGCTCTTCTTTTTTCTCATTCTCATTTCTGTATCATTTAATTTGGATTCATTTTAAAATTATGTTTCATGTCCTATACTTCTCATCATTTCTGTTACTAATACCTCAGTCCCAGCCATCATTGTCTTTCATTTGAGCAACTGAAAATGCTTTCTTGATCCATTCTTGTCTTCTACAGTCCATTCTCTACACAATAGCCAGAGATAAGACGTATTAAATAATAAACCAGATTATTTCTCTTTTTTTGCTCAGATCCTCCGATAAGAGTTTACCACGATACATTTACCATGATAACCAAATACTTCTCCATGGCACACCATGTCCAGCATGGCCTGAAACTTGACCACTTGCCCAGTCCTATCTGTTACCCCTCTTCACCTAATTGTTTTAGGGCCATTCACTTGCTCTTCTCTTGACCTGGGACAATCATGTCACAAATTGTTTCTATCTGACAGTTTAATTTAGTTTTCTATTCCAAAAACACCTGCTCAGAAAGGTTTTTATGACTACCCTAATTGAAATAATAATCCCAGGTCACCACCTTACCCTGTGACCTGCTTTGTTTTTTGCATAGATCTTATCAAATACTATAGGTATTACACTGTATTACTTTTTTTATTGACTAAATTCCCTTCTAGAAGGTGATATTAATGAAGATAGAAATGTTTCTACCTTTTTTTGAAATAGGATCAGACACTTAATGGGCAATTGATAGTTTTTAAATGGAAGAGTGAATGAATGAACATGCTCAAAGTTCTTTGCAGAATCGAACAAAATTAAATTGCAGTTTAAAATCTGTGGGAAAATTTCCTTTCCAATCATTAAGTTTTTTTCTTTTTTTGCCTTTTTCCCTTTTATTAGACAAGATAGTGATCTATTTCATTGTGCTTTTTAGGAGAACTATATCTCATATTTAACTATTCTGCATTTTTGGTTTTTCTAATTATTACTGTCTGTTTTTATCCTTATCTTATTTATACATTCTTTACATACAAGTGTAGTGTAAAAATAAATAGACAAAGACAAAATTTCTTGATGGGGCTTTAAAGAAATTTTGATATGTAAATATTGGGGAATTGTTTTTAGAAATTATGAATTGGTTTTTGAAATATTTCATTATAAAAATAATGATTAATGGCAAATTATGTAATTGTTAGGTCAGACTCTGTGATAAATTTTTAAAATCCAAAAATATTGAATAGCAATATGGCCAATGTTTACCTCTGTATAGTGTGATTTCAAGAGTTTCATTTTCTTCTTTATGACTTTTACAGTAAATATGTATTAATTTATAATAGGGGAATCAACCTAGCAGTCACTATGTTTCCTGAAAAAATAATTATAAAAAACAAATGTAAAAAATGGCCTTACTTTCATTGAGTGTAATTTCCTGAAAAAATATTAATTTTCCTGAGCCCATGCATGAGCTAATAGGAAATATGTATTGGTCTCTTCCTCTGGTTTCTAGCACAGAGCTCCGAAAACCCTTGTGAATTTTCAAGTGATAAGAGCACTAGGAGCATCATTTGTTCTATTGAGGCAACTCTGTGGGGGCTTCTGTTTGGGGGCTGATCACCAGAAAGACCAAGCCTTGAATAAAAGCTTGTAATTGTGTAACAAATTCTTTCCATCTGTCATTCAGCCACACACACCCCTCCCACATCCTTCAGAGAGGGAAGAGGGGCTGGAAATGGAGTTAATAATTGATCATGCTCACATGAGGTAACTTCAATAAAAATTTCTAAAGTACAGAGTTTGGAGAGCTTCCAGACTAGCAAACACATCCACATGGGGAGGGTGACATACCTGAAATCCATTGGAACAGACGCTCCTATACTTGGGACCGTCCCAGATCTCACCCTATTATGTCTTCATCTGGCTGTTCATCTGTACCCTCTATTATATTTTTTAATAAGCTGGTAAATGTTACGTAAGTGCTTCCCTTAATTCTGTGATTTACTCTGGCAATATAATCAACCCTGACAGGGAGTCATGGGAACCTCCAATTTGCAGCCAAATAGTACAGAAGTTGTGGGTAACTGGGGCCCTACTACTAGCGATTAGCATCTGAAGTGAGGTGGGGAGCAGTCTTGTGGGACTGAGCCCTTAACCTGTGGGATCTGACATTATCTCTAGGTAGATAGTGTTAGAATTGAGTTAAATTGTGGGACACTCAGCTGGTGTCATGAATTCCTTGGTGGAGGAAAATTTCCCTTCATTCATTGACCAGAGGGTCAGAAGTGAAGGGTTCCCTGTGACTGTTTTGTGTGAGTAGTAAAAGAAACACACGGGAGAGAACAGTAGGAGGTGGAAAACTGGGTTGTTCCCTACTCAGGAAGGCCGTCTCCCTTTCACCCCAATACATCACGTAATTTGAAAGATACAATAAAATAGAAACAACTGAATTTTTTTTGGAGTCAAGGACAAGTATACCTGTTAAAGGAAAACATGTTATTTACTGAAATAACAAAGTTAGGGACCTAGAGGTGTTTGAAAGGATAGTTGGTAGATAACTTCTGAATGACAACTCATACTGTAGTCCCTCTTCTTTGGTAAGCGTTATCACAAAGGTAAGACTCTAATGACTTGTGTGCAGTTTTCTGTCTCGTGTTTGTGTTTTAGAATTTGCAAATATCTTTCACACGTACTATCTCTTAATAACCTGTGGTTTTACCACCACCACCTCCACTTTCAGATTTGTCTGAGGAGAGTCAGAAAGACAAATGTGATAAGTGGATCATTAGTTTCTAGTTGCTTTAAAATTTATTCCAAGCATGTTGATATTGGCTAAACACACACCTCATGACCTTCATTCTGTTTACTTCTCTAGTTATTTCCAGTGCCTGGAACATATTACTCAATCTAAAAAAGCATTTATGATGACATATATGGAACAGATAAGATGCTTTATTGCCCTGCGTTGTATTAAAGGAAACTAGTCTACAGCGGTTATTTGCACAGGCTAAAGAGCAACAGTTGGACAGGGCTAGAACTGATATTTGACTGCCTCCAAATGCCATGCTTTTCATCCCAATTCTGTGCTTCTGCTTCTCAGGATGTGTTGGGGGAAGGGGCAGGGAGCAAAAGAGAAAATGGCTAAAGAAACCCCAGGAAAACAAAGAAAAGGTGATGTAGTCAGTCCTTTTGAAATAATCCAAATGGTAATGACCTCATTTGGTCTTAGCTTGAAAATCCAGTGTGACTTTTACAAAGCAATTTCCTACACTACATTGGCAATAAAATACTTAGCTATAGCATGCTGTGAATCCAAATGGGCACATCTAAAATAAAATGGCATACATTTTAACATTATTCCACTCCACAAGTCTCTCTTCAGAATCAGAGTAAACCAAGATTTTATTGAACTGAGAGCCTGCATGAAAGTGCTATGTTGGGATCTTTTTGTTTTGTTTCATTTTTTGAAGTAGTTTTTGCATTGCTTAAAATACCCTCTGTTCTATAATGGAAGTAAAGTCACATCCATTCAATATAGATAATATTCAGGTTTATTACTCTTTTAAGGCAAAGAATCTGCAGTTTCATGCCAGTGATCACGTCTGCAAACAATCACCATGCAAATCTATTTCTCTGTACATCTCCATTGAAAGTGTGGAGATTACTAGATTTTACTGACTATTAGAACCATCTTGTTGGAATTATAGTTTATCCACAAAGCCCTACCACTGACAGGTAGATAAGCACTGTACAAACTGAAGAACATAATTAGATATCAATGATTATGATTTCTGAACCATTTGTGTATTCTTAGAGTAACTACTGCTATTATGCCATGAATACTAGCACTTTATTTTCAATGCATGACAACAAAAAGGTATGTTATGAGACTATAAGAAAAACATCAGACTAATTCCAGTTTACTCCATTTATTCCACATGCATAAATATGCTGTTAGTGAAGCATTTAGGGTTATCCCAGAAACACCAATGAGCTTTTAAATAGGACGAATAAAGCAAATTAGAGTTTACATAAAGAAAGTGAAAAACATCAAAATGTAACTAATTATGCCTACAACAATTTTTAAAAGAATGTACTAGTGCAACATTAGAGAATGAAGAAAACAAACAAGCAAAAACAAACCCAGCAATGGAACAATCAAATAAGTAGTATGATATCTTGTTATGTTAATGTAACCAAGCAGTCATCTGTCTGCCTGTCCCCAAATAGTCTAGCTTTGTAGAATCATTTCCCCTCAAGATGTGTGTGAAGACCTTCAGGGGGTTTATACTTCTAATTATCTCTTATTCTGATTTCTCTCTTTTCTTTCTTTTTTCTTCTTTTTTTTCATATCCCTGGTTTTTTACACATGTGATTAAGCTCTTTCCTCTGCCCCACACCAACAAAAATCTGGACACATAACTTTTGTATTTAATTTTAAAAATCAATAACCAATATGAGTCAATTGATGTTTTGTAGAGTTTTATTACAAGATTGGAAATAATAGTGAATATTGGGCCCCAGAAACACAGCAGAACACAGAAAATGCAGCAAAGAGGTTAGAATTGAATATTGGACTTAATTATTTTTAATGCCCTCTAATGACTTAAACATCCAGAATTTTTCATCTACTGAATTGTGGTTTTCTTTTTGTTGTTTTTGTTTGTTTGTTTAAAGCATATGATCTACATTTTGTTTTGTAAGCTATACGCACTTTGATTAAAAAAATAGTCTGGTTTGGCTCATAATGATCAGTAATTTTATTCTTAGTTGTTCCTAACCATGTCAGTTGTGGAATAGTATATGCATATATTTTTTAAATTTATACATAACAGTGTTTATTTATTTTTACCCATTTTTAATTAAATATATTGGTTTGGCAATGGTTAGTAAAATTACGTTTCAAGTGTACATTTCTATAATACATCATTTATATTTCATAGTGTGTACTCACCATCCAGAATCAGTTCTCCTTCCTTCCATCACCATATAGTTGACCCTCTTTACCCTCTTCTACCTCCTCCCCAAGTATATGCATATTTTCATATTTCTATGCAACCTCAATTTATGATATACACTCATGTATTAAAAAAACCCCAAAGTTTGCCTCGGTGACATTTTAAAAGTATTATGCTGCCTGAAAATTTTGTGATATTTAAAATATTTGTAACATATGATAAAATTTAGTTTAATAAAAGAAGTGGGCACCTTTTAGGTGTTTGTATTATTTTATAATTAAATGTATTAATTATAAATGAGTAAGTACTTTGCAAAGTACTTACAAAATGATTAAGTTCTTTGCATCACTATAATTTTGTATCACTAAAATTTTTCCACTGGGAGATGAGAATAGATAACCAGAAATATGTGTTACAAGTTTGAGAGACTCTAACCTAGACCATATATTTTATGCATTCAGTTACCATTTGCCCAATACTTTCTAAATTTTTGACCTTTTTAAAATCTCATCACAGCATAATTTCTTCACAAAAAATTTTTTTAAAAATTAAAATGCACTACGGCAAAAGTAAATTTCCAGTTGTCCCATTTATTAGTCAAGCAAGAAAACCCATTTACCAATGGTGAGCTAGTTAAATCATATTTGATTGCAACAGCTGAATAAAAGTGTTCAGAGAAAACAAACTTGCCTAAGATGACTAACCTTCAGCAGGAACGGTTGCAGGAAGAGTTGAATTATAATAGAAGCAGCACCAATGATCATTTGTCTTATTTTTCACAAGGCAAATGCGTAGTTGTTTTTCTCTGCTCTTGATAAGTTGATAGATGTTACTGCCACTCCTCAATTTTTATTTATTTGATGAGTCAATACCACGTTTTCAGTGACTAAGAATTAGCCTCAAGAATGATCTGCATGAAACAATGATGAGAGGTAAGGATATCTATCATCTATCTATCTATCTATCTATCTATCTATCTATCTATCTATCTATCTATCTATCTATCTATCTAGCTATCTAGCTATCTAGCTAGCTATCTAGCTATCTAGCTATCTAGCTATCTAGCTATCTAGCTATCTAGCTATCTAGCTATCTAGCTATCTATCATCTATCTATTCATCTATGTATCTATCTATCTTAAGTTGAGAAAGTACTAATTCAGTGCTACCTAAAGAAGAATTTACTGTGTACAACTGTAGTGGTAATAATATGTAGAGCAGAAAAAGTCTTATTTGGGCAAGTTTACAAAACTTTTGAAAATCTGAGGTTTTTAAAGCTTATGGTTTTCTACTTTATTATTCATCAGCAGGTACTTTGAGTAAATACTTGAAACTATTATGTTTTATTAAATCAGTAGTGTCAACAGTGAACTCCATTCCCTCTCAAGGACCCAATCATCCTCACTTCTGTGAATTTTTGTCTGAAATAGAATCTGAATATCCTGACTTCCCCAACCACATAGCAGTTCAATGTCTTTGCAGTGGTAAGGTTTGTTATGATACTTTGAATGCAAAGTCTCCACTGAAATTTCCTGGAAGGGAAGAACTGACCCCCAACCACTGTTATCAGATACTGTTAGGTTGGTGCAAAAGTAATTGCAGTTTTTCCTTTTTTTTTTAACCATTTAAACCACAATTACTTTTGCATCAACCTAATGTGGTATAACATTGAATTAGCCTTTGATGCAGACTTGATAATGTTCCATAATGAGTTCAACTAAAAATTAAAAGGCAAAACAGTACCAAAATATGAACCTTGCATTTTGTTAAAGCCATTTTGATGACAATGAACATTACTTGAATCACAAATGTCAAGCTACCTTATACACTTCGTGTTCTATCAAAGTTAAAACAAGAAGCAGGATCCTCATTTCATCATAAGTTTGGACCAGGTAGTTTTCAAACTCAAACTACATCTCCAGGAATGTATTTCAAAGCTCAGTGTATATGCAAAAGGAATTTTCATATTTTTAAATCCATTTAATTATGCAATTAAGGAGCTTCCACTTAGTTTTCCATTGGAAGTGATATCTGCAGTGACATGATATGCTTAAAGGCAAATATGAAGAACAGAATGAATAGAATTCCATAAATGCTTTCCAAGAGATGACATGTTCAGTTAAAACCATTTGTTTGTGGACTGATAGTATTTGGCAGGATATATGTAAAAAGACATTGGCAAAGATGATATATTTAAAATATCATTATAAATTAGCATGAGCAGGTGAACATTTGCAATGGATTTTGATGAAAGGGAATGCTATCATTGAACCCCAATTAGGTGAAATGTTATCCTCTCCACCAAAATGCCATTCTTAGAAGTAGAACTGAATTACAAAAAATTATACTCCATTATTAGTATACTTTTAAATTCATCAATACAAATTTATGGACAGTTATTTTCACTTTAACAATGTAAATACCTATGTGATATCCTCAATTTTGTCTCTTGGCTTATGAAACCAGAAATATTTAATGTCTGAGCCTGTATAGAACACGTTCGCTGAGCTCTGTGTTTGAAGGCAGAATGCTAACAATTTCAAAAGTGACATGAATAGATGTGACCTATGTCAACATGTGGAACATGTTAGGTAGATTTTGTTGTTAATTCCTAAAAACTTTGAAGAAATTGCAAAATTCTCATAAATATGTAATCAAAATAGAAGTTCCTACTGATTTACTGACTCTTAATACTCCTACTTTGAAAGTGGGGATTCAGTTTTTATAGTTACTCGCTTCTCATTTTATTAGTAGAGTATAATATAAAAACAATTAATTACAGATTTCAGCACCCGGCAATGTTACTTTTACTTCAATTGAAAGAACTTGCAATATGTAAAAATGACAGATGCTCTCCTCGCATTTCTCCTATCTGGAATGCAAATTTCGGAAGAGGAGGGACCTCATCTTTCCTGTCTAAACCTGTATTCACAGTGGCTACAACAGTCTTTGCACAGAGTATCCCAGGAATATGTTTGTTGAATAAATGAACGAACAAAAGGACAAGATTATTAAAAATAAATTAAATAGAAAATCTATATATCACTATATTATAAAAAATGTTTTTTAATTTCTAACTTAGGTTGTTCCCTGACTGTATTGACTTATGACTCTTAGATTGACAAGTTATTTCTTTTGCATTTTTGTTGGGTTTTGTAATTGGTTGGTTGGTTAAATACATGTAAATAAGTACTTTGAATAATTTTTCCACAATGACGTTTTCCCAGGCCCCAAGATGGTTTTCTTTTTCCTCCTTTTCTTCCCCCTCTTCTCACTCTCCCCCCTCTTCTGAGACTGATACTGAGTTTACTCTTTCTGAGGTAAAAGAGTGTAACTGAAAGACCAGTGAGTGAGATGAACCATCTATGGTCAAAATCCATTCTAAACCATGATGGTTAAATATGTTGCTGATAGAGATTTGGAATTAAAAGGACTGGGATGTGAAATGGAACTAAATTGTCTCTTCCTTGAAGCCATGTGAAAACATTATGTCTTAGAAGAGTCGTGGTCTAAATGAAGACAAAAATAGGAAAATAAAACATTTAGAATTGGTCAATGTTAAGCACTGTCTGAAAGATAGTGCAGTAAGAGTACCCTAGTCCCTAAATAGGTATAATCTGTTATGAAGGAGAAAGAAGCTTGAAGTAATATACATTGTTTTCTTTGCTCAACTCATATCCTAAGTAAATACTTTGTGATCCCTTTGGTTTTTGGGATACCTTTATACTATGAAGAAGAGTTACCAAAAAGAGATTTGAGCTTTTTCATCATAAAATGATATAGCTTCATTTTATAATTAATTTGTTGGCATTCCTTTTTTGTTTTGTTTTGTTTTCTGTCTTTTATTATGGTAACTTCTCTGAGCCTAAATTAACAAAAAATAAGTTTATTAACCTATAAAGTCAAGCCGTATCCTGGCCTAGGAGAACCACACCAAGAAAATGTCACTCTTGGAGCATTCAACTAACCTTCTTCCATAAGCTGGTTCCTCCTTTAGAAAATCAGTAGACTGATACCATATGGCAGTACTAATAGGGGTATAATAAATGCACATATAAATAAGTTGATTCCCATTATGTCTTTTTGTGAGATCGATGACAAGTCATAGATACTAATGTTATCATGGTTACTTATATATCAGTAGTGAAACGTCTGTATATTGATGAGTAATAGAACGGCATGGATCAAGTTACTTTAATGGGCAAATCATTTAAAGCAAACTTTCACCATCTGTTTTGTATATAAATACAAACTCAAAAGAAAGATTATTCATACAAAATGCCTACTACACTATGATTGAATTTTTAATTCAAACTATCATGCATTTGTTATTTTCCTATCATATTTCAAATATACGTCAGCTTAGGCAATTTCTCTTTCTTGATGTGGTAAATAGTGTTTTATGGCAAACAGATTCAGTGTATAAACTGGGATATGGATAAAATAATGGAGCATAAAAACTAGCTGGCTTCTGTAGTCAGACTCCACAGTTAAAGACATTTTACTATAAAATTAAGTACATCTGTTTCCCCTAGGGGTCCACAGTAAAGAAACATGACTTTAAATCTGATTATATTTAAATTAATGGATAAAGAAATAACTGATCCTAAATTTCTATACTTAGGATATATTTAAATATTTCTCCATGACATATTTAAGAACAGAAAAATTGATGCCAAATAATTAGCTTTCTGTATTTTAATTTTCATTATTTGACAAAGATCTACATTTCTTTTCACTTCAGGTTTTTGTTTTGTTTTGTTTTTTCCTGTCTATTTAGGAGAGTAGCTGGCATCTCAGATTTATTTCTCCCAAACTGTTGAAACAAAGTAAGGCCAAATTTTATTCTAGCTTGTGCATTCATTTCCATCTTACAAAAATTCTCATTTATTTTTGAAGTTATTGATTAGCTAATCTATGAAAGAAGATATTCAGCCAAATCTCTCTAAATAAGTGACCTTTATGTTATGTTCCAGTTCTTATATGAACCTTCCTTAATATTTTCCTTGACATATGCTAGTCATTTAAAATGAGAGAAATTGTGGACTGAAGTCTTATAAGTGCCTGATTAATCTGTTTTTCCAGTCCTATTTTAAATTTCAACTCCTCTTCTCCAACATGCTTCCAATATGCCTTCCTAATGGCCTTCGAGCTTTAATAATAGCTTTCTTCTTTCTGCATTGGTACTCAAGTCCATTTTCTCTTTGATCCCGCAACAGAATTATTTTAAATCTATTTTAACTCTTGGTATTTTTAATGCAGTTTTAAAAGGGAACATAGTGTTTATACTTCTGACAAAAATCTCCAAACCCAAATTGAGGAACAGTCCTTCATCCCAAGTTTATATTTCGGTGGGTACTCTCCCTCAGCCCTGGGATACTGTTGGATTTCTGTTAATGTTTTCATATTGACTCTCCTATTTTACGGCCTAAATTTTCTTTTTTTTTTTTAATTAAAGTTTATTGGGGTGACAATGGTTAGTAAAGTTACATAGGTTTCAGGTGTACAATTCTGTAATACATCATCTGTATATCACATTGTGTGTTCACCACCCAGAGTCAGTCCTTCCATCACCATATATTTTATCCTCTTTACCTTCATCTATCACCCCCTGCCCCCCTTACCCTCTGGTAACCACTAAACTGTTGTCTGTGTCTATGAGTTTTTTTTTCTTTGTTTGTTTGTCTTGTTTCTTTGCTGCTTTCAGTTTTATATCCCACATATCAGTGAAGTCACATGGTTCTCGACTTTTTCTCTCTGACTTGTTTTGCTTAACATAATCTCAAGATCCATCCATATTGTCACAAATGACAATATTTCATCTTTTCTTATGGCAGAATAGTATTCCATTGTGTATATATACCACATCTTCTTTATCCAATCATCTATCGAAGGACACTTCAGTTGTTTCCATGTCTTGGCCACTGTAAATAAAGCTACAATGTACATCGGAACATATATATCTTTACAGCTATGTGTTTTTAGATTTTTTTTGGTATATACCCAGGAGAGGGGTTTCTGGGTCATATGGTAATTCTATTCTTAATTTTTTGAGGAACCTCCACACTGCCTTCCTTAGCAGCTGCACCAGTCAGCATTGCCACCAACAGTATATGAGAGTTCCCTTTTCTCCACAGCCTCTCCAACCCTTCCCAATTGTCTTGTTGATGATAGCTATTCTAACTAGGCTGAAGTGATATCTCATAGTGGTTTTTATTTGCATTCCTCTGCTGATTAGTGATGTTAAGCATCTTTTCATATGTCTATTGGCCATCTGTACTATAAAGCTTCTGCCCAGCAAAAGAAACCATCAACAAAATAAAGAGGCACCCAACCAAATGGGAGAAGATTTTTGCAAACAATGCCTCTGATAAGGAGGTAATATTCGAAATATATAAGGAACTCATACAACTCCTCAATAACAAAAAAACCACAAACAATCCAATTGAAAAAATGGACAGAGGACCTGAATAGACATTTCTCCAAAGAGGACATATAAATGGCCAATAGACGCATTAAAATTTCTTTATATTAAATCTGCCCTCTTTAAACTGCAGTGTGGTTTCCATCTCTTGATTGGACTCAGATTGATAGATAGGAATTACTAGAAACCGTACAAGTATATCCCATACAAGTATATCCCATAAACAAAACAAATTTCTCAGCTTGGAGCCAAAAATGTCTATGGCCATTAAAAGACCATCAACATGATGGGAAGGGTGAAATCAACTCATAGTTGAAAGAAATGGCAGTTTTAATCAATACGTTTAATTCTGTGTGTGAATACACACACGTATAGGAGTCTTGACCCTGGAAAGGGTCATATAAGTGAGCTTAATAAAAAATTCTCTTCAGACCTGGGAAGTCTAGTCTCTATCTGGACAGCCCTTTTCCAGTGAGAATTCTATCACAGGATTGTCAGACTACTGCATGCAGGACCAATCCAGTTTGCTATGTGCTCTTATAAATAGAGTTTTATTAAAACACACCCATACATATTTCTTTAAGTATTGCTTCTGGCTCATTTCATCCTATAATGGCATAACTGACTAGTTGCAACAGAGATTATATGGCTCACAAAACCTAAAATATTTACTACTTGGTTTTCAACATATAAAATTTGCTGACAGCTGCTCTATACTGTTGGGTGGCATTGAAAATTTTAGTAGACAGCTATCCATTTATGGTGCATACACACACAAAAAATAAACCTTTATGATCGGCCATTAGTATCTGATCTAAGAACCCATGGGCGGTACTGTATAAAGTCAAAGGTTTCTATGTAAAGTCAAGAGTTTGATGGCCACTATTTTCCTTGCCACTCAAAAACCTTTAAATTTTACATTTAATTCCTCTCCTATGCTGTGAATTATTGTTTATGTCAGAAGAACGAAAGAAGTGGAATTACAAGTTTTTTGGAATTGTTGAATGCAACTGGAAAAGAAAGGATTATTGGGGTGTCAGTTAATTGTTTTATATATATATATTAGAATAGTATTACATTTATGATATTTCTCAGCTTTTAAAAATAAGTAACACATGTGATCTCCATTTCTAAACATATTCAAACAAATATATACCTAGTATTTATATGTATGCAATGTTTTTTTAAAATAGTCTCCAAAAATTATAAAAATGTTAGGTCCACCAAATTTTGGATCCATCCCGGCTAGAAACCTGACAATAAAATAATAAAGCTGATGATATTTTGGCAAAAACAAAACATTGAATTCTTGCAGATAATTTTTAAAAGAAAATTTCCTTACCAACTTTGAATAATGAAATATAGGACTATGTATACTACCTCCCAAAGTTGTTGCTAGTAAAGACAAAATCAGATATTCATTAATGTCTTCTCCCTAGAATCCACATATATTGTATGAATTTGTTCTTTATGATTTTTTTGTACTTTTTTTGTTTTTTAATCTCATTTTTTTTAAAAAAATTAAACAGATTCTAAACATTTGAACCAACAAGGGGGTTTTCCCAAAAGATACTTTGAGGGTGGGTATTTTTGCTTTTACTTCATATATTTCTTCCTGAGATTTTCTTTTCTTTAGGGAGACTTCCAATTGATTTTTTTTTTTTTTTACCAGAATAAGTAGATTCAGCTAGGGAGTTTCATCAAGTCTTAAAATCTAAAAAAAAATCCAAAGGAAATAAAGCTTCACTTAGTACCTACAAGTGGAAGTAATACAGTAGAATAGATAAACAAGGTAGGAGAGCAAAAGTAGAAGTGAAAAAAAGAGAAAGGAAATTATAAAAGCATATTTGAGAGAAGCTCTGAGGAAAGCAGAGATGTTTACAATTAGGAGAAGGAGTGAAAAAAGTGCTAACTTAAAACTATCCATGAAATGTCTTTTTTAAAGGATCATAGGACCTTGTTTCTGGGAGGGGGAAAAAAAATCACTCAACTCCATTATGTTTTCACTTGTTTTCAGGCCAGGAGATGGGACACAGAATCATAAAAAGTAAAATGTCATTATCTCATACTAAATTTTTAACTTGATTAAGAGACAATATGCTGCTCAATTTAGAAGACAGCTTAACTTGTTTTCAAGAACACAAATATTCCATTGATGTGGTCAGCAGACTCACACTCCCCTTCAAAGATGTGCACACCTTCATCTCCCAAGCCTTTGAATTTGTTAAGTTACATGGCAAAGAGGAATGAAGGCTGCAAATGGAATTAAATCTGTTCATCAGCTGACCTTGACATGAGGAAATGATCCTGGATTGTCTAGGTGGGCCCAGTGATCACAAGGTTTCCTATACATTGAAGAGGAACGCAGAAAAGGGAGAACCAGAGAGATGCAACATGAGAAGGACTTGGCCTACTGGGCTGGAGGAAGATCTAGTAAGGGGTCATGTGCTGAAAAATGTAAGCAGCCTCAAGAAGCTGGAAAAGGCAGGAATTCTATGGATTCTACCCTCGAACCTCCAGAAGAAATGCGGCCATGACAGCATCTTGCTTTCAGTCCAGTGAGACACACATCAGAATTCTGACCTCCAGGACTATCAGGTAAAAATGCTTGTTGTTTTGAGATACTAAGTTTGTGTCTTATATTGTGCTGCTTTACAGTTGTACTTACGCATATTACATGACTAATCAACCAAACTAATCATGTCATAAACTTTGTGAAGACAGATCTTATTCTCTTTTCCTTTCATGTTTTCCACAGCACTTTTACAGAGCAGAATAATAATAAATGCTGCTTAATTAACAGGTGAAGCAAAGTGCCTTTTTCCTGTCCTTATTAGTGAGCTAAACACACAAGTCTTAGTGTCTAGGCTTTCTGCTCACCAAAACAAAGGTATGTGATCAGCTATCTCCAAAATCCTATTCAATTCAAACTGAGAACATGACTTTCTTTTATGATTCAGAATGAGAGAAAGTGGATAAGAATGTTAAAACTGTTTTTACTTTTCTTTTGTTCTCTCCAAAGCTCTCAAGATACCTCCATAAATTAATTTTTCTTTATGTTTTTTAAATAATATAAAAGAATGAGCTGTGAAACAACACAAATTCAAAATCGTATCATTGATAATATATGTAAACCTAAGGTAAACCTAAACCATGAAGATTTAAAAATGAATTTATTCAATAAACTGAATTGCACAGTGGCACTATATTTTATGTTTATTATTGTACATTTTGTTAACAAATTACTGTGTTTTTCAGACTAGTGTCTGAAGGAATCTTTCAAAGGCATTTCAAAACTGACTCCTCCCTCTCTCCAACCTTTGAAGCATTTCTACACAGTAATAATTTTGAATTAATTTCTTCCAAGGATTGTAAATAGAAAATGGTATGCATAGTGTCTAGAGAAAATATCTTCTTTTATGAACATGCCAATATAAATTTTTTCAACAATGTCCCCAAAGCATTTCACAATACCTGCTCCATAATTTATTCTGATGTACTGATATTTTTCCTAGAGACAAGTTGGAGATGAGCTTAATCTGTGTTCATTTTTTTTAAAACCTTTTTTCTCCCAGCTTTACAGAGAAATAATTGACGTATGTCACTGTATAAGTTTAAGGCATACAGCATGATGGTTTAAGTCACATATATTGTGAAATGTTTACTGCAATAGGTTCAGCTAACATCCATCTTCTCATATAGATACAATGAAAAGAAAGAAAAAGAGGGAAAAAAATTCTCCTTGTAATAAAAATTCTTAGAATTTACTCTAACAACTTTCTCATCAGTATATCACACAGCAGTGTTAGCTGTAGTCATTATGTTGTACATTACATTCCTCGTACTTATGTATCTTATAACTGGAAGTTTGTAACTTGACCACCTTCCTTTAATCTCTCCTCTCCTCATGTCCTGCCTCTGGTAGTCAAAAGTTTGCTTTCTTTTTCTATAGGTTAATTTATTTTTTGTTTGTTTTTAGATTCCACATATAAGTGAGATCATACAGTATTTGTCTTTCTCTAACTTATTTCGCTTAGCATAATGCCTTCAAGGTCCATCCATGTTGTTGCAAATGGTAGAATTTCCTTGTTTTTTTTACGGCTGAATAGTATTCTTGTGTGTGTATGTGTATACATATATATGTATATACACACATATGTAATACATTACGTTTTTATCCTTTCATCTGTCAATGGACACCCAGGTTGTTTCCATGTCTTGCTATTGTAAATAGTGCTGCCATGAACATGGGGATGTAGCTATCTTTTTTAGTTAGTGTTTTTGTGTCCTTTGGATATACTCCCAGAAATGGGATTAATGGATCATATGGTAGTTCTGTTTTTAAATTTTGAAGGACCCTCCATACTGTTTTCCATAGTGGCTGCACCAATTTACATTCCTACCAACAGTGTACAGGTTCCCTTTTCTCCCCATCTACTCCACCATTTATCTTTTGCTTTTTGATGATGGCCATTTTAACAGGCATGAGGTGATATCTCATTGTGGTTTTAATTTGCTCTTCTCTAATGACTGGTGATGTTGAGTACCTTTTCATATACCTGTGGGCCTTTTGTATATCTTCTTTAGAGAAATGTCTATTCATATCCTTTTCCCATGTTTTTAAATGGGATTATTTGGTTTTTCTGCTACTGACTTGTATAAGTTCTTTATATATTTAGGGTATTAATCTCTTATCAGATAAATATATGGTCTGCGTTTTTGTCCCCATTCTGTTGTTGTCTTTTCCACTTTGTTGATGTTTTATTTTGCTGTGCAGTTTTTTTAGTTTGATGTAGCCCCACTTATTTATTTTATTGCTTATGCTTTAGGAGTCATATCAAAAATAAATCATTACCAAGATTCATGTCAATGAACTTTATTCCTATGTTTTATTCTAGGAGTTTCATGGTTTCAGGTCTTACATTCAAGCCTTTAATCGATTTTGAGGTAATTTTTTTGAGTGATGTAAGAGATGCGTTCAGTTTTATTATTTTATGGGGTGAATATTTAATTATCTTAGGACCATTTATTGAAGAAATTGTCTTTTCTCTGTTGAGTATTTTGTCCCTCTTGTCAAGTATTAGTTGACCATATATGCTTGAGTTTATTTCTGGGCTCTCGTTAATCTACTTTTAATGTGAACGTCTCTCACACTTTAGTAAAATGTCCAAACTCTCTCTTAGCACATTTCATTTTATTTTGTTTTATGTGACACAAATTAAGTATATAAAAGGATGTAGCACAGTTCCATTGACATTCATGGATGGTGATCATTTTAGATGGTTTTGTGTTCCAAACAAATAGCAGAACAAGATGACTGAAAGATCATTGCCTCCTCAAAGGGCATCACGCAGGAGAGCTAGAAAGAATGAGAGCTGACAATTTGAGCAGGTCTATTTTGATACATAGTGCTATAAAATTTAATTTTTGAGTAAGTCAGTGGTGATGTTTCTACTTGTTTGTATTAAATGCTTGAAAATTTAAGTAGTTCAGAGTTGAACAGCTTAAAGGAAAACTAATACTTATCTGCTGAGTTATTTTTACCAAAGATCAGAAAGGGCAGTCACATAACTGATAATAATAATAGGAATGACAACAACAATCATAGCTAAAAGTGTCTGGCACTTTTGTAAATGCTAAATCATCTAGTGAATTATTTATCATCTACTGGTAAAGGGAGGGTATACATCCAAATATAAATCTATAATATTTTCTCTACGACTCCCCTCCTAATCATAATCTTGGGTGTTTAGAATTGAAGATTAAATAAATCCAAAGTCCCAATGTATTTATTAAAAAGTAGTGGATTGATTGAAATACCTTCATTGTACACGTTTGCATAAAAGAGAAGCAGGAAAGATACAGACCTCTACATGATTTCTCTGATGTCTACATAACTGAACTAACTGGCTCCTCTAGAATTGTCTGAGATTCTGTATTGCTTATATAGCAGAAAATAAATGAAACTGAAAGATACATGTTCCCTTTCCAACGTGCCATTAATGTCTTTTATTTTAATCCTAGGTAGAAGTAGCCACTTAATTAATGTATATAGATTTTGAGATTAGATTTTAATATGGAGGGTATGTCTTTTATTATGTTTTAATCATTATTGTAGATTATTATTTTGAAATAATTTCAGATACAGAAACAAGTTTCTCAAATACTACAAATAGTTCTCATATACCCTCCACTCAGCTTCTCTGAATGATAAGATTTGAAATGACCATAGCACAATTATCAAAACCAGGAAATTAACTGAAAAAAATACTATTAACTAATCTGCATATCATTACTTATTGTCCCGCCATTATTCTTTAACTGGTCCACTAGCCCAAAATGCATTTATTTCGTATATCCTTTGCGTCTCCAATACAGGGCAGTTCCTCAATCTTTCTTTGTGTTTCATGGTTTGATATTTTGGAAAAGTTGTTTTGTAAAATGTCTCTAATTTGGGTTTATTGGATGTTTCTCCTGGATTAAATTCAGGTTATGAATTTTGGGCAAGAATGCCACAAAGGTGATACTGTGTCCTTCTCAGTGCCTTATATCAGGATGTATATTATTTTGATGTTTCTCCTTATGAGTGATGTTAACTTGGACCACTTGGTAAAGGTGATGCTGACAGATACTTCAACTGTAAAGTTACTAATTTTGCCTTTGAAATAAAACTTCAAGTCCAAGCAATTAATTCTGTTTTTATCACCTAATTTAGCATCTAATTTTAGTATCCATTGATGATTCTTGTTTGCAACAATTATTACTGTGGTGTCTGCCAAATAGTGACTTTTTGGCATTATGCATTCTACATTTATTATTTAGAACCATATAGTAAGGTTGAGTTGTACCTTTGTCCCTATTTCTTTGTTTTTGTTCTTTAGTAATGTAGCTAATTGATATATTTTTTTCTATGGGTTATAGGTCAGTAATATTATTTATACAGTTACTCAAATCATCCCTAACATGGAACTCCTTCAAGCTTGCTCCAGTATCTTTATAAGACTACCTTTACTATTATTATTATTATTATTATTATTATTTTCACTTCTCTTTCTGTTACCACCAAATGTTCCAGGACCATCGTGGTCTTTCTAAACTTCAGTCCTGAAATCAGCCATCTTTCTATATCCTTGTACCTTTTATTGGATAATTGCTTTTAGAAACCAAGATACAGTACTACCGTGTTTCCCCGAAAATAAGACCTAACTGGAAAATAAGCCCTAGCATGACTTGTCAGGATTGTATCCCCTGAACATAAGCCCTAATGAATCTTTTGGAGCAAAAATTAATATAAGACCCAGTCTTATTTTCGGGGAAACATGGTAGATGTGTTAATTGCTATTTTGCTTTGTTTCTAGATCCTCTCAGTGGACAGAGCTAGGACAAATAGGTACATACATACAAACATCTGTATGTGTATCAATATCTATCTACTTGTATATAGATGTATTGGAAATCATGTGTTTTTGCTTATACCTTAAAGTCCGTTCCAACACTATAGGCTAACTCTATCCTTCCCCCTTTCCTATTTGTAGCTTCATTTTCTGAAAGTGAAATATATGCTCTTGGAATCCACAATATATTTATTTGCGTAATTTGACAACATTCATAAAGTCTTACAATTTAGTCTCAGCCTTCCTAACCCATACCTTTGTGAAAAATAAATTTCCAAATTAGAATATATTATTTGTGCCCACTTAGTATATGTGTGTCTTTAGGGTTACAGCATACAGTTAAAGTGTGGTTTTCCCTAAGTTACTCAGATTTAGTCTTTCCATCTCCATTGCCACCATTTTGACTATTTTATTGATTTAGTATATACTTAAATTTAGTTGTTATTGTTTGGATTCCATTTTTGGTCCTTCTGCATTCTGATTAATTTTATTAAGATATTCTTGTGTACAAGAGATATTAGCATGACTTGAAAAGTTTCAAGAAAATCAGTTATAACAGAGAAGTCTTACTTTCCCACCCTCATCCCATTTTACCCTATTCTTATCCCTCCATTCTTTACAGCCAGCTAACTCCTGCCCCAATATGTAACCAATCTAATTAATCTGTTTTATCATTCCTGTATTTCCTTTTTCATAAAGAAATACCCAGTGTGTGAATATTTCATTATACCACTTTTGTTTCTGATAGGATGTTAGCACACCAATTTTTAAGAATATTTTACATATTATGGATATAAGCTTGTTGTCTGTGATACATTACATATTGCAACTATTCTCTCTCAATTGTCAGTTGTCTTATTTTTTATGCTTTTCTTGGCTATGCAATTTATGTATATTTATTATTTGTGTATATGAAGGCGACTTATGTGTGTACACAAATTTTATAGCAGGCCACCTTATCGATTCTGTCATTGTTTGAATTAGTTTTATCATTGGTTTTCTAGAGCTTTTGGATATAACAGCATATTATTACAAATAATATTTCTAATTTTATATTTTTATTTTTAACAATTCTAATGATTAGAATGGAATTGTTTTGTCTAATTGTATTGGTAATTACCACTAGTGTTATATTGGTTATTAACGAGGATGCTGTGCTTCTTTGCCTTATTTTGAATTTCCATGAAAAGATTTCTAGTGTTTCTGATTAAGTATGTGACTGGCCTTTCAAATAAGGCCAAATAAGGGGTGTGTGTGTGTGTGTGTGTGTGTGTGTGTGTGTGTATAATCATATGAGTAATCATATTATCTGTCAATTCTTATATTCCTGAAAGTTTTTAACCATGATTGCATGTGAAATTTTGGCAAAGACTTTTTCACATCTAGGAATCATATCTTTTTATTGGATCTATTAATATGTTATATGATATAAAAGGATTTCCTAATAGTGAATGAATCTTGTATTTCTGGAATTGACTCTGTTAGGCCATGGCTTATCATATATTAAGGTAGAGTTGGATTCTGCTTTCAACATTTTCTTTGTTATCTTTGAATTGATATCTGTAAGTAAAATTTGTACTTTAGATCTGGATGGAGTAAGAAAGACTGGTTTTAACCTTCTTCATGGAAAAAACTAAGAAATTTCCCAGGGTATGAAACAATGGTTTTCAAGGTATTGGGCATCAGCCAATAAATGATATTGGCCCCTAAGAGACATGAAACAAATGAAGTAAGCCTATGATTGCCCATGCTTCCTGCCGATATAATATTCCAAGGCCAAAGGCACTGAAGGGGAAGCCGGGTAGAATCCAGCAGGGTTTGGGCAGTGGCTGCTCTCCTCCCCCACTCAGATCCACTGGGGAAGCTTTCCCAAGGTTCTCCCTGGCTTTCCTGTAAGGTCTTGATGAGGTTCCTGGAAGAAATGCCTGCAAGAGGGTGAAAAATCACCTCTTTTATGGCCTCAGGGTTTTCATACTCTCACACTATCCTGTACTTTGCCTTTAAAATTTGTTATAAATATTTAGCTAAATCTCATTACCAGCTTACAAGGCATTCAGCGACATCTGCCCCTAGTTAGCAAGTGCTGTGGTCCTGTTTCTCTCTGCAAATGTCTGTTTCTCTCCAAAATTTGTGTTACTCGCTTGCCAAACGTACTTATTTCTGTGATAGGCTAAGGGGAAATTAACTGTTCAGCATTTATTTTCGTTAAGGATGGGAGTGAGGCTGTTTTCAGCTATCTATATCTTCAAGCAGAAACTGGAAGTCAAAAGCAAAACAGTTTTACCAGGAAATTTATGTGTGTAACATTCAATAAATGTGGTGCTATAAACTATAATGAATCGATGCAAAGGTTTCCTATGAGATCTTATTTGATTACATATAATAATGGATCCAGGACAGTTGTCTGGTTCTGTTCTGTCCCCCATCGTTTCCCCAAAGATCTCCATTCTCTCCCCATAAACCTCCATTTATTAATGAATCTTCTCTCTGCACATGCCCCTGTTGTGAAATACTACACTGTTTCTGGGAACACAAATCCAGGGGTCAGCTCCACCAATATTAGATCCTCTTGTCTTGCTTTTAACATTTGCAATCCCTGTCTTTCAATCTAACTCTAATTGGAGTGGCAGAATTCTCCATTCATGTAGTTTTCTTCCTGTCCCCTCTTATCTTGGAAACACCAAACCTCACCTTTTCTTGAAGGTAGTCATGCCAGTTGAAAATAATTAATAACCATTTTCAATGATGAATTTTATACTAGCTCACACAGTTTTCAATGACAAAACTAAACAGCAGAGCTGATCTTATTCGTGATTACTTATGACTTTGTGACCTGCGTCAGTCTCTAGGTTTAATCCTGGTTCAAGTTAAAACCCTGCTACTTAGTACCTTTGTACTGAGCAACTCTCTTCAACCCTTTCCACCTCTATGAACCTGATGCTTTATCTGGTTATTGCAAGAACATTACAATTCTAAATGTCTGTGATTCTTATTAGATATCTATAAATACTGTACAAACAAATGTATTACAGGAAAAGTTTTATTTTAAAGAGTAGAATTCAATTATTGAACTATTTTAGTAGATGAAAATTATTTTAAAATGCCAGAAATGTTAAATATGTAGTTATCTATCAAATGCAACCTAGAAATAATCCTGTGCAAATATACAATATTTTATTTCATTTTAGTTTCTGACCTCCTCGGTGGAGCTTACTGACAGAAACTTCTTGGAGTTTGAGACTCATAAAATATGAATTGTAACAATAAGCAGGACCAGATATAGAGTCCCTGTCATGAAAGGAAGTGGCACCATAGAGAAAGTTGGAACTGAAAAAAAGGTGGGGAGAGATAAGGCCTGTCTGAGGAGGGCAAATCTTGACAGATTAGAAGAAAATAGATAAACTCGCATTTTTCATAACTTTGCCTGAAAGTTATTCAGCTTAATAGGTTGTGACATATACAGTTCTGTGATTTTTAAGTGTGAACCTAAATACCCTAAAGTGGGGTATGGATATACATGATTTTCTTTGTATCTGCTCTTCTATTTTCTTTCCTTTTCATAAGTAGCTCTTCTCTTGCACTTAATGGTTTTGTTCCTTCCAGGACAGTTCTCTGATTTCAATCTTTTTTTCTTTTTCTGATGGAAGAAGGTAGTTTTATTTATTCATTTTTTTCATAATGTATTTTTTTATTAAAGTATATTAGGGTGACAATTGTTAGTAAAGTTACATAGGTTTCAGGTGTACAATTCTGTAATACATCATCTATATATCACATTGTGTGTTCACCACCCAGAGTCAGTTCTCCTTCTATCACCATATGTTTGATTCCCATTTTCCTCTTTTACCACCCCATCTCCCCCCTTACCCTCTGGTAACCACTAAGCTGTTGTCTGTGTCTATGAGTTTTTGTTTGTCTTGTTCCTTTGTTGCCCTCCGTTTTATATACCACATACCAGTGAAATTATATTCTTGACTTTTTCTGTCTGACTTATTTTGCTTAGCATAGTAATCTTAAGATCCATCAGTTTCCTCTGCTTCTACCCCTAATCATGGGTCTATATGGCTTCAGGCCAGGACATGTGAAGTCTTGTGACAATGTACATTTTTCTCTTGTTATCACTGGGAATCTAGAGCATGTGTGGATTTGGATATTAGGAAGAGTTATCATTCTACCTATATGTGGAAATGGCGGTTACCTTTCATTTAGGAAAGATGCATATTGCTCTATATCACATATGCTGGCCATGGTTTTGTTGATGAATTCCCAGGGGGAAAAACAAAAAACAAACAAACAAAAAAACACTGTTAGTGGTTTAAAAAAAAGAAAAAAGATAGCATTTATTAGAAAACTCACAGGGTTTTATGGGGAAATATCCTCACTTTAAATAACTGTGTGAAGGCTGAAGAGTTTAAGAATGCAACAGTTTTAATGCTCAGTCACTGAGTGATAAGAGATGCCACTTGTGGAAATCATAGCCTAGACAGTGAAATAAATTGTCCTATTACTTTATATTGTCAGTGAACCAATGAAGTGCAGTGTAGTCAAATTTTAAAGTAATGCTTTTGAGTAGGCAGAAGAAACTAAATATTTTACTGTAATCAAAAGAAAGCGTGCAATTTAGAGCTCATAAAACTGAGCTGAAATCTCTAAGAATTAATTAGCTTCTGATGCTCTTAACCTTATTTAAGATTGTGCTTATATTCTCAACAATAAAGCAAATTAGGTATGCATGCGATTTCAAAAAACTTGCATGCAAATGTCAAATTCAGATGTTACCATTATCAATAACAATAAGAAAAAATGAGCCTAAAATGGTCTTAGAACACTTGCAAATTCAGAGAACTAAAGGAACATAGCATAAATTGTCAGACTCAAATATCTATTTTATATAGCAGTTTTCATGATTTCCAGAAGATACACATAGCTAACATCCATCCATGCCTTCCTTCATTTGATGCATCTGGCTACTGTTTGTCAGACATTGTATTATGCCAGATACATGACATGCTATTAGAGACACAATGCCCATCTCCTAAGTGTTGTCATATGCACATATATCTTTTAGAAATTTTATTTTGTGAGAAATACTAAATTGGAAGCACAAGAGAAGAATGTAACTTGGGCTTTGGTGAAGAAGAGTATAATAAAATAAGGTTTCTTAGAAGACATGAGTTCTATAATATACTAGATTATTTGGAGGAATACAAAAGAAAAGTCACGGTAGGTAAGAACAGCAAAAAAAAAAAAAAATCAAGAGGAATATAATGAGCAAAGTCCGAGAAATAGAAAAAAACAGAAATAGAAAACAAAACAAAACAGAACAACAACAAAAAAGCCTTAAGATGAATAATTTCCAATCTATTAAATGGGAAAAAATAATTAACAAAGAAATCTCAACAAGTCCAAGTTGTGATGGTTAATTTTGTCAACTTGACTGGGAGACCAGATGCCCAACTATTTGGACAACTATTCTGGGTGTTTCTGTGAGGGCAGTGTGGGATAAGTTTAAAATTCAGTTGATAAACTGAATAAAGCTGATTGTTCTCCCTAATGTGGGTGGGTTTCTTCCAATCAGCTGAAGATCAGAATAGAACAAAATGGCTGACCCTGCCCCAAATAAGAGGGAAATCCTCCTGCATGACTACCTATGCTGGGACATAGGCTTTTTCCTGCCTTCCGCCTCAAATGGGAACATCTCTTCTTACTGCGTCCAAACCTGCCAGTTTTGGGACTAGATCTACACCATTGACTCTCCTGGGTCTCCAGTTTGCCAACTGAAGAACTTGGGACTTGTCACTCGCCATAATTGTGTGAGTCAATTATTTATATTAAATAAATAAATAAGCAAATGAAAACATAAGTAACTGAATAAATAAATAAATTCCATTGATTAGGTTTCTCTGGAGAACACTGACTGATAGATAGCTTGAGCTGCTAAAAATTATCTAGAAGTCACGGGGAAATTGAAAGTGCAAATAATATGACAGACAGATCTACGTTCAAACATGTCTGTAGTCGTGAAAATCTTATTGATTTGAAAACACAATCTTATATAAAAGATATTTGAACAGTTATGATTAAAAAGTGAAACAGCCTTGGTGATAAAATAATTGGACAGGGTAAGATGTAGAGCCTCATTCTACAAGCAAGCGTTTGATCTTCTTATTCTAGTCATCTGCCCCCGAAATGACATCCTTCCTGGGTTCCATAATGGACTGTTTACAGGTCAAATTGGAGAGACTCATGGAATACAGGGAAATGAAGGGGAAGACACTCTAGGTGAGATAATGCTTTATAATGCCTTCATATTACACATTTAGTTATCTAGCTGACCAGGGACCAACATAATATAAGATTTAAAAACTTGCTGGTACCTGTACAGGAAATTTCTATTGTCTTCTTTTTGCTTATCTGTATTTTAAAAATTCATTATAACTGTATACATTTTCAAAATGCAATGAAACTAGAGGTAGAATTAATATCTCATGTCTTTTAATTGTCTGTTGTTAAACCAAGTGACTTGGATATATAAAATCTAGAAGGGGCTACTTGGTATATGAAAAATTGTTCAACTGCCAGTGATTCCCTTCAAACAATTGTTATCTCTCAGTGTAAAGATCGGAAAATATTCAGCTGTAACTCTTGGGAGTAGAACATTCAACACATAGGATAACATAGTATCGCACATAAGTTCAAAGCTTCTTCCTAAATGGGGATTCTAAGCAGTGAACTTGACTGTATTGTCATGCAGGAGTTATTTGCAATCATTATGATACCTCTGGGGCTGAGGATCCAGCGATAATTCATACTACCCAGGAGGAAGCCTGGAAATTAGAGTTTTAGTGTTCTAGGGATGCTCAAGGTTTTAGTTTATGGTTAATTTGTTATTCATTGTTGTAGTTTATAGATCAATATGTTTCACTGTATTGCAATATGAAGATTTATTTGCCTATTATGTAAAATGATGTATACCAGATGTTTATTTTTAATGTAAACATAATTTTGGGATATGTGAATCATAAAAAATGTACCATAAAATCAGACTAACAAGATAACTTTAGTTAGGCAACCATATTCATAGCTAAATGCCTGTCCAATCAGCATATTGATGAAAGCCTGTTGAAATCTTTGACTGTTTGCTTCTATTTTTCCACTCAGTTTAAAACAAAAATCACAAAGCACCATTTTAAGATTATTTGAATGATGTTAATAATATGAGACAACATGTATCTCAGTGGAAGTATACAGGACTCTGCCTTGAACAACAGAAGTTTATTGCTTTCATTAAGGAAGAAAAATATAAGCAAACAGAGAATTACATAGATTAGAATAATAGAGCTAATGCACAATTATCATATCCTTTGTAGATTATTTTTATTCCTCTGGAATAAAGAGTTAAATAAGGTGTTGTGTGCCATAAGATCCATAAAATATAGGGAGCTACATAATCAATCCTCTTTGCAGTTACTTTAAAGTATGCAGGTCTTAGATAATATGAATGTAAGTGGTTTATTTTAGTTCACCATATAATTTGTTAATATGAGGTGTGATAAAAAAAACTATGGTGAGTGCTGCTGCTCGTAACACCAAGGTGATGTTAATTGTGTTTTTTGACCTTGATGGAATTGTGTGAACGGAGTTTGTACCTAGAAATACTATGGTGAACTCTGAAAACTATAAGGGCTCATTAGAGTGTTTAAAGAATGATGTGCATAGAAAACGGCCTGAGAAATGGGCAGTTTCATCCTCCATCATGACAAAGCTCTGTGTCACACATCGCTTCTGGTATGGCAATTTCTATTAAATAAAAACACTATGGTGTGTCTTCATGCACCTTATTCACTGGCACTGTGCAACTTCTGGCTCTTCCCCAAAGCCAAAATGACCATGAAAGGAAAACATTTTGAATTGATTCAGAACATCAAGGCAGCCATGACAGCACAATTAAACGCTCACAAAAGAGGACTTCCAGATCAGCTTCAGAAGGTGGCAAGAATGATGGGATAAATGTGTTCAAAGCAAGGGGGAGTATTTTGAGGGGGATTAATGGCAATGTGTCTTTTACTGTAATTTCTTTTTATTTAAACATTCGCTGTATTGTTTGATCACACTTGTTATTTTGTGACTTTCTTCTTATGTACTTCAGTTGCTATTTATAAGTCTTTGCTCCTTGATTAATATAGAATAGAAATGATTATATGAGATCTGGAGAAATTATAGGAAGACTCTACATGTGACTTTACATTTTAGACTTGTCCAATTATTTTACCATCAGGGTGATCCAATTCTTCATCAATAGATTTATTATTACTTAATAGTTTATCTTGCTTATAACAGTGGCTCAGTAAAAATGTGCTGATTTAAGAAGCAATGTTAATTTATACTTCTAAGTACTCTTTTACCCTATGGATTTGGCACTATTTAAGTATTGATTATCTCATTATACAAACATATATATTAAAATTAGAAGCCTACACTTTTTGATATTGTGTTAGTTTTGCATTTATTTTCTCATGTATGTGACATCACTTACATTTCATTGAATAATTAATCATATCCAGAAGAGAAGGCATTAGGTAGGTTACAACAAGATTCAAACTTGTTTGAATAAACATATGAACTAAAGAATAATATAGGAGATGCATTTTTATTAAAAATAATATTAAAACTCCCTTTATGGTGGGCACACAATATCCAAATTTAATTCTTCAGAAATCAAAAATTCAGGCAGTAAAAACAACAAAAAAAGTATATTCTAATTACTTTTGCTGAAAGCAATAAAACTTCAGTTATGGATAAACATTTTGTTATAAGAAAAATGGTATTTTAATGAATTTACCAATAGAATATGCCGACATCTTATATTAACTTTGCCTGAATACCTTCTATGTGTAAGTTTTGGTGCTGACTAATAAGAAGCAAGAAAATAATTAGACTTAAGTAAACTAAATAAGTAACAATACGAAATGACATAAAATCAATGCCAATATACTAGAAAAGCCAAATATTCTGAGGATTTAGTAGAAGAAATTCTTATTGATTACAAAATTACAATTCAGAAGACAAAAACAAAACAAAACAAAAAACTTCACACACATCTCAGGCAGAGCAAATGATAAGCAAAGATGGAATGATCAGTTTTCACAAAGAGGAAACTTGCCCATGGTGACGTAGGTACATGGCAGAGTCAGGGTTGCAAAGTCCTTGCGTAACTGAAGTGAAAATGAATGCATTAAGGTGCTCAGATTTTTTTAAGCTTACAAAATAATGGTTTTGTAAGAAGATTCTTTATATTCGTTTTTCATCAAATTGAAATACATTTTCATCAGATTTCTCTAACCCCTACGGTGTTATGAAAAACACATATGACTGGAAGTGCAACTTTTATGCCTTAATGAAGGGGAGAATTCAGTAAAAGTAATAGAAAATTGGAAGTGATGAAACAGAACATGAACACAAAGATGAAAATGTTCTAAGAAAGAGGTGGGAACATCTGTTATAATAATTTAAAATTATTTTTATTATCCTTTTACAAAATCAGGGACACAAAGGACGAATTTGGCTCATTGAAGGAAAATATGAACATTTTTTTTTCTGTTTTGGAAAGCAACCAGAAACTAAATGGTCTATAGGAAAATGAGATGTGAAACATATAATGCCAACAAAATCGTTAGATTAAAAGAGACAAAAAGGAGCTTTGCTCAACAGATATGTTTAAATAGAATGCAGAATATTTTAGAGTAATGTCAATTGATCATCAGAATAGTTAATATAAAAGGCAATACGCTGGAGATAAGCTGCAACTGAATGTCACTAAACTCCATGACTCCAGTGGAAATAAAAGTCATTGACAGAAATTAAACAAGCTCTTTAATAGTGAGAACAAGATGTAGAAAACCAGTGGAGGGTGAAAAGCAGAGACATAATGAATTAAAAGGATAGAATTAAAATTACTGCTAAGGATATTCATTAGGATTTTTTGATCACTCAACAGTAGGGGAAGTGTTATAATAAAATTCTTAAAAATTTTATTAAGTGGGATTCAGTTCAATAGAGACTTTATATTGTAGAAAACTTTTCGGTAAAAGCTGATATATATATATATATATATGATAAAAATTATTCAAGGACATTATCTGGCAAGCTCCTGGTTAGAGCAAAGGCTTTCACTAACTTTCAGTGTTTTCTTCCACATAATCTTATTTGAAAGATTCAGAAGTCTGCTGCTGCACTCCCACTCTCCCTGTTTTGTCAGTGTATCGGGGAAAGAATTCACATAGCATGCTCTTAAGGACATTAAAGAGAGCCTGCGCTGCCTAAAACACATTATCATGAGAGTGGGGAGAACCATAGCAATCCCAGCTTATGAGAAAGCACTGGAAAAATAAAATGCATACCTGTACCACATTCATACACATTCTCAGTTTACTAAGTGCATGAGCCAATTTCACTCATGTAGGAGGAAAATATATGTTTTTATACACACAGAACAGGATGAAGATATTGAAAACATGCTGTTTCTAAATATTTGTGCAGCCAGTTTTCATTTTTCTAAATATTTTTCTAAATATGCTGTTTCTAAATATTTGTGCAGCCAGTATATTCTTTGTCCAGCCCACTTTCTTAATGGTCTTTTTGCTTATAAGAGTGAAAATTGAAGAGGCTTTCTTTCCTCCATTGTATGTTTTTGGCTCCTTTGTCAAAAATTATCTGCCCATATACATGTGGGTTTATTTCTGGGTTCTCAATTCTATTCCATTGGTCTGTGTGTCTGTTTTTCTGCCAATACCATGCTGTTTTGATTATTGTCACTCTACTGTATAAGTTGAAGTCAGGGAGTGTGTTACCTCCAGCATTGTTCCTGTTTTCTCAGGACTGCTTTGACTATTCTGGATCTTTTGTGATTCCATACAAACCTGATGGTGTTTTTTTTTAAATGGTGCTGGGAAAAATTGGAAAGTCAGGTGCAAACGACTGAAACTAGACTGCTATTTGTCATCATATACCAAAATTAACTCAAAATGGATCAAAGATCTAAATATAAGACCTGAAACAAGGGTTTAATATCCAAAATATATAACAAACTCCTACAATTCAACAACCACCAAAAACAATCCAATTAAAAAATAGGCAGAGGACCTGAACAGACACTTCTCCCAAGAAGACATACAAACAGCCAACAGATATATGAAAAAGTGTTCAACTTCATTAGCTATTAAGGAAATGCAAATCAAAACCACAAAGAGATACCACCTCATACATGTTAAAATAGCTACTATCAACAAGACAAATAATAACGAGTGTTGGAGAGGTTATGGAGAAAAAGGAATCCTCATGCACTGCTGGTGGGAATGTAAATTGGTACAGCTATTATGGAAAACAGTATGGAGTATCCTAAAAAACAAAAGAAGAAGAAGAATGGAATTACCATAAAACCCAGCAGTCCCTCTTCTGGGTATGTACTCCCCCCCAAATATGAAAAAACATTTATCCATAAAGATACATGTACACCTATGCTCATTGGGGTATTATTCATGGTGGCCAAGACATGGAAACAACTGAAGTGTCCTTCAATAGATGATTGGATAAAGAAGATGTGGTACATATATACAATGGAATATTACTCAGCCGTAAGAAAAGATGAAATACTGCCATTTGCGACAACATGGATAGATCTTGAGATTATCATGCTAAGTGAAATAAGTCAGACAGAAAAAGTCGAGAACCATATTATTTCACTCCCGTGGGAGATAAAACTGAAAGCAATATGAATAAGACAAAAAAAAAAAAAACAACTTATAGACACAGATAACAGTTTAGTGGTTACTAGAGGGTAAGGAGGAAGGAGGTTTGGTAGAAGAGGGTAAACGGGGTCAAATATATGGTGATAGAAGGAGAACTGATTCTGGGTGGTGAACACACAATGCAATATTAGACGATGTAATATAGAAATGTATACTTGAAACCTACATAATTTTACTAACCAATGGCACCCCAGTAAATTTAATAAAACTTTTTTAAAAAGAATGAAAACTACATGGATGAAATATTATAATATAATCTGCCAAACAAGATTGCTTATGTTTTTGTTTACCAGCCTAAAATACTCAGGAAAAAGTGGGCTGAACTATGGACCAACGTATCAAAAGAGACTTTTTAATGTACTTAAATGTATGAACCCTAAACCCCTTCTTAAAATTTTTGGGAACCATAGATATTAGTATCTCAGTGGTATAGACAAATCTATTTTCTTCATAACTCTTAAATTATCTAAAATGGATTTATTTTATCTAATGATATGCATGGTGTTCTATAAACATCAGCATTATGTTTTCTGATTATCAGCAGCTGATAAATAAAAATAAGCTAATAAACAAGCAAAAGATATACTAAATATTCGAAGTCAGGTATTGCACATAGACTCACAAAAGAGATATGGGCAAAAATTAGCAATGTATGTAAAAAGGTCTCTTTCCCAAATGTTTTCATACATGGGCTTGAGACACAGATTTATATCAAGGAGATGACTTGAAAGAATAAGAAATAGCTTTTCCCCAAATTACCTTATCCTGGACATTCTACTTACACCCAAATTCACCATACTCCCAGTTCTGTAAGAATCAGGCTAAGCACTTTGCTTGTATAATTTATATTATACAAAATATATAGCGGCAGGCCAGGAATCATTAATTTGTGGTAAATTTCTCAATGACAATTCTTTAATTAGATTTCTTAGGTTTTCATCTTTAACATGTATTTTACAACTAGTGACAATCTTAGACGCTTATAGCCTCTTAATAGTCTCTTTAAAGACTTAGATATATTTTTATGTATTTATTTTGTGTACATTATTTCATCTCTTTCTCCTTCTCTCTTTTTCTGTCTCTCCTTCTCTTTATTGAACAGTTGCAAGCTCTAGCTTTAACTCTGTCTATTATTATACTGTTGCCTACCTTGATTATCAGCATTGCACAGTAGTTAAGAAAGCATAGCCCTGAATGCTTGAATTCTAGCCTTCACTACCTCACTTACCATATGTATGACCCTGGCCAAGCATTTTAACCCTGTCTGTCTGTTTTCTCATTTGTAAAATGAAGGTTATGACTGTGTAGGTGTCATAAATATGACAATGATTGATAGAGCACATGGTCATTGGCAGAGGACACATGTTCTTTTACAGTAATTAAATAATATAAGGAATTGCCTATTCACAGGTAGCTAAAAAAAGCAGGGGACATAAAAGAGCATGTCCTGTTGAAAGGGCAATATTCCAGCTCTCAAGTCACCATAACAACAGCAGCTGCCTGCGATAAAGACTTTAGTGAGGTGGATGATTCTATTAGACCTTTCAAACAGTTCATCCCTGCTTGTTCTTCAGGACAATGTACATATTCCTGGTTTCTCATACTTGCTTAAGTGTTTGCACCTATCTGCTCACCAATTGCAAGTAATTGATAGAAAAATCTCAGCACTTATCCTGTCTTGACAGACTACATGAAACAACACTCATTGATCTGGGATTCTGGGCTGTAGTTTGACTTATTCTGAAGCCTCACGAGCTCTAGCCCAACAGTAACAAAGCCCTTATGGATTCATTGTGAGAGTTCAGTCAAATAACATGAATGAGGCCCCTGGCTTTCACTAAGCAGTCAGTAAAGTTTAGCCATTGATATTATAATTAAAATAATACTTATTATCTTTCAGGTTGAACGTCATCAGAGCTTTGGTTCTTTGGTTTTCAGATTCTTTCTAATAACTTACTTTTTAAATGTTTTCCATAGTCAGAACATTTTTAAATAAATCACAAAACTTCAATTAAATATTCATGTCTGAATCGAAGTAGAAAGGACTGTTAATTATTGAGTGATTTCCATATAGTAAGCCATTTACTTGGCAGTTGTTCAATGTAATCATCAAAAGCATATTTGGAGTTGGGTATTGTATTGGTTTGCTAGGGCTGCAATAACAAATTACCACAGTCTGGGTGCATTAAATAGCAGAAACATTTTTTTCTCACAGTACTGGAGGCTAGAAGTCTAAGTTCAAGATATTAGTAGGATTGGTTTCTTCTGTAAACTCCTTTGTTTTTAGACGACTGTCTTCTCTGTGATATCACTTGGTCTTCCTATGTGTGTGTCTATGTCCTAGCTCCATTTCTTATAAGGGCACCAGTCATATTGAATTAGGGCCCACTCATATGACCTCATTTAACTTTAATACCTACTTAGAGATCCTCTCTGCAAATAGTCACATTCTAAAGTACTGAGGGTTGAGACTTCAACGTATGAATTTGGAGGACACAGTTAAGCCCATAACAGGTACTATAATTTTTATTTTACAAATGAGGAAGTTGAGTCACAGAGATGTTATCATTCCTCAAAATCAGTTAGCAAGTGAATTGAAACTGGCATTTTAATCTGAGTGCTTCTGATTTCAAAGTTCAAGTGCCTTCTTCCCATCTCTACCCCAAAGTATGTACGATGGTACTTTGTTCATTGGGGATATTTAAGTACTGGGCCTTGGGTATCATGGCTCAGCATCTCATATAAATGTAGTGGCCAGTACTGCTAGCTGTTCATCAAATTGCTTTCCCCTTCTTTGAAGGACTGCTAGTCTCCATGTGATACAATCCTATGATTAAATTCTGGCTAATGGAATGTGGGTGAGTGATAGTACTACTTTTAGACTTGCCCGATAAACAACATACATATAAACATGTTATGCATGATTGTAGTTTTTCTCTTATCTCTGTCTGCTGGCAGGGCCCAGAAGATAACATGTGTGGACACTGGCAGGTCCCCTGTCAGCATCGGTGTCTGAATGACTGCACAGATCAGAGTCCTCTTGCTACACACAAAACTTCATGTAAAAGAAACAACTGTACTGTGCCACTGAAATATCAGGATTTATCTGTTACAGATTTAGTTTAACTAAGATGAATGCTGCAGGTCATAGAGTATCTCAACCAAAAATTAAGAACTTCAAAAATCATAAGATATTTTAGCTAGGATCTAGGTTTCAGAAAACTAAGGACTGGTTAAAAACTTGGTATCTTATTGCTTTCAGCAGAGTGTGTTATGGACTTAGGAATTCTTGGGTTTTGTAATATCTTACTTTGTTCTTTGGGTGTGAAAACAGAAACATAAGCGTAGACACTGAGGGATGAATAAAACCCTTGTTTCTGTTTAAGTAATTCAATACCAACCTGGTTCAGAATGAGTTACGAGCCTCCAGACACCTCTGACCATGTGCTTAAAATCAAGATCGTTCGCTAGGTGGATCACCCAGCTTTATAATAATTATTTCCCCAAATTTGTAAACAAAATAAAAATTTCAGCTTCCCTGAAATCTTTAAATATACAATTGTTATTTTTTTGATGATTTACCAGGCTTTCAATGCCTTGATTTTAATCTCATCATCCTTTATCATTTTGTTTGTTTTGTTTTGCCTTGTATATTATCTCTTGCAAGATGTATTCTATGCCTTTGAAATCATGACAAGTAGGAAATGAATGTATAGAATTATTTTTACTCTTACATTGGGATATAAAAACATTGCAACATTTGGGGGAAAGATAGTTGATTGGAGACATAAACACTGGTTTAGAGATGCCAATAAAGGAAACTGGATCTCTTTTTTCACACTAAGAAGGGAAAAGAAATTGAGAAACTCAGGCCAAAAGATATTAGAAAGATGTTATCTATAATTTTAAGGTATGATAGGAATTTTCTATTGATGGAACAAAGCGTAATATATGTAGCACATACATTTATTTTCTTAGTAATAACCATTAGCTTAGTATTTTATTTTTTATACAGCTTTAGTAATAAAATTCACTAATTATCTTTCATAAAGTAAACGTGATGCAAACCTATTAAATCAATTATGTTTATTAATTAATTTGAAATTATTACTCTCTTTAGTACTTCTTTTCCAAGTTAGGAGTTAGGTTGACCAAATATTTTCTGATTTGGAGTATAGCTTTTTTGAAGATAAATTTTTAGAAATCTCCAATATTATTAACTTTGTGTAATTTTCTATTTTACCCATTAAACATTGTTCATCTTTACCTGTAGTCCTGGTTGAAGGTAAAGGTCCATTTGTTAATTCTAGGCACAATAACAGAGTATTTTTCCCTGTAAGTAAAATTAAGATTTCTCAATAGGTTCATTTTCTGGTATTAGAAATACTTATTTGACTTCCAGCCAAGATGGGATAATGGAAATGAGATTTATCCTCCTACCTGAAACAACCAAAGGAAAAGAAAAGAAAAAAAATAAAAATAAATAAGGAAGGAAGGAAAGAAGGACGGGAAGAAGAAAGAAAGAAAAAAAAATGAAAGAAAGGAAGAAAGAAGAAAAAAAAGACACAAAGGTTTCTTTTGAAACAAAGGTTTTCAAGTTTCTGGACATCAATTGACATAGCACAGTTTTCCCAGAGAGACAGAGAGAGAAAAAAAAAAGGCTCTATGATTGTTAGACTTGAGAAGATGTTGCTGAGATTTCATGGAGACAGATGGTTAGGATTTGCAAGAGAGTATCAGAGAGGAGAGAGTTGCACAGAGAAAGACCATAAAGATCTGAGGAGTATCTTCTTTCCATATTCAGCTGAGTACTTGTCCACACATGAGTAAAAGGAAACTACCTGAGAACAGAGAAAGATACATTGAAAAAGATTAAGGGTAACAGTACCTGATGCTAATAAAGGACCAGGAATAGTGCCTGTTCTATCAGTCAGATTGGAAAAAGATCTCATAATTCATGGAGCATTTGGTAAAGTATCCATCCTCTCCTTGTCTTGATAGTAAGGAAAAATTAGTTCTTGACTAAATATGGCTTTGGTCTTACCTAACAAATCTTAAAAGTAAGACACAAAAGGAGCAAACCATTTCCAAGTAACTAAACTAGGTCCCAAACTGAAGGATAAAATTTATAGGAGAATAAAAATATATAGTATTTAACAAGGTAAAATACATGATATGTGGCATAAAATCAAGATTTACCAGGCATGCAAAAATGCAAAAAATCTGGCCCAAAATGATGGGAAAAATCAGTCAGTCAAAACCAACATAGAATTGACATATATGTTAGAATTAGCAAATAGTGACATTGAAACTATAGTGACATATAACTATATTTTAGATGTTCAAAATATTAAGTAGGGACAATAAATATATCAAAAGGCCCAAATTGGAACTTTCAGAGATGAAAACTAAAATGTGTTGCATGAAAAATAAACTGGATAGAATTAGATATTGACAGATTAGATATCACAAATGAACACATTAATGAACTTGAAGAAAAAGCAAGGAAATCTATCCATACTGAACCACAGAAAGGATAAAGAATTTTGAAAATTTGAAAAAGCATCAGTGAACTGTGAGGTAATTAAAGTCTTTTTTGAAGATAAGGAGAGCACAAAAATCTTTCAATAAATAATGGCTACTTTTTTCCCAAAATTTGATGGAAAATATAAATGTACAGACCCAAAATACTCAAAAAATGGCAAACATGAAAATTATGAAGACAACTGCACCAAGGCAAATCATAATCAAATTGCCCAGAATTACTAATAAAGAGAGAAACTTAAAAGCAGCAAGAGAAAGAAAGAAAAAAAAATGAAAGAAAGGAAGAAAGAAGAAAAAAAAGACACAAAGGTTTCTTTTGAAACAAAGGTTTTCAAGTTTCTGGACATCAATTGACATAGCACAGTTTTCCCAGAGAGACAGAGAGAGAAAAAAAAAAGGCTCTATGATTGTTAGACTTGAGAAGATGTTGCTGAGATTTCATGGAGACAGATGGTTAGGATTTGCAAGAGAGTATCAGAGAGGAGAGAGTTGCACAGAGAAAGACCATAAAGATCTGAGGAGTATCTTCTTTCCATATTCAGCTGAGTACTTGTCCGCACATGAGTAAAAGGAAACTACCTGAGAACAGAGAAAGATACATTGAAAAAGATTAAGGGTAACAGTACCTGATGCTAATAAAGGACCAGGAATAGTGCCTGTTCTATCAGCGAGATTGGAAAAAGATCTCATAATTCATGGAGCACTTGGTAAAGTATCCATAATCTCCTTGCCTTGATAGTAAGGAAAAATTAGTTCTTGACTAAATATGGCTTTGGTCTTATCTAACAAATCTTAAAAGTAAGACACAAAAGGAGCAAACCATTTCCAAGTAACTAAACTAGGTCCCAAACTGAAGGATAAAATTTATAGGAGAATAAAAATATATAGTATTTAACAAGGTAAAACACATGATATGCGGCATAAAATCAAGATTTACCAGGCATGCAAAAATGCAAAAAATCTGGCCCAAAATGATGGGAAAAATCAATCAGTCAAAACCAACATAGAATTGACATATATGTTAGAATTAGCAAATAGTGACATTGAAACTATAGTGACATATAACTATATTTTAGATGTTCAAAATATTAAGTAGGGACAATAAATATATCAAAAGGCCCAAATTGGAACTTTCAGAGATGAAAACTAAAATGTGTTGCATGAAAAATAAACTGGATAGAATTAGATATTGACAGATTAGATATCACAAATCAACACATTAATGAACTTGAAGAAAAAGCAAGGAAATCTATCCATACTGAACCACAGAAAGGATAAAGAATTTTGAAAATTTGAAAAAGCATCAGTGAACTGTGAGGTAATTAAAGTCTTTTTTGAAGATAAGGAGAGCACAAAAATCTTTCAATAAATAATGGCTACTTTTTTCCCAAAATTTGATGAAAAATATAAATGTACAGACCCAAAATACTCAAAAAATGGCAAACATGAAAATTATGAAGACAACTGCACCAAGGCAAATCATAATCAAATTGCCCAGAATTACTAATAAAGAGAGAAACTTAAAAGCAGCAAGAGAAAGAAAAAGAAAAAAAAAAAAGAAAAACTTCATAGGGACACAGAAACAAAAATAAGAAGGTCAGCAGTGTTTACTTCAAAAATAATTGAAGAAGGTAGTGGAGCAATATCTTTAAAATACTGATGAAACACAAACAAATGAAACAACCCAGAAATTATACCCAGGCAAAATATCTTTCATAAATAAAGGTAATATAAAATACATCTGGACATATGAAAATTAAAATAATTTATCATGAGCAGGCCTACAGTATATGAAATATTGAAATATTGAAAGAAAAATGATATCAAATGGAAATATCTGTAAATACAAAGTAAAGAACACTGAATATGGATAAATATGGGTACCGATATAACTAAGATATTTTTGTTACATAATTTTCTTCAAAAGATATCTGACTGTTGAAAAACAATAGCAATAAAATGTGGAATTTATAACATGTGCATATGTAAAAGGTATGGCAATAGCAAAAAACTAGAAGTAAAAATATTGAGTTTATTATTATAAAGTACTTACCTACATGAAGTAATGTATCACTTTAAGGTAGACTGCTAAGTTAAATATATATACTATCAACCTTAAATAATAAAATACAAAGAAGGAAACAAATAAATGCATCAAAGCTAAAGAACTGGGTGTAAAATTGAATCTTAAAAATTTCTTTAAAAAACACACAAAAACCTCAGGAAAAAAAGACAAAAAAAATAAAGAACTCACAGAAGACATGGAAAACATTAACTAAACACCCCCATTAAAAGGCGGAGATAGATTGGATAAAAGAGCAATAACTAACTCTTAAGATATGTTTGATGAGAACAAGTAAGGAAATGAAAAGATGATGAAAATCATTACTTATTATGGAAATACAGCTTAACCACAATAAGTTTCTACTCCACAGTTACCTGAAAATCTAAAATTTTAGAAGTTGACCATATCATGTGTTGGTAACAATATGGAGGAACCAGAAAACTCACACAGTTCTGGTGGGTATTTAAAATAGTACAATCACTTTGGGAAACTGTCTACTTCTTTAAAAGTTAAGTATTCTCCCAACCTACGTGTGCACCATTCCACTACTTGGCATTTCCCCAAAAGAAATGAAAACTATGTCATTAGAAAGACATGTACATTAATAAGGATAACTGCATTATTTGTAAGAGTTAAAATCTAGAAACATCCCAAATATACACTGAGGAAGGGATAAGCAAACTGCAGTAAATTCACATTGAGAAATATTACTCAGCAATAAAAAAGGAAGCCAGGCTTGAAAATTTGGAAAATTCTCAGCCTATCTATATTACAAAAATTGAGGAAGTGTGTTCTGGAGAGATCACCAAGGGTGTGACTGGAAAATAATTTGATTAAGAGGTTATATAGTTGTGTCTCATGGATTAATCAGCCATCTCAACAGAAGCAAGAAATAGAGATGGGGCTATACATGCAGAAACACTGCCAGCTTGGACTAAAGGGGACAGAGACAAGATAAAATAAAGGAAGGCTGTTGTACTTCTGGAATTCCACAAGATGGATCATTAGAGCTGTCCAGCTGCAAACATCTGTCATCCTTTAAGAAAAGGGAAGAATGACTCTGAAGGCCATTCAGAGATGGGCAGGGCTACCACAGCCACCACAGGCCCAGGGCACAGGGCTGTCTCCTCCTTAGTTCCAGAGGAGGAGACCATCTCCTTGGTTACAACAGGCCAGGCTGGGGGTGGGGGTTGGTGAGTTATGGGGCGGGGGAGCGTGCAGGGCTGACCTCTCCATGGGCCCAGGGGACAAAGCATGGAGACAAAGAGGATTATTCTTGAGCCTTAAAGTCTAAGATCTTATGAAAGTTGTCTTGCTATGTTTTGGATTTGCTTGGGACCCACCATTCCTTTCTTCCTTCCAATTTCTCTCTTTTAAAATTGGAAAGTCTTTCCTATGCCTTTCCAAGCATTGTATTTTTGAAGCACATAACTTGTCTTGTTTCACAGGCTCACAGCAGGAGAGGAATTTTGCCTCAGGCTGAATCATACCTCACATCTCACCCATACCTGATTTAGATAATATTTAGATGAAACTTAGGCCTTGATAATTCCGGAGTTGATGCTGGAACGGATTAAGACTTTTGGAGCTGTTAGAATGGAGGTGAATATATTTTGTATGTAAGAAGAACATGAATTATGGGGGCCAGAAAGCAGAGTGTTAAGAACTAAATTGTGTCTCCCCCAAGTTGATATATTGAAGTCCTAACTCCCAGTATACCTCAAAACATGGGTGTATTTAGAGATAAATCCTTGCAAGTGATTACTAAGGTTCATTGAGGTCATATGAGTGGGCCCTAATCCACTATGACTGATGTTCTTTATAAGAGGCGAGAGGGACAAGAGGGACGCCTTTGTAGAGAGAAAGGGCCACACGAAGACACAATGAGAAGCAGGCATATGAAAGCCAAGGAGAGAGGTCTCAGGAGAAACCAAACTTGCTAGCACCTTGTTCTTGGCCTTCCAGCCTCCAGAAATGTGAGGAAATTCTGTTGTAGTCTGTCGTATTTTGTTATGGCCACGCTAGCAAACTAACAGAGCCAAACATTCTCTCAAACTTACTGTCCAATGCAGCTTAGGTCAAAGGACACACATCAAAATTCGCTCTATTCTGGGGACAGTGCTGACCTCTTCAATGTCAACAAATTAGCAGCATTCAAGTACACAGGTTGTAACAAGTCCTCACTTAACTTCGTCAATAGGTTCTTGGAAAACAACTTTAAGTGACACAACATATAAACCAATTGTACCATCGGCTAATTGATATAAAAAAGAGTTAAGTTCCTATGGCCTATTTCTGGTCACAAAAACATCACCAAACTTGTAAATAAAGACCCTAAATACTTCTCATATTAAACACTGAAATAAACGTGAGCTGTACATATATTTAAGAAAGATTAAAAAAAAAAAGTAAGATATCTCTTTTCCAACCCATTTATTCAGTTCAGGGTCTCGGGTGGCTGGAGCCTCTCCTGACAGTTCTGGGCACAAAGTGGGACCCCCACTCTGGACAGGGCATGCATCCAATGCAGGGTGCACCCAGACCCACACCCATACTCCGATTGGGACAATGTAGACATGTCAATCATGTAATCTTAGGGATGTGGGAGGAAACCAGAATCCCTGGAGAAAACCCACTCAAACACGGGGTGAATCTGCAGACTGCATACAGGTAGTGGCCCCAGACAGTAATCTCTCTTTCCCCCCCCCCTCATCAACATTATAACACAATGATGTTGCACTGAACGATGTTATTTTAGGACTCGCTGTATAATACTGTGAACAAAGGAGCAACTTAATTTCTGATAAAGCAAACAAAACACACGCTGATCTACTACGGCTAAACACGTTCAAGAAATATGGCATGTAGCTGAGTTGGAAATCTTAGATACTACTTCTCACTGGCAATTATGTGGGAACTAACAGTGAAACTCTCCTTTAGAGTAAAAACTGGGAATTTGGGATGCACGGTAAGTGATTATACAAAAGATTAACCTTCCTTGGTCAGTGTGCACCAGTGTTCTGGTTTATGGGGTCCGTTGCACATTATAATTCGAATTGTACTGCTCTTACTCTTTTTGAAGGCACAGTGCATTTCTGTGTTTTTCATGGAAGACATAATAAAGCTTGTAAAGAATGAGGAACACAAAGCTGTCACGAGATATCGATCCACAGTCAGTTCTCTATTGGTGACAGTAAATTAAATTTCAGCTCTCCTCATTTTAAGTCGGGGCAAGAGAATAATAAATAACATCAACCCCTCTTCTCAACATAGTTTTAGATTTACATCAAAATAAATCCAATGATAACATAAGCTGTTTTTAATACCACACCGTGGGCATTTTTATAGAATTTCAAATATAGCTTTTAACTACCATTCTTCTTTTGTTATCTTGCCAAACACACCATCAACACTTTAGGAAGAGAACTACTAGAGCATTTAACATTTTCATACCTTTCTCCTTTTCAATTCAGTTTTGTAAATAGTGCTATATCTAAGCCCTGAGAGCAGCATGCAGTGTGTTACGTTTAACTCTTCCGTTTCAGTTACTGCATACAGAAGATTACCAAAATAATAACTAAGTCTGTATGTAAGCATGTGTGAGTGTGTGACTAGGGTCCAGTAGAAAACTGGGGAAGAAAAGAAAAATCTAAGATTCTTATCTTCCACTCTGCCTGGCATGCCCCCTGGTCCCACCACACACACACATAGTATTGTATGCCTATTTTTAAAAACACCACAAAGTAAAATATAAAAGAGATCGTTGAATTTTCATCCTTTCCTAAAAAAAGTGCAAATTTCAATTTATGGGTTAACATGCGACTTCTAAAATCTAATGACTGGATGGAGAATTAGGGAACAATTTTCTTCAGGTCCAGGTTCTCCTCTGATTACTGCTGCTGAGTACTCTTTGCTGACTCATACTCCTCAAACTGAGCCTTCTGTGTTAGATTTCCAAAAGTGTTTGTTTTTGGCATTTGCCCCCCTTTATATTTTTTTTATCAAAATACAAATGTATTTATGGCTTGATATACCATCTATATATGCAACACACTTCCAAAATCCGTATATTTATTCTAGATTTCTCTTCTAGTTTCTATTTTAGACACCTAGATGTGCCTGCCTATTTGATAGCTCAGCTTGGATGTCTCTAGGAAAAGCACTTTAAAGGGATTCTAAAATCTTAATTACTTTTGTCTACTTTTTTTTTTTTTGTTTACTGTTGCTCCGAAAATAAGACCTAGCTGGACAATCAGCTCTAATGTGTCTTTTGGAGCAAAAATTAATATAAGACCTAGTCTTATGTTAGATAAGAGCTGGTCTTATAGCAAAATAAGACTGGGTGTTATATTAATTTTTGCTCCAAAAGACACATTAGAGCTGATTGTCCAGCTAGGTCTTATTTTTAGGGCAACACAGCATATTCTTATTGTCCATCTAAATAAATATCATGACCATTCAATTCATAGTTCATGATAAAGACAGATGAGCATTGATGTCTCCTTTTCATTCCCCATGCACCCTCAATAAATCACAATACCCTACTTGATCTCTAAAGAGATTACTAATCTCACTTTTCTCTTTTCTGCTGTTGTCCAGCATCATCTTTCCAAATTATTATCATGGTACCTTCCTCATTGGTCTTTCTGATTGTATTCTGGCTCCCCTGAAGTCTGTTCACACCACAGCAACCAAATGCACCTTTTAAACTGAAAACTTCTTAACATGATATTCCAAAAACAGTGCCTACACAGGTCTGTTCCCTGACTAACGCTCCAGGCCAGCTTCCCCCCACGTTTTTCTTTCCCTCTATCATAGTCATTAGCCCTGTTTATCAACTATGTTGTTTTCCTTCTGAGCTCACATGAGGATCATACTTCCTTGTCTCCATGAAGTTAGACACAGATACGTGACTTTCTTTGGACTATGAAATATGATCATTAGTGATACTTGTTACTTTCAGGCAGCATTCTTTAAAAATCAACATAGAATATATCTTTCTCTTATCACTCATGATCTAGACAATGGAGGATAAAAGAAGATAAGAGTGTGCAGAATAAATGTTCATCATTTTACTGAGATTCAAGGATTGTTATCTTGTTTCTCTATTCTCTAATATGGCCAATTCTATTTTCAAAGAATATACCAAACTCCTTTATTTTTATGGACAATCACATGTTTTCCGTCTATCAGAAATGCTTTCCCCACATCCTTCCTAACCATTTATCTTCACTTTGTTAGGTCTGATTTATCATCTCCCCTTTCTTACTGCCCTGGTGTGTATGCTCTCCTGTACTTGTAAGTAATTAACATCATTCCAAGTATATAGTTGTTTGTAAGCTATAAATATCAATTATATATTTATTTTAAAAAAATATCTACACGGTGAGCTCCATGAGAACAAGGCCCAAACCTGTCTTATTCACAAGAATGACTACATGAATATAATTATTTTCCTATCTACAGTGAGAAGCAGTTTGGAATTAATCAGACCTGGTTTTAATTTGGGCTCTGCTATTCAGTAATATATAGCATTTGAAAAATTAGTGAATTTCTTTGTCTTCCAAGTTCCCCATCCATAAGTGAGGTAGTATTTATCTCTAGAATCTGTTGAGATACATAAGTTCAAGTGCTTAAAAATGTTCATCATGACACTTGGCATAAATTAGATGCACAAGAATGGCAGTTCTTTTTCTTCCCATGCTGACGAGGTGATCTGTCAATGCCCATGGTATCAGAGCCATTGAGACCTTCAATGGCCCACATAAAAAGGGAGTGCTGCTTTTCTATACCAGGGTAATATTTCAGAAATATTGTCAATTTTCCTTCCTTTCATTAATTATCTGTTTTATTTCTATCAGAGTATTTTTATCAAATTATAATATTTTATGTCATAAGTGATTTGCTGACCAAATTTCAAATCTCAGCACATGTCTCCATATATGACTGACTTCTAGGAATAAACAGTTTCATATTGATAGCTGTGGGATACTGCAGTGTGTCTTACTAGCTAGGCTGACTGTAGGTCACTCTGTGGGAGGTTTTGCTCCAGTTTGATAATCATTAAGGAAGTGGGTTCAACCCTCAGAGTGATAGTCACATTCTGGGCATTCCTCCTGGCTTATTCTTGATTTTGGGGTGATTTATTTATATGATGATGCTTGCCCACTGTGGGCACAGCATTGTGCAAATTATTATCATTTTCAGCTATTGGGGTGGCAGGGGCAGTTGGGATTTGGAGTATCTGATATTTGAATAACTTAAAGTCAGAACAATGTAGATCACGTGACCTTGACCAAATTTTACACAACCTCCTCTGAACCCTCTTTTCAATGAGGACACATCCTTGGGCCTTGCATTCAAACCTGCTTAGGCCAGTTGTAGCAAGAATTCTACTGTCCGAAAAAGTTGAGAACCATATGATTTCACTGATATGTGAGCTATAAAACTGAAAGCAGCAAAGGAACAAGAAAAGCAAAGAAACAAAAACTCATAGACACAGACAACAGTTTAGTAGTTATCAGAGGATAAGGGGCCAGGGGAGATGGGAGAAGAGGGGAAACGGGTTCGAATATATGGCGATGGAAGGAGAACTGACTCAGGGTGGTGAACACGCAATGTGAGATATACATGATGTATTATGGAATTGTACACTTTAAACCTGTGTAACTTTACTAACAGTTGTCACCTCAATAAACTTTAAGTAAAAAAACAAAACAAAACAAAAAAAACCACCACCACAACAACAACAAAAAACAAAAACCCAGAAGAATTCTATTGTCTTTGTCCATTTGGACTGCTAAAACAAAGTACCATAAGCTGGATGGCTTGCAAACAACACATTTTTTTTTTTTCCACAGTTTTAGAGGCTGGGAAGTACATTTTGAATCTTTTAAGACTTAAGGTTTATGCCCTCCTGCTGAATGAGCTGAGTTAGAAATCTAATACACAGACCCTGGATATTTTATGTCTGTGACATGTAATGCTAATATGCCTGGACTATTAAGAAAATGTTTTAATAATTAAGGAACTTTAAGCCAGTTGTTAGTAGCACTGAAATACAGAAGGAAGTTTTGGAACTACGAGACAAAGATTGACCCCCATGTATTATTTTTTAATTAATTATATAAATAAAAATCTCAATTCAAAAGTGGCATCTGTGAGTTTCTAGTAGTAAAAAAGACCTTTCATTAGATGAGAAATTTTAATGCCTAGCTCTTAGTTGAAATATTTGGATTGGCCGGTCAGTATTCTGGGAATTTGAAATTGAGTGTATTTAAATGATAAGTTCATTTTTTTGAAGCTTTTCACAAATCTGAAGGTTACCCCAGCAAACAGAATTCTGTTACAGTGAAATACAAAGCAACATAAGGAGAGCGAATTCAAGAACAGACATTTAAACAATGTGGCATCTTTATCAATTGAGCATTTCATTTATTCATTTATCAGGTAAATTCCCTTTAATTCTTTTGTCAGTCCTAACAAATTAGAATTTATACCCATGGAAAAAGAACCCCTCAGAGCACTATATCAGCATTTCTGTTTTTCAAAAAGTGCTATGTAAGCACATCTCCTATTGTTTCATGATGTTTGTTTTTTGGACAAAATGAACTTCACAACAAAAATGCCCAATCTAATGTTTTCATTTGAAGTACCTCAGAATCAAGCGGCAATTCTTTTTGTTTCAAAGCTTGTTGGTTAAAAAAACAAAAAGAAGAAGAGGAGGAGGAGGAGGAGGAGGAGGAGGAGGAAGAGGAAGAGGAAGAAGAAGAAGAATCCCCAATACAACTGAGTTGCAATGACTCCTGATCACCAACTACAAACTAAATTGAGACAAATTAATACTAACACAATTTCCATCGGGTTAGTGTTATAAAAATCATTAAATGAGTTGCAGCGAACAGTTATTTTTTATAAAACACAACTATGCTTTTGTAGAATTGAAAGAGATTGTTGTGAGGAAAAACTAATCCTCCAAATGAAATAAGTAAAGCAGTCTACATGTAAAATATCTGGATCAGAAAAGAGTATTTGGAAAAAAGTGGGACTATGAGGCAAAATATTACTAAACTTTTGCTGGTGTAACAGGCAAAGCTGTGCAGATTAGAGTAGCCTAATTATTTCAAGAATATTGAAAAGAAATCTTTAAAGGTGTAATTAATTTGGGAAATAAAAGACACTAATTTCAGGTCACCAAAATTCAATATACTCTCTTATGGTTAAAAAAATGAAAATATACTTGATTCAGATTATATTCAACCTATTCCTTTTTTTATTTTTTAAAGGAAATATGCACCCATAGATTGTTTTTTAACAATAAACATTTTCTTGAAAACTTAATTGTTTAAACAAGAAAAAATATTTGAGTTTTATTTAATAAAGCACTAACTTTTTATTGTAAAAATGTTTAATGTGTATTATAAAAGCAAAATCAATCATAAGTTGATTGTCAATGAAGATGAAGCCAAATACAGGATGATACTTACTCTAATATAAACTGACCTGTTTTAACCAATTACAAATCAAAATTCATTGCATATAAAATATCTGTAGTTTTTATTTTTGTGTAAATAATGCTTAGTATTTTTGTATTCTTTCAATAAGTATTTATTGAGTCCTCTCCATGCAAACTATTTCATAAGGGAATAAAAAGTAAAACAGAATCTATTTGTCAAGGAAGTAACAATAATTGAACAAACATCCGTATTTAACCTTTATTCTGATTTTCCTTTAATTTTATATTTGTTTGTGATTTTATAAATATTGTTTCACCTTTAGGTTATTGACTGTTTAATTTATAATTATAAATATAAGGCATACTTCTGCTTTCAGCCACGACTGGTTAACTTGTACAATAATTAACTTGTTGCATAAACAACTAGAAAACTGAACAAAATACATGAAGCAACTGTTTACAGACTTTTGACAACTGTTGGGCATAACTGTGACCCCTGAGAGAAGGGAAACAAATGGATGAGCTCTATAGTCACCCTCACTTTCTGTCTCCAGGCACATTCTTCTGTGCTCCAGTGGGAGAGAAAACTATAATAGCATGACAGTTTTGAGATCTGAAAAGCCAGAGATCACAGTTTAAGAAAGCTGAGGCAGAAGAATTAACCAGATAGAGAAGAAAGGAGCTATTCAGTGAAAGAAAAGAAACAATTTCTATAGGAAAGGATATTAAGCTTTGCAAACCTTGGATGAAAATCCATGAGGCTGAGCAAAGAACAAATACCAGGGGACTGTCAACTGGATAATTCCTAGAACTCATTCGGTGTGGGGAACCCTTTGAGATCCAACAAATGAGATTCCATATGGTTTCCCTTTGGTAGCAGGGCTAAGATATCCTTAGAATAGATTGTTCTCTTGACTCATTCTAACAACTTTAAAAGGAAACCTCAGAATGAAAGCTACTTTCCAAGTTAACCTAATTGTGTGTAAGAAAAAATTTCAACAGTCTTTAATGTAAGCAAAATATCAAGTTGCTCAAGACTGTATTACCCCAAATATTCAGTATCCAATCAAATATTACCAGACAATCAAAGCCAGAAAATGTGACTGTAACCAGGCAAAAATTAAAATCAGGCAATAGAAAGAAATTCAGCAATGACCAAAATGATGGAATTAGAAGACAAGAACTTTAAAACAGCTCTGTAAATATAGATGTAAAGAAAAACATAAACATTATGGAGAAAAATAAAAGATATAAAAAGAGAAACAAACGAAATTTTAAGAGCTGAAAAATATAGGAGCTGACATGAAATTCACTGAGTTGGTTTAATTATAGATTAATCATTGATAAATGAACTTGAAGACATAGCAATAGAAATTACCCAAATTGAATCACATAGAGGAAAAAACATGCCCCAAATAAATAAGTAAATAAATAGAGCTATAGTAACCTGTGGAACAAAATCAAGCAATCTTATATATGTGTAATTACAGTTTCAAAAACAGGAAAAAGAGAGGGCCGCAGGAAAATATTTGAAGAAAGAATGGGGTTTTTTTTGTTTTTGTTTTTTTCAAATTTGAAGAAAACTATAAAGCCAAAGCTCGAAGAAGCTTAATAGAATCCAAGCAGGACCAACACAAAGAGAACTACCTCAAGGCACACTGTAATTACATTGATGAAAGTCACTTATAAAGAGAAAAATCTTAAAGGTAGCCATAGAAAAATATGCATTAATATAAAGGAACAACAAAAACAAAACAATAACCAAATATTTCCAGTTGGAAACAATACAAACCAGAAGACAAAGGAGTAATATTTTATAACACTGGTAGGAAAAACAAAAACTATGAAGTTAGAATTACATATCCATCAAACATATCGTTGAAAACTGAACGTGGAGATTTTTTTTCAGGCAAACAAAAGCCCCAAAATTTTTAGTCCAGCAGACCTGCATTATAAAAATTGTTAGAGGAAATTTTTCTGTCAGACAATTTGAATAGTCCTAAATCAACTTAAAGAGTCGATTCATAATTAAAAATCATCCAACAAAGAAATCTTCAGGTTCAGATGGCTTCAATAGCAAATTCTATCAAATATTCAAATGAAAATTAATATTAATTCCATACAATCTCATTTAGAAACATAGAAGAGAGGGAACAACTCACAATTCATTTATAAGGCCAGGATGTCACTTGTACTAAAATTATATAAGTATATTACAAGAGAAGAAAAATGCAGGCTAATGTCCTCATGAACCTAGATGAAAAGAAACGCTTAATAAAATGTTGGCAAATTGAATCCAACAGTTTATTAAAAAGATAATACATTATTTAAAAAATGGGTTTTATTCCAGAAATGCTAGGCTGACAACATTCAAAAATCAAACAATGTACTTTAGCATATTAACAAATGACAAAAACCATATCACCATCTCAATAGTTGCAGAAATTGCATTCAGTTAAGTTTAATACACACTCAAGTTTAAGGAATGGAGTGCCACTTCTTCAACCTGATAAAAGGCATTTAACAAAAACCTAGTGTTCTCATATTTAATGGTGAAAGACTAAAAAGTCCTCCCTAAAATTGGAAAAAGACAATGGTATCTGATCTCTTTACTGCATTTTGATTTTCATAGCGGCTGTAGCTAGAAAAACAAGGCAAGGAAGAAAAATAAAAGGGGTACACTTTGGAAATGAAAATGTACTCTTATTCACACATGACAGATGATATATGATGATTCAATAAGCACAAAAAAATGCCTGACATTTTTATTCTTCAAGGAAAATAAAAAGATAGCTCTGTATACTACCAAAAAGGCTCTAATTAAAAAGAATGATAACACTAAATATTTGCAAAGATGCAGAACGACTGATAGGAATTAAAAATACTACATTATTTTTGGAAATCTGGAAGTTTCTTATGAAAACAAGCATTCACTTATGATACAGCCAAGCAATTGCACTTCTAGATATTTATAAAAAACAAAACAAAACACAACAAAGTAGATGTCCATATAGTGTTCCTGATCTGATGATTTAGACCTGCTACTCTGTTCATACAGAGCAGCAATTGTTCAACGAGCAGTCATTTTCACCTCTTTCTAGAGATTTATAAGAGAAATTGTTGGACAGGTAATTGATGGATTTACATTTTGATAAGAAGTCAGAAAATATTCCAATAAAACTAAAGAACCGAAAAATAGGGAAGTTCATGTTTGACAGTGTTGATTTATGATAATGCCTGAATATTGATCCCATAAAATAAGTTATGGGTGACAATGCAAATAACCAAAAAGGAACTACATTATATTTACAATCCAAAAGCATATTTAGAAATCAGTTAGACTACAGTTGAAGTAAAAGTCTGAGACGAAATATAAAAATAAAAGCATACCTTATTTTTTAACTTTCCCTATGAATTTAGTAAGAATCACAAACGTCATTTCATACAGTTCTATCTAATGCAGAAATGCTGACCTAAAGAAGAGGATTGTGTAGTCATGCACTTAAACAGTGTAATAGAAATATAGATGTGCAGTAAGAGCTAAAATGTAAGTGATGTTTTATCATGGAGGGGAATGTCTAGTCAGAGATGAGACTCCCCATACGATGTGGATTTGAATTCCGCCCTGATGAATAAGTATCGATGAATAGATCTTCATCTTAAGATGTGTCTGGAAATGCAGTCTGTCTTGAATAACATTTTTAAAAATCAGGAAATGTAATCCTACAGACTCCAGTGATCATCTAATTCTTTCATATTACTAGAGGATAATAATATATAAAAATCAATCATATGCATTACAAATATGTGTATTTGTAAACCTTAATTCAATCGTTGTCATTCTAAGTGCAAACAATTTTATGTAATTATTAAACTCATAACAGATTGCTTGAAATAGTGACTTATCTTTATTGGAATCTACTTGTACAAGAATCTAGCTGACACTCAGCACATAGTTGGAACTTATTAAAATATGTTAAATAAATGAAATCAGATTTAAATCATTAGGAAAGTGTTCAGTAACTGACTTGAAAATTAAAGCTAGGGACTAATTCAAAATTCAATTAAAGAAGATTTATGAGTTTTGTCTAATGGGTATGTTGATTATGAAGTGGCTCTATATAGTGAGCCAAACCTATCCAATACTGTAATTCTACAGTCGACCTCATGTTTAATTGTTTACATGCACAGACAGTCCAGATCTACATTTATCAAAAGCAAGGTGAATCTGACTTTTCTCTGATGGATCAGAAACCAGGGATGTTTACTTATCAAAATTAAATTGACAGGAATAAAATTTGACCTGGGGAGAGTCATATATTTTCCTTGGACAGCAGTATTCTGAACTATAAAATGATAGAAATTTTGTTTCATTTCATCCAGGTTTCGTTATGTTGTTTTTTTAATGAACAGTTACTATATTTTCCTTAATGCCATTAGTTCAGTTACTTTCATTCTGTTAATGTATGTAACTAAAATCTTTCTTTGTGAAAAAGGGCTCCATGAAAGAATTCACCATTTCCTTAAAGATTTTTGGGCCTTCCCTTTGTACCTCTTTCATATTGAGTTTTCTTTTTTTCTTATCTGAGGAAACACTTATTCTGGCTAATTGATTACTCTTGAATTTGAAGACAAAGCCCAAAACGAATAAAATCTTCTGCCCTTAACCACAATCTGTCATCAGTTTCCATACTCTTTAGAAAACACAGTATTTTTTACCACTTCCATATCAGATAATTAAAATTCTTTCTTTTATGTATCTTAAATATATCCTACAAATTGCAATTCATTTTATGGTTTATCATTTCTGAGTTTATGTCAATTAAATTATACGATTCTTTTAATACTTCTTTTAATTGGATTAATTTTAATTTTTTTACATTGCTTAATTTGTATTTATCTTTCTATGTTCTGTATAATTTAGGTTCAGATGAACTTGACACTTACATGATTTAGGTCAGTGGCCTTTCAACAATTCTAAAGAGATATCTGCTATTTCTATTTAAGTTTATTTTTTCTTATAGAAGTTTTATTTTTTTTGTTTTTAAACACTATTGGCAGTTTTAGAGATTTATTTTCTGAAATTCAATTTATTTGCATTTCAACAACCTCATTGGTACACTGTAGGCTGATACTCAGTTGATTTGTCTCACTTGGCAAATGAAGTGAAGATTATAGAATTATTATTATTATTATTATTATTTTCTCTAAATTCATAAATAACAGCAAAGAGGAAGAAGTATCTGCTTGCCTTCTATCCGTCTTGATGGCACTAAGCTTATTTCCCAATCGTGGAGCACAGGGCAGCCAGGGCTGGTTCTCAGTAGAACTGATAAAAGCTTTTAATTTTTCCCTCTACATCCAAGGCTTCTGGAATTTATCTGTTAATACTGAGAATAGTTGAGTGCAAAAGGAGTAATGGGAATTTAAATATAGGACAGATGTGAGCAGCCATTGGTGATTGAGAAGTCTTGAGGAGAACTTTCTGACTCTTGTATACAAAAGCTAATTCAGCCAATGACCTGATAAAAATGTATAATTCATCTTTGTTCAGGCAGATGAGAGAACTCAGCTGAAGAAATAAACCTGAATTTAACTATTTTAAGTTGTGTCTAAATCATCTTAAGAACAAGACTTTACATGTAGACCTGGCCTGAAGAGTTATGCAAATGTTCACATATATGTTATCCTAGGAAAAATTTTGAAAGAAAGTTTTTTTGGTGGTTTTATTTATTTATTTATTGGACTGACTTAAAATCCAACTCTAAAAATAGTTATTGGAAAAGAGAGAATGATGGAATTTGTTTCAGAGAGAAGAACTAAAGTATTGAAAATTTTAAATAGTCACAAGAAAATACCAGTTTAACAATAATGGTATTAAATGCTTCCCTCTAGTTCCATAATGAATGATAGTTTACCAAGGTTCTTCATAATCTGGATAGGTACAGCTCATCCTTGGGCAAAACAGATTCTGGGCAGTCAGATACCTGCGTCAGCCTCACCTATTTCAGTCTGATTCAGCCTACATCACTTTCTTTGTTTGGCCTCTGTCATCCAAGAGTAGATGATGACTTTCTTAATGTGTCTTTCTAGGATCCTCTGTTTCCTTGACAATCCATGTCTTTATTTATAATCATGTATTGGTGTGATTGTTTAGTATTTATCTCTCACACTAGAATATATGTTCTAAGGAAGGCAGGATTGCATCAGTCTAGTACTACATGGACAGATGCATCGTAAACACTCAAAGATTTTTCCAATGAATGAGATAGTGTGATGTTAGAAATATACCTCTGGCTAGTAAACTGTTATTTTTCTGGTTGGTTAGTGTTGTTTTAAGTCTCACCATGGCGATTTAGATGAAGCCAGACTACACATAATTGCAAGCTGAGAAAAAAATAGAGTGTTTTAAAATAATTTAGTATGAACATTCCTAGTTAGATGTTCTGAAGATATTTTGTTTAATTACAATGCCACCGTATTCTAAACTAAATTAAAAGTAATTTAAAAGTTATAACATATGTATACATAAATTAATACTATGACACACACACACACACACACACACACACACACACACACACAGAGGGTGCCAAAAAAATGTATACACATTTTAAGAAAGGAACAAACTGTATTAAAATTATGCTGATGGTAACCACTTTGAGCGCCTCTTGTCATTGCAGAAGTCAAACGTGACTTGTATTCAGCTTTTGTTATCAGTATAGATTAAGTATTACACTTTTAATACAGTTTTTTCTTTCTTGAAATGTGTATACATTTTTTTGGCTGTGTATGTGTGTGTGTGCGTGTGAGTGTGTGTGTGTGTGTGTAACAATTTCTCCAATTTGTAATTTATTCTACTCTAACACAGCAGCTTTCCCATTAGCAACACATTTTATTTTGAATCAGAAAACTATATGCTTTCGAGAAATATCTTATCAAACTAAAACAACTCCTTCTGCAGAAACAATTCTGTCCTAAAGTTTTAAAAGGAAAAATGAAATATATATGTTGTCATAATTGTTATAAAATTACATTAAATGTTACCAGTATAAAGTTCAATGCCTTTTGAAAAGAAATTAATAACAAGTAGAATGTAGGATAAAAAGCATTTTGAACACTGTACAACTGGTTAATAATTCATCAGGGCCAATATTTTCCATCTGATAGAAGCAGAAATGATCACTTTATAAGAAGACATAGATTCCTTTGATAAACTAACTCTCAAAGGTCAAGGATGTATCTAAAAATAGTGTGGCATTATGGTGAAAGTTGGAAGGATTTTGGTGATTATAGAGGCTGGATCTTCCTGTGGATAAAATGTGGAATTTGAAAGAGAAATACTTTGGGATGACAATGGATCAGGTGCTAAGAATTATACTTGAACTTTTGCATATACTTTCTAATATTTTTTTCCCCACAGCAATCTTCTAAGTAAAAGACAGTTGAATAAGCATAGCCTTTGGGGTCCCAACTCTGCAAATTACTTTCTATATGACCACGAGGAAATCATTTGCAATACTTGATCCTCATTATTTTATATGTAAATGAAAATAATGATGCCTCTCTCACAGGATTGCTATGACAATATGTTGGGCTAATTCAAGTCAAACATCTAGTGGGGTACATTCTGCATGGCAGATATTTTAAAAATTAGGGTATTCTTCCCCTTTACCCAACTGTAAGAATCTCTTCCACAAAATAATGATAAATTATATCCAGCCTTTGCTTCTATCCCTTCAAAGTTTGAATACTAATCCTTTATGTGGGTGGGGGGGGCAGGGCTGTGTGGTGCCTGTTTCCAAATCTGAACATATGTAATTATTAGAGAGTGCTTTCTTTTATTGAAATTAAATTTGCTTCTTATCATCTATCTCTTTTTGTAATTAAATGTATTGGGGTGACAATGGTTACTAAAATTACATAGGTTTCAAGTGTATAATTCTATAATACAGCATCTATGTATCACATTGTGTGCTCACTACCCAGAGTTGGTTCTCCTTCCATCACTATGTATTTGACACCCTTTACCCTTTTCTACTACACCCTTTCCCCCTATAAACTATTTCTAAAGCAAGGGTAAAAGAACAGAATAGAGGGAATATAGGCATTGGTGCTGGAAAATCTAGAGACCTGTTAGTCTGATAATAAATAAATAAATAAATAAATAAATAAATAAATAAATAATAAATGGAATATAGTTTTAATCTAAAGAAAGGTTATTTTTATCACATAAAATATGTTTTATGTGATTAAAATAATACATCTATCATTAGATGTATCAAAATATAGATCTTTAATTGATAAAATGAATTTAGCTTGTGTCCTTTTTATAGAAGAGTAGTTATATAGACTGAAAAATACATTGTTAAAAAGCATTTCCACCAAAGATGAGAAATTTCGTTTTAGGGCACTTAATCATTAATGTAAATCAAAAGAAGAGGACCCAATTGTAGTTTTGTGAATACATTTTTCTTTTTAAAAGAATGTTTTTTAAAAAGAACATTTTTTGTTTTGTTTTTGGCATTTTAAGTTTGCAATAAAATTGAGAGGAAGATACAGAGATTTCCCATATATCCCCTGTCCCAACACATGCATAGCCTCCCCCATTTCAACCTCCCCTATCAGAGTGGTTCATTTGTTACAATTGATGAACACCCCTTGACACATCATAATCACTCAAAGTCCATGGTTTACCTTAGGGTTCAGTCTTGGTGTTGTACATTCTATGAATTTGGACAAATTTATAATGACATATATCCATCATTATAATACACAGAGTGTTTTCACTGCCTTGAAAATCTTCTGTGCTCTGCCTATTCATCCCTCATTATCCGCTGGCAGTCAGTGATCTTTTTACTGTCTCCAAAACTTTGCCCGTTCCAGAATGTCATGTGGTTGGAATCATAGAGTATATAGCCTTTTTTAACCTTTGTTTGCTTAGTCATATGCTTTTAAGATTCCTCCATGTCTTTTCATGGCTTGATAGCTCATTTCTTTCTAGCATTGAATGATATTCCATTGTCTGAATGTCCCAAGTTTGTTTATCCATTCACCTACTGAAGAATATTTTGGTTGTTTGGCAATTATGAATAAAGCTGTTATAAACATCCATGTGCAGGTTTTTCTGTGGACATAACTTTTCAACTCCTTTGGGAAAACACTAAGAAGTATGATTACTGGATAATATAGTAAGAGTGTGTTTAGTCTTATAAGAAATCATCAAACTGTCTTCCAAAGTGGCTGCAAAATTTTGCACCCCTACCAGCAATGAATGATAATTCTTGTTGCTCAACAGTCTTGTTAGCATTTAGTGTTATCAATGTTCTGGATTGTGGCCATTTTAACAGGTGTGTGGTGTATCTCATTGTTTTCTTAATTTGCATTTCCTTGATGACATATGAGACATATGATATGGAATATCTTTTCATATGGTTATTTGCCATCTGTATATCTTCTTTGGTGAGGTGTCATTAGGTATTTGGTCCCTCCTTTAATTTGGTTTCCTTTCTTATTGTTGAATTTTAAGAGTTCTTTGTATATTTTGGATAACAGTCCTTTATCAGATATGTCTTTTGCAAATATTTCCTGCCAGTCTGTGGCTTGTCTTCTCATTCTCTTGATATTGTATTTCATACAGCTGAAGTTTTAAATATCAATGAAGTTCAGCTTGTCAATTACAGTAATTCTTATCTTTGTTCCTTTATAGGTAAGGCATTTTCCCCACTCTGGCTTCTCTCAGGATTTTTTACTTTAGCTTTGATTTCCTACAGTTTGTATATGATATGCCTAGGAGTAGCTTTCTTTGGCATACATCTTGCTTGGTGTTTTCTGAGCTTCCTGAACATAATTTGATGTCTGACATTAATATGGGAAAATTCTCAGTAGGTATTGTTTCAAATATTTCCTGTGTTCCTTTCTCTCTCTCTCTCTCTCTCTCTCTCTCTCTCTCTCTCTCTCTCTCTCTCTCTCCTTCTGGTATTCCAATTATGCCTGTGTTATACTTTTGTAGTTGTCCCTAAGACCTTGGATATTCTTTTTTTTTTTTCCAATCTTTGTTCTCCTTGCTTTTCGAGGATTCTATTGATATCCCTTCTGGCTCAGTGATTCTTCTCTCAGCTGTGTCCTGTCTACTCATAAGCACATCAAAGGCATTGTTTATGTTAGTTATTATTATTATTTTTTAATCTCTGGCATTTCTTTTTTTGGTTGTTTCTTAGGATTTCCATCTCTCTTCTCACATTGTCCACCTATTCTTGCATGCTGTATAATTTACCCATTATAGCCCTTAGCGTGTGTGTGTGTGTGTGTGTGTGTGTGTGTGTGTGTGAATCCCCAGTCTGATCATTCTAACATTCCTGCCATGTCTGTTTCTAATGCTTGCTCTGTATCTTCTAATTGTGTTTTTGGCCTTTGGTCTGCCTTACCATTTTTTGTTTGATAGTTGGACACAATGTACTGGATGAAAGGAAGTGCTGTAAATAGGTCTTTGGCCATGTGGTAATGAGAGGTGGGGTGAGGGAGGCATTCTTAGTTCTGTGATTAGGTCTCAGTTTTTTAGTGAATTTGTGCCTCTGTGCTGTGAATTTCACAAGTGTTTCTGAATTTTGTTTTGTTTTGTTTTGTTTTGTTTTCTCTCCCCTTATGTGGGACAGGATGACTAGATTAGACTGGATTTCCATATTTTCCTTCTTTCATGAGGAAGGCTGGAGCTAACTTGAGTTGGGTCTTTCTCTTCTGGTCAATTAGGCTCTGATGTAATACCCCAGCTGGTAAGGCTCCGGTTAAGTAGTTTCCCCTGGGTGCAGGCCTTTTTAAGGAGAACAGAGAGCTCTGCAGTAGTTCAAAATGGCTCCTTTCCCACTCTCTCGGATGAAAGCAGGAGAGGATTTTTTTCTGATATTTTCTGTGGAAATATTGAGCTCCTGGAGGTAAGTCTTACATTACCTCCCTCCTTCCCACCTTCTACTGGGTCCCTCTCAAGTGTTTAACTCGGAGTTGTTTTCACAGGGCCTCCAGCAATTCATCCACTCCCGTTCAGGCTCTCCCACCCTGCATTGCTTCCCTCCACTGCTTCCGTGATTCCCTGCTCTGCTCTGGTAAGCCGAGACTCCCCATGTTGGTCTCACCAATCTGGGGGGCAGCGTTTTACCTCTCTTATGGATCCAAGTCGTGTTTTAAGTCGGTTCAGCTTTTTTTACCTATTGTGTTTTCACCTGTTGTGAGGATGGAGGGGTGACCTCCAAGCTCCTTACAGGCAGTACTGGAAACTCTGACTGTATTTTTCTAGGGAGCTAAATGAATGCACACTGACTTTGGGCCTTCTGGTACCTTGACATGATAAATGTTGTGTCGAGTTTACATGAGTAAAAGGGAGGAGTGATAGAAGAACTGTTAGTCTAGTCCCTGGACCAATTCTATCCAAAACCATTGCTTTAGGTGAGTTTTGCAGAAAATGAATAATTTCCATCTAAAGTTACTGTTTAATGCCTGAATTCTACGTATTCTACAAGTAACTGAAATAGTTAATTGAAAGAGGATCTTCTGATGTCAGCTGGCTGGAGGTATACCTTTGACATAAATGTACAAATTAAATAATATGGATTATAACGTCATCCTTGTAGAGGAATCATTTACAGAGAACTGCTACAGTAATAGTCAAGTTAAAAATATTTCCCAGGAAGAAAATTTGGACCCGATAAAATACTTCCAGAAAGAACTGAGGCCACAGGTTTCTCTTTCTTAACAATGAAAGACTGATAATTACCTTGGCTTGTCTATCTTAAAGACAGCAGTTTCCAATTATGTGACTTTCATTATTTATTTTTTTAAATGGTTTTTGAGAAGGATTACGTTATATTAGTGATAGTTTAATGGTTACACTAAAATAAGCTTGGTCTACATCAACCTGTTGCATAAAGTAATTAGAAAGGGTTCATCTGAAAATTCTAATAAAATGACACAATACTGCTATTGAGCTGCCATTTCTGACAATAAGTGAACTATAATTTTGCTAACTGTTTTGCTCCTCAAGTACATACTCAGTACAAGGAAGCATTTGTGAACCAAGATACTGCTTTACTTCTGTTTGATACTGCTTTCTGCTGTCCAAATTAGCCACATACATTTCAGCTGGGTGTGGGGAAAAAAAATTAAGGGAGCATTTCAAAAACAAAGCTTCAGTGTGGGTTTGTCTCTCCTCTTAAACAACTCTAGTTTTCTAGTTTCTCTCTCACATCAGAACTACAGAGGGGAATTATTCCTGCTGCATTCTGATTTCTGTATTTATATTAGGGTAAAATTTTTTTTGTTGTTTGTTTGTTTGTTTATTGGTTTTTAGTGTTTCCTAGTGCTGTCTCTGTTCAACTGAAACCTGAACATGTTTTTCGTTTGAGTTAGTACATTAGTGTGTGTTCCTCTGGAAGCATCACAAGGCATGAGGACATGGGTGCAGGTGATTTATTTGGAATGTAGTCCAGGGAGCAGGGATGGCAGAACAGAGGGAGAGAGGGAAAAAGTGGAAACCCTGTATACATGCACAATTGGACTCACTTTTCTAGGAGGCAAGGACTCTATTTTCCTGGAGTCTCTGAGAAATTAACTCCCAACACTTCCTGAGTAGGCAGGAATCACTAGGCTGACCCGACGAGCACACAAAAAGTTTGAGCTCCCGGGGACGTGTTCATCACACCTGCTGCTAAAGTCGGAGATAACATAAGGCAGCAGAGGTGCCTGCTGCAATCCTCTTTTCTTTCCTCTTTTAATGCAATTGACTTTTAAAAACATATGCAAGGTTTTCAAATATATCTTTGTTAATTTTTATATTTTCTCATCATTCTAAGGTACTGATACCTGTAAAGGATCATTACACAAAAATCCCTAAATTGTGCCACTTACAGAAAGAATATACATTTGTTTCTCTATCATATTTCCTTATTTCCATTCCATCACTCATGACTTTATCTGACCCTTTCTGGAATTTTTCTTGCACCTGTAGCCAGTCTTTGAGAGAGAACAAATCCAACTGAAACTTCTATACCCACATTGTAAACTGGTGGTGTAAAAACTCCCAGATGATCTCTAATAATTGAGGAATGCAGTGTTTTGAAATGTGAAAGCTAATTTTTTGAACATCAAATTTTTAAAAAGAACACTACTTTGCAATGGCTTTGGAAATGGACAAATAGCACGCTTGACTCTACTTCCTCCTAAATGTTGGGAATCTATGCTTATGGAAGAAGAATCTATAGATTTGGCTTTTTTGTTTCCTCTAGTTTTGGCTTTCTGATACAAATCACTGGAGATGATTTCAGACATAGGGAATGTAGTAAAATATTAACATGCTTTTCTACTAAATTTTTCTTATATCGCAATAAACTATGTTGTCAGAATTCTTCTATACCATGGTACAGAACTTTATGGCTTCAGTTAATTATTTCTTTGAACTTTCCACCACCAAGTCCAAAAAGTTTCCTGTGAAGTAACCATGGAAGATACTCACTTTGTTAGGTGCTATTCAATATTAAAAACTCAGGTTGCTCAATCCTTTACTTCCTTGGGCAGAAATATAGATTAGGAATTTGACTATTCATCTGGCTTTTTCATCCCCTGGAGGGGAAGTGGGAGACAGGTGAATAATTCAATGAGAATAGGGACTTTTCAGATACAGAATGAATTCTCATTCTCTCTTGTATTTCATCACCTAGCTAATTAACATCTTACATACAGAATTCAGCCAAAAATGCAAAATAAAAAAGGAGGTAGAATGTGTCCATGTGTATGTTTGTGCGTGTAAACCTAAAATACATGTTGGCAAATTATACATATAAAACTTGTTTGGAACCTTATCCAACAAACCAATGTTAAAAAACAAACAAACAAAAACCAACAAAACAGCATTTTAATACTTGTTAGATATTTGATATTAAGGGATCATTTTAAAGATTTTAAAGTTTATAATATATTGTGGTTATGTTCAAAGAAGTTATATTTTAGAGATGCATATTGAAGTATTTATGGATGTAATTATGTCTGGCTTTTGTTTCAAAATAACCAATTTAGAAATTAAATAAAACAAGAATGGTCTTGAGTTGATTGTCATAGCTCCTTGGACAGTGCATGGAAGTTAATTATACCATTTCTTCTTTTTTATGTACTTGAAATAGTCCATGATAATAGAGTTTTAAAAAGTGCTTCCACAAATATGACCACTAATATTATATTAAACTACAAAACTATTCAGTGTCTCTCATTTTATACAAATAAAAATGGAATTGCTTGAATAACTGATAGGCACGTCTCTCACTACTTTTCTAGCCCCTCAAGTTTTTCCCTTTCCATTCCACCCTTACTCTACATTAAGCACATTGGGCGGCTTCGTATTAGAACTTTTGCATCTAATAGTTCATCTGGAAGGTGCATCTTTAGATATCCACATGGCTCATGGTTTTTCGATATTTAAACAAATTTCTTATATTCAATGAGGTGTCCCTACTGACTTTATTTCAAATAGAAACTCCTTTGACCTTCTATCTCCATTGTAATGTTCTTCTATTTTACTTAACACTAACATATGCGTGTGTGTGTGTTTTATATATGGCATATATATACATACATATGATCTATATATGTGTGTTTGTGTGTGTGTATATATGTATATCAGGGTGCCAAAAAATGTATACACATTTTAAGAGATATTATCTATGCTCAAGCAGTAGTTCACCGACATCAGAAGTGTCTAGATGCTGATGGTAACCACTTTGAGCACTTCTTGTAATTGCAGAAGTCAAGCATGACTTGTATTCATTTTTTGTTATTGGTATATGTTGAGTATTGCAATTAATACGGTCTTTTCCTTTCTTAAAATGTGTATATATATTTTTGGCACTCTGTGTGTGTGTGTGTGTGTGTGTGTGTGTGTGTAACCTTTTTTTTTTTTTTTTTGTCTATGGACTATCTCCCCCAAATATAATGTAAACTCAATGACGCCTGGGATTTTTAATCCATTTTATTCACTGCTGGCTCCCTGGTGCCTTTAAGGGATTCAACAAATATTTGTTGACAGACTAAATGAATCAAGTCATCACTAATCTGTAAATTAATCTCTGTGTTTACTTTTTGTTCCCTTTTTTTTTTTTTATTGTTGATCTTTTGTCTGCAGTTGCAAAATATTGTCAAATATGTTCTCATTATGTGCTCTTTTTGTTTAAAGCTATATAGGCTATCAATTGATATAAGATACCAACATTTTATATATTAAAATTCTATTTTCTGACTGTAATACTTTACATTTGGACTTCATTTTTTTAATATTTACTAACAACAATATGTGCCTTCCTCCTGCAATTTATCATCATCAGGCTAGACTTTACTACCAGAAATATGTAATGTGCTCTAATTTTAGATTTCACTGCACATACACTCTCCTAGAGTCTTTATTCAAATTTTATAAGGTTCCCTAGTAGGTTCCTCACTTAAACTTTTAAGATTTCCTTGTTCTTGTACCAAATGCTATCATATGTGAATATGACAGTAAGATAAATACTAAAATGCTTATGGACAGCTATTCTCTATGGACAGCTCTTTATGTGTAGAACATCACACAGATAAAGTTTTGGGTTCTGAGACATTAAGGGGGAGAGAAAGACTACTTGGGAACATAATAAATGAACCTTAGTGGATATGAGAAAATACATCTTATTGGAAAGCATTTCACCATAAAAAATGGCTTCTCAATTGCCTTAGTCAGATCTATTGTATTCTTTTTTATCTCCACAAATTTGTAATCAAATGTTACGTGTTAAATGTGGCCTCCATTCTTACCAGAGCGTAGGTTTTGATTTCTTAGCTATTGGTTAGTAATGAATGTACATACTGAAATTTCATTCAAGCCATCACTTGTTAGAGAACACTGTGCATTTTGAATGTCCCTGAGGAGCCCTGGTTTCCATAATTTCACATGTGTACAAAGAGTAGATGCAATTAGTGAGAGTAATTATAGTTACTATAGTTACTTTTCTGTTTAGGAAGAAGATAACCTGCACAGAGGTAAGAAATCTCTATTCTGTTGAGAGAAGAAAAACTATCTGAACAACAAGTATTCTGTTTAGAGAACAAAAAAATGTCTGTATCCACGTGAACTGACATATGCGTTATCTTCAAATCTTTACTTATCTGTGATGTCAAATTCAAGTAACAGTGTTTAGAATCAGGAGCGCTGACCCAAGATGATGGACATTTCAGTGATTTCTATATTAATGTTTCTCTATAACCAAATAAATAATTGCTTATATTCTTGCAGAAATGTTGAAATAAATTTACAGCCAAATGACATATTGGCAAAACTGGTCAAAGGTCAGTATCAATATGAATTACATTCTAGCAGACACAGTGTGCCTTTCAGTAGATACAAATTACTTCCATTGCTAGCACTTCTCTACAGCTTTTAACTCTGCAGAGTTGAGAAATAGCCTAGTCAAAGATGTACAAAAAGTGGGAATAACCTAGATGGATGAGCTAGCCACGATACCCACAAAAATGGCAACGGCGGACAATTTTTATTTTCATTCACTACCCATCTGGCTCACTCCTCAGATACATCGTATGGGAAGGAAAAAGACGTAAGAGGAACTGTAGGTTTTTACTTGACTGCCACTGATTTTAGTTTATGGCATGTTCTTTAACCCAGATAGGCATTTAAACACTCTACTGAGAACACCTTTGTGAATTGTCTAGAGCTCACAATTATGAGACCAGTCAGAGCAATTTCTCTAATGCGGTGATGTATTATTCTCTGGATCAAACTTTCTCTTTGCTTCATCACTAGAGATCAGGACTCTTTGTTTAGATTCATTCACCACCATGTTTCTTGAACAGGTCCTGAGGCAACTCTTGGCCTCTCTCTTTCATGTGGTCCACCTCGGATTTGTGGGAAACACAACTCTATCTCTTGCTGTAAGGAGCTTTGGAATTGCATTTCTCCCAATTAAACCACTTTAATTTCAGGGTTTACGTAAATAGCTTATAATCTGTTTTCTCATCCAGTATATTACTGAGGTGAGATGCAGACATACCGTGTTTCCCCCAAAATAAGACCTCGGAAAATAAGCCCTAGCATGATTTTTCAGGATGACATCCGCTAATGCATCTTTTGGAGCAAAAATTAATGTAAGACCCAGTCTTATTTTTGGGGAAACATGGTATGTGACTTCACTGCAAGGGTTCACATGCCCATGTCATGTAATACTCCTATTTTAGTCCCACTTCCTAGATTTGATGGGGGGTGGGGGGATGAGAGGATGTGAGACTCACAGAACACCAATAATTCCCATGGGGAAAAAGAGTCTATCAGTCTTCACTCTCCCTTTCCTTGACTTCTGTATGTATGTATGTATGTATGTATGTATGTATGTATGTATTATTTATTAGCTATAGATGGCTGTCTTAGGGGTGCTCTCCACTTTGAAAGTCCTGAATATTAGTGTAACTATAGTTTTAATGTTTTGTGAATGCTGAGATTGGAAGAGTTCCATATTCACATCTTCATAGGAAAAACTCATAACTTTAATCTCTATGTTTTCATATGTGTCCTATGGTCAAATAAATCTGAACTTAGGTAAAGAGAGACCTTATTCAATAGGATTATTGTACTATGGAAAAGGAGGTTATTGCAATGGGAGAATGCTTTGACCATAAAATCTGCAAGCTTCACAAAAGCCAAGCAAAAGGAATTTCTTCTTACAGACAGGAGTACGCAAATTGAGAAAGAACTGGGTGTAAGGGAGTGGGTGGGATGATCTGACATTTGAGTAGGAAATATTCTCTGGAGGTGAGGGTTTGTTAAGTAAGGGTAATTCTGTATCAGATACTAATGCTTGCTTAGGCTGAGAGTGAGTCAATGTTTAGGGCCCTGCAGGAGGAAAAAAGCTTAACTAAAATTTGGTCAAGTCAAGTGAGCAGGGATTTTGTCCAGATTGGTCGTTGGGTACAAAGAAGGGGAATCGGAAGGCTCTGCCTCTGGCCTTGTCATAGGTAAACAGGAGAGGCATCCCTGAATCTTACCTGAGTTATATGGGGAAAGGGTGTTTCTTTATAGTTAAACTGGGGAACACAAAAGGGTGGGAAGATGCTTCATCATCACTGTTTTCCAGAGGAAAAGTTTGGCATTATCACTTCCCATCATTTGTGTCACTGACTAACTTATTTCTATTAACAAAGTGTTCTTAAACAGCTTCTCCAGTTGCATCCTCCAAAAGAGAAACTGATAAAATTCTATTCTATGTATGTATGTATGTATTTAGAGAGTAACAAAAAAGAAGGCAAGATGCAATTTTACAAAAGACCCTGGAAGAAATACTGGCTTTGGTAGCTCTATTTCTGAAGAGATACAAAGCTTCAGACACTTAAAACGAGGCCACGTAGCTGGAATCTTTATCACGTTTTTGTTAAGAGTCCCCATGTGAATAATTTGGGGCAATTCCAAGGTAGTGAAGAATATGTTTGCTTTAAAGCAAACTAGAAAGCTCCTATGAAAGAGGAAGCTAAGTCTATTCTATTCGTCGGAGCACCAGACTGGAAGATAGAACTCCTGTGTCTATTTCCAGCTTCAGTAGAGATCTGCTGTAGCCCCTCAGCACTCCACCTCCAGCCTACGTCTCCATGTTTCTACAAGTTATTTTTGCAAAAACAAACAAATGAACAAAAATTTCACCATTTCACAAGCTCCTTAAATAGTCATACTCACAACCACAATCAGTGCTGGACTCTGTGTGTGCATACATACACACAAATAAACATTGATAGGGAAGAGTTGTAAAACGACCAAATGCATGCTTATTAAAATTGGCATGATATAGACAGGGGTGTCCAAACTGCGGCCTGCAGGCCAACTGCGGCCCGCAATCCATTTTTAATTGGCCCGCAGCAAATTCCAAAAATATATTTAGTTTACTTAAATAAACCAGGTGAGTGAGTGGCCCGGCTGTTTGTGTATTTTACCCCATGTGGCCCTGGGTGAAAAATGTTGAAAAAAGTTTGGACACCCCTGATATAGAAGAATAAAATGAAATTTTGTTTGAATGCTTACTATATACCAGGCTTTCTTCTAAACTCTTTACGTGTATTCCTTTACTTAACAGTTACAGAAACACTGAGGTTGATGCTATTATTACCTCAATTTTACACATGAGGTAACTAAAGGAAGGAGAGGTTAAGTAACTGTCCCAAGGTCACATACTGGAGAAGTGAGATTTTGTGTGATGGTGGGTTGACTTTGATAACTTACCGTTGATAGGTAATCCAAATAAAGGGCCTAATACAATTAGTCTCATTCAACTTTCTGTATGGACAATTGGTACATCTGACTGGAAATCACATACATTTAATGTATGTGAACAAAATACATTAAATATATATAATTCTTGTCTTAGATTTGAAGGAGTATGCCTGCATGTTGAGCATTTATAATTGAATGCCATTTCTATTTAGAAAATGTGCACCAAAAAAGCCTGAATAGATACACATTCTTACAATTGATATTTCTAGTAATTAATGTTATGGTGAATAACATTATTTTACAAGCTTTTCTTTGGAGGGTTAATGAGGGTAGCTTTAGCCTATAATTCAGCCTCAAGATAATTCTCGAGTAAATGGGGACATTATGTGTTAATAGATTCATTTATCACAGCACTCTAAAGCCTGATGGACCATGCGATACCCCATTTTGCCTATTTGTCACTGCTCACCCCTCATGCACAGACAGAACCTGTGGCACTTGTGAGTTTATGAATTTATATTGAGAAGTTTATCAATTACATGTTGCCTTTTCCGGTAATTTCTACACATGGCAGGAACATAATTAGGTAATTATCTCTCTTAGGAAATAAAAGAATTGATTTCCCTTTTCTGGAAAGATCAAACAAAATTTGGAAGCTAAAATTTGTCCAGTTAATCACTTGTTTCCAATTTTGCAAATATAAGCTAAAATGAACCAAAGCCTGAAAAATAGAAAATGTGTCCCTGGAATTTATATCACCAGTTTAGTCTATATCGCAGACCATTCTAGAGTTCTTCGAGCTATTTCATGATTAAGAAATAAAACTTGCTAAAAATTACAGCCACATTACCTCACAGCAGGCAGCAGCCTTTAAATCCCATAAAAAACTGAGTATCCCAGAGCAAAATTTGGCCCTAAAAGTGATCTAAGGGAGCACACAAAGTGAAAACGAATTTCCTGTGCTAGGCCATATGCTCAGCTTTCCAGAATTTTTCTGGCAGCTCAGAGCCACCATGGTTGTTTGGGGAAGTTTAGAACTCCCTGGCCTCTCAGAAAGGGAAACACCTTTGAGGCTGCACTGGATAAACCATTAATACATTTGACTTGTATATGTCCTTTGTGATGGCCAGTTGTACCAAGATATCCTCCGGATGTGGAACAGCTAGTAAATTTAGTGACAAACAGGCAGAAAATCTGGAGTTACGTAGTTAAACCTTAATCATTTAATAGAGGGAGGGGTAGCATGCAATCAGAATGTAGCAATGGGGACATTTGTTCATAATGTAACACCAGAGTCAGGAAAAGATGTATTATTCATGTAGCTAAAGTTCTAGAACCATTTAGAGAGGAGCTGATTGACTGAAAGCTTCCGTAAACTATTCTAAAGAACTAACGAAAAAGTTTCTGTTAACACGTTTCACATCTAATGTCAGTGTTGAATTTCATAGTTGTTTTTACCATTTGCAGTGATCTAAGTGTTTGCCAAGAAATATTTTGTGGTCTCTATGAAAGTTAGGGTGTGTGTGTGTATATATTATACGTGTGTGTGTATATATATATATATATATATATATATATATGTACGTACACACACATATATACATATATATGTATATATATAAACTTATTATTATGAATATTAATATATTTACAGTTATCCTATTCTACACTTGATAAGATATACCAGAAAGCCTTCAAGCTATCATTAATTTAACTAATAAATGAATTAAACAGTTATCCTCTGGAGCAGCGGTTCTTAAGAAGTACATCAAAGACTCTAATTCCTACCTGTTCCCAAATATATTCAGCACTTCAGAATCATCTGCATTCATATTTCTTTCTGTAAATTAAATTCCTGCTCTTGTTTTAAGAAGTGGAATAGATGCCCCTCCTGCATGACTTCTCTGATGTTCCATTTACTTATTTTTCCGGGTTCCTAAAGCAGGGTGCTCCTTTTTATTTATTTTTTTCCCCTCTAACCACATAACATTTTTAAGTTTTTGTTTGTATGCCCAAAAGAAAAAAAATCTTTCAGCATGATTTTACAGAATACAAATGCAGTCTTCCTATCATAATAGAAGCACTATTTGAAGTAGATAGAAGCCATTTGCCAATATTGCCACATTTTCCTAGCAGGCTTCTTTGCTTCAAACTCCAAGAAAAATTGGAGAAATTCATCATAGTTTCTGACACACATATGAATTCCATAGAAGCTATCATTTTGGGGGCTCCAAGTTCTATCCCTGGCCCTTTAACCCTAAAGATGCTAAAGGCTTCTCACTGTTGCTAGTCTCTGGAGCTAAACACCTCTATTGTGTCTTCATTACGTCCTTTGAACCTTCTTTGTTGGGTTCTGTTTTCTGCCAGGACCTTGACTGACTCAGGGAAGAACACACCAGAATTTTTCTGCTTGTTTTTTTAATTTATTTTTTTATTTTTATAAGAAGGCCTGTTTGGATCTTTTTAAGTCCTAGAACTTTAGTATTTTATTTTACATTTAGAAATATATCATATTAGCCCATTTGGTTTCCAACACTCCCTTTTTATAAATGTCTTAAATGATTTGACTCCCTGTCTTCAAATGGATTTATCCCTCTACGTACTTTTTTCATTTTGATGAATTTCTAGGGGAATCTTAAAGAAGTTCTCTTCATGGTTACCACACCATCAAGTATGGGTTTGATTTGCAAGGGAATGATTGTGAGATAGAGGGACTGGTGCAGTTGTGTCCCATTTTTATGTCCCCACTTGTCTTCAGTGGGCCGTTGTCCCCTTGCCACACCTATGAGGAAAGAGGACAACACTGCAAAATGAGTTCATCATTCCCCCTTGAGGACGACTGGTATAGTGTAAGGGAGAAATATGTACAGGCCAACACCCTTTAGTGTTTCTGAGGAGTCCCCTGGACCTGTAGCCCAGATCCCAGGTGCTCAGTTTGGAGTAGCTGCCGCAGCGTTTAGATAACAAGTTTCTTGTAACCACGTTCTCATGGCTACTCTGCCCCCAGACAGAGGAATGCTGGGAAAGGAGACATCAACACAACAGTTACACAGGTGGCAGCAGCATAGACTTCCTCTGTTGTAAGGCATGTTCATTTTTCTCACAGTAATCCCCAGACTGTTTCCGTAATACAGTAAGTTTCAGCTCCAGTGCTAGTGAATTTAGTGGAATGAAAAGTTTTTTACAAGACAGTGAAGTGAATGTGTTTTTCTCTCCAGGAGTTAGTCTCCGTGCAAGGAAATTGTTGGAAATTGTTTGATATTAGTGATTGGTTCATTTCTGTGCCCACCAATTAGATTGAGGATAGTTGATCGTTATAAAGTATTGCCTGAGTCAGAGAAGTAAGCATGTATGAATAGTTGCTGTTTCTAGAAATGGTATAAACTAAGGAATTTATATAATGTTGTAAAACTTCCAGTTTCGAAGTAGAGTGTTTAGATATTAATATGGCCTATAGGAGATTTAATTTGGTGCTGCTACAGAACAGTTGTTATTAAGTACTGTGATTTCCATAAATACGTTACCTTTTAGCCTATATGAATTATTAGTGCAATAATTATGAAGAAAACATTTACAATCATAAAGGCGATGTATAAAACAGCTGTTATGTTTAAATTGCTAATTTAGTAATACAGTTATACATTTCTAATAAAATCATCCATATAAATTTAAGTGTGTTACCCATAAATTGAAAATTTAAAGATAAATTAGAAAACTATAAATGATCTGACACAGGCATGCCTGAGAACAGTTATAATATCTCTCAGATCAATTTTAAAACAGTAATTTTTTTTTCTAATTTTAGGCAACTAAGTTTGGCTAAATTTTCTATTTAAAAAATTGATATATAGCTAACATACAATATTAGTTTCATTTTACATTATAGTAAAGAAATGATCACCATGATAAGTCCAGCAACCATCTGATACCGTACCACGCTATCAGAATATTATTGACCATACTGCGTATGCTGTATATTACATTCCCATGAGTTATCTGTTGTATACCTGGAAATTTGAACCTCGTTTTCCCCTTCACCTTTCCCCCCTCTTTTAAAAATTTTCAATTGCAGTTGACATTCAGTATTATATTAATTTCAGGCATATAGCATAATGGTTAAACATTTATATAATTTAAGAAATGATTCCCCTGGCTAGTCTAGTACCCACCCGTCACTACGTATATTTACTGTATCATTGACTATATTCCCTGTGCTTTATTTTGCATCCCCATGACTATTTTGTAACTACCAATTTGTACTTCATAATCCCTTCACCTTTTTCACCTTGTCCCCTAACGCCTCTCCCATCTATCACCCCAAATAAATCTAGTACCCATCTGACACCATACATAGGTATTAGAACATTATTGACTATATCCTTATGCTATAACCTATATCTCAATGACTACTTCGTAGCAACCAATTTGTACTTCTTAATTCCTTCCCTTTTTTAACCCACCCCTCAACTACTTGCCCATCTGGCAACCATCAAAATATTCTCTGTATCTTTGAGTTTGTTTCTGTTTTGTTTGTTTGTTGATTTTGTTCTTAGGTTTCACAAATGAGTGAAATCATATTGCATCTGTCTTGCTCTGTCTGACATATTCCACTCAGCAGAACACCCTCCAGGTCTATCCATGCCGCCACATGGCAAGAACCCATTCCCTGCCATGGCCAAGTAATATTCCATCGGATATATGTACCACTTTCTCTTTATCCACTCATCCATCAATGGACACCCAGGTTCCTTCTGCATCTTGACCTTTGTAAACAATGCTGCAATGAACATATGGATGCACACATCCCCTGGATGTAGTATTTTGGATTTCTTCAGATGAATACCCCAAAGTGGGATTACTGGGTCCTTCCTTGTCTCTTGTTGTAGCCTTTGTCTTAAAGTCTATTTTGTGTGGTATAAGAATTACTACCTCCACTTTTTTTGTTTGTTTGTTCTGTTTCCATTTTTATGAAATAACTTTTTCCATCCTTTTATTTTCAGTCTGTGTGTCTTTAGATCTGAAGTGAGTTTCTTGTAGGCAGCCTTTGTAAGGGTCTTGTTTTCTTATCCATTCAGCACCCCATATATTTTGATTGGAGCATTTAATCCATTTACATTTAAAGTAATTGTTCATATATAGTTATTGCCATTTTATTCATCTTTTTTTTTTTTTTTCTTTTGTCTTGAAGAAGCCGCTGTAGCATTCCTCAGTATATGTTTTGGTGGTGATGAAGTCCTTTAGTTTTTCGTTGTCTGGGAAACTCTATATCTATTCTTTGATTATTTTGGTTTGTTTTTTTAATTAAAGTTTATTGGGGTGACAATTGTTAGTAAAGTTAGTAAAGTTACATAGGTTTCACGTGTACTATTCTGTAATATTTCAGCTATATATCACATGGTGTGTTCACCACCCAGAGTCAGTTCTCCTTCCATCACCGTATATTTTATCTCTTTTACTCTCATCTACCATCCCCTTCTCCCCCTACCCTCTGGTAACTACTAAATTATTGTTGTTCTTCAATTCTAAATGACAGCTTTGTTGGGTAGAGTAATCTTGTTGTAGATCCTTGTTTTTTATGACTTTGAATATTCCATGATAATCCTTTCTGGCCTGTAAAGTTTCTGTTGAAAAATAAGCTGACAGACTTATAGTAGCTCCCTTGTAGGTTGCTGTTTTTAAGACTCTTTCTTTATTTTTAAACTTTAGCTAAATTTTCTAGGTTCTTTATAAAGATACTTTGTTTTTCAGTTAAGCTTTCAGTATATGCTGTTTGTTTCTGTAACAAAATAACGAATACTCTTCTTAATGTAAACTGATAACTTGAAAAAGACATAACTACATGGAATGAGAAAAAGCAAAACTGAATTTCCCTTTATACTGCTTCAGTATATTTTTATTTCGTAAAAGAAAGTCACAAGACATAAGAATATAGTCATTGCTATTCTAGAAACATTTTAAAATTAAATCTTAAGTCACATACCAAAGCAAGTCAAATTGGCACAGGGAAAACAAATGAAAATATAATTTAGATGGCATAGAATAATTATTCACAACAATATCAAATCAGTGGAAAATTCTAGTTTCTTAATATTTCTGAATACAGGTTAGCACAAAACTCTCTATGAATAAATAATGGATAGTTAATCAGCCCAAACAAGATGGCTTAACAAAATTTCAGAACAAAGCAAAAAGTTTTATTTCTACCATTCCATACTCAATTCTCTTGTCACTCTAGATAGAATGGAAGTGCTAACTTCATTATTCTCAATCTTTTTGAAATTACTTAATGCAATAAAAGGGTAAAAAACAGGCTTTGTAAGCAAGTTTTCCTTTTTCATACAAAAGCACATTTTAAAGGAACTTTTTCTCCTTTCTGACTTAATTCCCTTTGAAAAGTAGAGCTGAAACCCTAGTATCAACAACTTTTAATAATTTTCATTTTTATTTTCTTTATTGAGATGTAATTGATATATTGACATTATACTAGTTTCAGATGTACAGCATAATAATTTGTTATGTATTGGGTAATTGTCACCACAGCAAGTCTACTTAACATCCATCACCACACATAGTTACAAAAATGTTTTTTCTTGTGATGAGAACTTTCAAGATCTCTCTTAGAAATTTTCAAATATATAATATGATTTTATTAACATTACATCCCTGGGACTTATAACTGGAACTCTGTACTTTTTGACCACCTTTACACCTTTCACCTATCTCCCACCCCACCTTTGACAAAAACAACAAATTCTCTGTATCTTTTGTATCTGTGTGTTTTTGTTGTTGTTTGCCTCCACATATCAGTGAGTCACATGGTTTTCTCTATTTCATTTCCTTTAGATAAATACCCAGAAGTGGAATTGCTGGATCATATGGTGGTTCTGTTTTTAATTTTTTGAGGGAACTCCATACTATTTTTCATAGTGGATATGCCAATTTATATTCCCTCCAATAGTGCCCAAGTGTTTTCATTTTCTTCATATCCTTGTTACACTTGTTATTTCTTGTTTTTTTGATAATAATCATTTTAACAGGTGTGAGGTGATACTTCATTATAGTTTTTATTTGCATTTCTCTGATGATAGTAATCTTGAACGTCTTTTCATGTACTTGTTAGGCATCTGTGTATGTTCTTTGCAAAAATGTCTATTCCGATCCTTTGGCAATTTTTCACTTGGATTGTAGTTTGCTGTTGAGTTGTATGAGTTCTTTATATGTTTCAGATATTAACCATATGTCAGTTATATGATTTGCAAATTTTTTTCCCATTCTGTCAGTTACCTTTTCATTTTGTTGATAGTTTCCTTTGCTGTGCAGACTTTTTTGTTTGTAGTATCAGTTATTTGTGTTTGCTTTTGTTCCCTATGTTTTTATGTCAAAAGACAAAAAAATCATTGCCAAGATTCATGTCAAGGAGCTCATTGCTTATGTTTTCTTCTAGGAGTTTTATGATTTCAGGTCTTACGTTCAAGTTGTTAATCCATTTTGAGTTTATTTTTATGTATGGTGTAAAATGGTGATCTAGTTTCATTCATTCTTTTGCATGTAGCTGTCCAGTTTTTCCATATCTAATTATAAAAGCGATTTTCCTTTGCCCATTACATATTCTTGGCTTTTTATTATACATGAATTAACCATATATATATATATATATATATATATATATATATATATATATATATATATATATATATGGGTTTATTTCTGGGCTCTCTATTGTGTTCCATTGGTCTGTGTGTCTTTTTTTTTTTTTATGTTTGTATACTACTGTTTGAGTTAATACAGCTTTGTAACATAGTTTGAAATCAGAAATTGTGATGCCTCCAGCATTGTTCTTCTTTCTCAAGATTGCTTTTGCTATCTGGAGTCTTTTGTGGTTTTATACAAATATTACAATTGTTTCTATTTCTATGAAAAATGCCATTAGAGGTTTAATAGGAATTGCATTGAATATGTAGATTGCTTTGTCTCGACATTTTAATAATATTAAATTTTCCAATCCATGAGCAAAAAATTCCATTTATTTGAGTCTTTTTCAATTTTTTCAGTGTACAGTTCTTTCACCTCCTTAGATAAATTTATTTCTAGGTATTTTATTCTTTTTGATGAAATTTTAATGGGGTTATTATTTCTTTTTTTCTTTTTTTTAATTCTCCTGATGTTTGTTGTTAGTTTGTATAGAAACACAACATAATTTTGCATATTGATTTTATGTTCTGGAAATTTACTGAATTGTCAATTAGTTCTAACAGTTGTTTTTGGTGGAGTATTTAGGGTTTTCTGTATGTAATATGTCATTTGCAAATAGAGACAGTTTTACTTCTTACTTTTATATTTGAATACTTTTTATTTGTTTTTTTCTTGCCTAATATGCTGTGGCTGGAATATCCAATACTATGTTGAATAAAAGTGATGAGAATGTGTGCATCCTTACACTTTTACTGATCTTAGATAAACAGCTTTCAGCTTTTCACAGGAGAGTATGATGTTAGCTTAGCTGTAAGCTAGCTTAGCTGTAGGCTGTGGTCTTTATTATGCTGAGGTACATTTCCTCTTTACCCATGGTGTTGAGAGTTTTATTCATAAACACATATTGAATTTTGTCAGATGCTTTTTCTATAGATATGATTTTTAGTCTACAAATGCTAATGTGGTATACCATATTGATGTGTGGATGTTGAACCATCCTTACATTTCTGGAATAAATCCCACTTGATCATGGTATGATTCTTTTACTGTATTGCTGAATTAGGTTTGCTAATATTTGATTGAGGAATTTTGAATCTATGTTCATCAAGGGTACTGGCCTGTAATTTTCTTTCCTTGTAGCATCCTTGGCTGGTTTTGGTATCATAGTAATGCCAGATTTGTAAAATGATTTTGGTAGTGTTTCCTCCTATTCTATTTTTGGAAGAGTTTAAGAAGGGTTGTTATTCTTTAAATGTTTGGTAGAATTCATCAGTGAATTCATCTGGTTCTGGACTTTTGTTTGTTGGTTGCAGATTCAATGTCTTGCTAGTAATTGCTCAGATTTTCTATTTATGATTCAGTCCCGGTTGGTTTTATATTTCTAGGAATTTATTTTGTAGGTTGTCCAATTTGTGAGTATATAATTTTCATATTAGTCTCTTATGATCTTTTGTATTTCTTTAGTATCAGTTATCAATCTTTTTCATTTCTATTTTTGATTTGTGTTCCCCTCCCCCTTGGTAATTTAGCTAAAGCTTTGTCTACTTGGTTTATCTTTTCATAAAACTAGCTTTTAATTTCACTGATCTTTTCTATTGTCTTGTAAGCCTGTATTTCATTTATTTCCACACTGATCTTTATTTTTTTCTTTTGTACTAACTTCGATTTTCATTTATTTCCTTTTTCTAGTTCCTTGAGGTATAAAGTTAGGTTTTTATTTGAGAACCTTTTTTTGTTTGTTTGTTTGTTTGTTTCTTAATGTAGGCATTTATCTCAATGAACTTACTCTTAGAACTTCTTTTGCTGCATTCCATAGGTTTTGATATGTGGTATTGCCATTTTCATTTGTCTCAAAATATTTTTGATTTCTTCTTTGACTCATTGGTTGTTCAATATAACATGGTGTTTAATCTCCACATATCTGTGAATTTTACAGTTTTCTTCTTGTAATTGAGTTCTAGTTTCATAACATTGTGGTTGCAAACAACACTTGATATGATTTCAGTCTTCTAAATTTATTAAAACTTATTTTATGGCCTTTAAAATGATCTATCCTGGAAAATATTGTATGTGCATTTGAAAAGAATATATATTTTTTGTTTTATGATGGAATAGTCTGTATGATGGAATAGTCTGATGGAATAGTATTTTAAGTCCATCTGGTATAACATGTTATTGAAGACCAGTATTTGCTTATTAATTTTCTGTCTGTATGACCTATCCATTGATGTATTGGCATATTCAAGTTTCCTACTATTATTGTATTTCTGGCTATTTCCTTATTAATTTTCTGTCTGTATGACCTATCTATTGATGTATTGGCATATTCAAGTTTCCTACTATTATTGTATTTCTGGCTATTTTTCCCTTTATGTGTCATAATATTAGGTTGGTGCACAAGTAATTGAGGTTTAAAAGGTTGCGAATAATTACAAAAATGCAACTTCTTGTGCACCAACATAATATTTGCTTTATATATTTATGTGTGCCTTTGTGGGGTGTATAAATATTTACACATGTTACATCTTTATGGTTATGTAGTGACCTTTTTTGTCTTATTACTCTCTTTGTCTAAAAGCCTATTTTATCTGATGAAAGTATAGCAACCCCAAATAATCTTTTTTCCTCATTCACATACTTATTAGAATAATTTTACATTAGTAGGCATGAGTAAATACAAAGATACAAATGACAAAAAGAAAGTATAGAAGTGAAATAGAAAACCTTTTAAGATACAGTCATATGTGTTTACTGAGTCTAAAAGTTAGTTCTTACTATATAAACATATTTTTCCGCTTGACCACTCAAATTGTATACAGTGACAATCCTCATTCCCAGAGGGAGGATTCAACCTCTCATAAGACATCTAGTGATTGTTCCAATGCTAATAATTATTGCTAGTAGGTATTTTTTTTTTCCTCCAATAAATATTCTTTCTGCTTGGAATGGAGAGGCAGACTGATGAAAATATTGCCCTAAGAAATTCTGTGTCTTAGATAGATATTGATGGCCTTAGTTATCCTTTCCTTTCAAACACCAGGCACATAACATAGTCAGAATGGGGCAGGGCGGGGTATGGTTAGACAGCATAATTTTCTTTATATGTTCCCTTGTTCTTCTGCCAAAGCTTGACAAGAGAATAGCATAAAGATATTGGTCTTTCAGAGATTCTCTGAATTACTACTTTTAAATTAGGAGAATTGAAGTTTATAGAATGAGTTACCTTAATTTTCTCAAATTACTTATCACCTGAGTTTTGTGTGAATTTGTATTGAAATTATATAATTTTTCATAAATTTCCTAAACAAAAACTATTACTTGTATTCATTGTGAAGTGTGTACATTCTTATCAGAGAGAAAAGAATTATTAAGACATTTAGCTGAGACTCTCTTGAATATCATGCACATAGCAGGCATTCACTAAATAATTTTTTGTGACAAGATATACTGTGAGAAACAAAAAGGTCAGTAGAGTGTTGACTTTGTCTATTTTTTTACTGGTGTATTCATAATACTACCTAGAACTGTACCTAGCACATAGTAAGCACTCAGTAAGCCCATGGAGGGTAGGGAGGAGGAAGGGAAGAAGAAAGGAAGAAAAAAGAGAGGAATAACTGGAACTGAGGATCTAAACTTTTTGTACATTTGTAATGAACTTTCTATGAGGTTAATTTTTTATGGTATATTTTTATGGATATGTGATTATGTTGCTTGTCTCGGTCTGTATGGGACACATGTAAGAAGGGTCAGGTATAGATTTTATAAGGGGCGATTTGGAGATAATGACTTGTGGCTGCAATAACGAGAGGTAATGTGCAATATACCCAGTATGAAATCTGGTGACAGGAATTAAATTAACTCATGTCACTACTGTGAAGCAAGGTTAACTTGAACTGAACTGTATCACATCTCTGGATCCACTTAATAATGGCCCTGCCACAGGATGGTTAGGAGAAAAATTAGCTGAATTGTAATATAAAGAAACCTTGTAGTGATACCCAAAAGTGAGACAATCCATATGACATTAATATTCCAAGAAATTCATCTTGTATCTAAGTACAAAATAATTTTGAATTAAACCTTGTAGGAATGATATTAGTAAGAGGGTTTGGAGGATAAAACCTATCTTCTGTTTCCTCATTTCTTAATGAAATTGCACAACTCAGGCTTAAGATTTTTATATAGCAAGCATATTGGCTGTTCCCAAATAATCAGTGTTTGTATTTTTTGGAAGAATAGAGTTCAGGCAAATGGTAACTTATTGTAGATTAGCTTTTTCTTGTATAGTGTATTAGTTTGTATATCTCCTATAAAATATTGAATAATACTTAAATTTATCAGTGACATTTTAAGAAACTTTCTCTTTCAATCATGGTTAGGTCAGAAGGAAATCATTTTTCAGAACATACATATAGCACAGAAAAATATGCCACAGTTCATTTTCTTTTTTTTTTTCTTTTTGGACAAACTGCAGCAGTTTGATAAAGTTTCTTAATCTTTTATATAATTATGTTCTAAAATTCAGTGGAAGAATTTGAGCCTTCTTCCTGAACAATGAGAACTAAGGTAACGTGGAGGCAGAGAGGTGGAAGAGGGGGGTATACACATACACACAAGAATTGCCAGTGATGAAGGAAAGGGGAGTCTCCATGTCAAAAGAAATGATGAGGCCACAGCCCAATGTCAAAATTTTACTAATGGAATTATTCCTTCAACAAATATTAACTCAAATATCTTCTGTATACCAGACATTTTGCTAGTCATAAAAATTAAAATAGGAATAATACACAGCTCCACCTTTGAGATGCCCACATTCCTATAAGAAATAAAGTATGTAAACAAAATAAAGAACTACAGCAATGTTGTCCCAAAATAGAGATGCCAAAAGCTTGTCTTCAATATCAATATAAAATAAAATTAGTTACTTTTTGAAGGCAGAGAGGACATACACCTTTTCTGGGAGAAGATAGAAAAGACTTTCTGTGGGAGAGGAATCAGAGCTACATTTTAATACTGATGAAGAAATGACCAGTATGACATGGATGAGGGACATTCTGGAGAAACAAGACTATGCAAAATTGTGAAAGTGAGAGTGCATAGTATTGGGAAAATGCAAGCATCGTAGTTCAAATTGCCTATGTAAGAGGTGCAGGTGGGAGAAAAATTTGAAAAGGAATCTAGGAGAATGGCACACCTTGCTAAGAAACTTAGAATCATCATTTAAAGGAACAAGAGCCACCCAAGGATTTCTAGAATGGGTAAATGACATGATCTGATTTGCATTCCAGGAAAATCACTTTGACCACCAGTTAGAGAATGAATTGGAGAGGAGGCAAGAATGAATACACAGAGATGCATTAGAAACATGAGTCTAAGAAAGAAAGCCAAACAACTGCAAGAATGGCAGACTACTTAAGAAATAACCTTAGTGTTATTTTAGGTTCAGACTAACAAGTACATAATTCCATAGTGAGCCCTGAGGGGGCCACCTAAATTGTTTTTTAATTATTAATTAGTTACTGTTGACATTCAATATTATATTAGTTACAGGTGTACAGAATAATGGTTAGACATTTATATAATGTATGCAGTGACCCCCTGACTAGTCTAGTACCCCCCTGCACTATACATAGTCATTGCAACATCATTGACCATATTCTCTATGCTGTACTTTACATCCCCCTGTCTGTGTTGTGACTACCAATTTGTATTTCTTAATCCCTTGACACTTTTCACCCACCCACCCCCAACCCCCTTCCCCTCTGGCAACCATCAGTTTGTTCTCTGTGTTTATTAATCTGTTTCTGTTTTATTCATTTATTCTTTTTCAATCACAGTTGACATTCAACATTATTTCACATTAGTCTCAGGGGCATAGCACAGTGGTTAGACATTCATACATGGGACCGTCTAAATGTTAGAAATAATTTTTACTGACTAAGCTTGTATGAAAATATTTTCCTCAACTATCAAAACAACAGTAATATAACAGATTAAAGATGAGGTTTAGCAAATCACTCCAATTTTGTTCAACTTAACACCAGAAATTTTGTCTGTAACTTGTTTCCCTTGAAGAGATGCATTCTGTCCATAGCCTCAGTTGGCCACTTTCACATTTAGGGTATTTCTAGTTGTTAGGAACTTCAACCTTTCACTGTAAAGACTAATAATATTTTATAATATTAATTATGCTATTCAATCTGTGTTACAGTCATTAGAATACAAAACACATTTCCAAGTTACTTGGTTTGAGTAATATCAAGAAGAAAGTTGTACAGGGTTTACCATAAGCATTTCAGGCAAGCTTATATTTTCTCCATATCAAGATTCAGAACTTGAACTTCATGCAATGGAAATGACTTGTAATGACTCTGATCACTGATTTCATGATAAACCTCAACAACATCGACAGACTAAACTTCTGGCAGATACAGACTATGTGTGGGCAGTTCATAAACATTCATAGACAGGTGAATGTTAGAATGATCAGTGTCCTTTTTGACATTTTCTCTTTTACCACAAGATTGTCTGTTAAAATGGATGTCCTAATACTTGGTCTATTCTAGTTAGATAAACTTAAAGGTTCCATGATGTATGTCGTGGTGTAAGCATAACACGGTCTTGGAAATGAGTACATTTTCATCATTGTCTTGTGTATCGATGGCTTTTCTCATGTAAAATTTCTCAAGCACTCCCTAGCAAAACCTTTTTTATGTGGCATTGGAGAAGCCAGCACAAAGTTTGAACATAACTTACCTGGCTTTATTGTAATTGTCTTTTGTTTGGTCTGTTTCCTCTCATATATTGTGAACTTGCAAGTGGGAGCACTAGGCTCCCTGTTTTCCTGGTTGCACCCCTGGGATGAGATTTTCACAGAAATCTCATCAAGAAATATTTGGTGAAGGATCATATGACTAGAATGTATCAATACTTTCAAAAATCCTTGGGCAGTACATTCCCTAATTATTAGGAAATGAATAATGTGAAAAAAATTGGATTCCTCTGAATGACAAAATACAATTATTTGAATGTCTGAGTTGTAAGTTACAATGCTAAGGTCTTCTGGGCAGTGAAATATTATGTAAGAAGAAGTCTATCTCATCATTAACTATAATTTAGAAGATAATGGACTATAATGTATGAATCTGGACTCCAGAAAGAGACCTAGGAATAGTTTCCTAAAAATAATAGCCGCTATAACCTAAAGATTAGACCAAACAAGAAATTCTCATCTTACTATAACACAGCAGCTGCCCCACTAATCTGAACTCTCATTGCCTTAACACAAGCCAGTATCAGTGGAGCTTCAGCAAACCAGAGATGCTTATCTAATCTAGATCAGAAGATACTTTTTCTGTGATTTTTGATTATGGAAAGTAAAATAACTGGAAGAGATAATGGATGGAAATTGATATAATCACATATGTCATATTATAAAAGGAGTAGATTGAATAGCCATGCTTTTAATCAAAAACTACGATACTGGAGATTCCCTGAAAGTTTGAGGGGCTTAGATTGAGAAATTAACACATTAAAATAAGAAAAATTCATGGATCTAATAAAAGTCCAAATAGCATACAGACCAACACATATAGTTTGCAGATGTTTTAGATCGTTCCCGAAGGCGCTGAGTAATTGTGAAATGAAGATACATTTATTTAATGATACAGTTTTGACTTTTTAGGAAGCTTCCCCTCCCTGCTCCCATAAAATCGTGCTGTGCCAGTGTGTGAGACAACACTGCGTATGACGATGGACACTGGCTTTATCAGTATAGTGTGCCTTACACATTTATGTGGCAGCATCCTGGACATAAAAGAGCTCATAAGTCAGGGTTCATTTGAACTTTGTGTGGACCAGAGGTGAACAACGATGCTGTCTCTTCAGCTCTGTGTGGAGGAAAATGTCAGCTTCAATTTCTGGAATGTGTGCATCCACAAACACAGTAACATCATCACACTCATCTTGCCATTCAAAGTAATTTCTCATCTTCTGTAACGTAATGGAAGTGGGCAGGTTAGGGGGACCATAGGACTGAGAATTCACAGCCGGTGTTCATTTCAGAGACAGTTCTCTCCTTTGATTTAATGATGGAGCAGATCACTCTCATTTGCACAAGAGAAATGTTCATTCACTCGCATAACACCTCGTGCCTCATAATACCCAGTGTAAGCTAGAAAAGCATTTGTTATAAAAGCTATTGGAACACAGGACAATAAAAGGGAAAAAGCAACACTTTTAGAAAAATAAATCCCTAAACTAATAAGCCAACATAATGCCATTGCTTCTCTGGAGATCATTTAGAGAAATGGGGTATGAAGAGGGATAAAGTCGTAAAACAACAAAAACAGCGTCATAGCAGAAATGTACTGTTTAAGAGTCATATAAAATTATCAAGCTGGTATAAATAATAAAGAGATATAAGTTGGAAGCTGAAGTTGACACTGTATTTTTCAGAGGTGAAAGAATAACCTGAGTTATTTAGGGGTACAAACAAACAAAAATTAAGTTTCCTAGTTAAAGGAGAAATCGTTTCTGGACTGAAAAACTACTGTCCCTCAAAACAGGTCCCTTCTGTGCATTTTTGCACACTCGTGGCATGCTGCCTTAGATATACCTGGACAGCATCTGTTTTCATGTATAGTTTTAAGTAGAGGTCCCACTAAAGCACTAAAGCAACCCCCTAAAATTTCTACCCTGCTGTGTCAAAGAAGGCAATGCTGCTTCTAACAACTTAACATGTAAGTATATAATCGTGAATGAGGCAAATGGGAATTCACTATTTCAGTTGTGTTGCTTTTATATTCACATGAAGAAAATATTGGCCTGTGAGCCTGGGGAAATGTTAGCCTCCAGATAAGCCTATAGAGTGGTCTGTAGGTCCTCTGTGCTCTGGGTATTTCTTTATATGGCATTTATTACATTGTTATAGTCCTTTTTAAATAACATACATATACAAATATTAACAAATGAAAGCACATATATAACGAAAAATCATTACATTTATTTATATTCTTGTCTCTCTCACTAGATTATGAGAACTGTGTTTCATTTATCTTTCTATTTCTGCACCTGGCATAGTTACTGGCACGCACTTGACACTTTAGAAGTGATTATTGAAAAATTGCATGAGTATCTTAGATTTAAGTTGATTTTCAAACCTTTGTAAGGCCTTATAAATCATAACTCTTTGGAATTATAAACAATTGACTAAGGTGGGCTTCCTAAAGTTTTAGATATGATGATTTGATTAGTTTGTCCTTTCAAAACAGTATTTTAGTATTGTAGATTTATGCATGAATGTAAGATGTTTCCAAATTTTAGAGTGATAATTGAGGAAAATCAGAAGTAAGAAAGAAAATATACTGGAAGAAACACTTAAGACCTGATGAAAACGAAGAATTCATCATGGTATGTGATGATTATAATTAAGACAGAAAGGTACTCCATGTATTAATATACTCATTCATTGATCTATCCATTTCAGCAAGTGTCATGTCAATCATTGTGTGTATGTTCTGGACATGGGAACAACAGGGAACGAGAGAGAAAGAGCTTGTCTGAGGATTTATGGGTAGGATGGGTACAGAGAAGGCCTAATTAAGGGGCACCGAACTTTGAGTTTCATCATCATTAGAAAGTGTCCCTGGCAAAGCGAGCAAGAGAAACTTAAAATATTCTAAGTCCCAGAAGTAAGAGATACCGTATATTTTCAAAGAATTCAAGGGTGTTTATATGCTCTTTTCTATAGACTATGAATACTTATCTAGAAAAAATATTTTTCAGAAATTTGTAGATATGTCAAATTGCATCTTCAATTTCTTCCACTTTTAGAAGGCACCTCTCTCTCTCTCCCTCCCTTGCTCCCTCCCTCCCTTTGCCTCTCTCCCTCTCCTCTCTCCCTCTCCTCTCCTTCTCCCTTTCTATCCTTAGTAGAATGCTACCTGGTTTGTATGACATGTTTTATTATATACACATTTTAAACTTAAATGAGAAGATGTATTTCCTGTCTTGAATCCTGTCTTATATATACCACATTGTCTAATCTTTCTCTAAAGCATGTGACAAAAAGGATGTAAACTGAGGTCAATGTAGTAGGCAAAAGGCTAATGTGGCAATCCATGTCTGAGTTGGAGAAACAAGTAGTGATGAACCAAATTAAATTGTGTTATCAGGGTTCACACAGGTATTAAAACTGTTCAGCCTGGTTCTATAAGAGACAACAGTTCAAAGTCAACATGAAGTGATGTACAGATTTTTATGCTTGTTCATTTCTAAACGTGCATGTAATAGGATGTAGGTCATTAGGAGGTGTACTAACAGATTTTTATATCCAACCAATAACCTGTTTCCGTATACTTTCCTTTTGAACCTCTGTCTTCTATGTTACATGGTAAATAACTAAAAATAATAGCAGACATTTAGGATAAATATACTTGTATGCGTCAAAAAGATCATTTACTATATTAACTTTATATTTGTTAATAATTTCAGGCTAGTTAAAAAGCTATTTCACTCAATACTTGATTTCAACGGCTTACATAAATAAGGCATTCATTCTGAATCACTAAGTGTTACATCCATTTCCTAAGGTAGTTTCCAAAAGCATAACGGGCTCATCGTGGAAGATTTAAGCTTGAAAGGAGGCCAGATCCCTCAACAAGTTTTCCAGTGGAAGCAGTTACGTTTGATGCAGTGACTTCCAAAATGTACTTACTCTGAAGATTTGTATTTTGTTTCATAACATGTATTCTAATAATGATTTTTCTAGGATCATCCCCTAGAAGTATGGGTATAAAATAGGTAGCTTATCAACTCCCTGAAATTGTAGGCAAACTTTCGTATGACTATAACATGAACAATTTTCAACAGTGTCATGATTTTCATCAGATTTTTCCAAGGAGCCCATGACTACCCACCCACCCAACCCCAAATTAACACTGTTTTTAGGACTTAAACATTTATTTCTAATTCAAATGGAAACTTCAAGGTGTTTAATTTTGAACACCACACTTATGAAAATAATCTTCAAGGGTGACATTACAAGGTCAATGCCTGCTTGGAGAAAATTGTCTTCTGCCTACGTATCTTCTACCCATGTGGAGTAAGATATTAAAATACAATGCCACAGCTTGTTTTATTTCTTTTCAGGCATCACAATTTTATCTTGAAAGCCTTAAACCAGACCTAATGGTACCAGTGACTTAACATGATTTCTTCAGTAATACTCCTCACAAATTGATTATTTCCTGATTTGCTTTGCAAGCTTGTGCTAGGATTTGAATGTTGCATCTGTAATAGGAAGTAGTATTATATTAGTTTCTATGAACTTGGAGCACTCAAGAGGACAGACACTTGAAAATTCCCCTTTGCAATTAAAGGTTTTTCTGGTGGCCTAAAGTAGACAATATAGAACTCCTCAAATGCCTAAATTATTCCTGAGGGCATTAAGATTGAAAGAGAAGTGTTCTTGTACAGTTCTCTCTGTTGGACATAGAACTTTTCATGTCTTTTTAGCTAAAATGTTACCTTATTAGAGACAAATGAATTAATATACAGAAATTCTTAATATATAAAACTGTTTTGCCAGAAAGTGGTTTGATAGATTATTCCTGTTAAGGGTTAAAAGATATGTTGAAATCCTAACTCTAAGAATCATGTAGAAGGGTATTGAATATAAACCTCAGAAGGCAACCTGACTTGGGAATAGGGTCATCATAGATGTAATTAGTTGAGAGAGGTGAGACTTGAATAGAGTAGACCCTTAATCCACTGAAACTAGTGTCCTCATAAAGAGAGAGGAGACCTAGAGACACAAACACATGAGTCACAGGGCCATGAGGGATAGGGCCATGTGACAATTGTGACAAATACTGAAGTGCTACAGCTGCCAGCCAAGGAATGTCAGGAATTACATTACCTGTGACACCCAGAAGCTAGGAAGAGGCATAGAGGGATTGTCCCTTGTGGGTTTCAGAGGGAATATGGCCCTGCCCACACCTCAGTTTCTACCTTTTAGCCTCCACTACTATGAAACAATACATTTTTGTTGTTTTTAAGCCACTCAGGTTGCAGTACTTTGTGATAACAGCTCTAGCAAACAACTACAACTCCTGAGAACTTTCTGCTCAAGTAGCCTATGAGTCGTTAAAAACCACTGGGTGCTATTATTTGTTGTGTTACAGAGCTCTGCAAGCGCAGCATAGATCCACCCTGTTTTGTTGATTGAGTTATAACTTTATTATTTGTATCACAACAGCACTATTATAATATCGACAAAACAATCTTATGACTCATGGCTCTATATTCAGAAAAAAAATATGCATATAGATAGTTGCATGATACTCAGAAAATAAAAAGAACAAAGGAGCAAACCTCAGATGGCAGATATCGGTTTGGTTTCAGCATGGAAAGGTGAATAAAAAATCAGTTCTATTTTGTATTATACTAATTCTGACTCTTAAATGGTGTTTAGCTTCTAATTGCAAATATTTGGAGAAAACTGAAAATATAGCAGAAAGAATATTGAAGTCATAAACCCCGCGTTGTATAAAGATGCATCATAAATATTGCAGAAAGTGTTAAACTCTACAAATCCAATCTATATTTAATGTAGTTCCCTCCACTCTTTAAAGGGTTTGAATTACATTCAAACTTTTTCATTAATTGAAAATCTTAAAATATGGAACTTTTAGCATATAAAACGCATTGTCCTTTAAACCACCTGTGAAAAGATGACCAAAAGAACACCACAAACACAGTGGTTTTAGATAAGTGCTGTTTACTGTGACTGGCTTTAGTGGAGAATAAATAATTGGGCCCTAATAAATCATCCATCCACGTGGGGCTCACCACTGAATGGGTCATGGACCTTGTAAACCTTTTCTTTCTCTTTTCTACTTGGAGCAGTTACAGATCAGGGTGATTAACCCTAGTAAAACCCACTTTCCTACTACAGATATATTATTGATTCATAGTTTCCCACAAAGTTTTAAGGATAAAAAATGATTGAGGTTAAGGTGCCTTTGCTGGTTTGAGTGCCTGTCCTGTGACAATTATATGTGTGAAAGGGTATTGACAAAGAGCTCTGGGGCCTCTGATGAAATACAGCAGTCAGGGTGAAAAAACCATTTTTCATTTAATAAACACTTCGGAAAGGCTTGTCCCTGCACACCATATTTATAGGCACGTCTCAGTTCCATTTTCTTCCAGTCAGCTTCTGTAAAACTTCCTTAATCAGCTGGAATTGGATGTGACTCTGATGCTATAAATCTCACCACGGAATCAGTTAAATTAGCCCCATTTTAGGGGCATATAGGGCATGTTTTATAGGTATTTTAATGAGTGATACTACTAGAAGGTTTTATGTGCTTGCTTTCCAAACTGGGGTACAGAAACATTCCTTAGCTGAGAAAACGGTAACTCAATGGTTAGATTTTATAAAGAATCCGAAATATTAAAAATACGATGTTTTAATTCATCTTAACTGCCCCACTGTACATTATATATTGACTGTCATTTGAAATCACTTATGCTCTGGTCGGTGTATTAATGTTGTTTCTTATCTATTATATCCCTTTGGTCTCACAGGAGCCACACCTGTGGAAATCCTCCTGGGGTGTTTTGTAAGGAGAACTAGTCATAGTGCTGTTGGCTTAAAAAGATTCTGAAATCAGAGACGCGTTGGTCTTCCTAATGGTTTTATTAACTTGCAACTCTAACCTCTCTAGTTTTTATTTCAGTAGTGAAACAATACTTGACAAGTTGTAGAATGTTTTTTTTTTCCTTTTACCAGAAGCAATGGTATTATAAAGTGTCTCAATTCAGACTTTTTTACTTTATGTAACTTCTTTAACTATTGCAGTAAATATGGATTATTCTAGGAGTGAAATTCCTCCACAGAAAGTTCTTCCTAACCCAACTGTATGAGGCCAGCTCATTTTAGGCTGGGTCCATGAACAAGACTGCATGTCGGCTGTGGTTTCAGAGACAGAGTAGTATACATATCCAGAAGAACAAATGAGGGAGCTTTAATTTAGCTCCCTGATCCTCTTTATTTCATTGCACAAAATGCAGACAATGCTTTCTCATCAGTGTAGTAGAAAGGATATAATAGGTAGGTAGATAACTCATAGCATAGAATATAACACTTCAGTTAAAAATGATATATTTAATAGCAAACACTACTGTGGTATATTTGAAAGTGAAAAATAGATCCTAAGCATTCTCATTGCAAGGAGAAATATGTAGTTTATTCCTTTCTTGCTCTTTTTTTTTTTTTTTTACCTATATGAGACATTAGATGTTAACTGAACTAACTGTGGCAATCATTTCACAATATATAGGTAAGTCAGGAAGTTATGCTGTACACTTTACATGTATGCAGTGCTGTGTGTCATATCTCAATAAAACAAAAAAACTATATACAATACTAACTTTATATGCAATACTATTATTAGTATGAGTAGTGGTAATATTAATTCTCAGTGACAACAAATGGCAATTAAAGCAAACTGTCAAGTGAATTAAGTGTATTATGTATCTATTACCACTAATAATAAATCTTTGTGAATATAGAATACATTTTATAATGGCTTAATTTCTTTTCTTGGATAATCATATGGTAAAGAGCTAAATCTCAATCTGTGTTTAAATGTTATATTCTACGGGAACCTAAAGAAGATTATTTACCATTGAAATAAAGCAGAATTTTCTAATGCCTATCACAATTCATACTACAATTCATCATGTATGCTCGGCTACTTTATATACAAACCTGTGCGGTTTAAACTAGTTTTTGTGTAAATACAGCTCCAAATATGCTTAAAATTGCAAATGGAAATGATTGCCTGTTTCTGTCAGAAGCAAAATGTTTCTCATTAATCGCAGACTTTAATTTCAGTTCTGGATTTAAATCCCTTTTGAAAATGTATGCATAATTGTTTTATGAAGATATTAATTGTTCACACCCTCGTGAATTTATTGTTATATCGCCCATTGAAGAAATTTCGCAAGATTTCTTTTTTATAATGGTTATAATTTTAATTTACTTCAAAAAGTTTGTTGATTTGTTTATCCCATTTTTCTATTGAGATTACTATCTTTGTTTTTTAATTGAGGTATAATTAAGAAATAACTTTGTGTAAGGTTAAGATATAAAACCTGTTGATTTGATACATTCATATATTGCAACATGATTATCACGATAACTTTAGTTAACACTTCTATCATTTCACATTATCTTTTCTTAAGATCTAGTTTTTTTTAGCAGTTTTGAAGTATATAATGCAGTATGTTGATTATAATCACTATGCTGTGCATTAGATCTCCAGATTTGTTAATCTTTTATTTTGTGCCATTTGATCAACAATACCCAGTCCCCACCACCTATACCCCCAACCCCAGTAACCACCATTTATTTTACTTTCTGTTTCTAGGATTTCCAGCATATTGGTCTTTCTCTGATTTATCTCATTTAGCATAATGCCCTCATGGTCCATCTATGTCACAAATGGCAGGATTTCCTTCTTTTTCATTGCTGAATAATATTCATATATACATATGCACATGTATGTATGTATATATGTATCATATCATCTTTATCCATTCATGTTTTCTTTGAGTTTTAAAGTATAGTCTTCTATTTAAGTCTTAATTCATTGAGTTAACTTTTGTCAGTTGTATAAGTCTGGACTTTTACAAAGGCTCTTGTCGTCTGTGGGTGTCTGCCGAAGTCATCAATCTCCAGGTTCTCCCCAGCCTAGCCAAAGGGCTGGGGCTGCTTCACTAGCTCTTGCTGGTTCCATAGCTGTATTGATCTCCTATTGCCAGATGCACAGATGAACAAGACCTTTCTCAGGTCCCTTGGCTTATGCTGCTAGATCCTATGACTTCCATAGAGGAACTTTAGTTTGTGGATAGATGCTGAATTTCAGTTATTAAAAGGGGGACAAAAAGGAGGGACTTCTTATGCCACTATGATGCTGATGTCATGGCCAAGATTAATATCTTTAGAATTAATTTTTTTAATTCCTTGAATATGTCCTGTTATAATATTATCCAACAAGATAGTTGTACATACTTAAATGAATTTTAGAAATTTAAAAATTATTTCATAATGGTATCCTTTATTATTAAGGAGAACTGGAGGAACTCCTGGGTCAACTTTTTATGGAAGCTTTCTTTTGACCCTAAGACTCTGTAATGTTTACTGGACAGATGACGTGAGCCCCAATGGAAAAAAAATAGTATATATATATATATATTTAAACTGATGGAATATTGCTTTGTTGTATTGATAACTATTGTGCTGTAAATCTCTGGTACTAGAAACTTAAATAGGCACAGAATCCAATTATACTTATTCCCCTGTTTAGAGATCCTACTCTTACTTGGACATGGAGAAAAGGAATTTGATTAATATTAGGCCACTAAGGGTTTCTATGACAAAGTCATTCACCATTAATTTTCTAAAGGAGTAATACTCGAAAGTCAACTAAAGTCCATTGACTGTGACCATTTGGGAAATTCCCTGTGAATTCCCTGGAAATTCTCCACTAGTTTCACAAAAGGTAGAAAATTTCCTTGTTTGTATTCCCAGAATAGCATCGATCTTCATCCATTTTAGATGTCACTTGTTCATAAGGCACTTGTATTTAGATACTACATTTGTCTCTTTCATGGCAATTGTCTGGTAATTGATTTTCTTCTTGTATGGTTGACAAACCTTTATTATGGGCATACAGATTTGTTTCTGCTAGTGGTGGTAAGTTGTTTGGGGAAGCTGTAGCACAGGTAGAAATTTGATTCTGCATAACTTTGGCCTTGGAAAACCATTTTTCCCATCTGGTTTGAGGTGGAGAGGCAGCCCAGCTTTCTGTAGGGTATGTTCAGGACATCACAGAGAAATCTGCCATGAGAACCAAAACATAGGAAAGAACAATATATAAAGGACTTGTATGGACATTTGTTCTCCAGGAGCTTTCCTGGTTTAATATATTCCTGGTATAATATATTCATTTAGAAGAATGAGGACAGTAAACATGTTTTAGAATGTATATATATGTATACATATATATGTATATATAGAGAGAGAGAACAAAAAAATGTATACACATTTTAAGAAAGGAAAACTGTTAAAATTGTAATACTCAATATATACTGATAACAAAAGATGAATACAAGTCACATTTGACTTCTGCAATTACAAGAGGTGCTCGAGGTGGTTACCATCCGCTTCCAGACTCTTCTGATTACGGTGAACTACTGCTTGAGCAACGTAGACCAGTGTCCACTTGTGTACATTTTTTTTGGCACCCCTGGTTTGTGTATGCACACACACACACACACACACACACACACACATACACATACATGGTGTCACTCACTAAATTGCCTTTAAACATTATTTTGCATTTTGTTAGGTCTTTGGGATTTCAACTGACCTTGTGTTTCTTGGCAGTGTAGTGCTGAGGATACAGTAGTTCATAAGAAAATAATTATGGAATTGAGTACTTTTTGAATATTTCATTTAATTATCAAAATATTTAGGCACTTTTTTAAACCCTAGAATTAGATGATGTAACTTTTTAAAAGACATGATGTACTTAGGATAAAATGTTTTATGTGGACTGTCTCCCTCCATGCACCCAGCACCACCAAAATTATGTTTACTTGAATGCCGAACTTGTACTTGGCATTTGTAAAATTTTGATACTACCTTTAATGTTTTCCTTAAATTACAATCTTATTGTAAAATAATATATTAAGTATATCATTAATACATTTAATAATATTAATATAGTAAATGTGACACGTATAAATTATTGAAGAAATTTTGGAAAATGACAGTTGGTCATCACTATAGACAGTAGCAAGAAGCTGTAAAAATGACCATGCTAACTGAGGCTGTGCAAAGTCATCTTAATAATTAATAGGGATGGTTGTGATTGTTCTGTGACTAAACATTACATTTTTTTATTGCCAGTTTTAAATGTAAAAGTAAAGGAACAAATATAGCAAGTCTGGTGTTTATTTAGTACACTTAAATTGAAAACATAAGAAACATTGAGAATTCAAGTGTTTATTTCTTTGTAAAAAAATGTCTGAAGTGTAGTTTAAACATTATTCCCTTCTCCTCATTTAACATCCAATAGGCATCTTTTCTACCCCTTGGGCAATCATAATAATCCTCTGTAATTGATGGTCAGCTTCCAATATTTTATCCTTTGCACGTCCAATGTCACAAACTATCTACAAGAATTCCTTTTAAGATTCATGATTTGCAGGCATCAGTCTCCCTGACACAGTTTTTTGTTATTGTTGTTACAACCGCTTTACTCATTCACCTTCACTTAATTCCTCTAGCTGTATATCTACAGTGTATAACATGGCAGCAGTATTAACACTCCCACAGTCAGCTATTTCTTCTATAACTCCATGTATTTCCAATGCAAATTTTGTTTCTTAGGTTATCACTTTTGGGTTTGTTTGTGTGTTTTTTCTGTGATTGTTTTTGTTGTCCAATTCCCGCTTTCAGTTATTCATTTTTGAAAATTGTCCCATGGACCTAGCCAGGGAGACAAAGAAGGTATACAACTATGTGCTTTGTGTTCTGGCATGAAGTCAGTAACACATGCATAGTGAATAACCACTGTATTTGAAAAGAATGATGTGATTGATCACTGATGAGGATGTACATCTATTATTGCAGAGTTACGAAGATGAAAGAGTAGCAGTAAAGTTGTATTTTATACACTTACAACTAACATACCATGGTAATCGAAATTTGATCCATATTGTTGGGTGATTTGTACTATTTAATTAAACCATATTAAGTGAAATTTATGCATATTGGAATTGTGCAGATCTAGGATTGCCTGTATTAAAAGCTTATTTGTTATTCTACTACCTAGAACAACTACTAAATTTTGTTGTATTTCAATAATTTTTTGGTGCATAAACTTTTTTATGCAGATGTAATCCTGCTTCTACAAATTTGAATTTTTTTTGTTTAAATATTAAGGTATGGTAGATTCCTTCTAATTTTTTTAATGTTAATTTTGAAAGTCACATGGAAGACAATTGTTTTATATTATTTCTGTAAACCTTTTTACAGAGAGGTCTTACAGTGATGAGAAGGCCTCATGGATGGAACAGGAAGGGAAGAGAGACTATGAAAAGAGAGACATAGACACAAAGAAAATTGAAAGGGAGAGGAAAAGGACTGATCCAAGGCATGAACCTTCCCTATCTCCCCTAGTTGGTGAGTAAGAAGGTAAAGGAGAAAAGGGTATTCTAATATGCGGTGTGAACATTTTAGCAAGTGATGCTCTTAGATTGATCAGCATTCTCAAATTGAAGCCACACAATGCTCCTTCAGGATGAAGTGTCTTGATCTCAACATTATGAAGAAAATTAGGAGGGAAGGAAAGAGATAAACATTGAGCACCCCCATCACACTTTTAAATTCTTGCTCTTAATTCAGTTGGCTTTATTGCTAAATCAGTGGTTGAGCAGGGGTGGGACTGTGAACTTTGAAAGAAGAAATCAGCATATTATGACCAAGCGCTTATTGATGGGTCCGCTTCTGTCCTACTGTCTCTCATCTCTCCATTGGTTGGAGCACATCATCACGTTGATTTTTAGGACGCATAAATGGACAATTCCAGAATCTATACATGAAACTCTTTGTTCTCTTTTGTACATAAACATCAACTTTGCATGGTACAAAAATGTTTGTCTCATACTTCTTCCTATCAAAACTTTGTAGACATTACTCCCATATTTTCTGACATGTTTAAAGTTGTCAAGAAAAAAGTATGGAACTGGCCTGATTATTGTTCTTGGTGTATAAATTACGTCTGGTATATGCAGAATTTTTTTTTAACTTTGAGATTTAATAACTTCACCAATTTATTAATATTAGTTAATTTTCAATGATAGTATCATGTATACGGAGAGCCTTTTTATTCCACAGATTCAGACCCTTAATTTTCATTATATCTTTCAATGAAATCTCTGTTCAATTTTTATTTAGGAATATCAATGATGATCATGTTGACTCACCATGGTTTGCAAGTTCATAGCTATTATTTCCCCCGTAACTGATTTCTTCTTTTTATCCCTCTTCACTACACTTTGGGGAATTTTCTCAAGCCTACTTTCCACATCACAGATAGAGAATTTTACAGGGTTGATTCTGAGCTTTGCTCTTTCCAATGTCATTTTAATAATGTATAGTGACATTGTCTCTTTGAATTCTTAGCTGTGCCTCCTTACATCTGCATCTTTTATATTGCTTCCTTACCTTACTGTATCATTTCAGATTTTTTTTTAATTTTTGAAATTATGAGCTTTTTCCTAAAATTTTTCTAAGATAAATGTTTTTTAAAATTGTATCATATCTCTATTTCTTTCATTTTATAATGATGTTTTTCTTATTAAGAAAATATTTTTTAAAAAAAAGAAAATATTGCATAAAGTCTACAAAGTATTTTCTTTTGTTTTTTGTTTACTTATCTTTGGATGATCTTTTTCTATATAGTCCTCTTTCATTCCTCTTCCCCCCCCCTCTCATTCTTGATCCATCTGTCTCTAAACATATTATATTCTTACACCAAAGAATTTAAACTGAAAAGGGATAGGTGAGTTTATGGTGGTAAATGCTTATTTTTTGAGCTTCTTGGCAAAGTTTAGGGTGAAATTGGTGTCAGAAAGGGGACAGATAATATAGAAAACAACTTAGAAAATCGACCACTTAAAGTGATGACATTTTATCTCACAATATTTTGTAATTATTAAAAATTGTACATCAAGACAGAACCCTACTATGTTAACAGCATATTTTCTTTCTCTACTCAAGTTGGAGGATGAAAGTTTTCTAGTTCTAGCTTGTGATTCTACTTTGAGATGTTCCACACACTTTCATTAGAATTGGAGTTAGAAATAAGCTTCTAAGTTCAGTTAAATAGAGCCAAGCATATCTTTCCTCCTTATGGTCATATTTTCTGCTAGTTGTCCAAATTTATAGAATTGGCTTCTTAGACATTGTTCTCTATCATTTTGATATTTACCGTGTCCTCTGGACCTTAGGTGGTTTTCTTCTATTTCCTGTTAGAATGAAATTGTGCAACAATTAAAAACTATTTCCAAGCAACACACATGGCTGGGCATGAATTCAATGTTTCCCTACCTATCTCGCCACGAGGGTGGTTACTAGGAGGGTAAAGGGGGATCCTGTTGGGCACCATCTACACAATTCCTTTGCCAACTCTCTTTTGCCATATTGTCCCCACAAACTTAGGGATCTTGGTGAGTTTTCTATAAAGTATTTTAATAATAATTTAAAATCATTCAGCAAACTTCTTGGAAAGGTAGTTTCGTCTCAACTTCCCGTGTTATTTTTTTATTCAATCCTAATCTTGTTCACGTGCTTTTTGTAATGTTTTTGAGAAATAATTTTTAAAGTTTGTGAGATGAATCTAATGTGTATGTTTATGAAGTTTTCTCTCTTGCCATTTGTTTTCTTTATTTCGGTGACTAAATTCATCTTTATGCTACTAATTTTAACGCAGGTAAGGGTAAAAAAGATAATAGACAAAGACAATCATATTCTCACTCCATACCCAATCATTCAGTGTTCTGTACAAGTTCTTCATTCTCCATAAGATAAAGCCCAAATTCATAATATGGCAAATGGGTGCCTGTTTATAACTCTCTTTTTATCTGTTACTCTTCATACCTGGGAATTAGAGCTGCAGCTGTATCGACATAGTTGAGGTTCCCTTAATATGCCATCATTTCTCTCAATTCCTTGCTTTTGAAACTTCACTCTCTTCTCCCTCCTTGCTCCTGTGCCTTATTCCTAAATATTTGTTGGGATTCAGTTAGTCACTGTATACCTTCCTGGTAGCTTTTTCTCACACCTCCCTACTCGCATAAATATATACCTTCCTCACATAAATATATACAGACACTCAAAAGCACAGACACACACACATGCACATGTACCAGTGTGCACCTCTGTCATTACGTCTATAAGTCTGAATTGATATCATCGGCTTATTTTCCTATTTCTAATGATAAACTCTATGCTAACAGGCCTAATGCTTGACCCATAATTAAATACATACTTTTTTTCTGAATGACTGAATTGATTCATTACTTATAAATTTATCAGAAATCATTCTATACTTTTGTATCTTTTTAGCTTATCTCAGCATTAAGAATACCTTAAGTTACTACCTATGATATAAAGTACTACTATGTAGTTTATAGTTCATCTGAAACAACTCGCAATACATTTTTTTCATGCTTTCTATTTCCAGTTCTCCAGAATCTAGAGAACAATGTCATCTTCACTTTATTCATATCCTTGGAGACTTTATAATCTTTAATTATTTCACCTCTTGAAATAAATATTGTAATCAGTTTGTACTGTTCAGGATTTGCTCTATACAGCATTTCTCATCCACTTCACTTTTGTTCTGTCTTTCTCTGGATCTTTAACAATTTTTATCAAGTTTCAGGACTGGGTACAACTCATAATATTTTATATATAAAAACACCCCGGTTTCTTACATATATAGGGATAAGAAAATAATTATATCTTACTTTCAAAAAATTTACCTGCGATATCATCTTAATCTCTCTACAACAATAAATTGGGTAAATATTTTCCAAAAGTAATTTGCAATGATTCTAAATCTGCTTTTCTTAATTTATAACTAAAAGTTCAGGGCCTATTTTCTTATAAATTTAGTTAAGATTATTTTTCGAAGTTTCTTATCTACATTGAAGTTCATCTGTCATGTTTCAGGCCATAGTCAATATGAAAAGAGTTTCTTGTAGTTTATTCTTATCAGCTTGGCATTTCAGTAACTGGAAGAACATATTGTTGTTTTCAACTTTGCTATTTCACTATTTAGTCCCTTGTCATTAAATTAAAATGTTTAACAGAAAGTAGACTGATTCAGCCATCGATTTAGGTAGACTAATAAAAGATTCTGTGGAATATACTGTCAAAATTGTAGGTTTGGGGAACACGTATTTTTTTAAAGAGATAATAGTGTTTAGCTTGTTAGCAGTCAATAATTAAAGCCAGATAAAGTAGTCTAATCTAGCTTGTTAATAAACAGTGTGTATTCACCTAGTAACCTAGTTTATATGTTCAGTTATGGTTATAGTGATATCACTAGTAGATTTTTGTCAAGCAAGTGACAATTCTGTCATTGGGCCAATGGAAATTTCTTCTAGAACCATGGAACACTTTCAGTGAAAAGCATATTTAAATCTGAGTGTTACTTATGGGTTTAATTCCAGAACTATCAAAAAGAGGACATTCTAAAAGACCTAGTTAAATCCAAACCTTTGCAGGGTTTAGCCACAGAGAAGTACTGTTGAGTGTAGTTCTGAGAGTCATATGTTTGCTTCCTCAATTCTAGGATACTGTGTTTTGTTTTCATATAGTTCACTTTCAGCTCAAAAATTTCCTTTTGAAACTCACCCTCAGTTACGGGAAATATTACTTATAATTCTGACAATAAGTGAGATTTGCCATCAAAATTCAGATTTACAATAAATAATGGCCCATACCATTCACACTCTATGGAATTCCTCTGAAACCATATTCATATGTCCTTGACCAACGGAGGGTGGGTACCAGTCAGTACACACTCCCTTCTTTGGTACTTTGAGCAAATAATGCTGACTTGATTCTACATGAATCCTCAGAGGAACCCTGACTGTTCAAGTCCTATCTGCCCAAAGTGATGATGCGTTCCACCAGTATTTAGGCTTTCTTCTGTCCCTGTTTCACACGTCTAGGTTTCCTTTATTTCTCATATAAGAAAACAGACCACTGGTATTCAGGTCCTTGAGTCAGGTTCTACTCTTTAGGGAAAAGTCAGGATAAGAAATTTTTGCTTCATCATGTTTCTGAAATGCTACCTACATGATGAGGACAATGGAGTACATAATCCTGAAGAAAAGTTCATTTCTTACCTGTCTCTACGTATTCAATGAAATTTTCATATCCAAGCATGAAGATTTTGACAGTTTCATCTAATATGTGCAAATCTAAGCTCTTTGCAGCACCCTAAAGCTACCACTCCTGTTTATGTATTTTCTATCTCATCTGTAGTAACTCTGTCCTTCCTGTTGTTTTGGGAAAAATAAAAATTAGACTCTCTCCTTTCTCTCACACACCACATCTAATCCCTCTGACAATGCTGTCTGCTCCACTTTCAAAAGAGTTTGTGACCACCTCTGACTTCTCTCTGCTGTTGTTACCTCTTGAATGGATTTTTGTGATAGCCTTCCCAGGTAGTTTTCCTGCCTTTAGATTTGTTCTTCTTAATCTGAATTCAGAATAGCCACTAAAGCAATCCTAAAAGAACTTGCCAGATCTGGTTATCTTGCTCAAAATCTTACATCACTTCCCATCCCACTCAGATTAAAAGCCAAAGTTTATATAATAGGCTATAAGACACTAAATGAAGCACTTGGATTTACTATATTCTGCTGTCACTCTTTCTTACCACTCCATCCGTACTGGCTTCTTCATTATTCCTTGAGCAGACCCACTACTTCCCTTGTAGTAGTATATTTATGCCTTTGCTCTTGTGGCTCTCTCTGCCTGGAATGTTTGACCCTAAGATATAGAGTTAGTCAAACATTCACTCACTTCCTTAAGGTCTTAATTCAAATGTGACATACTTAGGCCACTCTACCTATAACTGTTACACACTGGCACTAATTATCCTCTTTTACTGTTTAATTTCCCCTCAGCCCTTAGCACTACATGTTGTGCTACATATTTTACGTACTTATGTGATACGGTGTCTATGTGTCTTCACAAATATAATGTAAACTGAATGAATTTTTTTTTCTGCTTTATTCACTGCTGTATCTCCCCTGCCTGCTACCCCATGAGTCTAGAAAAGTGTCTGCTACACAGATGTTAATAGCATTTGTTAAGTTAATAAATAATAAAGTAAATTTTAATAATATTTGAACTTTTAAAATTCAAATGGAGCATATCCTACCTGTGGCAAGGGAATTCAGTTTTTGTATTTAAACCAATCTCATATTTATATTATTGATTTTAGTCTTTATTTTATATCTACATATAAACATAGATATTTAAAACAATACATAAAGATGGAATTATCTGAACCTCAGAAGGAGAGAGGGAGAGAGGATTTTCAGTATCATTTCAGTATAAACTATTCCTTAATTTGCATTATGATATCTCCTTTGACTCATTTTGTATTTAGAAGCATGTGTTGAAAGTAAACTGACGTCTTAAGATGCTTAACCATAGATAGAGCTGGGAGGACTATGGGTGGAGCTGGACCCCTTATTAACTCTTGACTTCCTGTTGAACTCTATGGTAACGGGGGTGGGCGGGTGGGGGGGTTAAAGGGAGAAGCCATGTTTTGGGCTGGCCCCCTTTTTCCACATGGGCAGCTGGAGGGCAGTCTGGTGGAGAGTGTGCTTGCACTCTTTGGTGGTTCTGTTTCTTTTCTTTTCCCAAATAAACTGTTTTCTTTCTTGTAGTGGATTATCTGGAGAATTATTTGGCCAGGCAACACACGTTACTAAATTTTCAAACATTTAGGAAATTTTCAGTTGTTTTGTTGTTTGCTACATTAATGATAGTTAAACAATGTACTGTCTGTGGCTTAAAATTTTTGAGATTTGTTGAAATACATTTTCTGGGCCAGTAGATGGTCATTTTGGGAAAATATTCCATGAGAATTTAAAAAATGTGTTTTGTAGTTTTGGAGTGGTCGTCTTTGTATGTTAATAAAATCAAGTTTGATAGTCCTATATACAGTAACTATCTAGTTACTGTATTTCTCTTTATGTTAAAACTTTCCTTGAATATATCCATTTCTCTATTTACTTCTGATGGTTTTGGCTAAATATACTGTGAGACTATGTTGTCAGGTACATTCAAACTTAGAATTGTTATATCATTTTGGTGGTTTTAACATTTCATGATTATTGCATAAGCATCTTAAACTCTAATAATACTTCTTAACTTTGAAATTCTTACCTGTTGTTAGTATAGCTATAACAGCTTTGACCTGGTGTTTGTTTCTAAACAGTATTTTTCTTTTCTTTTCTTTTATAGGAAATAATATTTCCTATTACTTATTTTCATTTTATGTCCTTATATTAAATGTGCATCTTATAAGTATCATACATTTTTTAAATATTCCATTTTGGCAGTTTATGCCATTAAATTGGTGTATTTTTCATGTGTATATTTAACATTATTACTGACATATATTATGTTTTTTATTCTACACTGTCAAATTAATTTAGATTTTTTTACATGTTTATCCTTCCTATTCTTAATTTTTCCTATAAGTCTGTGCTTCTATCTAGTATCATTTTCTATTGCCCAAGAACTCCCTTTAATATTTACTTAGTGCAGGTCTGATTATTATGAAATATTTTAATAGTCATAATTCTGAAAACATGCTTATTCCATCTTCAATCTTGAAGGATATTTTAATTTGCTGTGTATTGCTATTTTTTTCTTTTCATTTCGATAGTATAATTCAATTGCTTCAGGTTTTTGTTGTTTCCATGAAGAAATTAAATGTCAGTCTTTTTGCTTCTCCTGTGGAAACTGTGTTTTCTCTCCATCTTTGTTTCATTCAAGATTTTTAATTTTTAGAAGTTTTGTTATGGTTTACACTTGTATATTTTAGTAGTTTTTATTGTTCTTGGGCTTTATATCACTTTTAATATCTGTTTTGAGGTATTTAGGCAACTTCAGAAAATTTTATGTTATTATCTGTTCAGATAATGGTTACTTCTTTTTTTTTTTTCACCATTTCTTCTGAGAATCAAACTAGTCATATAACACTTTTTATAGCATTCCATGTGCATTTTCCCCCTGCATTTTCTACCTTTTGCTTCTGATGCTTTATTCTGGGTATTTTCTTCAAAACTGTTTTTGAATGCATTAATTCTGTCCTAAATTGTGCCTAATATGCTGCTAAAGGTATTTGTTGTGTTCTTAGTTTCAGTTGTGATACATGAAATTTTCCATCTTGTTTTTTCTTCTTGTTGTTTTTAAGTCCTTGAATATATTAACCATAGTTATACTAAAGCCTATGATTAATAAATAACTTCATTATTTGAATCTCTTTCTTTTATAATCATTTTTTCTATTCTTTGTTTTCTGTCAGAATTTGAAATCTTGTATGTCGTGTTATTTTTTGATAGAATACCAGGCATTTTAAATGAAAAACAAAAATAAAAAAGCAATGATAATGTCATCTTCAGAAAGAGTTCACATTTATTTCTGTCAGGCAACTGGACTAGGGTCTCTGGCCAGCTAAAACCACTTTAATCATATTAGGGATTGAGTGTTATGAAATGGATTTTTGATAGCTGGTCTATGTTTATATTAAGGTATAGAATAGACCTTTGGGATCCCAGATAAAGCCTGGGGTATATAATGGGCCTCATGTTCTTTGATAGGCTCTGAAATCCATAGCAGAATGTCAATAGTCGGCGGAAAATTCTGCTCAGCTTCTCAGCCTCTCAGACACAAGTTTCAAAATTAGATTCCAGGAAAAAGAAAAAGTAGTTTCAGGTTCTGAGCTGATGTCTCTAGGCTTCTCTTCTCTGTAATGCTGTTGTGCTACAAACCCATTCTTCACTGATAACAATTCAATGTCTACAAGGAGATTTTTTTTACATATGAAATTTATTTCATGTGCTGGTCTTGGTGGCACTTGGGGGAGGCTACCCTGTGAACCAGATCTAGATGCCACTAGTGCTGGGCTTCAGACCTTTTGCTGGGCACCACAGTGTGAGCTGAACCTAGCCACAAGTCATGGTTGGCCTGTGGCTGCTTAATTGCAGCTGCGTTTGAAGCCAGCACTAGCTATAACTTATGCCAGGCTTGGGGACTGTGCCAGGCTGATGGAAATTAAAATGCAAATAGAGACTAGTCACTGCTTGTACCAGACTTGGGGCTGCTAATCAAGTGGCACAGGATATGTCAAGGTCTGCTGCTGCTTGTCATGGGTTTGTGGACCTTGGAGATTTTAGGAAAGTCTGTAGTATGAGCTAAGGCAGGCCACTTGTGTGAAAAAGCTGCTGGAAGAGGTGTGGCCATGCTTGTGAATTGGGTATGGTGGGGTCTCAGAGATTCACCAGGGCAAGGCAAATGGAATATCCAGGTTAATGGACAGCTCAGAGTTGACACCTACCTGTGCCAGGCCAGCTTATGTGAGGAGTGCTCAATAAAGGAACAATGGCACCTGCCAGCACTTCCATCCGAAGACAGAGCTGACCGACCACTGCCCCTCCAACCCTTTCCCTGAAACTAGTCAATTTTATTCCTCTCCATATTCCCTGGCACTTTTCAACCTCCCACCTCTACACTGGAGCCTAGAGCAAGTGAATTTGTGAGCGAGCGAGTCCATGCTCTGGCCCCTCAAGAGGAATGACTGGGGCTCCAGCAGTTTTTCATCTTACTCAAATACAATCCCCATTGGTTTTCCCAGTCAGATATTATGGGGACTCCTCTTCCCAGCACTAGAGTCCTGGGCTGGGGAGCTCAGTGGTCTGGGCCCCTTCACTCCTCAGGTGGGGGACCTCCACAGCCAAGTTATCCCTCGCGATTCTTAATCGCCATACCATAGGTGTGGGACCTGCCCATTCCATCTCTCTGCCCTTCCTGCTACTCGCATCATGGCTTCTTCTTTATATCCTTAGTTACAGGACTTCTGTTTAGCTAGTCTTCAGCTGGATCTCAATGATAGGCGTTCTATACTTTAGTTATAATTCTGAGGTGGTCATAGGAGAAAGTGAGCACAGCATTTACCTACTCTGCCATCTAGAACAGAAGTCTAAAAGTTGAGTTATTTCATGGGAGGGACTATTGTCCCTTCCTTCCTGCCTTACATGAGGGAAATACCAAATTTCAAACATGAATAATGATGAATTAAATTTCCAATTTGCAATCTACATTTTGGGCAACTTATGATTATTGTGGAAAATTGCTACTTGATTTCTAGTCTCTTAGTGATAAATATTCTACCACAGAGAGGTGTGCATAAGGGAGTGTGTGTGTGTGTGTGTGTGTTAGAAGGAAACTCCTGGAGGAGAAAGAAAATTGCCTTTCACATAAATCATACAGCATGTCTGTCTCATTTCCTCTGTCCATGAATGGAGTTGGGATAAGTTGAACAAAAGGAAAGCCAGATGAGTAAGGAAGCATATAGCAAAAGGCTGTGTTACAGGAGAAAACCTAGTTCTAAATATTGTGAATCGGTGAAATTTATAAATGGTTTATAATTTTGAACTACCAACCATTCTTAAACACCAATTAGCAGGGCCAGTTCCTTCTTGAACTGTACACTTGTCTTGCTCTCACAACAGTGGGATCATCTCAAAGCATATGTGATTAAGATACTAGAAATCACTCTCGCTACAACTACCCAAATGTGCATGAACTTCACAAAATATAATGTAATTAATTAAAATAGTGGAATGAAAACATCACTGATCTTTACTGGCATTAGTGCTGGTCTAAATACTTTCAAATATCTTCAGTAATATAAAAATTATCTTTTTCTATCACCGCTAGTTTTAAACAAATGCCATTCTAAACTACAAATGTCTGTCATGGGTATGTTTCAGCTAACATCAGGAACTACACTTCTAACCTAAATGTTATTTGCAGAGATTTTTATTTGCAGAGAGTTTTATTTGTCATTAGCTACACATTGCACTTCAGCTCTAGGATTTCCTTACAGACCGGGGTCATGCTTTGAATGGAGCACTTGTTTGGACAATGTCCTGTTTCTGAACCCCACTAACAACACTGACAGCACATCTACTATCTGATGGAATAGTAATTCCACACATCAGCGACTGAAACATGATCACCCATAAAATGCTATTGGACATAGGGCTTGAGTGTTTTAAGTATTTTGGGAATTCTGCTTGAGCCGATGCCTTTGTAACATAAATACTATTATAAACCAGATGAATGTGACTACAACCTTTCATATCAAATGAAAAATACCTTGGTGCTATTGTAGACAGGAAAGGTGATGCTTTGAAATAGCTTCTTATGATTGAAAATACAAACGTGTTTTCTAAGGGACAGCTTTAAAGAATCTTTCAGATTTAAAGCAATGGGTAATAGGAGTTATTGCTAATTGTTTCACAGATTCTGTACTTTTGAAAACCGTTTGCTTCAGAAGTGAGCTGGAGACTCTTAACTAACACATTCATCCAAATCTAAGATATAATTAGCATTCTGAAAAGCAAGGTAACAGCAAGGATCTTTATTACACAATATGCTGTTTAAATCTGATATATTTTCCTGTAATTATTCCCACTGAGGTATGTTAGTATTTCAGTTTTCCCATTTTATTAGATCTTCATTACATAAAATGTACTGTAAAATAGCAATATTAATACAAAATGTAACATTTTGAAATTGTTTTCATTTTAGTCTCCTACGTATTTACTCACTTTCTTCATTAATTTATTCATGGTTTTAGATGCTGAGAATACAGTGATAAAAGAGACAGACTAGCTCCTTGCCTTTGTGAAATGCATGTTCTGGTTTGGGAGTAGAGAAAATAAACATATTAAATACATAATTAAAACTATCAAATGGCCATGAATTATATGCAGGAAAGTAAAATTAGGTGATGCATTAGAGAGTGACTTAGTGACAACTTTAGATTCAGAGGTGATGGAATGTTTGTCTTCTTGTTTTAGGAGACAGCATGTAAGTTGAAATCTGAATAGTAAGAGGGACTATATGTGCTAAGGTAAGGAGACAAAAGATTCCAGGAAGAGGAAATACCTGGAGGAAAGGCTTTAAGGCAGGAGCAAACAAGGTGCATAGAAAGAACAGCAAGAAAAATGAGGTGACTGATACAATTGGTGCTCAGGAGAGAGGTACCAGATGACAATGCCACGGTTAGCATGGCACAGATCACACGGTGCATTGTCATCTTAGGGAAGGCGGTTGTATTTGAGTCTCAGTGTGATAGAAAACCATTGGAGACTTTGAAAAAGTGATGTTAGAGCTTCTTAGTTGTAAATATGTAAATAGAGAATAAACGATAAAGGCAAGGATAGCAGTTGTGAAGCTATTGTCTCAGCAGAAGACGACTGTAATTGTTACTAGGGTGGTGGTACTGGAAATGAAAAGAAGAGGACAGATTGGGGGTATACTTGGGATATTTAGTCAATGAGATCTACTATTGGGTGGAGTGTGGGAAGTAACAGTAACAAGCAGAAGCAAGAATAAAATGAAATACTTTAGAATAAACAACTTTATGAGCTATAGTAGTTTTGTGACAAATGACGTAATGAACCTCACCACAGACGTGAACCTTCTGAACCTCACCACGGCATCTTAATGCTTCTAGACTCAACACTTGGACGAACATTCAAAACTTAGACTCAGTACTCAACACTTAGATTCAAGACTCAAAACTTTGGTTTGGTATATACTGAGGAGATCTTATTTTATCTTGAACATACCTTTGAGTAGAATTAGAGCATTCTGTAGTCAAAGTTAATCCAGAGACGTCCGTAATGGGGCACATGCAGGTCAATTGCAAATATAAGACTGAAAAACTGATAAAATATGTTTTATAATGATTTCAAGTTTCCTTGTTCAGAGAAACAGTCTCCATGCCTATTTTTCTAACTTCTGTCAAAGAATACGTACATCTTTACAACATTTAAATTTACCACAGTGTACCTTTCAAATGTTGGAAAAAAGTGACATCTGGCTTATTATTTGAACGAAATATATAGCTGAACGTCTAAAAGGAAAAATAAATTTACAACCACATAATAAATCAAATACAGTATAATATGTCAAAGCAAAATGCAAAGACGATCCATTTTAAAATAAAATAGCACAAAATATTATTAAAATTGTGATGTTTGTGTTTCCTTCCCCAGTATATACATTTTCTATGCTGGCATATGATGGAAATAACCTAAATTATGATAATAAAACAGAGTAAAAAATGCTTTAAATATATATTTCTGTATTAGCTGAAAATTTTTTTAGACCTTTCACAAAATGAATCTCATTTAATAAAATAAATGAGTTGAACTCACACAAAGTGTAGAGGTAAAATCACATAAGGAAAACTTGGACCCAAAAGATACATGACTCAATTTAGGTGTTCACATCAAGTCTAAAAAGGACATTCTTTAACTTTTGTTTACAAATTTATGCCATTATGAAGATGTGGTTTTTAATCTCAACATGTCCACTTCAGTGCTGCCCAAGAATCATACTACATTTTCAGGACCAATTCTAATATCAGTTATCCTGGCCTGGGTTCTCCCCAGAAGCAGACTATGAGAAAGGATTTGAATTTAAGACATTAATTTGAGAGATGAAATAGAGAAGTTAAGAAAGTCACAGAAGGGTGTTATCAATCTAGTTACCACCATTAGCCACCAGAGCTCAACCATCCTGGAAAATCTACAAGATTATATCAAACCTGCCTCAGAATTGTTCTGAACAAAGGGTGAGGAAATTAGGATATGTGCATATTCTTTCTTCTATTTGACATTACTTGACAGTTGCTTCTGGGAGCATTGAATCTGTAGCACTTTTTACCTGCCCCTTATGTAGACCAACAGAAAGCCCTCAGATGGAGTCATGAGTGCCTTGGGATGAAGCCATCATCGTTAATAAGAAGAGATTTAGTCTCTTTTTCTTCCTGATTTTATAGGAATCAAAGTTTACTACAAAGTTATTAGAAAATTATGCCAGAGATTTTTTAGGTCTGCGATAGATAATAGACAGAAGCTGGCAGTGCACTTTGGCTCCCAGCTTTAAGTCTTTGTGGAAAGACCTTATCTATAATAAGTCTGGATTTTTTAGCATATGTGATCAGAAACAACAGTAGTGTGCATAAATTGAATGACATAATAAAAGTTTACTGAGACGTTAAGTAAGAAGCAAATATAGTTATCACCTTTGTCTTAGTCCGTTGGACTGCTATAACAAAATACCCTGGACTGGTGGCTTATAAACAACAGGGATTTATTTCTCACAGTTTTGGAGGCTGGGAGTTCAAGATCAGGGTGCCAGCATGGTCAGGTGGTGCCTTTTCACTGTATCCTCATGGTGAAAGGGGCTAGGGAGTTCTGTGGAATCTTGTTTTCGTTTTTTTGTTTTGTTTTGTTTTGTTTCTAAAGAAAAGTTGACTGACATCTTTATTGCTTTGGAGCAGGGTGGGGTTGGGAGTGCCCAGGAGCCCTTGGTGGAGTAAGCTCACTTCCTCTTTGCCATCACAAGCTACTGGCATGTGCAGGATGACACTGGTTCTACGGATGGTGGCATGTGCAGATCTGGGTGGTACTGGTTCTTATGGATCATGTGTGGGAAGCTGCTGAGGGTGGCCCAAGCTTTCTTGTTGATGGTGTTCTGCACATAGGAGGTGGTCAGCTTTTGCTGGCCGGAACTCTGCTTCATGAAGACTACCCTACCTTTGCCGTTGCCTGTAGGATCGCTTTTATAATAGTACTAATCTTTTATGAGGGTTCCACCATCATTGCATAAGTACCTCCCAAATGCCCTACACAAGTGTCATCACCTTCAGAGGTGAGGATTCCAACATATGAATTTGAGGAGGACACAAACATTCAGACCATAGGAACCTTGAAGCATTTTGTGTCTCTTGTGTGGATTAGACTACAATGATTGCATGAATCAGTTTTCCAACAACTCAAAGTTTTTCCCTGTTTGTATACTTGAAAAATTTGTCAAAGAAGCGGTTGCTCATTTTTTCCCCCAATACACCAAAAACCAATCCATTTAATGATTACAACTACCAGTTTTTTAGTGTCTTCACTGAAAAGCATTGAAAAACATTTTATATATATTGCATAACCTAAAAGTAGAAAGTAGCCCCATTTACATGAGGAATTAAAAAAAAAAAAAAGAAGTAAAGGCATTTACATTCCTGTTGGTCTTCAAACTATATTAAATTTATTTGTTAACAAAGTTGTAACATGCAGTTAACATTTTCAAAATAAATCCATTCCACATAGTTTTTTTTTTTAAAAAAAGATAAGTTAGTTCTTCTGAAATCATGGAAATCAAATAAACTAAAAGTCAGGGTACCTGGAAAACACAGTTAAACAGATGAGAATTCAGAAAGGATACAGATCAGTTATTATTTACTGATAGACTGAAGATTAACAATGAGAAATATAAAAGAAAAATATTGATTTATTCTGCAAAAATATATTGAGTGGCTACTTGTGCAAAAAATCTGAAGGCTTTATTTGACTATGAGGATGGTGAAAATTTATAATTTTACTTACCATATTTGTGAGTCTGTTCGAATTTATCCAAGTATTGCAGAGGCAGTTTTCACACCCCAGGGTCCAGAGAGAAAGTGAAGGGTTCTATATAGAAAGAAAAGCACAGTCCATAATATAGAAAAGTAGGAGACTATCAAAAATGTTTGAAATTGCCTTCAATTAAAAAGTGCTTTACTAAATTTAGAAACAAATAGAAATATGGCAAATGACATATATCAGAATAGACTAAGAACACAGTAATACATACAAGGTTAATTTTAATGTAGGGTATTTATGGAAACACATTATATGGAAATTAGGAATATCAGTGCTTATATTTGAACATGGTATGATAGTGTGAAAAGTAGGCTCCAGAAACATAATTACAAAATATCAATGAGAAGAGAAAGCACAATAAAAAAGCTGATGGGTGCCTTTTCAAATGTCCCCAGGATAAGGACTAAGTTTATTGATATCTGAAATACTGCAATTATAAAATAATAGTAATAATAATAACTAACATCCTGGATTTTCTCATACACAAGAATGGGTTTTAACTAAAGATGGACCGGATAAATATGATTCGATTTTTGAAATGGAGCTATAAAAATGTAAAAGGTGGGAGAATTTTTTAAATTGATGTCTACTTTTAAGGATAGATTTCGAATCGACAAGTTTAATAATTAACATTGAAGGCAGTTAATCTAGTGAGTCTTATTGTGATTCTCCAGAATATTTCCAAAACCAGTTTGACCATAAGAATCCCTTGGGGTATTTGGTAAATCTGTATTTTCCACAGACACACAAGGTGAACATTATGATCAAGTAAGTTGAACACACTATAAATGCGTTCTTTATCTAACCTGAAAACGCATTTTCTTTGGTGACTGCATATTCAAGATAAACAATCTTTTGTAAAGATGAGACAATTGGATGGAGTACTTTCTCACAGGAGCAATTTCCCCCTAAGAACTTCCTACTTCAAGTTCAAGCAAAAAAAGAAAAACAAACAAACAAACATGCCTCACATTAGGCAACCTTAGGATGCAGCATTTTTCCAAGCAGTTCTAAATCCAACCACAAGCTATCTCCAGATGCCTTTATTCCCACTATTTTTTCTACTTAGTCCTCCGGATTTTGCTGCAGAATGAAAATGAAATAAAGGATAATTTCACTGTAGTTCAAGGTTAACACAACCTTGTTTTAATAACACATTGAAAGCTCTTAAGAATATCCCCATGCAGTGTAAATTAATTGTTAAGAAAGCCATTCGACTGTAAATGACTTGAAGTTTCTTATTCGTAATTGTATCTGCAGTGTCGAGGACAATGCCTGTAACAAAAGAAACAATACATATTTGTGAGATAATAAAAATGAATGACATATATTTGTAATATTTGAAATAAATTAGTCACAGCCAATCATATGAATGCTGGACAGCAAACCCATCAGTAGGTTGCATAGTCCCAGGGTTATGGAACATTATTTTAATGGAGGTGAAAAAAATGTGTACATGGGGGAGGGTTGAAAAGGATTTAATTGTAGCAATATCTTTAGGCTTTATATAGAAAAAAACAATCTGGAGTTTGGGTAGATAGTTCTCAGATCACAAGAAAATGTCTGGAGTAAAGAAGTGTAGCCATAACATAGAAGAAAATAGGGGGGAAAAAGGAACTTTAGGGATAATAGGACATCTTTGAGAAAACACAGGGGGAAAAAAGCTTAAAATATTTATAAAAGACAAAAGGGTATAAAGAAAAAGCAAATCTCTCAAGAATTTATTTACCAAAAATGATGGTAAGCGGCAGGGGATTTTTCCCCAGCCACTGAAGATATTACTGACATATAACTATTGTTATTTTTTTTTGTGGTTTTAAAGTATTTACTTTTGAATAGGTAGTACCTGCACTTGCTCAAAATTCAGAAAGAACAAGGAAAAAATAGAGTGAACCCTTGCCTCCATCCCACCCCATTCCTTGGCTGCTTAGTTACCTACCTCAGGGCTGCTCCTCCACAGCTAGTTTTGTATATATCCCTCTAGATAATGTTCTATGCATATCACTGCTATCAGTAGGATTTAGGAAGCTTTGATCCTAAGGTGCCCACACCCATAATGCACTGCAGTATGACGAGTGCTGAGGAATCTTCTCCTGTAGTCACCCTTTTCTCACAGCTTAGTCACTTACGTTCTTTCACTTGAGAAATAAGCCTAAACAGTATGATCCTTAGTACTAATGAATAATGATTTCATTGCTTCCTTATTTGCACTTACATATAGAGGCCTTCAGCACATCCATTAATTTGGGATTGACATGTTTGAGGGATTGAAGTGTGTTCTTTGGAAGAATTCAATCATAGTCATTTATTATTTTTAGACATTTGTAGTTAGGAGGGGGAAAATGTATCCCCCCAGGAATAACGAATACTGTTAGTATTTAGAGAATTTAATCTTGAGAATACATATAATTTTAATACGTCTTTTCCCAAACGTTTTTAGATGGGTCTTATTTGCCATTCAAACAATTTTATAAACCAAAGCAGTTTACAATATTTTATGACTAATATTCTTTTATTCAAGTGACAGAAAAGTCAACTGCCATTGACCTAAATAAACAAGAAATGTATACATAATGTATAAAAACATGTATGTATATTTTAATAGAACAACCCAGGGGAGGGCTTGGCATCGAGTGCAGCTCTATCAAGAGAATCATCATAATTTTCTCTAGACTCTGCCCTCCATTTAGTGAGCATCATTTCCAGGGTGGCTATTCTCATAGACGCAGTAGTGCAGGTCCCTACTACATCTGCTCAATCCATACCATTGAGAGTAGAAAGCATCTGTTCAGGCCTTCTTACAGGAGAGAGAAAAAAAATAGTTTGACAAAAGCCCCAGGCAAATACATCCTTGTGTGTCCGATCATGTAACCTCAGTTTCATCAGTTAATGTGATGGTGTTAGCGTGGGGCTGTGGGGAGTGCCATGTCATAATTGATATGAAGTCTTAAGGGCTTACCCCTGAGCGAATATGGAGTCCATCCCCCTGAAACACAAGGCTGAGAATAGGCGAGGAGGGAATGCCAAAGAAACAGGTAGTAGTTGATATTAAAAGGGAAAGATGGAAATGGCTGCAGAGGGGACAAATGTCCACAACAAAACTACACAAAGAAATTGGAAGTTATTACTTTTGAGGTAAAATTTCATGGGTATATCTAACAAGCATCCTGAACAGTGGTAAACTATATAGCCTTTCCTACAAGTTTTAAAGCGAAGTATATTTTCTGTTGTGTATATAGGAAAAATGTTATTTCAATAACATTGGACAACCTAAGAGACCCCACCAGGGAACTTTTACAAATAGATTCTTTTATTGACTTAGGGGAAATTTAGCAATGAAATTCAAGTACATGAAAGGTTATTTAAAAGGCTGGTAGCCAGCTGTTCTCAATTTGTGCAGAGGCTGCCACCACGGACATGTGTTTAGGTTGGCACGCAAAGGGCCTGTAGATAATGTTAAGTGCCAAAAGTTCAGAAATAAGAGAAGCAAAACCAATGAATCACTGAGCTAGTAATTAGTAAAAGTTTATTGTATACACACAAAAAAGACAGTTTGTAAACCAGGAACACTCCAACCTAAACATGGAATGAGGCTCGGGGGTATATTGTTATAAAGCAGCTTATACACTATTTATACTTCACAGTCATTGGTTCTAATACTAGAATTTTCAGTGGTGACCTCATATCAACTTGGGGAAACAGTTCAAGTTTTGCTTATGATTTCCAGAACATAAGAAATGACCGAGGTTAGTCTTGCAAAATAAGCTAAATTAAGCTTTATTTGTATGACTAAACTGGTTTTATCTGCTCAGGGAATATTCAAGACTGATCTTTGCTTGGTTTTGATTTTAACGTAAGTTAAGACTTTCTTGTTAGTGTAGTTATGAAATCCCAGGATACCTTGACAAGGAAGGTTCTGGAAGTTACTCTGGAGGCCTCTATGTAATAAAATGGTTGGGGCGGGGTGTGTTTTGTTTTACTCATATGATTCAAAGAAATTCTGCTTAAAGGGTAAACTGGATGACGTTTTAATAATATTTAATAAACATAGATTTTTTTTTAAGATTGATATTTTAAGCTGAAAAACATCAGCCAGAAACAAACTGAAATAAGACAAACCCTTTTACAAATAGAATTAAATCTCCAATTTATCATTTAGAATACTAAATCGGCAAAATATGAGTGATTATATTTTAAAGATTACAGCAAATGTATCTTAAAATATCATCTTAAAATCTTGTTTAAATTGCTACCTTTAAAACAAAATCTATACAGCATGTAAACACCTGTGGTGCAGGATTTTTAGAACATGGGAATGAGTCGTTCTATGAAATTAAGACCAATAGTTTTTCTAATGGCATAAAATCAACCATTTTTCAGGTCTGTGCAATTTAAATCATATTAGCATACATTAGCTAGAAACCAAACTTCAGTTCTACTAGTCAGGGAACTTGTGTCAAGTAATTATTAGGTATAACATTACTGTTATTGCTCATAGCTATGCATGTGTCCTTTTGAGAAAGTATCACACACTTTAGAAGGAAAATGCAAAGCAAAAATACTGCAAACTGGCAATCAAAAGTCCATTAGAATCTACAGTTTTTCTGTTAGCTTTGTAATAGTCCACATTTCGCTTTTTTGTATTCTGACTATGCATAAATGGCACCGTAACAGCCAACACTTTAATGATGTCCCATAATGACAGTGAATAATGCTTTTTTATAACAGTAGAAATTATAGTATATGGAAATAAAATCTTTGAATTTACATGATATACTCATGAAAGCCAATATGAAAAAAAGAATTGCATGTAGAAATTGGGGAATGGGCTTTTAGATTTTCATAGTTATTAAGAAATGTTGCTCCTCTTAAATGAGTAAATTTGTTACCAGTATAATTAATCTCTGTGATTAATTATATCACAAACAACAACAAATACTTGGTTTTAGATTTTGAGTCATGTAATTAGTGCAAGTTTTTGTATGTGTGTTGGGGGGGTCAGCATTAGAGCAAAATTGTATGAAAAGAAAGCGATAGATTATTATTATTTTGCTAAATGATGTCGAGCAAGACCCAGTTTTGATGAAAATGCATAAAGATTTATTTCCATGATTAATTTAGGTAACTGTTGTCAAACATTTTAGATTCCAAAAACGCAATAGGCTACTTAGATTTCAAAAAAACTATCATTACAAATGATAAAGGCGTCAGTCCAACAACAAGATATAACACTGGTAAATATTTATGCACACAACAAAGGAGCACCTAAATATATAAAGCAAACATTAAAAACAAACAAACAAAAAATACCTAAAGGGAGAAATACACAGCAATATAATAACAATAGGAGACTTTAATTACCTGCTCAAATCAGGCATAGATTATCCAGACAGAAAATCAGTAAGAAAACATTGACCTTATACAACATGTTATACCAGGTTGTATACAAAACATTCCATTCAAAAGCAAGAGAATATACATTCTTCTCAAACATACTTGGGACATTCTCCAGGACAGATTACATGTTATGCCACAAAAAAGTAATAAATTATAACAAATTGAAATTATACCAAGCATCTTTTTAAACAAAGTGGTATGAACTAGAAATCAACAAGAAAAATCCACAAGTATATTGAGATTAAACAACATGCTACTGAACACAATTAAGAAATCAAAAATAAATTAAAAATACCTAGAAACAAATGAAAATGGAAATACAACATACCAAGCAAAAGTTTGGGATGAAACAAAAGCTTTTGTTAGTTTGCTACCATATTATTGAACCTGTAAACAGAAGCCCTGAAGGATACCATAGCCAGGTTACCAAAGGACGTGTCCTCTGGGAAGCAGCTACAAAAGCCAGGGTACCACATTGGTACACAAAAGCTCCTTTTTCAGAGACACTGGCAACCTGTGGTGGGGCAGAGGAAGAGTTAGAAGATGGTGCCCAATGGAATTCTTTGTCTCTGGAGAAGATTGTATCAGCTTCTAATGTGTGTTTACTTAGAAGTCTGCTCCATAGTCTGCGGGGTGAATATAAGCTAATAGGCCTTTTTTATAAACGAGGTGTTTCAGTCTGCTGCCTCTTCACTGTGCCCTGCGGTGTAATAAGTTAAACACTGTTTCTCCATTTGTTATTGTCCTGTGGGACCCATGATCATAAACCCAGGAGTCACGAGAGCCACACAATCAAGGGATGTCCTCTGGGCAGCAGCCACAATAATCAGGTCACCCAATGTGTGCACCAGCTCCCTTCTAGAAGCTACTGGCAACCTGCAGGATGGCAGAGAGAGAGCATAAAGAAGACACCTGCCAGCCTCTGTTTTTGGAAAGTATTTCAGTCGGCCTCTAGAGGTGTGTTAAATGATATCTGCCTGTTGTGCTGAAGCTTTAAGATAAGCAATTAGTCCTCTTTCACAGAAAGACTGCCCTTTTCAGTTGGCTGCCTCTCTGCTGGTCTCTGGGATATGGCCAAGTGAGTATCCGTCAACCATCTCTTGGTTCACTATAGCCTTTTGGATTCTGTGGACACAAAGCCCATTAGCTTTAATGGCTAGATTTTTAGAGGGTTTGTATCTCTGGTGCAGGCCCTAAAAGCTGGGATGCCAGATATGAGGATCAAACCCTTTACTTCTCAGGGAGAAAGTTGGAATTGTGAGTTCTCTCTGGATTGTGGATTGCTCCACTGGGAGTGGAGTTTATGGTGAAATTGTGTCTCAGCCTCTCCTACCAACTTTATTGTTTTTTGTCTCATTTGCCTTATGTGTAGGAGTCACTCAGCGAGTTTTGGGGTGTCTTTCATAGAAAATTGTTCCATATGGAGGTGTATACTCAGTGTGTCCATGGAAAGAGTTGAGTTCAGGATCATTTTCCTTTGCCATCTTGGACTGGAACTAATTGAATAATTTAATTAAAAATAAAAAGGACTTATATAATATCTGTTATACCTTTTTGTTTTAAACTGTCTCTTGAAATGCTTAATCTTTAACTGAATGTCTTCTGTAAAGAAATAAGAAGTAATTTAGGAACAGATGAGGAGACATGGTTCACCTTATCATTGGCCATGAATTCTTCTAAAATATTTGTGTGTGTGTGTGTGTGTGTGTGTTGTCTTTTAATAGGCTTAGAAACCCATGTATTCTTCAGAATTACATCTGGGAAATATTAATTTTGAAATGTGTATGCATTCAAAAGCATGTGAGTGACAGAATTTGTAAGATAATCTCTAGAGAAATCTCATGTAAAGTGTAAAAATAAAGAAAACACTGAGCAAGGATCATAGCTCCCCAAGGAAGCATAAGACATATTCACACATTTATCTCTCGCTTGAAAAAACTAATATCCACATCAGATTGAAATGATATATAGTTATTGTGTGTTGTTTTTTTATCCATTTGAGTTGTACATTCCTTTATTTATTATTTACTATGTATTACTAAACTCTTTTTAAATCTGTTAAACACCAGCTATATATAGGCATTGCAATAACTTTTAGAAACTCAAACTTGATGAAGGCAATCTCGTGCATGCTGCTATGGAGACATATACTTGTAAAATATCAGGTGTTTGTCCGATTACCAGGTGAATGAACTCTGAAGGCTGTTAGGTGTTTGGATTGGAGCTCAGGAACAATGCCTGGGGCAGACAGAGATTTGGGGGTTATCAATGCAGAGGAAGCCATTGTTATGGATGAAATTGAATAAGGAGAGTTCATACAATGAGATGAAAGTAAGACTAAATATGAAATTATAGGGAATAACTATTTAGAAAAGAAAAATGCAGAAAAGGCATCTGGAAGCAAGACTGAAAGGTGTCACATGACCTTTGGGCCAACTGAGAGTATGGTCATACATACTAAGAAAGATAAAGTTTTAAGAAGAATGCGATAGTAAATAGTGACAGATGCTGTAGAGAGTCAAGCAGATGAACACCAAATACTCATTGGATTTGGGGAGTGGAGGCTATTAATTGCTGTAAAGCAGTTTGGATGAAGTGCTGGGGGCCAAAACTAGCCCTCAGTCATTTCCAACAATTTGAGGAGGAAATTCAGGCAGGAAATGAATGACACTGAGTATAAATTACACTTCTAATATGCTAGACTGTGGGAAAAAATAAACTGCGTACATAATGGGGGAATTGGCCTTAAGGGAATATTTTAGTTGTGTGTTTCTTTAATTTCATTGGCTATACTAAACATGGAAACATTTCAACGTTAGGCATCTGTGCCAATAGAAGAGGGACTGAATAGACAGGACAGAGAAAGTGCAGATGATAAAACATGGTCCCAGAGCAGGTACAGTGCATAGGACCATATTCCAGAGGACCACAATTAGAATGTAGGCACGAGTGTTTCTGACTGAAAAAATATCAGTCACTCAAGGTCCTAAGCACATCCTGTTTTCTGAAAGACTTTGAAGAATCTACATGACATGCTCAGGAAGTGTTCGGTCATGAAAAAAATATCTTCAGCATTGGAAGCATCTCACTTCCTCCCCATACTTCCCAAACAAAATGAATATTCACTCACATATGTACGTCTATTGCTACTTGGTGCAGAGTTGTTAAGTTGTCTCAGAGATCTCATGGAACACAAAACCTGAAATATTTTCTATCAGGCCTAATACAGAAAAAGTTTGCTAACTCTTCATCTTAGCAAACCTTACAAAACTTAGTATTAACAGTAGCATTATGGGTCATAAACCTGACCTCTATTGTTTGTGCTTTTTAAAATTATAATTCATATGTTATATACAAAATGTAGTATTGAGTTTATGAGAAAGTCTGTTTCACTTGTTGCCTACTCTCTAAAACCAAACTGAATATTTCTAAAATTCCAGGTCTTGAACCAGTAAGCTACTTATCATGGATAATATTAAAAGTAGAAATTAGAATTATTAACCATTTAGATATAAATTCAACAAATATTTTTTTAGGCACCTACTATGTGTCAGACACTGTTATCAATACAGGAGAAAGATTATAAACAACATGAGTTTTTTGTGTGTTTTTTTTGTTTTTTTTTTAGACTCCGCATGTAAGTGAGATCATACAGCATTTGTCTTTCTCTGACTTATTTCACATAACATGATGCCTTCAATTTCCATCCATATCATTGCAAATGGTGGGATTTCCTCATTTTTTATAGCTGAATAATATTCCATCGTTTGTATCTCACAACTTCTTTGCCCATTCATCCATTGATGAACACTTCTTTCCATGTCTTGACTATTATAAACAATATCACTATGAACATGGAGGTGAAGATATCTTTTTGAGTTAGTGTTTTTGTTTTCTTTCTATATATACCCATAAGTGGAATTGCTGGATCTTCTGGTAGTTCTATTAATTTTTTGAGGGCTCTTCATACTGTTTTTATAATGGCTGTATCAATTTACAATCTTCCCAAGAGTGCACAAGGATTTCCATTTCTCCACATCTCTCCACCATTTATCTGGTCTTCTTGATGATGGTCATTTTAATAGGCAAGAGGTGACATCTCAATGTTTTTAATTTGCATATCCCAATGAATCGTTGTATTGAGCATTGTTTCATTACCTGTTTGGGCTTTCATATATCTTTTTGGAGAAATGTTTATTCAGGTCCTTTGTCCATTTTTAAATTGGGTTACTTATTTAATTTTTTTTTTGCTACTGAGTTGTATGGCTTCTTTATATATATTTTTGGATATAAAAACCTTATCAAATATATGGTTTGCAAATATTTCTCCCATTCCCATAACTTGTCTTTGCATTTTGTTGATGGTTACTTTTGCTTTGCAGAAGGTTTTTAGTTTGATGTAGTCCCACTTGTTTTTTATTTTATTTTGTTGTTTGTGTATCTGGTGTCACATCCTGAAAAGTATTGCCAAGATCCAAGTCAAGGAGCTTTATTCCTACATTGTTTTCTAGGAGTTTCATGGTTTTCGGTCTTACATTTAAGTCTTTAATCCATTTTAAGTTGATTTTTGTGAGTGATATAAGATATGGGTCCAGTTTCATTCTTTTAGTTGTGAATATTAAATTATCACAGCCTCATTTATTCAAGAGGTTGTATTTTCCCCTTTAAGTATTCTTGGCTCCCTTATCAAATATTAGCTGACCATATATTTCCAGGCTTTCAATTATGTTCCATTCATCTATTTGTCTGTTTTTATGCCAGTACCAGACACTTTTGATTATTACAGCTTTGTAATATAGTTTGAAGTCAGGAAATGTGATGCTCCTTATTTGGTTTTCTTTCTTAGAATTACTTTGGCTATTTGGGGTCTTTTGTGGTTACATATAAATTTTAGAAGGGTTTTTTCTTTTTTTGTAAAAATGGCCACTATATCTTTTTTTTTTTTTTTTAAAGATTTTATTGGGGAAGAGGAACAGGACTTTTATTGGGGAACAGTATGTACTTCCAGAACTTTTTTCCAAGTCAAATTGTCCTTTCAATCTTAGTTGTGGAGGGTGCCGTTCAGCTTCAAGTTGTTGTCCTTTCAGTCTTAGTTGTGGAGGGCGCAGCTCAGCTCCAGGTTCAGTTGCCATTGCTAGTTGCAGGGGGCGCAGCCCACCATCCCTTGCGTGACTCGAGGAATTGAACCAGCACCCTTGTGGTTGAGAGCCCACTGGCCCATGTGGGAATTGAATCGCCAGCCTTCGGAGTTAGTAGCACTGAGCTCCAACCGCCTGAACCACCGGGCCAGCCCCAGGCCATTATATCTTGATAGGGTTTTCACTGAGTCTGTAGGTTGCTTTTGGGAGTGTTGACGTGTGTTAATATCAATTCATCCCATCTGTGAACATGAAACACCTTTCCATTCATTTGTGTCTTCTTTGATTTCTTTCATCAAAGTATTTCACAATATTTTATTGTTTTCAATGCTTTTGTAATGGGATTGCTTTCTTAACTTACTTTTTTAAATAGTTTGTTGTTAAGTGTATGGAAACTGATTCCTATATATTTATTGTGTATCATGCAACTGTACTAAATTTATTTGTTCTAACAGTTTTTTGCTGGTGTCTTTAGGATGGTTTATATATAAATCATATGATCAGCAAATGGAGATAATTTTATTTCTTTCATTTTGATATGGATGTCTTGTATGTATGTATGTATGTATGTATGTATGTATTTATTTTACTTTACCTAATTGTAATGGCTAGGGCTTCCAGTACTATGTTGAATAGAAATAGTGAAAGTGGCCACCTCTGTTTTCTTCCCTGATCTTATGAAAAGGTATTTTAACTTTTACAATTGAGTATGATATTAGCTGTGGCTTTATCATATGTGGCCTTAATTATACTAAGGAACTTTCCTTCTATATCCAATTTCCTGAGCATTTTTATCATGAAATGATGTTGTATTTTGTCAAATGCTTTTTCTGTATCTATTGAGATGATCATATGATTTTTATCTTTCATTCTACTAATATGATGTATCACATTTATTTATTTGTATATGTTGAAGCATCATTGTATCTCACGAATAAATCCCACTTGATCATGGTGAGTGATCCTTTAATGTGCTGTTGAATTTACTTTGCTAATATTTTGTTGAGAATTTTAAAATCTATATTCATCAGGGATATTGCTCTATAATTTTCTTGTAATATCTTGATCTGGCTTTGGTATCAGGGTAATGCTTGCCTCATCAAGCGAGTTTGGGAGTCTTTCCTCCTCTTTAATATTTTGGAAATATTTGAAAAAGATTGGCTTTAAGTTTTTTGTTTTGTTTTGTTTTTTAATGTTGGTATAATTCACTAGAGAAACCATGTGGTCCAGGGCTTTTCTGTGTTGGGAGCTTTTGACTAACAATCAGTGTCCTTTCCTTACTCATTGGTATGTTAGACTGTTTATTTCTTCATGATTTAGTCTCTAATAGGTCATATATTTTTATATTATTTATTTATTGTATGGTATCCAGCTCAGTGGCATAATTGTTCATAGTAGTTTCCCCTTTGTATTTCTACAAAGTCTAATACTTTGTATTTCTGTGATAGCAGTTGTAAGATCTTTGTTTCTGATTTAACTTATTTTAATCTTTTCTTTGTGTAATCTAGCTAAAGTTTTGTCAATTTTGTTTATCTTTTCAAGAACCAGCTCTTATTTTCACTGATCTCTTCTGTTTATTTTCTGGTCTCTATTTTAATTATTTCTGCTCTGATCTCATTATGTGTAAAATGAGACTGAGATTTTTTTTTCTTTTTTTCTTTCTTAATATAGGCATTTAATACTGCAGACTTCCTTCTTAGAACTGCTTTTGCAGCATCTCATAGATTTTTGATATGTTGTACTTCCATTTTCATGTGATTCGAGATTTTTCTTGATTTGTCTTTTGATTTCTTCTTTGAACCATTAGTTGTTCATGAGTATGTTTGGTCTCCACATATTTATGAATTTGTTACAAAAACTGTAGCAAGAGAAAAATAAAGATGATTATATAATGATAAAGAGGTCAGTCAGTTCAACAAGAGGATATAACAATTGCAAACATACAGGCACCTATATTAGAGCATACATACATATATATATATATTCAAATATTAATAATTATTTAATATATTTTTGTGTTCCAATATTGGGTGAGTTTTTGTCTTAAAGTCTGTTTTGTCTGATACAAGTATAGCTACTCCTGCTCTTTTTTGGTTTCCATTTGCATGAAATATTTTTTTCTAGTCCTTCAGTTTCTACTTGTATCTTTAAAGCTTAAATTAATCTCTTGTAGGCAGTATATAGTTGGGTTTTATTTATTTATGTTTTTATCCATTTAACCACTCTATGTATTTTAATTGGAAATTTTAAACCACTTACATTTAAATTAATTATTGCTAGTTAAGGACTTATCACCATTTTGTTAATAGCTTTCTAATTTCTTTGTGTTTCTATAGTTCTTCCTTTCTTGATGTCTTTCTTTGTTAGCTGATAATATTTTGTTTGTGGTATACTTTGAACTTTTCTCTATTGTTTGTGCATCTGTGGTTAACATGAGACTTTGTAATACCTCTTATTGTTATAAGCATCGATTTTAAGCTAATAACAACTGAACTACAATTGCATAAGGAAGTTCTACCCATTTACTTGCACCCCTCAATTTATGTTGATGTCCCAATTTACATGTATTTATCCATTAGCATAATATTGTAACTATATAACAATTTTGTCTCTTAACCTGAATGCTAGATTTCAAAGTGACTTACATACCATCATTGCAGTATTAGGGTAATTTTAATTTGACTATATATTTATACTTACCTTTACCAGTGACTTGTACTTCCATATGTTTTCATGTTACTAATGAGGATCCTTTTGTATGAGGTTGAAGAACTCTTTTTAGCAGTTCTTGTAGGACGGTCTAGTGGTGATGAATTTCCTTAGGGGTGTTTGTCTGGGAATGTCTTTATTTCTTCTTTCTGAATGACAGCTTTGCTGGGCTAAGTATTCTTAATTAACAGTTGTTTTCTTTGACCATTTTGACTACATCATCACACTCTGTCCTGGCTACAAGATTTCTGCTCAGAAATGCTGATAGCCTTATGTTGATTCCCTTGTATGTAATGATTTTTCATTTTTCTCTTGCTGCTTTCAAAATTCATTTGTCTTTGACTTTTGAGAGCTTGATTATAATGTGTCTCTTTGGGTTGAATCTTTTGGGGGATCTTTGACCTTCCTATAGCTGTATGGCCATATCTCTACCCAGATTTGGACATTTTTAGCCTTGATTGATTGATTGATTGATTGATTGCCTCTTCAGCTACTTTATTAGCTCAGACATATCACACTAAAGGCACCTACCGCTGCTGCTGCTGCCCCCACCCCTGCAGTCTGGGTAGCTGGTTGGGCCATCTGAGTATCCATGGAGCTCCAATTCCTGGCCTCCCCACCTGACCTCAGCTGTGGATAGACTCCTTCTTTCTTATGAAGCCTCTGGAAGAAAACTGTGACAGATTGAAGGGCTGTGCTCTTGCCCTGCTGCTCATCAGGGTCCTTGCTACTCTCCCAACTGTAAAAAGTGTCCTCCTTCACTGAATTCTCATCATACAGCACATGACAGAACATCCAAAGCAGGTTGCCAGGCTCTCCTAAGGTCATTACAAGGGCCTGGAGGGGACAGATCACCTGCAGCTCCTTCTGCCCATTACAGAGGTATTTCTAGAGAAGTTTTGCTCACACTTTTAGCACAATGACATCCACTTGGATGTCTCAAAGATAATTGCAGAGTAGCAGGCGGTTGTTATGAGGGCTCAAACTAATGTGTTGGATGCTACCTGCTATTCACTCAGGTTAGCCTCTATTCAGTCAAACACCCACTGGTTACTGCTGCCCTCCTTGAGCAGCTTCTCCCGCTGCCTGCTCAGCTCCTCTGAGGAGAATAACCTCTGGCGATGGGCTTCTGTCTCCTGTCCAAGAGTATAGTCCACCATCTGTTCAGTGACGAATGCACCAACATCCTGGTCGTCAGGTAGAAGTTCTTTCCTGCTGAGTCCAGCCTCTTGCCATAATGCCCCCACCTTTTTGGGACCCATATTTTTGCATAGGCACCCCAGGATCTCCAGCAACAGGGAAGCAGCTTTGTCCAGGGGCCTCAGAGGTTTTGTAATCTCCTTGAAGAGCTCCGCCATGGGCACCCCACCATCCTGCAGAATTGGCGTTAACAGTTCTGCTAGGAAACGCAACACATGGGGGATGTCAATTTCCCTGTCTTTGGCCAATTAGGGGATTTCATACAGCCACTGGTAGTGCTGAGCAGTGGAGAGGTGCCAGGCACAGAGCAGCTGGTGCTGCAGCTGTCCCATACGTTCATGAGCAATGGCTTGGGCTCCAGTGTAGACTCGAGGCCATGCCGCACAAAGATGAAGAGCAGGGAGGGTGAGGCCAGTTCCTGCACACACTACCCGGCCTCCTTCATGTCACTGAAATGGAGGTATTCCTTAGTGATGGGCTTGGATTGCTTCTCCAGCTCCTCTTCAGGGAGCAGAGCCTTTGGTGGGCTCCCCGGGGGCAGGGTGGCTTCTCACCTCACAGCATCTACCAAGAGGCTGATCCTCCAAGAGGCTGGCTGCTTTATGCAGCCCCTCAGGCTGGGAGGACTGCTGTCTACTCTGCTCCTCCACTTCCTTGCTGAAGCCCTGCTCGGTGGCAGGTGTCTGTGAATGATCAAGCGGGTCCTCACGGTCACCTCCGTGTTCACTCTGGTCTAGGTGATCTCTCCGGTCCCCAGCTTTCTCACCTCGTTCCTGGCTCAGGCTAATCCTCTGGGCCACATGTCTGTTTTCGGTGCTTTCTGTAGGTGCTGCTTGTTGAAGGGCTGAGAAGTCACTCAAGGTACTAGTAGCTGGACAAGCAGCTTCTGATGCTGAGTCAGAGGGCGTGGCTCCTGAGCTTCTGCTGCCCTTGCCCCAAATCATTCGCTTTCCAGGTGCAAAGAGCTGGTTGTTAGAATCAATGGCCTGGCTTCCTGATCTTGGTGAGTTGTGAGGTGTCAGTAGGGAGGTGGCCCTTCCTGATGGGAACTGTGTTCCTGCCACTGTCACCCACAGGTGGAGGGCCACCCCGACATTTGGCACTGCCCTTGGCCTTTAGCTGCTGCACTTTTATGTTCCTGATGCTCGTTCTTCTCCGCCTCATTGTGGGTCAGTGCTCGTGGGACCCTCGTCCCCTCGTGTGGCACCTAATTGCTCCATCACAGACCAGCGTGTCTTGCAACATAAAGCAGATTCGGGATGAAGTTTTGTTTTCCTTAATGATTTTTTTTTCCATCTGGTTGAAATACTGATCTATTCGGGGCTTGGCTTTTTCAAAGTCCAGGTCTTTGCCAATGGTTGTGAGCAGACGGCAAAGGCATTCCAGGAACTCTTCATTGTGGTTGTAAAGGAGATGAACCATGCCGTCATGCCTTATGGCGTCTGTTAACATCTCCAGCTTGAACAACTCCCTGATAAACTCGATATTCCCTAAAGAGCACCACCGGGCCACGTCTCAAGCCTCTTCCTGGCCTTCCTTCAGGTGTCCCCATTTCTCTGCCCTAGTAGGTTCATCCATCTCTTTTCGCTTCGTCTCAAAAAAACTCAGCATCTTTGTCTTCTGCAAACTCCTCTGACATCAGTTCAACAGCGGTTTTCCCAAGTTTACAGTCTCTGTTGGCTTTTCTGTAGTGGGTACTTTGAGTGCCATGAGGCAGTGGCACATGTTGGCATAGGCCACAGAGAAATTGGACTCTGAAATGGCCCCTCAAAGATGAGGTCAGTGACCCCTTGGAGGTGTTCCTAAGTGCAGATGGCTGGATGTGTCACCTGCTTCATCAGCTGCTTGAACATCTGGGGTGTCACCTTCTTCAGGATGGAGCATGCCCTGCAGTACAGGTCCTAGGTTTTGCTGCCATTTGCATCCTCTGCCCTCTGTCCTTATCAGCTGCCATCTGCTTGCTGCTGGATATCCGTGCCTTCTTAGCTTTGTTCAGCATTGTATCTTTAGTCATTAACACTATGACAATGAGCTTGCTTGGCTCCTTTCAGGGGCCTTGCTGAGAGTGCCAGCATCCCAGACTAACCGGCCCTTGGGACAGCTCTCCACCTGGCCCATGGTTGCTGAGGGCTGGTTGGACAAGGGTGGCAAAGGATGGATCGAAGCCTGGGCCACAGTTTATACCTTGACGTCTAGTGGGATCCCATGGCTGCTGTGCTGTTTTATTGGCCTTATCCATCACCATGTCACTGATATGGGGCCATCCCTCGGGCTTCTGCATGCTGGCAAAGATGAACTGAAAGCCGAGCAGGAATTCATGGTCATACTGCTCTTTCTCCTCAAGGTTTGGAGGCTTCTGCTGATGTGACTTGTATTCATACTTCTGTTCCCCGGGCTGGGTGTTCTCCGCATTGAGAATTTTGTCTTCCTTTGAGTGTCTGGTCTCTCTGCTTCCTCAGGTCGCAGGGGCACACAGCTGCCTTCAGGCTCTGGACCAGGATCACTGTCTCCAGAAGGCAGATTTTCTACCTCTGGTCCTCCAGTTTTGCCTCCTTGAAGGCATCTAGAACATCTCTTACAGCTGTCTTCTTATTGAGCTCCTTAGTTTTCCGTCTCCTTGGCACAGATACTGCCACTGGGGTGGCTGATGCCACCTCTCAATTCTGGGATAGTTTGGAACAGGGATGCTGTCTGGAAAGAGCTGTTCCTCTGCTCCCTTCTCACTTCTTAGCTTCTCCTGCTTCTCTCCCTTTCTTCTTCCTCTTTCTCCATTTTCCTCCAGAGCAGGGGAAATAGTTGGAGCCGTAGCTGGAGTGGCAGAGAGGACAGTCGGGGGAGCCACCTCATAGGCCTGCTCCTTTGGCTCACTGACTGGGCTTGAGTCTACAGCTGGTGGCGAGGGGTCTCTGGTGAGCAGTTTCTCAGGTCAGGCATTTGGAGCAATGGGCATGGGGATTCGGAGGGATAAGCTGGGGGAGGGCGCGGGGCTAGCTCTGGGTTCTGGGTTCCACTCCAGCTCTGGTTCCGGATCCTCAGAAGGCACCATGCTATTAGGCCCAGGAAGAGTTTCTACCTTGGGAGATGCCAGGTGGATGGAAACCTAGGGAGGATTGGAAGAGAACTCAGATCTGGAATTGGTTTGCTAAGTGTCACTTCTACTTCCAGCATGGGTTCAGTGAGGGGAGGGAGTGAAGCCTGAACATTCAATTCCACCTATTCATGCATTCCAAAAATAGTCTAATTAGTTAACAACTAGAGTGGGAAGGCAAAGTTACTTAGGAACTGTTAATGTTCATTAGCTCTGTGTGTGGCCTTCTTGTGTATATAGGCGGTGGTAGTTTGCAAATGAAGTATATAAGCATAAGAAGTAAGAAGAAGGCAAGGGAACCTTAAGCTCACTTTCAATATGCCTTTTAACCAAGCACATCTAGCAGAAAATGATATTTATGCCTCATCCTAGATACACACACACAAACAAAACACACACACACACATATGTCTTAAGTATTTCTTTCAGTTGTATTGATGTATATATGTGTATATATACATATATACACATATATGTGTGTGTGTGTGTGTATATATATATATATATATATATATATATATATATATATATATTTGACATACAGCACTGTATAAGTTTAAGGCATACAGCACAATGACTTAACTTAATGTATCGTGAAATGATTACCACGGTAAGTTTAGTGAACATTCATCACCTTAAATAGAAACAAACAACAATTTTTCTCTTCTTCTGATGAGAACACTTAGCTACATTTAAATATACCATATAGCTGTGTGAACTGTAGTTATCATGTTCTATATTACATATCCAGTGTTTTATTATCTTATAACTAGAAGTTTCTATCTTAACTACCTTCACCCAATTCCCCTATCCCTCACCACTTGCCCTGGTAACTGCAAATTTGATCTCCTTTTCTATGAGATTATTTATTTTTGTTTGTTTTTGTTTTGTTTTCTTTTAAATTCCAGATATAAATATTTGTGTTTTTCTGTCTTACATTTCACTTAGCACAAGTCCTCAAGGTCTTCTCTTGTTGTTGCAAAGAGCAGGATTTCTTTCTTTTAATACCTGAATAATATTTGTGTGTGTGTGTGTGTGTGTGTGTGTGTGTGTGTGTGTGTGTGTGTTGTATTTTCCATTCATTTGGTGATGGATATTTAGGTTGTTTTCATGTTGTGGCTATTGTAAATAATGCAGTGAACATGGGAGTACACTCATGTGATAGTTCTATTTTAGTTCTATGGTAGTTCTAATTTTAATTTTTTGAGATATCTCCAAACTTTTCCATAGTGGCTGTACCAATTTACAGTCCCACCAACAGTGCACTGGATTCCCTTTTCTTCACATTTTCACCAGAATTTATCTCTTGACTTTTTGAAGATAGTCATCCTGACATGAGGTGATATCTCATTATATTTAATTTGCAATTTCTTAATGATTTTTGTGTTCAGCACCTTTTCATGTACCAGTAGATATCTTCTTTGGAAAAATGTCTACTCAGGTAGTTTGCACTTTTATTTATTTATTTACTTACTATTGAGTTACGAGTTCTTTATATATTTTAGATATTAACACCTTATCAGATGTATGATTTGCAAATATGTTTTCCCATCCTATAGGTTACCTTTTCATTTTGTTGATCATTTCTTTTGCTGTAAGGAAGCTTTTTAGTTTGATGTGGTCCCACTTGTTTTCTTTTTTTGTTTTGTTACTTGTGCTTTAGGTGTCATATCCAAAAAATCATTACCAAGACCCATGGCAAGGAGCTTTCCTCCTGTGTTTTTCTTCTAGGAATTTTATGGTTTAAGATCTTACATTTAAGTCTTTAATTCATTTCAATGTCAAATTCAAGTTAATTTTTGTGTATAGTGTATGATAGGGATCTAGTTTTACTTTTTTTACATGTAAATATCCAATTTTCCCAGTATCGTTTATTGAAAAGAATGGATTTTCTTTATTGAGTATTTTTGGTTTGCTTGTCAGACATTAGTTGACTATAATCCATGGGTTTATTTCTGGACTCTCAGTTCTATTCCATTGATTAATGTATCTGTTTTTATACCACTAACATACTGTTTTGATATTTATAGCTTTGTAATATAGCTTAAAATCAGGAAATATGGTTCCTTCCTCCTGTTGTTGTTTCTCAGAATTGCTTTGGCTATTTGAGAAATTTTGAGGTTCCATACAAATTTTAAGATCATTTTTACTACATATATATATGTATATATATATGTAGTATATTTATATATATATATAAAATGTCACTGGAATCTTCATAAGGATTGCTTTGAATCTACAGGTGGCTTTTGGTAGTATGGATGTTTTAACAGTATTCTTTCAATCCTTGAAAATGGGATATCTTTCAATTTATTTGCATCTTCCTCAATTTATTTTTTTCACTGTCTTGTAGTTTTCTGTGTAGAGGTCTTTTACTTCCTTGGTTAAATTTATTCCTAGGTATTTTATTGATTTTGATTTTTTGTAAATGGGATCTTTTCAAAAAAATGTTTTTTTGTCAGATAATTTGTTGTTGGTGTATAGAAACTAATTTTCGTATGTTATTGTGTCTTGCAACTTTACTGAAATTGTTTATATCTATAACTTTATTGGTGACATTCAGGATTTTCTCTATAAAATCACATCATCTGAAGATACAATTTTTGTCTCTTCCTTTCCAATTCTGGTACCTTTTTATTTGTTTGTTTTTTTAATGGCTCTGGCTCGGAATTACACAACTATATTAAATAGGTGTGTTGTCAGTGGGCATCTTTATCTTGTTCCTGATCTCAGAGAAAAATATTTCAACTTTTCACTGTAGAGTGTAATATTAGCTCTGGGCTTGTCATTTATGGCATTTATTATGTTGAGATACGTTCCTTTCATACCTAATTTGTTGAGAGTTTTTATCATGAATGGATGTTGAATTTTCTCAGATGTTTTTTTTGCATCTATTAAGATGATCATATTTTTTTTCCTTTCATTCCTTGTGATGTCTCACATTTATTGATTTGTGTTGTTCAATCATTCTTGCACCCCAGGGATAAATCCCACTTGAGCATAGTGAATAATCCCTTTAATGTGCTGCTAAATTCTGTTTGCTAGTATTTTGAGAATTTTTGCATTGATAGTAATCAGAGATATTGGCCTGTAGTTTTCTTTTCTTGTAGTGTCCTGTTCTGCCTTTGGTATCAAGGTAATGCTGGCTTCAAAATGAGTTGGGGAGTGTTTCTTCTACTTTGATTTTTTTGGAAGTGTTAGAGGAGTATCAGTGTTATTAATAATTCTTCTTTAAATGTTTCATGAAATTTACCAGTGAATCCATCTGGTCCTAGGCTCTTTTTCATTGGAAGATTTTTGATTACTGATTCAGTCTTCTTACTATTAATGTGTTCTGATTTTTTATTTCTTCATGATTTGGTCTTAGTAGCTTGTGTTTCCATGTATTTATCCATTTTTCTAGGGTATCCAGTTTTTTAGCATATAGTTGTTCTTAGCAACCTCTTATGATCCTTTGTATTTCTTTAGTATCAGTTGTAATGTCTCTTCTTTCATGCATCATTTTGTTGATTTAGGTTCTCTTCCTTTTTTCCTTGGTTAGTCTAGCTAAAAGTTTGTTCTCTGACAAGATATATGGAATTGATAAACTCTTAATTTTGTTAATCATTTCTATTGTGTTCCTGTTCTAGATTTCATTTATTTCTGGTCTAATCAATGTTCTTTCTTTTGCTAAATTAAGGATTAGTTTGTTTTTAGTGTTCTAGTGCTTTGAGATGTAAAGTCATGTTATTTATGATCTTTTCATTTTTTGATATATATGCTCATTACTATGAACTTCCTGTTATAACTGCATTTGTTGATTCCATAAGTTTTGTTATGTTGTGTTTCCATATTCGTTTAACTCAAGATAACTTTTTTATTTCCCCTTTAATTTTTCTTTCAATCTATTGGTTGTTTAGAATGTTGTTTAACTTCCAAAATTCATGAGCTCTTCAGTTTTACACTTGTTTTTTAATTTCTCCCTAGGTTTTGGAAGTTTTTTTCCATTATTGCTTTATTTATTTACTAAATGGATTGGTTAATAACATATAAGTTTTAGGTGTAGAATTTTATATTTTCTGTCCCTTTCTTTTCTCCTTCTGGGATTCCCTTAATGTGGATATGTTTTCTTACATGGTGTCCCATAAGTCCTATATGCTTTTGTTTTTGTTTGTTTGTTTGTTTTCTTCTTTTTTTTTTTTCTTTTTGCTCCTCTGGCTGGATAATTTCAAATGTTCTGTCTTCTGTGTCACTGATTCTTCTGCATGGTTAAGTCTGATGCAGAAGCTCTATTAAATTCTTCATTTCAGTCATTGTATTTTTAGTACTTGGATTTCTGTTTATTTTTCTTGATGGTTTCTATTTCCTTGTTGAACTTTTATTCACGCATCATTTTCCTAATTTTATTAAGTTGTCTATGTGTTCTTTCAGTTCCTTAAACTTTTTAGAGTGTTATTCTGAATTCTTTGTCTGACAGTTCATAGCTCTCCATTTCTTTGGGAGCACACATTGGAGATTTATTAGTTTCCTTTGATGGTGTCATGTTACCTGATTTTTCATGATCATCAGTTACTTACATTGGTGTCTGTACATTTGAGTAAATGGTCTCCTTTTTCAAACTTTTGGGTTCACTTTAGCATTGATAGTTCTTCAGCATGCTCATCTTGGGGTTCCGGATATGTAAGCTGGTATTGCCTTGGACAGGTGGGGCTTGCTATCAGGGTGTATTTTTAGGTGAGGCCACTGCTGAAGTTGTGAGGTTTGGGGGAGAATGCCACTGGCTGAGAATAGTTGTATAACACTACTGGTGTGGTTTCCTGCCCAAGAAAGGCTGTTGGATGGACTCCCCAGTTGCCCATGTTTTTTGGTCAGGTTTTCTAGGTGGTTGGGACTTTGTACCACACACAAAATAGATAAGGCTGTGAATCAGCTTCAGTGTCCTGATGGGGCAGAGACTGTGCCCTAAAGTCAGCAAGGTTTTCTGTTTGGGCTACTAGTTTTTCTCTACAGACAGGGGAAGTCACCAGCTGTGTCTTTGTTCAGGTGCCACTATAAGTAGGATTGTAGAAGGGGCTACACAGCTATCTGTGTATCCTGGTTAAGTTCCCTGAATAGACCCCAGCTGAAGGCTCTATTTAGCAGTGGACAGGAATACATTTAATTTTCCTATCCTAGAAGGGCTCCTATAACAGAGGCCTTAAGGCCACCAAGTTTCTTGTTTGGGGATCAAATTAGGCAGAACTATGCACAAAGTTTCCTGGCCCAATACCCTAGCTGTGCAGATGGGTAGGGGTGCCAGGTGGACTCTCTGTCCAAGTGCCCCTTAATCAGTCGCAGAATGGACTCCACCAATTCCTGGGAGCTCTGGTTAACTTTTCTGGTCAAATTGGGCTGGAGGCTATTTTCAGCTTTGGAGGAGGGTCTATAAATTATCCTCCTTGCCAAGTTGGGGCTGCAGAACAGGCCCTAGGCTGGCAAGGCTCTTTGGTAGGGAATTAAATCAGATATAACTGTGTGCTAAGTTCCCTGGATCGATGGGAGGTCCATCTTGGCTGTACAGATGCAGGGCAGCTGGCAGGCTCTCTGTTCAAGTGCTGCTGTAATTGGGGCTGCAGTGCAGGCTATCAAGATTCCTGGGAGCTCTGGTTAGGTTTCATTGGTCAAGGGGTTGGAGGCTGTACTCAGCAATGGGCAGGACTACAGATTAGCTTTCTTGCCAAGGATGGGGGTATGGGTGTGTAGAACAGGCCCCAAACTGGCAAGACTCTTGTTTGGAGAGCTAGTCAGGCAGAATTGTCCAGATTCTCCGTCCAGATGGGATTGCCAGCTTGACTCTCACACAGTCGGAGCTGCTGGCCAGCCTTTCTGTTACTGCTTGTTTGCTGCTGAGCCAAGCAGTTTCCCAGGTGTTCAGGCAAGGCTTTCTGGTTGGGAGTGGCTGGGAGCTACCCTCAGCAGTGTGTTGGGCTATCACTTAGCTCCCCTGCCTGGGTAGGAAGACAGAACTAGCTCCAAGGCCAGAAAGGCTCTTTATTTAGGGACTTGATTCAAGCAGAATTGTGGCCCATATTCCCTGGCCAAATGAGGCTGCTGGCTTTGCTCCGCAGACCATCAGCATTGCCTGCCAGCCTCTCTGCTTGAGTGCTGCTGGGTCAAGCAGCTTTGCAGGTGTCCAGGCCCTGCTTCCTGGATGGTTGTGTCCAGGAGCTACACTTAGCAATGGGCAGTGTTATGGCTTAGCTCCTCTGCCTGGGCAGACCAGGCTCCATGTCCAGTAAAGCTCTTTGTTTGATTTACCTAACAAGTCAGATCTGCACCCTGCAGAATTCCCTGGACAAATAGCACCATCTTTGCTCTACCGATGAGCAAAGTTTCTGGTTGGGACTTTTACAGGAAGTAAAAGTGCTGCAGGAAGGAACTCAGTCTGCCAAGATCAAAGCGCTGGTGCTGCAAGCACCACCCCTGTCTTCTATCACAATCCAATTCTTAGTGGCCAAGCCCTGCAAATTCCCCTACATGCCTGTGAGGAGAGACTGGATTGAGCCTCCTGACAAGTGACTCCCACGGAGCCCCCTCCATGTGGTGCTGCCCTGGTTAGGGGGAGGGCAATGTGGTTTGAGTGTAGCTGCTTCTCTCATCTTTATAAGGCGGGCTCTCTGCGTCTCTGTGATGTGGAGGTGGGGGATGTTTCTGCCTCACCCCTGTATTCTAGGATTTTCACAGTGGTGTCTTGTCCATGAATTAGTTTTTCTTCTTGTGAGGGGGAGCTGGGGATGACCTATGTTGCCATCTTGGTCACGGCACTGTCTATATTACTTTAATTTTAATATGAGCCATGCAAAAGTATTATTATATTCATTTGGGACAATTAATTTTCCTGGGAGAAGGAATCATAATTATGACATTATATTGTCTTGGAGATCTTGAAATAAAGGTATAATTTGTTAAGCTTGAAGTAATTATTAAGGAAAATATGTATTTATTAAAGGTTAACAAATATAAATTACAACTTTTCTTAAAAGTATTCCCTCTTTTGCAATTTTTTTCCACTATTTAATTTGATAACCAATTAATTTTTAATTTCCCTGTTGACTGGTTCCCACTCAAACCCAACTTGACCAATCTTTAAGACCCGTGGGCAATTTCTTTCATTTATCTAGGCCATGTACTGCCCACCAATTAGTAAGGCATGGATACTGTATTAGTGATCTAAAATTGTGTTCCCCCAAACTGAAATGTTTAACAGAAATGCATCAAGTGTTCCACAAATATTTGCATTTCAAATGAAATTAAACTGTATCAACTAACATTTAAGTTACTAGACCATTTGAAGACTATTTGACATATACTTACATTGACCTATTGCTTAAACCTCAAAGTCATCCTAGTACATATGTTTGAACATCTTATTAATGTGTCCTTATTTTAGAAGTACGGGCAAATTTACTTAGTAAAAATTATACAACCAAGTACACTGATGTAAACACACATGCAACCCACTCGTGTAAATTCTAGGCAAGTACATCAGGTATGTTCTTGCTCCCATCAAAGCAATTTATGCTGTTACAAAATAGCATGTTATCAGACAATAGTACCATATGGTAGTTCTAATAGGAAAATATAAACATTTTTCTCACCTAATTTTCTTTTTGTGCTTTTTAAATTTAAATATAGTTAGTATACAATATTATGTTAGTTATATTCGTTTCAAGTGTACAATATAGTGATTCAACATTTTTATGCTTACAATGTGACCACCCCACTAATTCTATTATAGTCATCATTGTCACCCTGCAAACTTATCACAATATTATTGGCTATATCCCCATTCAACATTTTCACCCATCCTCTCATCCCCTCCTTTTTGGTAACCATCTCTTTGGTCTCTGTTTCTATGAGTATTTTTTCATTGTTTTTTGTTTTTAGAGTCTATGTATATGTGAAACCTTATGGCATTTGTCTTTCTCTGATTTATTTCAGTTAGTATACTACCCTCTAGCTCCATCCATGTTGTCACAGATGATAAGATTTCATTCATTTTATTGCTGCATAATATTCCATTGTGTGTTGTGTGTAGCAATTGAGATAAACAAGATTTTTATCCTTGGTTTTGTTGATGTGATAAATCACATTGTTTTGTGATGTTGGACCACCCTTGTATCCCTGGTATAAATTCCACAATCATAGTGTATAATCTTTAAAGTACTGTTGAATTTGGTCGGCTAGTATTTTGTTGAATTTTGGCATCTTTGTCCATCAGGGATTTTGATCGGTAATTCTTTTTTTGTAGTGTCTTTATCTGGTTTTGGTATCAGGGTAATGCTGGCCTGTGGAATGAATTTGGAAGCATTTCTTCCTCTTCAAGTTTTGGAATACTTTGCAAATGAGAGGTACTAATTCTTCTTCAGATGTTTGGTAGAATTCACTTGTGAAGTCGTCTGGTCCTGAGCTTTTGTTTGTTGGGAGTTTTTTTATTACTGCTTCAATTTCATTGTCGTAATTGGTCTGTTGAGATTCTCTTTTTCTTTCTGGCTTGGTCTTGGAAGGTTGTGCATTTCTAGAAATTTATCCATTCCTTCTAGGTTGTCCAATTTGCTGACATATAATTGTTCATATTATTCTATAGTGATCTTTGTATTTCTGTGGTGTCAATTGTAATCACTCCTCTTTCATTTCTGATTTTTTTTTCTTGATGAGGCTTGTCAATTTTATTTAGCCTTTGAAAAAGCCAGCTCTTAGAAATGCAGTAGAAAAGATTCATAAAACTATTTTCTATTTCATTTACTAATTTCCTTCCTTGTACTTACTTTGGGTTTTCCTTTTTCTAGTTCCTTTAGGTATAAATTTAGATTTGGGATTTTTGCTGCTTTTTTGAGGTATAACTATAAACTTTCCTCTTATAACTGATTTTGCTACATCCCATATTTGCTACATCCCATATTTTGTTGAATTTAGGTTGTGTTTTCATTTGTGTTTGTCTCAAGGTAGTTTTGATTTCTTCTTTGATCCATTGGTGGTTTAGAAGCGTGTTGTTTAATCTCCCCATATTTGTGTGTTTTCCAGTTTTCTTCCTATAGTAGATTTCTAGTTTTATGCCATTGTGGTCAGAATTATACTTGATATAATTTATATCTTCCTGAACTTATTGAGGCAGCCTAGTATGTGACCTATCCTGGAAAATATGCACTTGAGAAAAATACGTAATCTGCACCTTTTAGATGAAATGCTCTATAAATGTTCAAACTGGTCTAATGTGACATTTAAAGGCATTATTTGCTTATTAACTTTCTGTTTGGATGATCTATCCATTGAGGTAATAAGAGTATTAAAGTCCCCCATATATTATAGTATTACTGATAATTTCTGCCTTTATGTCCATTAATATTTGCTTTAAATACTTGGGTGCTACTATGTTGGGTGTGTAGATATTTACAATTGTTATATCCTCTTCTTGGATTGATTCCTTTAAAATTATGTAATGCCCTTCTTTGTTTCTCTTTACATTTTGTTTTAAAAACCACTTTGTCTGATATGAATATACCTATCCCAGCTTTCTTTTTCATTCTTTCTATGTGGAATATCTGTTTCCATCCTGTCACTTTCAGTCTGTGTGTGTCTTCTTCTCTAAAGTGACTCTCTCATAAGCAGCATGTAGATGGGTCATGATTTTTATCCATTCTGCCACCCTATGTATTTTGATTGGGGCACTTAGTCCATTTACATTTAGAGTAATTATTGATAGGTATTTGCTTATCGCCGTTTTGTTATCTTGATGTCTTTACTTTTGATTTGTTAGTTTGCTTTAGTGTTTTGGTTACCATGAGGTTCATCTATTTCTATAATAGTCTGTTTTAAGCTGATAAAGCATTTAAATTCAATAGCATTCTAAAACATTACATTTTTGCCCCTGTTCCACTATCTTCACAACTTCTGTGGACAGGGCAGTGCCCTAGTATCTCTGTACCATCTCTGGAGGGGCAGTCCTATGTGCAGGCACTGCAGCATTTTGCTAGCTCTGTATATTCTCCAGGCAGGGGAGCCCTGAGTGCACGCACAGCCCAGAGGATGCACAAAACAGCACTCCTCTGAACCCGCTGGATCAACTTCCAGCTGGAGCGGCCCCTTCTATGCATGCTATGGTGCCCTCTTGTTCCTGCTGGGTCTAACTCCAGGAGGGGTGGCTAGAAAAACACTACAGCATCCTGCATGTCAACTGGAGAGCCTGGCTGGAGTTCCCACTCACTATCCATGTGCAGAGGAATTGCAAACAATGATGCTTCCTTGTTCCACTGGTCCTGGATTGTTCCCTGACCTTCTCTGGGTGGTCTCTCTCTCTCCCTATTGTGCAAAAGCTGTTCAATTGGCTCACAGTTGGCTCTAGGAGGAATTGCTCCAAATACAAATGTACATCTAGTATATTCTTGGGAGGGGGAGAGCTCAGCTTCCACCTATGTGCCACCTTGGACATGCCTCCTCGCTTGACAGAAAAGTTAATAGCAGTCATTATTTGCTACTATAAAAGAAAGGGAGAAAAGAAGATTACCATGTTTTCCATCAAACTTCCAAATTAATTGAAGTGTATTTTAAAATTTCATAGAAAACTGGGAAGGAAGGAAAAAAAGAGAAATATAGAAAGGGAGATATAGTAATAGGTAAACTAGTGCTATTTGTAACTCATTATCTGTATTAATAAGATTTTTCTCTGCACTGTGCAACTAAAGAAATTGCAAAAGTCAGTCAATTGCTGAGACTGGCATCACACTACAAGTGTGGTCATACATTGTAGTCATATATTAAGTTTTAATTTAGAATATTGCTGCCTAAAAGACTTGTTTGTTAATCTGTTGGATTTTTGCTCAAGAGAGCTATGTATACAAGAAATAATTTCTGTATAGGGTTAAAAAACTGGAAAAATTTAATACTAACTTTAGAGTATTTCTGAAAGAAATACTAAACAAAATTGTACGCCAAACTGCTTGAGTGGTTTCACATTCATATGTCCCGGAAACTCTGGGGGCAGTCTGTAAATTGAACCATCAACATAGAAAGGGATGGACAGGGGATTTCACACACTCAGGGAACCAGCCTTGTCTTATCTTGCCTCAGTTTATAGCATGGGGATGTGAAGTAAAATAAAGTTGGTGGGACTGACTCTTAATTCTCGATCATTATCTCTGTCTCTGACCACTCATGAAAGAGTATCCAGTCTATATCTCATTCTTATCAATTAACTTGGTAAATTCTCCTTGACTGGGGTTAGTAAATATGGAAGGTGAACATGAAATAATAGGAGTTGGGCAAAAAAAATATTTTCTTCATTCCAACACATGACAGTGATTTTAAATATTTGAGTGCATCAAAAAAGCCTTTTACTGATATTTTAAAATTTAATTTTTATGAAAATGATTCATTTTGTTATAAATACCGTGTTTCCTCGAAAATAAGACCTACCCGGACCATCAGCTCTAATGCACATTTTGGAGAAAAAATTAATTTAAGATCCGGTCTTATTTTACTATCATATAAGACCGGGTCTTAAGACCAAGTCTTGTACATATAATATAATATAATATAATATAATATAATATAATATAATATAATATAATATAATATAATAAATATAATATAATATAATATAATATAATATAATATAATATAATATACCAGGTCTTATATTAATTTTTGCTCCAAAAGATGCATTAGTGCCGATTGTCCGGCTAGGTCTTATTTTGGGGGAAACATGGTATACATGGTATTAAAGTGTTAATAAAAACAAAACCAACATCTACTCTTCATGGCTCTTTACAAAAATTCTACTCTTCAGAGATTATTTTCAGTAATTACCTGTTCATTATGGTATTTATTTCCATTTTTCTAAATACCTGTTAATACTGATGTTTTAGATAGGAAGAATGGGAGTTTTGACCAACTTATGCCACAGCAACTATTTCACATACTTTCCCATTATCAAAAATATAGAGCTATACAATATTTGGTTTAAGTCAATAGTATTTACTTTCTCACATCTATGTAAACATTATTTGTATCTGATCCATAATGCACTTCATAATTAAATTTGCTTTCTACAACGTATTTTTCTCCCTTATCTTTAAAAAAAATAGTTTCTTAGTTTGTATACATTTATCACTAGTTTGCTCCAAACCCTTAGACCATCAAGCTCCTCTAAATATTAAAATCAGTTTTGATTTTGTCCTGGTGTCACGTGTCCTAGAAATGCTCCATTCTCCTGTTCTTAAGTATTCTTATTGGTCTCTAAGCTGGCCTGGGAATTTCCTTTCTACTCTCCTTTATCAGATCTGTTACCCAAACACCACATTCTGGATTATTCTTCCATTTTAATGAAATACTTTCTCCAATTGCTTTAAAAAAGGTGCCAAGGAAGGACATTTTATCATGTCCAAAATGTCTTCACTGCCTGATTAGATTTAGTAAGTGTTGGCCCTAATATGAAATTCCATATTAAAAATTGTTTTTTCTGAGAATTGGTAAGGCATTGTCCTATTTATAGTCTTTCTTGAGTACCTAGTGAGGTCCAAGCAGAACTCATGAGTTCATACTTCAGTGTTTTTGAGGTCCTAGGGATTTCCTGCTTGCGTGCTAGCCACTGTATGACTCTTAGCAACTTACTACATTTATTCTTCATTCTCCCTTTAATGTTTATAGTGGCCAGGTCCTCCTCTCCCTATCACATGTAAGCCATAATTCACATCCCATTTCCCCTTGAGGGGCCCCTGTTATTCCTTAGAGTTCAGACTACTTGACTGTCCTGAGATGTCTGCTCTCGGAGGGATTCTAAAGAGTTGTAATTTTATAAAATTATTATTTTTGCGTGTTTTAGAATAGGTAAGAGGCTGTCTTCAGCTTTCTTCCCCCTAAGCAAAATCTAGTAGCCCTTTTTAAAATTTTTTTGAGATTTGCATTTTGAGACTAGTAAAATGAATTGTTGATACAATAACCTTTTGATCCAATTTGTAGGCTATACCGGTGTGTATGTGTTTATTTTAAAAATATAAGCAGATGGAGTGATATTACTTACATAGATACTTAGAATACTAGGTGATAACTAAATTTTAAACTAAGGCATGTTAAATACATCTAAAAATTTTTAAAGCTTAATGTTGTAAATATTGTAGTGCTACTCAACTTCAGACCATGCAAGTTTAGATCCAGTATCTATTAATCCTTTATATTTCTGGGTAGTTTATTTCCCCAAAGCCTTGCCATCCTAGCAATTTTCCACAGATGAATTTGGGGAAGGAGGCTATCGCCAACATATACTTGTGAAAGAACCAAAGGATCTTTCCTCAGAGAAAAGTGGGTTACCCTTATAACAAAGGTACCCTAAAATCAACTGTGATATACGAATGGGATGGGATCTGAAAAATGAGTGAGAGCGCTGTAACTAATCTCCATTGCGGTGACTCATGGCAGGATTCAGATCATCTAAACTGAAGTAGGTGTCCTGTTATATAGACTAATAACTTTTTAGTAGTTGGCTCATGAATTTCACTACAATGATCAATTAGCCACTGATGACTTTAAACCTAATCATTTTCTGTACCACTTTTTCTGCTATTTATACTATAACTTTTATATAATGAAAATTATATATGAATATTAATGTATACATAATACATCAACATATATGTTGTACCAGATATTTTCAGACAGGAAAAAACATGATTGGGGGGTACATTAGGAGTTAAAAGTCAGGCATGGTATTGTGTTAATGCTCTACCTAGGAAAGAATATCTGTTGCTCTGCAGAAAGATGAGGTGATGATTTCTGAAGCATTTCCTTACTTGGGAGATTCTGATAGAAAAGTTGTAGAAGTGCATCAGTTCATTAAAGTAGTAACAGTTTAGTCTCAGTCACATTACAAATAATTATTTTACTTTTTGCTTAAATTCACTTTTTAAAAGATTTTTAGTCCCAGTTCTCAGAATACGACTTTTTTCCTGTGCAAAATTAACTCAAGAAGAACACAAAATCAGAAACAGCAGTCAGCCAAAGACCCAATTTTAGTAAGTTAGTAACAAAAATAACTGAAGCTAAAACTTCGAACTAATTTTAGGGGGAAATGATGGCCAAGTACCTAAAAATTTGAATATAAAACGTATTTGTAACTATGCAAGCTTTGTGAATATATTATAGAATATTTGTGTGTGTGTGTGTGTGTGTGTGTGTGTGTGTGTGTGTGTGATTTGGAATACCTTATTTCCAGGGCAACCTCTGGATCATAATACACATGATCCTTTAGAGATTTCAAAAATATCCTTGTAGAGAAATACAAACTCCCACTGTTTTAAAATCCCAGGAGTCAAAAATGTGTTACAGCAAACTATCACAGTTTAAAACTACATTTAGCATAATATTTGTAAATATTTAAAATAAGCTTTCTTTAGGAAAACATGCAAACATTTATATTTGGCAGCTCCTTTTCCTCTTAGTATGTTTAATGACACTGAGGTTAATATAAATATAACAAATCATGGAATTACAATAACTAAATACTTGCATTTTCCCAGTATTCCTTATGCTTCTAAACATGAAGTGTGGTAGAAACAGCACTAGTAACTCATGCTAACTATGTGTCAGTTTTGTAGCTCAGTTTATTTTTTCTATGAAATTAGGAGGTGTTCTAGCAATTTATCTGTGGTATATTTTACCACCTAGTTGTCCTGTCAGCAAATCATTAAACTCTTCCCAAGTTGTTTACATAATATATAATATTCCAGTGCATTTTATAAATTTAGTTGTTTTCATCCATATTGTAGAGAACATTTTGAATACTGGCATGTCTAATAACACTTTCCTCTCTACAAAATCTTAAATGCTTTAAATGGAATAAAGTAAAACAATATTTTGGAATTAAATAAATGAACCCAAAGAAACAAATGGCTGTATCTGTCAGAAATGCTGAAAATATTTTTGCAGCCATTGTTTGGTCCTTTCCTCACTTTAATGTATTGACCACATCAGTCAGTTGTTTTGTACCAGTTCTAAAACAGAAACCTAAATTGTAGCATTTAGTATTACACAGAAAATATTGAGGGTATAGTAATAGCTATTTTAAGAAATTAAGTAAAACAGGGACCTATTTTCTTAAGGGTATATGTTATTTTTAAAGTTATATTTAAAGTTATATAGATGAGGATTCAATCTAATGTTTATCACTTAATGCATGATTAAAATATTATACAACTACATGATAAAATATCAGGTCACCAGAGTGACATTGGGAATATGGTTGAGAAGAAAGGGCCAGGAATCTGTTTCTCCACCTAGAAAATAATTGTATGGCATGAAATTAAGTGACTGTTTGGAAACAGTGGATTCTCTTTGAATGCTTTCAGTGTCCAGGGGAAACCCTAACTGGTAAACCACAGGTAATATTGGTGGATTTTGGTCTTCAACATGGCAGTGGCTACCCATCCCACATCCCTAAGCTCTGTACCAGGAAGCTATGGGGATGGCAACCTCTGTTTCTGGCATGGCTTGTTGGAGCCAGGGTGGACAATAAGGACCTTGTCCTCCAAATATTGGGGTTAGATGTTCTGAATGCTCATAGCTACTTTTGACTGCCAAGTTTCTAATACAGAGGCTAGCCATCATTGTTTCACCCCACCAGCTAAGGACGCCAACAGATTTAAAGGAGCCACATCTGGGTTTTTCTGTATATTCAAAAACAATAGGGTATACAGGAGAACTTGACTACTACACATGCCCAAGGAGAGAAGTAGGAACAGAAAAGACCTGAGTAGATTGTAAGCTTTCACCTTAGGTTCATTACCAACAAAAGATACCCTACAACAATCAAACAAGCAAGCAAACCCTGTGGAAGGGAGATAATCTGATTTTCAGTTGCCACATTCTAAGATTCAAATTAAATTTTCAACAACAACAACACAAAAATCACAGGGCATACAAGGATTATTCAAAGAAATAAGTTGACAGACAACATACCTAAAGCAGCCCAGACATCAGCATTAAGGGACAAAGACTTCAAAACAACTGCTAAAAATGCTCAGACATTTCTATATCCAACAAAACTGTCCTTGAAAAAATTAGGGAGCTATTCAGACAGCCAGTGATAAACAAAAGCGAAGGGAGTTCATTACAACTAGATCTGCCTTGAAAGAAATGTTAAACAGGAGTCTTTCAGATTGGCATAAAAGAAACCTAGACAGTAATTTTAAGCCAGACAAAGAATTAAAATTCTCTATTAAAGGTGAAAATGGACAATTATATAAGTTAGTATTACTGTAATTTTGATATGTAAATCCGTTTTTTGTTTCTACATGATTTAAAAGACAAAAAATTCTGAATCTATTTTATTGTGAACACTCTGTGTAAAGATGCAATCCATGACATCAATAACAGAACTATTGGTAAAGATGTGCAGGAGCAGAGGTTTTTGTTTGTTTTAACATTAGCATGTTAATTTTAATCCACAAGAAAATGCAGAAGATACACAATAGGAAAGAGAAGGATATCAAAATGTTTCACTACAAAAAAATCAACTAAAAACAGAGACAGCAGTAATGGAGGAAATGAGGACGGCAATACTATAAAAGGCATGATAGTAACAAAAAATAGCAAAATGGCAGAAGTTCCTCCGTATCAGTAATTAGTATAAATATAAATGCATATACTCTCCAATAAAAAAAACCAAGATTGGCAGAGAAGAGATCTGAGGTGGCTATTCTAATAGTAGTCAAAATAGACTTAAAAATCCAAAATGTTTGAGAGACAAATACGAATATTATATATGAATAAAATTTCTATTCATCAAAATGATATGGCAGTCATATATTTACAGACCTGATAACAAATCTTCAACATATGTGAAGCAAAAATGCACAGAATTAGAAACAGACAGTTATATAGTATTATTTGAAGACTTCAATTTCCCACTTTCAGTTATGGATAGATCCATCAGAAGATATGTAAGAAAACAGAAAATTTGAAAAGCACAGTTAAGCTTAACAGATATATACAGAACACCCACCTGCAAAATAATACAGGTTCTTCTTATGTTTACATGGGACATTCTCCACAACAGATCTTCTGTTAGACCATATGAATGGTCTAACCATCTATGATGATTATAATAGATGTAAAAAAGATAGATATCATGCATATAAAATGTCTTCTTGGGCTACATAGGATGAAGTTAGAAACCACTAACAGAAGGAAACCTGGAAAACTCACAAATATATGAACTTTCAAAAATACACTCAAATAATTGGTCAGAGAAATCAGGAGGAAAAAATAGAATATGCTTAGAGATGAATGAAAATGGAAAAAAATAACCCCAAACTGATGGGATGCAGTGAAAGCAGTATTTAGAACACAATTTATGGTTGTAAATGCCTAGATTTAAAAAATAATAATAGGAATCAACCTAATTTTATACCTTAAGTAACTAGGAAAAGAAGATCAGAATAAAACCAAAGCTAGAGGTAAGGAAATAATAAAGATTAGAACTAAGATAAATAGGTGACAGAAAAAATAGAGAAAATCAATGAAACAAAAAGACAGTTCTTTGTAAAGATCAACAAAATTGACTAACCTTTAGCTAGTTTGGTAATGATACAATAGAGAGATGCAAATAACCAAAATCAGAAATGAAAATAGAAACATTACTACAAACCTTATAGACATAAATGTATTATAAATACTAAACTATTAGATTGGTGCAAAAGTAATTGCGGTTTAGAAGGTTAAAAACAATTGCAAAAACCTCAATTACTTTTGCACCAACCTAATATCTATGCCATCTTAGATAAACAAGAGGTGGGGGCAAAAAAAAGAAAAAAATCCTTGAAACACACAAAGTACCTAAATGGATTCAACAGACTTATAAAAAAATAAAGAAATATCCTGGACCAAATAGTTTCATAAGTGAGTTCTACCAAACATTTAAAGAAAAATTAACACCAATGTTTTTCAGTGTCTTCCAAAAATTAAAGAGAAAAGGACACTCCTTAACTTTTCCTATGAGGCAGTATTATCCTGATAAAGGCAGAGAAAGCTATCACGAGAAAATTACAGACAAATATTCCTTATAAATAGAGATGCAAAAATCTTCAACAAAGTATTAGCAAATCAAATCCAAGAGCATATTCAAGGAATTATTTCCCATGACTAAGTGGGATCTATCCCAGAAATCCAAGGGAGATTCACTATAAAAAGTTCAATCAATGTAATACATCACATTGACAGAAAGAAAGAGGGAAAAATACATCCCAATCGATGCAGAAAAAGCATCTGACAAAATCCAACACCCTTTCACTATAAAAGCTCTCAGAAAACTAAGACTAGAGGAAAAACACTTCAACATGATAAAGGGCATTGATAAAAAAAAAAATCTACAGCTAATATACTCAGTGGTGAAAAAATGAAAGCATTCCCCTTAACATCTCAAACAAGTAAATTATTCCTGCTTTCACTGCTGCTGTTCAACATTGTTTTGGAAAGTCTGGTTAAAGTTATTAGAGTAGAAAAAATAGAAGACATCTAAATTGGAAAGAAAGCAGTTAAAATATGTATTTTTGCAGATGATATGATCCTATATGTAGAAAATCACTAAAATTTCCCAAGAAAGCTACTAAAGCTACTTAATAAACTTAGCAAAGTTTCAGGGTACAAGACACTGTGTTTCTATACATCATCAATGAACAACAACAAAGACATTGAAGACCACAGGCCGGATGTAAATGTAAACCATGACAGTAGGCAAGGGCTCATTTAAAGTCTTTTGATTTAAGTTAAAGAATAAGTTGATTTAAATGGGTCTGCAGTAACTCTTAAGAGTAATAGTGATATGCTAGACAATGATAAAATTTTACACTGTAAATTAAGAGCAACAATGATAATTTTACCTTAAAAAGCACAGTGGAAAATTTGAAAGGAATCCCAAAGTCACCTAGACACAATGTAACTTGGATTTGGTATAATAGGATTTTTAATCCTGTCATCTGTTCTTAGGGTTTTGTTTTTTTGTTTTTTAATATAGGAGGGAAACTAATATACAATTCTAAACTGTGATCCCACACCCTAAATACTACAGTCTTGATGGAGAAATATAACACATTTACTACGAATGATTTAGAATGGGGTATAAATATATATATAATAAAAACAACAAATTCCAAAGAATTGGTATACCCATCCTAACTATTGGGAACTAAGTAGTTTAATTGTAGATTGTATTAGTGACGGCATTGTAAAAGTTGTGAATAGCTAATCAATGAAAGAAATAAGAGCACAGTTAATCATGGATAAAAATAGTGACTGCTAATTAATACTTATGAGTCAGAAAACTATATGAATTGAAAGAAAAATACTTTATATGAAACTCAAATGTATAAATTTAGGGCAGCATAATAAAATAATCTGGTCCTGGACTCAATGAAAACTGTTCAAAAATGATATATTATTACCAGTAAATAGTTTTCAAATTGGCAGATTACTAAATTTTAATGTTTGAAACATAGGTTGAATCTTAGAGGATTTGTGAGATTGTACTAAAGAAACAAGAAATAGGAAATAGGTTTTATAATAAAACATTTAAATACCCTAGAGATTAGACCCCCACCCAAAAATATGGAGTCTAGCTATAACTAAGTTATGGTGATGGGTCATCATAAAATATAGAAAAAATCTTGGGAATCAAAATTGGTAGAACACAATGTTATGATTACCCATCATACATATTTTATATACAAAGGATAGAATGTCATGATAGAACGTTGAGGCCTAGAAAACAAGACCAAAATGCAGAAATACAGGACCTAGGATAAAATTGACGAATTTTCCTCAAATATCAACTAGGACAAGAAGAGAACTCCCAAGTTACTTCTCTAATGGTGACCAGTGATCAAGATTGGTGTGGTGGAAATCTAGAGTTAAGCAAATAGGATAATAACTAAACCAATATAGACTATTTTATTAAAGATAATTGAATATAAAGATCACAGCAATGCCCGTCCATAAAGCAATCTACCCTCAAGTGCAAACGTAACATTGCATGGAAATAAAATATTACTTAGCTAGTGCATAGAAATAACCAAGGCAGTGGATAAGCAAAATAAAATTAATAACCTAAGTGTAGGAGATACCAATTGGACCAAAGTAAGAACATAAGCAAATGATGGTTGTGATGCTATGAAAAATTGTCATATGTACTTAGAAGTGATGTCAGAAGTGTAAAAATTACTTGCCTACCTAGTAATTCCTATGGATATTAACCTGGCATTGAGGTTTTTTTGTTTGCTTGTTTTTTGGATAATAGGAACTAAACACTCTTCTAGTAGTAATTGGATTACATGGGAAAGAACGTTATGTATATGCTCTTGGAGAAACAGCCTGCTCAATGATTATTACCCCGGCATCATTCCCACCACAGACATGGGTTGTAGGATATTGAACAATTTATCTTTGTATAATACTTTAACTAGGGAATTCGATACGGAGTATTCTAAATGACTTTAAAGAAAGGCCAAGGTGGTATGATATAGACACACATAAAACTAAAATATGAGGAAGAAGTTAGGACTCATCCAAGTTATATTTTCCTATAATAAAACCATTTACTTTTTCAAAGGTTGAAGAACTAGAGAAAATACCTCCTGGTCCTGCTCAACCTTTCGTGAGAGTGCACAGTGACAGAGTAAGATTACCATCCTCTGTTGATAAAATGGAGAAATTATAGAAACAGTTAATTACTGAACAGGAAGACATAATGGCAAACATTTGGCACACAAACAGATGATTATTTGGAGTTATGTTGTCTCTCGCTTTGGGCAAGTAGAATGTAAAAGGCACCCTTGAAATTATAGGAAAGACTGGACTAATTGGACTCATTTTGTTACTACTGAGTAAATCAAGGATGTGATATTATATAGATAATGATCTTTAATAGTAGCAAAAGGTATCAAATGAGACCTAAATGAGAGATAAATCTAAATAAAAAAGATTAAAAGATGAGAAATCTTAGTGGTAGAGATATACCAAAAAGGACTAATACATTTTTGTAAAGAATAGCCCATCCTAAATTTCAACAGAATTTGAAAATCTTGTTCATTGTACATATGAGCTCTGACAATTAAGTTTGCGAACTTGTGCACTGATGTTGTTAACTGTTTTTGCTAGAAGAGGGATTGTTCATTATGAATTTGTACCAACTGGACAGTTAACCAAGTTTACTATTTGAAAGTGCTAAAAAGGTTGCGTGAAAAAGTTAGGCGACCTAAACTTTTCACCAACAATCCGTGGCTCTTGCATCACGACAATGTACCAGCTCACACAGCACTGTCTGTGAGGGAGTTTTTAGCCAGTAAATAAATAACCGTATTGGAACACCCTCCCTATTCACCTGATCTGGATGCCAAAGACTTCTTTCTTTACCCAAAGATAAAGGAAATATTGAAAGGAAGACATTTTGATAACATTTGAGACATCAAGGGTAATACAATAACAGCTCCAATGACCATTCCAGAAAAAGAGTTCCAAAATTGCTTTGAAGGGTGGGCTAGGCACTGGCTTTGGTGCATAGCTTCCCAAGGGGAGTTCTTCAAAGGTGACCATAGTGATTCAGCAATGAGATACCTATATGTATTTATGTTTATTTATGTTGGAAGTCATTTATAGCAAAATTATTCAGAAGCTTCAAAGAGTGACATAGAAGAGTTAGACTACATTAAATGTAAATGTTTTGTCCAAAAAAGAAATATTCATAAATGGGGACAAAAATATATCAGGAAAGAAGACAAAAAGATATCAGGAAAGCTTTTTCAATATATATCATAAAACAAACTACAAAAAGTTCCTACGCATATGTTAAGAAAACAATTCAATATTAAGACATAACACTGATGGGAAATTCATAGACGAGAAGCTCAAAGTATAACATGATTCTCAATCTCACTAGTAACCAGTGAAAATCCAAATCAAATTAATGAAAAAGCACTTTACCTTTACCATCTAGCTGGCAAAAATTTTATAAAGATAAATGAGAATACTTGATGCTGTAGATATGCAAAAAAAATCACTATTACATATTAGTGGGATATTTTGGAAATTAATCTGGAAATAAAATGTATATATAAACTATATATATTTAGATTTATGTTTAGAGAAAAGGCCTTGAAATTTAGGAGCTATGTATACATATATGTGTGTATGTATATATACACATGTACCTATATATTCATGTACACATTTTTTACATACATATGTAAAAAAAAAAAGTAATAGTCATAATTTTATGGAGCACAAACTACAAACAGCACTCTCTCTCTCGCCTATCATTATCTTTAAGTATTTACTATTAAATCTCCACTCCTTACTTACTGATATTTTTGAAGGTGGTATTGCATTTAGCCAGCTTTAATTATCAGAAGGCTACAACTCTTTCAGATAGAAAAATCCAGTCTAATTTAAAACTTTCATCTTCTGTACAGTGTAGAGCTTTCGCGAGATCAGTTCTGTCCCCTTTGTTCTAGAGTCAAGTGAGAAACGGAGGGATGGTCTATTTATTTACCATTCCCCTTTTTCCTGTCCCTTCTCCTCTCTTCACTGAGGGATAGTGGAGAAAACGAATGTTAGAAAAGTGGGGAAAGTTTTGTATCAGTGCTCTGCAAATCGGCCTGGCCTTCAATATATCTTATGTATCAGATATTCAAATCCTGGCCTTCCATGGAGTATGTGTAGGGTTTCTTCTCAAGACCTGCAGCATTTGTACATGGCAGATTTGGGGTGATGTCCACATTTACCTCAGATTTGTCCCTAGATTGACACTCTGCTGCTTATTCCCCACCCCAGAAGTCTCAGCCCACTTGTCCTCTAGTCTGTGTGTCCATTGGAAATCTCACATATTCCCAACATGCAGAAGACTAGTGGGGTAGCGGCAACAATATTACCCTTGTCACCTGCCATCCAGATGGTTTCAGCCAGACTCCCACTTTTAAAATTCTCAAGGTGAGGTTTAGGCACCATTCTCTATGTTCACATATTCCCCCAAAACTCCCAGAGCATGTTTAAGTTCTCCCAAGAATCATCATCACATTTCATTTCACTGGCCATACCAAGATGGGCATATATGCTTCTGCCAACCACCAATCATCCAGATGCCAAGAAGGATGCCAATTCCCCCTTCTGGTGGCCACCACTAAACTTAGGGATTTCTTTCGTTTGGCTTAATGGGGACAATGATTCATAAGGGATGGAAGGGGAGAGGTCATGATACGTTCCCCTTCTCACCCTTGCCAGGACTCCTTCACACTCTCACATTTTCAGCTTTCTCTTTATTTACCTAGAGTGAAGGGGAGAGCATCACAGCACTAGAGCTTTACCATCTTTTGACAAGCTCTGGTTGGGGTGTCTGGAATATCCTACATTCTCTCAGAAGTATGTGAGTGCACTTATTACCTGTAAATTTTCAGGTTTGGGGCCTAAGTCAAAAATTAATGCAAAAGGTAAACCTCATTCAGTATCTGGTTACATGCACATTGGTTTTCACTCAATAATGGCATAAAACAACGACACCAGCTTGTAATGTCAGATATGCAAGACTATGGCAAAACCAAAACAAAATAAACCCAAACTAGAAATTACCTGAATTTACAAAATTGGAGCATAATTGACTAAACTGTGATTTGGCACAAAATAGTATGCTGCTATTAAAGTGATGTAGAATTTTTTTACAGGAATTTTTAGAATACATGTAACAAAAAAATGGCGATATTTGGAACATAATTACACTTTTTAAAACAAGTGACATAAACAAGAAGAAAATCTTTATATTCATATGTGATTGTATAAACATGGAGAATGGTGTGGAAAGACACATGCCAGGATTTTAGCCTATTTTATGGGAAAGGGTGGCAGTGAAAAGAAAAAAGACAGACCTTTCTAAGAGAAATAAGAAATAAAATATGCATGGTATAAGTTTCTATGTACGACAATACTATAAATATGCAAAAACTTACTATGTACAAAACCAAAGACCAGAAGGCAAAAAGGCAAATGAAAAAAACATGAATGTGATTTTGATTTGGGATTGTGACCAAGTTTAACTTGGAGATTTGTTAATTTTAATATAGCTTTTTCAGTGAAGCAGTTGGGGAAAAAAATGCCTGGGGTTTATTTTGTATAAATGTTTCTCTTGTTATCAGTTGCAATTTCTCCAGAAAAATCTTCCTTTAGCATTTCAAATTGAAGTACCTCGTTCCCCTCTAAAATATAGCAATTATGTCCTGCATAATGTAATAATTAAAATAATTAATCAACTGCTGCACCTCATTTTTTTTCCTTTTTGACCTATATACATTTTAAATTCTTATTGAAATTTAAATATTTGTCATATTACTCAATTATATTTTGAATTCCTTGTGGTTAGAAAAGCTCTCTAATGAATCTTGGGATTTGTTCAGTCATTCACTACTTTGCTTTGCAAGTTCAGATGCCCTCAATAAAAGTTGCAAAATGAATTTAAGAGTAAGTCTTTTTTACCTAAGGAGGGCAATTGATTTAATTGCCACCCTATTCCCTCACTCAACAAATATTTACTCAATGGGTGCTTGAATAAAAAGTTCTCTTGTGGGCACTGGCATTATTGGATAGAGAACTACCAGATATTGCTGGTAATAAATAAAAATACAATATAATAGCAAACACTGATATGAGCAATAAAGAACAAATGAGACAGATTAAGGAGGAGAGAAGGGAGAGAGAAATTATTTCTATTTTGATGAAATGCCATCTGAGCAGAGACCTAAGAGCCGTGAGGAAAGATACTATATGGGTAACAGAGATTACTTCAGACAGAATGAGTGATGCTGGCTGTTTTCCAGGGGGAAAAAGGAAGTCCCTGTAGCCAGAGTACTTATGAGCAGAAAGAAAAGTGGTTGGCAAAGAGTTAGATCATACAGGTGCTTCTAGGATTTAGAATTTTATTCCAGAGCTTTTAGAAACTATTAGAATGTTTGACCAAAGAAGTGACAAAGAAGTTAGGGAATACTTCCATCATTATTCTGATACAAAAATCAAAGATATTACAAGAAAACTACAGACCAATATCCGTCACATACATAGATACGAAAATCCTCAATAAAACACTAGCAATTGAATCCAACAATGTATAAGGAATCACAAAATGTAAACAACAAGGAGATACCCACCACGCACCTGTTAGAATGACCCAAATCCAAAACACCGACAACACTGAATTCTGGTGATGCTGTGGAGTAACAAGAATTCTCATTCATTGGTTGTCAGAATGCAAAATAGTACAGCCACATTGGTAGACAGCTCTACAGTTCTTTATAAAACTAAGTATACTCTTACCATACAATCCAGTAATCGTATTCCTTTGGTATTTATCCAAAGATTAAAACGTATGTTGACACAAAATCTGCATACCGATGTTTTTAGCAGTTTTATTCATGATTGCCAAAACTTGTAAGCAAGAAAGATTTCTTTCATCAGGTGAATGGATAAATAAACTGTGGTAAATCTAGACAATGGAATATTACTCAGTGCTAAAAAAGAAATGAGCTATCAAGCCACGGAGAAAACTTAAATGCATATTACTTAGGAAAAGAAGCCAGTCCATAAAGGCCACGTACCATATGGTTGTGACTCTAAGATATTCTGGAATAGGTGAAACTATGGAGACAGTAAAACAATCAGTTTGTTGCCAGGGGAAGGGACCTCTGGAGGCATGAGTAGGCAGAGCACAGAGGAAACTATTCTATATTATACTATAATGGTTAATATGTGTCAGTGTCATTATACATTTGTCAAAACCTACAGAAGGTACAACATCCAGAGTGAACCCTAATGTAAACTATGGACTTTAAGTGATAATGATGTGTCTATGTAGTTTAATCCATTGTGAAAAATGTATCACTGGTGAGAACAATGTCAATAGTGGGAGAGGTTGTGTGAAATTGAATGTTGAGTAGGGAGGAGGAGGGGAGGACAGGTGATATAGGGAAACTGTAGGTACTTTCCCACTCAATTTTGCTATGAACCAAAAATGCTCTATAAAAAATTAAGACCAGGGGTGGCCAGTTAGTTGGTTAGAGCGTAGTGCTGGTAGCACCAAGGTTCCCGGTTTGATCTCCACATGGGCCAGTGTGATCTGTGCTCTCCTTAAAAAAAAATAATAATTAGAAGAGCGTAAATAGGGTCTAATATATGGTGATGGAACGAGAACTGACTCTGGGTGGTGAACACACAATGGGAGATATAGATGATGTATTACAGAATTGTACACCTGCAATCTATATAACTTTACTGACAATTGTCACCCCAATAAACTTTAACTTAAAAATAAATAAATAAAAAGTTTATTAATCTATTCGATAAAACTGTCTTTAAAAAGGGGCGGGGGGAGGTTACCTGCATTACATACTGTCCATATATGGGAGCTATGATCCTTTGTTTAAAAAGGAGTTAGTAAGTTACAAATACTGTTGGTGCTAATAAATATTTCTGGCAAAGGGTGAATGTTCTTATTGCCAGAATTCCCAATCCAAATTCTGTCCCTTGGCAGTTCATAGACAAATGTATCTTGATAGACCTGAAAACAGGAAGATCCGCATATTGGAAGAAAACCCAGTGTTAGTACTGACACTAACACTTGCACTCAGCATCTTTGTGAGTGATGCAAAGTTCTCCACTTGCTGAGGCAGCTGGAGGGATCCAAATATATTTTTCCCATTGCTATAGATTCCGAAGTACTTTCAAAATTGTTTACAAAGTTAATTGCCTTCACAAGTAATACGTTCTAACTCAGCTCTAACATGCTTATGAATCAGCTGAGCATCTTGATAAAACACATTTTCTTAGATGGAGCCTGAGATTTGTAAATCTCCAACAAGCTCCCAGATGCTGCTGGCGCTGCCAATAGTTGGACTAGAACAAGGCCTTTGACCACATTTTTCGAAGTGTAGCCTAAGAATAACCTGCATTAGAATAGCCTATGGTGGTCCTGAAAATTTAGGTTCTAGGAAGGGTCTCATACCCACTGAGTTATATAGGAATCTGCCTTTTAAACAAGTGCTCATGCGATTCTCAGGTATATCACTATGGACAACCAGAGTGAGTCTGCACAAATCTATGAAGTAGTCTCTCTGTGGAATGAGTTTTGTTTTGTTTTGTTTTTACTTTTCCTTTCAACTTTGGAATAAGTGTAGAAAATCAGTAGTTATAAAATCACTTAAACTTTAAAACACTTCTGTAGTCAGATAAAGTGAGTTTAAACTATGTTTATAGATTACTTGGTTTTTGGCGCCATTTAATTTTTCTGTCATTTAATGAATTTTAAATGCAAAGAGAGGAAATATCTTTGCTTTTGCTACAGGCAATGTTTTGATTTGCAAGCCTGATGTCTAAACCCTGATGAAAACTATTGTCTATCTTTATTGTGGATTGTCTCGTATTGTAGAAAATATTTTGAGGACTAAAAAGCAAACTTTTTTGTGATATCCCTCTTATTAGGAACTCTGCCTCTAGGCAAACTCTATCAGTCAGAACACAAACAAACAGCTCAAAATATGCGAAAGCAGGGTCTCAGAAGTGGAAATGGCAGCCCTAAGACTCCTACCCCCCCCACACACACACACACATTTGTTTTACTTTTACAGCCTAATTTCCTAATTCACTCAAACCATATTTCCTTTCAGTATCTTGTAGAAATTTTATAAATGCTCAGAGAAACAAACTATAAAGCCTTGGGGAGCATTAGAGGCATGAACACAAACAAAACGGATGACTAGAAGTCAAAGCCAGCAACTCAAATTAAAAAAGTAAAAATTTTAAGGTTTCAAGTTTCCCATTTTTAAGAATGAATATGCATGTTTCGTTCATTTTTTGTGAAAAATTATTTTAATGATGTATTAGACCGTAATTATGCTTCACTTATCTAAAAATTTATTGTAACCCTATTTTATTTTACTTTTCCTATTTTATTTTGATGACACTAAATAAAATATCTGTGTACAATTTTAAAACAATTGAAGAGTATGAGCAGCCATAAATGTGCTTACCATTTTCCTAATTCACGCACACACACACACAAAAATTCCCCAAACTTGGTCAGAGGTTCACATATCTCATTGGCCTTCTTTAATTCCAGGGCTGGAGAATAAAAGACAAGTGAAACAATGTTTTTGTAACCACAGAAGCTGCATTTTGCAAAATAATGAGGACTTGGTATAACTGGAAACATCACACACCTAAAGCGGGATCCAGTTAATCAAGCATGACAGGCAGGAAAAAAACAAAATCACAACACTCAGCAGAGTAAGACAGTCCATTTAAAATGGTAATACACACAATTGTCATCTTATTTCACTCCTGACATCCTTTGGCATTTGCTCATGTCAGTTATTTGGTCTAGTTTGTCAGTTGAGTATCAAACAATCATGACTAGGAAATAAATTTGAAAGTCTGAGGAAATAGACTCTGACAGGAGTCACAGCTGAGCGTGGGCACAGGTGCCCACTGATACTAATGATTAAATTTTATTCATGACTAGAAGGTTAAGAATCCTTCTCAACTCTCAAAATCAATGTTGTGATTTTCTCATGTTACACACACACACACACACACACACACACTCATCATTTAAGCAATAAGGAATCATTTCACATTATATTGGTTAACTCATCCAATCTACTTTCTCAGCCAATTTTAGGGATAAACATGTCTGGTTTAGTGTTGAGAATGAATTAGCCGGGATCTAAACCATTAGTAAGCATAATACCTCCAGTAAGCAGGAAGCACCTAATCAGCCATGTTCACTGTTCATCTAGTGTTTAAATAAGTTTCATCAACATCAAGGAAAAGATAATTCCATTCTGTAAAAAGCAAACTTTACTCAGAAAACCCAGGGAACTGATTTGTTCATGTTCTATCAGTTTAAATCATTTCAAAGATCAATAAAGTCATGAGAACAGACATTAACTTTCAAACAAATTGCTATGCATTATTTTCAGGGAGAAAATATTCATCAGTTCCAACAGATTACACTTAGATGTGCAGCACAAAAATCTCCCTGTTGTCTGCAAAGACTCTCAATAATGAAAGACTAATCTATCTGACTTGCCCCAGTGAGCCCTTGGAAGGTAGATTGACCCCACATTGAGTGACTGGCCTCTGCATAAGGAATACATTGATGTAGCTTTCCCCCCATTGGGTCAACAAAAGCAAACACTCAATCTCAAGGTGTAAAAAAATATTTCCTTCCCAGCGCTGGAGAATTAGTTTATTATTCTAAGTATGCCCTGTTGGATCCTTCCTCCAAGGATTCATCTGAACTCCACAGGGTTTTGTTCGGAACCACTGAAAATCAAATCCTCCCACCTCACTTTTTCTGATTTTCAATTTACTAGACTTATGCCTAAGTCAAGCAGAATATCACACAACAGTCGAACACTAAAGAGTTCTAAGAGGCCCTAAGTTATCTGAGAAAGCCAAAAAAGCAAAGAACTTTTCTGTGTGGTACTAGCCACCACAAAGAACTTAAAATTCAAGCTTATACTATTAAAAGGGCCTTCCTAAATTTTTCTTAGATGGTAGAAAGAAGGAACACTTTTTTCTATGAATACATATTTAAAAAGCATTTCCCTAGTATTTATATAAACATTAAATCCAACCCAAGTGTGAAATAATTTGGCAGACTTAATATATATTTCCTACTACATCTCAGCTTAATTTAATATTTCTATGTTTTTTAAAGAATACACAGTCTTTATGACTCACCTGAAAATAAATTAGTGTTTTATTTTCAGTTTATTTGTATTCTCTTTAGCTAAGAAATAGTATTTGAAGAAATAATTGCCATTTTTGATAAAGGACTATTACCCAAATATACAAAGAACTCTTAAAACTCAACAATAAGAAAACAACCTGATTTATAAAGGAGTCAAAGACCTTAACAGAAACCTTATCAAAGAAGATAAAGGGATGGTAAATAAGCATGTGAAAAGATGTTTCACCTCATGTCATCAGGGAAATGCAAGTTAAAACAAAAAGATACCTACCACCACACAGCTATGAGAATGACCAAAATCTAGAACACTGGCAACACCCAATGATGGTGATTATATGGAACAGGAACTCTCATTTATTGCCCCTAAAATGGATAGTGGTACAGCCACTTTGGAAGACAGGTTGGTGGTGTCTTATAAAACTTAATTTTATCATACAATCTAATGATGTGATCTTTGTGATTTACCCAAGGGAGTTCAAAGTTTATGTCGACACAAAAATCTGTACATGGATGTTTATAGTAGGTTTTTTCCATAATTGCAAAACTTGGAATCAACTAACATGTCCTTCAGTAGGAAAATGGATAAACTGGTACACCCAAATAACGGAATATCACTTGGCACTAAAAAGAAATGTGTCATCAAACAATTAAAAGATATGAATGAAACTGAAATGCATATTAAGTAAAAGAAGCCATTCTTAAAGGCTACATACTCTATGAGTCTAACTCTATGACATTCTGGGAAAGGCAAACCTATGGAGACAGTAAAAAAAATAAAAAAAAAAATCAGTGGTCGCCAGGAATTAAAAGGGAGGAAGAATAAATAGGCAGAGCATGGAGAATTTTGAGGGCAGTGAAACTACTTTGTAGGTTATAATAGTGATGGATACATGTCAGTATATATTTTTCTAAACCCACAGAATGTACAACACCAAGAGTGAACCCTAATGCAAACTATGGACTTTGGGTGATAATGATGTGTCAGTGTAGGTTCATTAATTATCAAAAAATGTACCACTTTGAAGGGACATGTTGATAATGGGGAGGCTATACATAACGGGACACAGACTGTATGAGAGACCTCTGTACTTTCCACCAAATTTTACTGGGAACTTAACACTCAGGAAAATAAAGTATATATATATATATACAAAGTAGAAAGAATTTCCTAGGAGGAAAACAATTTACACTCAGTATGTACAAAATCTATATAACTTCCAGATTAAGTAAAATTTAAAGTCCTTAGTGTCTCTAAAAATTATTTTCCAGATTATAGCTAATATATTTCCTACTATATTTACATGTGGTTTTAGATTTTAATATATTTTGTTCCATCTTCTATTTATTTTCTGCCGAATTAGGTTCTAATTGTTAAAACATGTTGCTTATACTTTCTCTTCATTGCGTGAAAATCAGACATTAACAGTGAAACAATTTCTGGTGGAACTTTAAAATTTTTATCTAGGTACCAAAGGTAGAAAAATAATTCATAATTTGTTTTGTGTTCTCTAAAGGATAAAATTCTAGTAAGTAAATTTATATGTTTTATTTTTCTTTATGATAGAACATTAAAAAATGCATAATTAGCAAATAAACTCATAAAAGTAAAAAATGGTTCTTGCCTATTGTAAACAAAAAACCTGCTTGGAGGAAATTTGCAACTTTGTGACAGAGAAGCCAGTTTCACCAGTGATCTATTAAGGTATATTATTAAGCCTGGTAAATTTTTATCTGACAATAAAAAGAAGGCTTATGAATCCATATTACCTAATGCACTGACTTTCCATTGAGACCACCATTAGAAGAAAAATTTTTTACAGTTTGGTAGATTACATTTGAGTCACAGAAAGGATAGACAAAAACATGACAAAGTAAATATTTTAGTAGCTTTATAAGTTGTATTTAAAATAAAAATGAAAAGATAAAAATCAAATATATTTTAAAGGGAATTTTGAAAAGGCAATTCTATGAGATAGGAGATAAATATATTTTGAGTAGAAGAAGCTCCTGCTAATAACCCAAGAAAGGAACTAATTTGGCATTTTCAAGACCCAGAAAATGGGCCAGTGTGAATGGAACAAAAGTATTACGTGATGTTTCTCCTCTCTGCAGAGAAAAGGTAGCTAGATATGCGAATTATCTGAGAGAAAATCAGCAGAAACTGATGATTGATTATAAGTAGGGGTTGAGAAAGAGATAGGGTTAAGCTTAGGGTTGATCAACTGTGTAGATTTCAGCATTAGATAGGAGGCAGAGAAAGCATAAATGGTTTGGGTGGAAAATATTATAAATATGAAGGACTCTCAAGTAAGGGAAACCAGGAAGCAATTAGATATATGGTCTGAAGCTCATACTGGTTGGTGAGAAATAGGTATAGGGCTTAAATTTGGAAAGCATCAGCATATATATTACTGTATAACTGTGGTACAGAAAAACACAAGACTAGCTAGAGAAGAGGGTTTAGGGCAGAACCCTGAGGAATTTCAGCATTTAAGGCATAGGGAAGAAAAACAAAAAGTTCAAAGGAGTCTGAGAAGTCTGATCAGAGAAGTGGGGAGAAACCACAGACATGCATTCTCATCTGAGCCAAGAAGAGTTTCAAGAAGGAGCAGTCAGAGGGTGAAATGCTGCTAAGAGTTTAGGATGAGAAAGGCTCATTGGAGTTAGCAAAGAGGAGTGCTCACTAAAATCAGAAATGCAGTAGAAACCAGACTGCAGTGAGTTGAGGAAAGATTAGGAGGTCAGTAAAGCAAAGGAATTTGATTATGAAGAGAAGCTTGAATAGGATGAAATTAAATATAGGGTCAGGGAAGGTTTTTAGTTTTGATGATAAGATGAGGTTAGGTGAGTTAGGTTACAGAAAGATAAAAATGAGATAAAATTGCCTGTATTTAAATGTATATTGTTGGTAGTACTCGAGTATGGTATTGTAAAATGTGAAATAAAAGGGAAAAGGAGATAATTTTTGAAATAATGGCCTACATACATGAGAAAAGATGGGATCCTGGATAGCTTGGAACCTGGAATCCAGACTGGTAAGACCTACTTGCTGTGTGGTCCAAGTTAAATAATTGAACTTGTCTGTGTCCCAGTTTCTTCATTTGAAAAATGAGGACAATGATATTTACCCCACAGGGTTGTTGCAAGGATCAAGTAGGTCAATCAATACCTGTAATGCCTTCAAAACCATATCTGTTACATGGTAAACTGTGAAAAATTTTTTATTGTTATCATTATTATATTATTAACAGCATAAAAGGATAGTTGAGAATTAGGATGTGTACAAATAGCTAATAGGTACATAAAAAAAAAAAAAAAAAGATGCTCAACTTCATTAGAGAAATGAAAACTCAAAGCCACAATGAGATACCACCTCACACCCATTATGACAGCTACTATTAAAAGACAAAAAATCACAAGTGTAGGAAAGGTTGTGGATAAATTGGGACCTTTTTGCCCTATCAGTGGGAATGTAAAATGGTGCAGCTGCAATGGAAAACAGTATGGCAGTTACCACAAAATATTGAAAATAGAATTACCTGTGATTGTGCAACTCCACTTCGGGGCATATGCCCCCAAAATTGAAAACCAAGTCTGAAAGAGATATTTGTACATTCATGGTTATAGAAGCATTAGTCACAATAGCCAAAAGGTAAAAGTCTCCATCAATGGATGAAGAAACAAATGTGGTATATATACACACAGTAGAATATTTTTCAGCCTTTTTCAGGGGGAATCTCTGACACATGCTATACCATGGATAAACATTGAGGATCTTACGCTAAGTGAAAGAAGCCAGTTCTAAAAGGACAAATATTGTATGATTCCATTTATGTAAGATACCAAGAATAGACAAATGTTATAGAGTCACAAAATAGAATTACGGTTTCCAGAGATTGGAGCATGGAAGAAGAGGGAGATACTGTGTAATGGATAGAGTTTGGATTTTGTAAAATGAAAAGCGATTTGAAGAAGGATAGTGGTGATGTCAGGCAAATGACTAGGTAATACCACTGAACCGTGCACTTAACAATGGCTACGATGGTAAATTTCTGTTACATGTACTTTACCACATCAAAAAGTTGTTTTCAAAGATTTTTAGGTTTGTGATCAGCAACAAGTTGTGAAAGTTCTAGTCTCATGGATCTTATGACCTCTGTGATTTAAAAAGCAATCATCTGTTACGAATGAGGGAAGGAAATGTGAGGAGCCGAGGTTTGAAAACAGAAGTAAGGATTGTTCTGTTAATTTTCATCTATCTGTCTACTTGTTAATAGGTACCATTGTGAATAGTTTCTTTGTAAAACCTGACTATAGATTCTTCTATTTCATTAATGCATATGTTAGCTATAATATCTCATTTGTATGTGGCAAATAAATTAGGGGGGCAAATAACAATATAACAGTTATTTCTTGCTCTGTACTTTAGCCTAGAACATTTGCACACCAATTCAACTTCCTTCAGATCAAATGAACCACTGTTAACAAGCTGTATACGACTCGTATTTCCTGATGACCATCAATCCCAGACTCTAACAATTATCTAGAGCTACAATTCTTTTGTAGGAAACCTCTCCTACTAATTCCAAAAATCGAGAGGCTGAAACTCTTATCAGTTCCTAGCTATAGAAAGATCTAATTTCATCAACTACTGTGTGCTGACTATACCCTGGATACTAATCTCAATGCCACAGGGATTTATAGTCAGCAAAAGACATGGTTCATGCACTGAAAGCTGCTAATATCAAAAATGAAGATTTTTGTCCTAAACCATTTAGGACTTAAACTCCTTAAGTTGTACACCAATAACTTGAAATGTGACTGTTTTGTACATATGGGAATCCATTCTACTTAAAATGGAGGCAGTAGCTTTTCCAACTGCATTTGCCAGGTGATTTTTGCTTCCAGTATTCAGGTGCCTAAGGCCCCAGTGGTCTGAATGTGTTTTCCACATACCAGGCATTATGAGGGTACAATTTGCACCCTCATAAATGTGAACATGGTAGGGCTCAGGGGTGACATGGGATTGGGTGTCACACTATTTCTTTCCTCATAAAATGTGTCAAGGGAGCCTGTGGGGAATGCCGCCTGTTAGAAAGTGCTTCGTGCCTGTTGGCAGGTATCCAGGTCCTGTGGTAGTTGGAGAAACTGTACCTAATCACTCCCTAATGCTGTTCATAATGGTTCTTTTTTCTTCAGCATAAATGATGAAAATATATACTATGAAAAATAATGTGTTCTTAAATAAAATTAGGTGAAATTATATGATTAACAGTCGATCACAGAAATAGCTGACAAAATCTAAATAACAGTTAAGCCAGGCCAGAGTTTTTCATCAACATCTAAATATGTATCATGTAAATGATTTTTTAGAGTGCATTTGACATCTGCTTCGTGTTTCAGGTAGCAACCAGTTATCCTCAAACATAATTCATCTACTATTTTCTAAGGTCAAAAAGTTTGGGTAAGAATACAGAACTTTCTTGGTACTAGTTACTATGACACACCCTCATTTGGGATTTACTTTTCTCTCTATTCCAAAGTAAAGATCTCAAATATTTGGTACTAAAAGTTTGTGCCATATGAATAATAGTGTTTTCATTAACTTCACTGATTGCCAGATACTCATATGTCAGTATTGCCTGGAATTTGAACCCGTGACTGATGACAACTGTTTGCCTGTGTGTACTCTCTAAGCGCAGTAAACTTTCACTTGAACTCTAAGCTGCCTTTCATATTTTGTTAGAAGGATCTTTTTTTTTGATTCCTCTGCAACTCAGAATGACATGAGACATTTTCTGTCATCATTATAGGTTTTATTAAGGAAACTTCTCTCATCTGTGTGTCTATTTCCCTGCAAATGGCAATTCCATCCAAACAAGCTCATTGTCTTTACCGACCCCCATGTACTGATGGGAAAGGGAAAGAGAGGATTCTGGGATTTTTGCAATCCACCTCCAGCACCTCTCTCGGCTTGCTCCCCATGGTCTTTGCTTAACTAGGTGGATAGGCCATGCTCTGGCCGTGGTACATACATGAACTCCTGACGTTTCTCTAATGCCTACTGCAGTGATGCTAGTTGAGACTGTTTCCTGAAAACTCCCTTCAGTCTTCTTAGCTGCCTGTCTGCCCACCAGAGGGCAGCCTGGACCTGCTCCCTGTCCAGACCCTCTAAGTGGCTTCCTCCAGGTCAGCACCTTTGCTTTTTCCTGGGAAGAGGACTGAGGCAATTAACTCTCTCTATAAACATCCTTAATGAAAATCCTCAGGCAAACTCATCATGGTTCAATAAACAGGGAACATAACTACTCCTAGAAAACAGAAGGGCTGTAGCACATTGGAGTGGGTCATGGAGGCAGGTGAGCCACATCAGACAAAAGAAAACTCTCACAGTTTACCTGAATGGACTGGGAGAATGAAAGTAGAATGAACTTGACATACTGAAAATGCCATAGCGCCTACTTTAGTTATGTAGCTTGTTTTACCATAATTGTTAGCGTGTGATATTGCAGAAACCACTGTGAAACATAGTAACCTAAACGTATCACATACACAAACATTAAATAAAGTGTAACACACGAGTCAGATTATCTGGGAACTTTGGGCTATACGTATCAGCTTTAATATTTAAAATTAAAAAAAAAAAAACATGATAAGAAGCAAGTCATAACTCTACAACCTAATGAAAAACAAATAATTCATCATTTTACATAGATTACTTATATAATCCATAAGTTGCTTAGAGTACATATTAAGTTTCAGGCATTAGCACATACTTTAAATAGTATCTTAGTACATTTCATCTTCACTTTACTCTGGAGAAAACCGAGGATCAGAGATTCTAAGGAATTAGCCCAAATTCAGCTACTAGGTTAAAAAAAAAAAAAACTTTGAACTCAGATCGAATTCTAATCTTATTCACTTTCAAGGTACATTTTCTTATTCTTTCATCTGGCCTTTTTTGAGGGGGAGCATGGAGGGTGGAGAGTGAGATTCTGTGTTTTTGGAAGCACAGAAAAAGCAGTACCTGAAATTTACTGTTGTTGATGCCCACCCATCCTCAAATGCATTAACTTTTCCCCCCAAAATTTCACCTGATTTAGAAGAGAGAAAAAGATAAGTGGCATCTAGGACACCACAGTGAGGAGAAACAGAGATTCATTGTGGCAGAGAGTGATGCTAAAACAGTGAGACCTAATGACTGTCAACTCAAATATGGCAAAAAAGGTCTTTGAAAGGTTACCTGAAAAGAAAGACAGATAATAGACTATGGATTTCCTACAGCACGGTCAAGACAATGGTTTATTTGCAAGTGTCTGAAGCTCATTAAATTAGCCTATGCTAAAGGATAGATTTGTTGATGGAACCCTGCAATAAGTTAAGAAAAAAACCAAAAAACAAAAAAACAACAACAACAAAAACAGTACAGCTAAGAAACTAAATCTTGGGAAGGTAGAAACCTACACAATTGCATCTCTCTTTCTCTCTCAGTTAAATTCTGAACATTTATTATGACCTTTCAGATCCTCTTTCTCCAAGAGACTGGGTTAAGTTACAGCTCTGCTTTCCAGCAGCACATGTTTGAAAAATCATGTGGACTGACTGCAATGGGCCTGACTCGGTCTTCTGACCACCGTACAGACTAGTCATTGCAACTTTGGAGTGGGTTTCTTAGCATGGTTTCCGTAGAAAACCGGCTCTGAAACACTATAGGGGATTAGCAACGTATGTGTGAATAAAATGACAAGGGAACGAGAAGGAAAAAAAGCAAATGAGTTGAATGACCGAGTTGGCCAAAGCCTCATCAGAAAGCACAGCTGATTTCCTGTCATGCAACATGTCTCAAGAGAGACCATGTGGATGGAAACACTGCACCGCAGAATAGTTACTGGAAGTAGAAGAGAATTCACTCACCAGCTCCTTCACATTTTCTTCCACCCTTCATTAGTCAAAGTTTGCCTATTGGATATTAGTTATCCCCACTTCTCTGGGTACTGGTGCCTGGCCCCTGCACACAGCTGCTGGCAAAACTAGATCAGCACAAGACAGCAGCAGCGTCCACTGCACATGAAACCAATTTCAGGGTGGGTCAGCAAAGAACCACTGGCCAGTGACCCTATTCACCAACTGGCCAGCTGCCTAAAATCTCACTAATCTGGCCACGTGGGCAATAAATGGGCGCTGAGTCAGTGTGAGATATTTTGAACCTCAGTGATAAGAGAGAAGCCCTGGTTAGGTGACATAAGTCAGGTATCCAGTGGGAGGCATGGGGATTTTGAGCACTGAGCAACATGGGGCACGGGTTACTGCATCAGGCTGAGCCAAAAAGAGAGGTAGAGTGATAAAGTGACAATGTTTATGTCATGACAGTGCTGACCGAACACTATATGTCTCTCTCCAATAAAGAGCAAAGCCTTCATTCTTATAAAGCTTGTGACTGGTGCCTAGAGATCTTCCTGGAATGCCAGTCACTCTGAGCAGGAGTCTATCCCAAGGAAGTATACGTATGCACAAACATTAGGAACTGTGCATCGGTGTGTTTAATCATTGCACAAAGCTTGACTCAGATATGCACGTCTTAATTAACACGGCTAAGGATACTGGTCATTTAAAAAGAAGGGCATTTACACATACACACGGAGGACATAGACAAAGTTTGAGTAAATGAGAGAGGGAAGTTGGGAGGAAGCAGGACAGGGAATAAGAAGATAAGAGTATAGGATGACCAAATTCATAAACTTGATGACTTTAAGGAATAAAGAGGGAGTGGGATAGAAGAGAAAGCTAGAAATGGAGGGAGAAGCCTTAAAGGGAGATAGATACACACACACACACACACACACACACACACACACACACGAAGAAAGATTTAGAGAGGAAGAGTGAGTGAAAGAATAGGAAGGAAGCTGAGGTAGATAATGAGATGAACAAAAAGAAGAGCTGATATACTGACCGCTGTTCAGATCACATGTCCCCGTGGTTGGTTTTTGAAGTTTAAAATATTCATGCAAGTGCTAGAATATCAGCAAGGAATTAATGGCATGGCTAGTTTTGTAAATTTGACCATGCAGCGAATCTGAAGAATGCTCTGCCTCATATTATCCTTTTTACCTCATATAGTAAACAAAACTCTCCAGGCCTCTGCATCATGATCAGAAAGAGCAAGATTTCCTATCTGAATAATGAATTGGGCATATTTGTTTGGACAATCAAGTAAGGTAGCATCTAAATGCTTAAGGAAATGCAAAGAACCACCCCACACGTTGTACCACATATTTACACTGTCTGCAGAGCTGGGGGATGAGATGAATGAAATAAGTTTGAAAGCAACACGATTAAGCTCTCAACTAAATCTATATATGTACATATAGTTATGACTATAAATATGCACAACATACCATAATTTATGATCATATTTCTATAAATTTGTATACATCTATGTAACAAATCCTGTTGATTTACTTCAAAAGTATTTCTGATATCCAGTCCAATATCTATTATATTCCATTGCTCCTCTGCTAGGCAACACTCATCTGTGCCCTGATGATATGGTATTTTCTTATTTGCCTATTTATTATCTGTCATCCCTGCTTGAGAATGTCAGCTCTAGGGAAGCAGGGATCTATCTGTCTTGTTTACTGTTATCCCACCATCCTGAACACTCTTTGTACAGAGTAATTGTTTTATATGCAGAAACACAAACAAATCTTTTATTCACTGATAGTCTGTCTGAAAGAATCCTCTTCAGTTCATTGTTACCACAAATTTATCTCCAGTTACTTCTTTTAGATTTTATATTTTGATAGATGGAATTATACGATTGATCACATTATGTGAATTATAGATTTTCTTTCTGTTACCTGTACCACTATGTTTTTACACACACATACTAGTCAATAAAAGTGGAAACGTGCACTGTAGTCATTTTTGTTATTAGGCATTGTCCTGATCATAAATCATTATTAAGCAGTAGTTCTAAATATTTTCTATTCAATAATAATTGATATTGCAAACACTGACCCTAGTGCCATTTCAGTACCCAAAGTTAAATTGTCTACTATATTTTATGTTGATTTTTTCTATTTTGTTGTTTTCCTAATTATTTCATAACTCATCACTTATCCTACATTTCTCAACAGACCTTACATTTCTCCATGTGTCTCTTAAATAGATATTTGATTAATTAGAACATTAGAGCCTCTGGAAAATGATACAAAGGAGAGTGAATTACCAACAGTAGCACAAAATACTCCATTAACATATCAGGAAGCTATGGAAAGATATATATGCATTCACCACTCCTTGAACAGTGTGACAACCCACAGTCAAGGACTAGGAGGTAACGTTAGATCACATTGCATTGTACATGGGACGTATCGCTGACTAAGCACGATTACTTTGAAAAACAAGGATTTTATATATGTGTACATATTTTATACGTATGTACACACATATACACATATGTGTATATATATTTAGAATATGGGATGAAGTTTGAAAAGAGAGAAATGGTAATATAGCTTATTGTTCTTGGTATTCATATCATGCACTTCATTTGACTCCTCGCAATGTAACCAATATTTGTTCCTGTGCTATTAGTTAATAACAAGCTATGGTTAGTCAAGGAGAGGAATATGGGTTATGCATGTTATTTCAGTTCTAGAAACTGCAACATGATACCTCTACTTTTTTTTCCTTTCTAAATGTCAAATTCACTGGATATCACTCATTTATCATTTGTCTGGTAAATCCTTGACATGAAGGACAGCTGCTGTTGATAATATGGAGAAATAATTCAAACACACCTTAGCTTAGAGGCTGCTTCCCTTTTGCCGGATTAACTGAATTTCTTTGTCCTATTAGATATAACATAGTATGTTCTGTGTATACTTGGGAAACCTCTAATGTAAAGAAAAAACATGTGCTTTAGCATTGGAAATGAAGTCACAGGAGACTATTCATGTGATTAAATTCAAACAATAGCACACTATGCTTGGACTGATAAGGTAACTGTTACACATAAGCTCAAACTAATAGTTTAGTTACATAACAAAACTATTAAAGAGGGAAAGCTAATCAATTCATAAGTGCTTTCTAAAAAACATGTTGGTACAACCTTGACACATTGGCTTTAGAAAAATTTTATTTCTACTATATTCAGAGCACATTCTGAAATCAATGATTTTAAATATTGTGATAAGAACTGGAGAATATTCATATACCATGTACATGTTCTGAATAGCTTTCTCTGCCAAAGTCAAAATTGATATCCCATTTGGAAAGTGTTATTGGGATGTTATATGTCATAAGCTAGAATTTTATTCATATGTATAGGCATAATTCATATATTCATAGAAATGAAGAAACAGTTTGAAATCCAGAGGTGGTCTACAAATTTTACTTTCTATATTCATCTGATATTCCAAACCTTTCCTTATCTTTTACAATATAAGCCTTAAAATGAGTCAAATTGACGGATTTCCTCTTTCTCAAGGGAGATACTAGTCTAAGGAGCAAAAAAAGAGCATAACTAAATTAGTGTTTAGAAACTGAAGCAAAGTTTTATTCCAGCATTAGACTAAAATCAATTTATGGACTCAAATTGAAACTACTCACAATTAATACTAATACTTAATAATTAATAACATTTAAAAGACCAACAATGTTGGCAAGGATTTGAAGGAGCTGAAACTGTCACACTTTGTAATAGGTGTGAAAATTGCTACAATCGCTTTGAAAAACTCTTTGGATGTAAACATATACCTATCTACGTCAAGTCAGTACCACTGTAAAATTTGTGAATGTGTTCCCACAAAAACATCTGCGTAAAAATGTCCCTAGTAGCTCTGTTGATAATAGACCCAAATTGGATACTATTCAAACATTCATTAACTGTAGAATGCATGAATAAATTAAGGAATACTTATATAACAGAATGATACTAACAATAAAAAATAATGGACTTCTACTACCTAAAACAAAGTGCATCAATTTCACAAACAATGTTAAACACTAGAAGCCAGACACCAAAGGATAAATACTAGGTATAGATATTCTGCTTCCACTGAATAGAGAAAGGTTAAAAAAAAAAAAAAAAGTTTATATCTTATCCTAACAATGAGAAAAATCTGGGTACTGGACAAAATGGTAACATTAATGGAAATCATCAGAGCATCAGAGAGCTGGGTTTGCAAAGCACCCAGGTAGCCTAAATTCTAAAGGACAGGCATTTTCAAGGAGAGATGAAACATGGAGTCTGGTTTATTTGAATACTCCAAAAGTGATAAATGCAACAACAACACTATAGACATATCATATTCAAACTGCTAAAAATCAAAGATGAAGAGAAATTTTGAAGGCCACTATAGAAAAAAGGACGCATTACATATAGAAAAACACAGATAAAAATTAAAGCAGATTTTGTCAAAATTACACAATTCAGAAGATCACAAAATGACATCTTTAAAGTGCTGAAAGAAAAACAAAAGCTGTCAATAAGAATGCTATACTCAGTGAAAGTACCATTTAAAAATGGAGACAGAACAAATACATTATCATATGAGGAAAATCAGAGAGAATTCATGTGCTCAGATTGTGAATATATAAAATGTTAAAAGAACTTCTGCAGATTGAAGAAATATATACGACAAAAACTTGGGTCTATATAAGTAAATAACTCCAGAAAAGATACAAATGAAGATAAACTCTTATTTGTAATCACTCTAAAACAAACAAACAAAAAAACTGACTATCTAAAACAAATAAAAAAAGTAATCATATTATGAGGCTCATTATATAATAATGAAATATATAATAGCACAGTGGACAGGTTAGAGGAACTGAAAGTATAGAATTTGATGTTGTTATACTACACATGAAGTGATATAATACTATTTTAAAATAGATAATAAATTACAAATATATAGAACTATTAGAAATCATAATGAAACAGATATAACTAATAAATTAGCAGAGGAAGTAGTATGAATAAAAATACTCAATTGCAATAAAAGCAGAAAAACTGCAAGAGAAATAGAGACAACTATTTTGACAGACAGCTTTAGTGACAAATATAAATATATCCATATTAATAATTAGATTACATATAAATGGCCACCCCCTAAGTATAAATGTTCTAAACTACAGAAATTGTCTGATTCAATTTAAAACCAAAATCTAATTAATTAATGCTACCTACATAATCTACACAGACTCTACTTTAGATATCAACGTATGATTAGATTAAGTATAAAAATAATGCAAAAGATGTACCGTGCAAGCACTAACCAAAAAATGGCTATATTATCAAACAAAGTAGACAAACAAGAATATTGACAGGGATAAGCAGGAACATTACAGAAGGACAAAAGGGTCAATTCATCAAGAAGACACAATGATTTTCAATGTGTATGTACCTAACAACAGACCTTTAAAATACATGATGCCAAAAAAAAAAAAAAAAATGGAACTGAAATAGACAAATCCACAATTATAGTGGAAAAATCAATATTTACTCATTAATTGATAGAATAAATAAACAGAAAATCTCAGGTATATTGAAGACTTACATATTACAACCACCAGCGACAGGAGAACATGCATACTTTTCAAGAATTATGATTATGTGGAATATTCATTATAGTCCACATTCTCTGGGCCATAAAACAAATCCTGACAAATTGAAAAGAATTGAAATCATGCAAGGTAATTTATTCTGATATCAATCAAATTAAATTTTAAATGAACAGAATAGATATGTGGAACATCCCCAATATTTGGAAGTTAAAAACTAATTTGTATTTCCCATGATTCAAAGAGAAAGTCACAGGGAATTAAGAACATTATTTGAATTCCAAAATCAAAAACTACTGAAGACATAACATGTGAAAATTTGGAAAACATATCCAAGTATGAGAAACTTTTTTTTTAAATTAAATAAATGGAGTTATATGTTGTTCATGGATTAAAAGACATAATGTCAAAATATCAGTTCCTTCAAACATGATCTGTAGATTTAATGTAATCTCAATCATAACTCCAGTAAGATTTTTGTGTGTGTGTGTGTGTATGTGTGTGTGTGTGTAAATTGAAAGCTCGTTTGGAAAGTCAGAGGAAATGCTCAATTCAATTTGGAAAAAACAATTAAAAAATTTGGAGATCTCTCACTTCTTATTTCACATTTTAAAGGAAGCAACAGTAATAAAGACAGCATGGTTTTGGTAAACAAAAGATACATAGACCAATGATAGAGTCAAAAACTGATCCATACATACCTGGTTAATTGACTTAAAAAAACTTCATCCTGCAAAACTGCTTCAATCCCATTTATCCTCAACCCCCCACACCTCCTCTTAATTTATGGTATCGTTATAGTGTTATTCATATTATGCTATTAATCTGATAACTATTGTGCAAAAATAATATCACGGGTACAAAATAGGGTAAGATAAGCAGTAGGTATCACTAGCGTAATTTAAAGATAAAAAGGAAGGTCAAATGTACTGATAATTGTTTAGGAAGGCCATATATTAATTTTCTCTAATATTTTTTGCTCATGGTCAATTAGTTCTTGCTGAGCACAAAATACTGAAGTAGGAGAAATGTTGGAAGTAACTCTAGATTTGTAATTGCTATTACAAGCTTTAGACTTATGATTCTCTTTTAAGCCCTTAGAATTTACATGACCATTGCTCTCTAAAAGTTCCTTCCATATGCTGAAAATGTGGCTGTGGAAATTTAAATGACATGAAATGAACAACCTTTTTTTAAAGCATCTTAGAGTCTGTCTAAGGCTAAAATTCTGATTTAAATGAATGGCGACGTTGCAATAACTACCTGTCTAATGAAACAGCTATTACTTTGATTTTTAAAAAAATGTATTGTTTAATAAAAAATCATATCAGTTGTTTTAATATTTACTTAATTAAAATCAAAGCACTATCGGCTAAAAAAGGGCATGTCCATTTTAAGAATTGCGATTGAATTATTTTGACCTTTAACATTTCAGAAACCTGATTGTGTATGTGTGTGAGATGTGTTTAGTTTAGACTTAACCTTCATTTACCTTAAAATTTGAATCAATTTTTTCAGCCTGTTTCTCCAAGTCTATTTTTTTCTACAGTGCCTATCAGCTAAATGAAGAAATATTTAGCTTACTGGTCCATCTTTTAGAATTCCAATAAATAATAGCATTCCCATTAATTTTTTTGAGGCTTTAACTTGCTAAGGACACACACCCACACACACACACACATTATACTTCTAGTCATATGTAGAAATGTTTCTATAAATATATCTGAGGACATTTTGGTGTTCTACAATCTGTTATAATCAAAACACATTAAATGTTAACATAATTGCTGCTGCATATTTTGTTGGGCTGCCTTAATCAAGGATTCCAAAAATGGCCTAAGTCATAAGTAGCAGTCAGGTTCTGTGAGATCAAAACTACTGGTATCAAAACTCATCTCCTATGAGTTACGCCCAACTGATGTTTCATGGTTTTTTTGCTACAAATGTTTAAGAATACATCATTTTCTGTTTGTCCTGACTCTGTCCTGTTGAAGGTGTCAGTGAACATAATTATCTTGAAAAATAACTCTGTTCACATCGTGGCTCTCAGTTGCCAACATGTTGCCAAATGTAGGCAGCATCCTCCTGAATTTCCCTGGATTTAATCAGAGTAAGTCAACATACTCCACATAGAGAAACAGTAATATAAGGAATCAATGGTCAGTGTGCTATTTTCTTATATCGAGATTTATTTTTGAACTCATGCCTTAGTAGTCTTCCCATACACTTGAGCCATGTCTAAATTCTTCAAAGTGTCTACCTTTTAAACAATAATTTGCACCACATAAATTGTCACAGTTCTATTAAAAGCACTCCGATTACATGGAAGACTGAAAAAAAGAAGGGAGAGACAATGGAGGGAATTAACAAAACTGATTTCTAATGGTTTTTCATGGTCCAGTGACAACTGAATAATGAATTAGAAGCTTAGAAAAATTGCTTTGATTCTTTCTAGGGTATAAATATCCCATTAAAATATTAGGTTGGGAAAGAAACATAAGGCTGTCTTCCATTTAGGACTGGATTTTATTAAACAAAACAAAGATTCAAAAGAATGAATTAAATAAAGGCCAAGAAGAAGATAACTAAGAAATAGGACAATTTAATAAAACCTTGTTAAATATTTATTTTGAAATGGAAAATTATAAGTATTAGGGAGGGCATTCAGGAATGTTTCGGATACTTCAAATAGTTTTGACAATTAGTGCAGAGAACATATTTGCAACCCTTAGATTGAAATAAAAGAGGTCTTGCCAATATTGTTTCATTGTAAGTCAAGTTTACAGTGTTTCCATAAAATCTGATCTTAGCATATGGCAGGCATGCCATGATAGGAAAATCTCTGAAGACAATTCTAAGATGGTGCCAATTCATCTAGGGAGGATTCCACAGTGGTAGGAAGTGAAATCGAAACAAGAGAATTTGGTTTCACATAAAAATGGTTTAATTATTAGATTATATGGTCCATATATACTGGAAAGGGAAGCAATAATAGAAACCACAGAAGTTTCTATCGGAAAAACCTTGAAATTTGTGTTGGGTTAAGAAGTTTTATTTTCCATATTCCTTCTCACTTGTTCTTTGATTCAGATCAGATACCCACAACTTCAGCTGAAATTAAGTTATAATAGTCATCTCTGAGGAGACATAGTGGTGTAGTCTTACTCCAGGGCATTGGTTGATTCAGTGGTTTCAGAGGAAAGAAATACTTAGAGTCTAAGAGAATATGTTTCTTAGTGGTGCTATGTAGGTATAGTTTATTTCAATGTGGTATGTTTTTTATTCACTCTATTAATATGCTCTCAAAAGCCACCAATAAATTGAAGTAGTCCAATTTAGATTTACTAAATGATGTAGCACAAGCAATATGTACTTTTAAGTACTTGATAGCAATTTATTCCTCAAACTTATCTTCTATGTTCAGTGGAGTTAAATGGCCACTCACAATTTTAGATCAACTTAATAGAGTTAGTATTTGACCAGGAACGCAAACTCACATAGGTCCCTTACATCTGATCACTGCTTCCTGGAAGATTGACAAGAGATCATTAAGCTAAAATACACTTAAAATCTCATTCCTATTTTGTTTTCTCCATTTCATTTTGCTTGTGACTACCCTGTTGGAGCTTAAGAGAGAGAGACCAAATTTTAATTTGTCACTTTACTTCAAACCTAGATTTTCACGGTCAGACTAAAGGTAGTGCGTCTGCTGGTTAAGAGATCTGTCACAAGAAGGCTAATATATCACAAATAAAAAAGACAGGTAACCTGTATTCATGGAGCACCTGTGTGTGTTTGGTAGTTGGAGCTAACCCTATCAGATATTAAAAGACTCTATAAATAAAACATTGTGGTATTGACTTAAAAATAGAATGGTGGACCACTTGAAAAACCATTAAAAATCCAAAAATAATAAACATGTAGTATATTTTGGAGATGGCATCTCAAATTGGTGGCAAGTATTTTCTCATATATATATATATGTGTATATATATATATGTATATATGTGTATATATATGTATATATATAGATATAGACATACACATATATATACGTATACATATATTATATATATATAATATATATATATATATATATATATATATATATATATATATATATATTATATATATATATATCCAGTCCCTTGCACCATACCCAAGAATATATTACAATTGTATAGTAGATCTAATTATTAAAAATGGAGGCATCCAAGTGTGTGATGGATAGTGCTTTCAACTTGGTTAAAACCTGTATTTGTTTTTTTCCAGAATCTCTTCATCATGAGTTGATTAATGTTAACTGAAAGAGAACCTAAGGCAAGAATTAGAAAGATAAGTGAAGCAACAACCATTCCTAATCATAGTCACATATAGTGATGTACAGGCACAGAGGTACCCAGTGGGTCACAGATTTCACTCACTGCCCTCTGCTCCGTGTGTTACTCCTGCTAGACAAAGCAGTCATAGCCACCATCAGATTTTTCACTGTGATCATCACCACCAGCGGCTACAAAGAGATCTAATTCTCTCCACAAGCTCACCCTCTGGGGTCTCACTTTTGTGACTGAACACGACTGCCTTATTGCATTGTTAGCCTGCAAACTCTGATTTGTCCGCCTGTGTGAGTGTTTCAGGTGACTCAGTAGTGACTTCCTCTGATCTTCTGATGTCTGATGCCAGACCTTCACTTCCTCAGCTTCAATCACCTCATGCAAGTCTAATCTCTTTAAATTATGCCTTTTCTTTATATTGTTTATAGGGCCCTCTTTCCCTGATTTCTGAGTGATAAAGAAATTAGTACTTAGAAATCAGGTTCTGTCTTATAAAAAACATAAAACAGGTGGCATTGATTTGGGGATGAGGCAGGGAAAATAGATGAGAAACTGTTAGTGAAGTTAAAAAAACAAACAGACAAACAAACAAAAAAAACAAGCTAACCATTCATAGAGACTGAAAAAGCAATGAATAAATTGTAGCAACTTGGAAAAATGTTGACCTGTGTCTTTAGTTGCAGAATTGGCAAAACTGTCATCCACAGTAACTGAGAAAATAGAAAATTGCCTAATGAACTCAGTCACTCTAGAAGGATGATTTCCAGGCAAAATACATAAAGTGCCAATTCATCTGTTTTAGCTGCCTATGATAAGGTACAGGAAGAGATGAATGAAAGAATGAAATATGCAGTTTGAAAGCAGAAACAAGTCCCCAGAGGAGTACCGAGATAACAAGTGAATCTGTTCCTTATCTGCAGACTCTCATCAGTAGAAATATTCCCACATTGGAAGTAAAAAAAGGTCTAAGGGTGAAGACCAGATCCATGAATAGGGCTGTAAGATTTTTCTAAGACCTTTACTAAATTTAAGTTAGTCTCTGACAGCCCTTTAAGCTAGACAAAAGGACTTCTCCGAATTTTAAGTGTGTTATCCCACTGAAGATCCCTTTATAGAGAAAGATCTGTCTTCCAAAGAGTAATGGATATGGCCTTGAGTGCATGAAGAATACCTGAATCAGATGCATAGAAACCTGGTAAAGTTTTTAAGGGAACTGTACTAATGAAAGTACCACAACCTTGGTCTACAAGAGACTGACACTCTTTTAAAAAGATATTTGAGGCCTTTCATTTTCTATAAGCAGGAAACAGGTTGAGTTTGCTACTCAGCTTTTGTTTTGGTGACCTACATAATAAATAATTCAAACTTATTTAATTTACTCATGATTTTGTGAGTCAAGAATTAGGACAGATTTAGCTGGGTGCTTCTGTTTCCTATCACACTGACTGGGCTCATTCAAATGACTGCATTCCTCTGGTAGCTGCTCTAGGCTGGTGGGTGCAGGAGAGCTTCACTAACATGTCTGGCACCTTGGTGCTCCTGCATGTGGCATCTGGTCTCCACGTAGTTATCTTGAACTTCCTCACAGCTTGTCTCAGAATACTTGAACTTTTATATGGCGGCTAGTTTCCAAGATGGATTGTCCCAAGCCAGGAAAATCAAAAGCTGTATATTTCTTAAGTCCTAATCTCAAAAGTTAAACATCTCTTCTGCCACATTCCATTTATTAAGCCTTCCTAAGGATCAGCACAAATTCCAGAAGAAAGCACATGGGTCCCGCCTCTTGATGGGAGGGCTGACAAAGAATTTGCTGACATCTTTAAATCACCATAGTTGCTTATGTTTTATGAAATACAAAGGATATCTCAGAGAACAGATGACAGAAGACAGAGGGCTGAATCATGAACCATGGTGAACAATGGCATAGAGAGCCTCTCCCACAAGACAGAATTGTACAGTGGACTGGAAAAGAATCCGTAGAATATAAAATGGTCAGTTAACTGGGGAACCATTTCCAGGGATCAGATCTGGATCATATTCATGGATATTTCCTGTTCTTGGTACAGAGGGTCCTAGCAGGATTTATCCAGCAAGATTTCAAAATTGCTATAGCCCATAATGATGTAACTCCCATCCTTCCCCTATCTGAATGACTATTGGATTTCCTGTGCCTGCCTCAGCATGTTGGATATTTTAGGGACAGGTTACTTGACCATAGTTCCCGACATCAAGTATACTTCTCATATATATGCATCCAAATCACGAGGTAGAGTCTGATACCATAGTTGATTAAACTTTTGGGTTCCTGAGTTGGGCATTTTTGCTTATGGGAGAACTATGAATACAGTGGTATCTTGGTTTTCTAACGTAATCCATTCTGGAAGACCGTTTGAGTTCTGAAATGTTCAAGGCACGGTTTCCCCATAGAAAGTAATGCAAAGTGGATTAATCTGTTCCAGACCTTTAAAATCAAACCCTAAAACTGCAAATTTAGCATGAATTTTACTATATCATTGATCCATAAAATTTACGGTGTTCATAAACCGAAATATTCGTTAACAGAGACATTCAAAACCCGAGGTACTACTGTATGTGTAGCCAAAAACTGAACTGTAGCAGATTATAAAGACTACAGATTTTTCCTTCCCAGAAAGAGGTAATGATAGATCTGAGTTGACCACATAACTTTCTTTGACTAATGGTACATTAGCAAATAGGACACAGCAGGGAGCAGACACATGCATATTGGGACTTTTCAACTACATGTTCTTAGAAAGTATTCAACCACCACCATGTGAAAAAGCCTGGGCTAACTTTCTGAATGATACAAAAATTAATCATTTTTAATTCATTAGAAGCTCGTTTCTATTAGATATTTTTTGTCATTATTCTCAAATCAAAATGTTCTAACTATCTCATTAGTGTCTTGAAATTCTAAACTGTTTGCCTTGACTTTTCCTTAAGAAGAAGGGTAGAAGCCGTATTACATATTGTTGTCTATATTTATTCTTTTATAGAGTTTGGTTACCAAGGTGACTGTTCCCATAAGAAATCTTAACATCAAATATAGAGAATAATATTGCTTTTCTTTAAAAGTTACTTCTATGAGAGACCATTTTCTCTAGAAATGAAAAAAAGTTCTCATGTCTATAACTATACCTTATTCAACTGTGCTTTAAATAAGAAACTTCAAAAAAATAATCTTTAAAATGTATTCCAGCTTTGCTTTCTTATATTTTAAGATATTAACTTTATAGCATCAGATTCTAGGGAAGTATCATCTGCAGTGTTGTATAATTTGTTACCCACTGGGAAATAGTTAATGTATAGATGTGCTACTATTCTTAAGCTAATTCAAAATACTTATGTCATAGATTCCTATATGAATTCATTTTTCAAAAGGTTTAGCTCAAGATATTCTTTTGAATATATTTTCTGAAATATAGTATCCAATTACTGTGGCTTCATAACAGATTACTCAAAATTTAATGGTATAAAGCAATCACATTATGCTCTTAGATTCTATGGGTCAGGAATTTTGACAGAGGATAGTCAGGATGACTTGTCTCTTTTTAGGGTATGTGAGGTCTAAGCCAGAATGCAAAATATTGAGAGTTAGAATCACTGTAAGGCTGGAGGTTGATGGTGGCTGTTGGCCAGACATCAAAATATAGGTAATCTGAGAAGTGGGAATTAGTATGTCAGTGCACTTTTAATCTATTTCATTTTTTTACATGCAAGGTTATAATTATTTTTATGTTTAAGAAGTATTTTTTCTTTGAGTTATTTACGTCTCTTGCTTTGTTTTTTTTTTGTTTTGTTTTGTTTTTTCTCTTAGAACTTATTGGTCTTTTCCTTCTCTACTTTTAAAATCTATATATTGGGGATATTAATCCTGTATTAGTGATATCAATTGGAAATATAGTTTGTTATTTTATCATCTTTTCTCTTAAGAAATATTTTTATGTCATCAAAATTACTATTCACTTTCCTTATAGTCTCTGGAATTTTAATCATAGTTTAAAAAAAATAGAAATCCCACTTTCAGTAAAGGAACCTACCCATGTTTTCTTCGTTATTTGTATTATATAGATTTTACAATGTAACAAAACACTCAACACTGAGTGGCTTAACATAGGTTAGTAACTTTTTTTTTTTTTTTCTGTGAAGGGCCAGATTAGCAATACTTAAGGCTTTGTGGGCTGTATGGCTCTTCTTGTGACTACTCAACTTTGCCATATTTTTCTGACTCCTGTTCTCTAACACCTTGGTTTTACAGATAGGGAATATGGCATTGTGCATAAGCCATTGGCAGTCATTTGCTTATTAGATGAAGGGGTATATACCATGTTTCCCCGAAAATAAGACCTAACCAGAAAATAAGCCCTAGCATGATTTTTCAGGATGACATCCCCTGAACATAAGCCCTAATGCATCTTGTGGAGCAAACCTTAATATAAGACCCAGTCTTATTTTCAGGGAAACTCGGTAGAAGGCTGAGTCATGAGTAACGGAGAACGCTAGAACAGAGAATCATGCTCAGGGAACAGAATAGTACAACAAAGTACAGAACCATCCCTGGAGATACAGAGGCCAATGAACTGGGAAGTCCTTTCTCTATGGATAAGATCTGGGTCCTTCCATAAAGGAAGATAAAGTATTCTTCAGAATGCATAAAGGACAATAACAAAATTAGAATAATAAATGGAAAGATTGTTTGATTTGTACTATTTATTTTAAATACCAAGTATATTAGAAACATATGTACTTGGTACTGAGTTTGAATAGTATAGGTTTATTGACTTTAAGATGGTCATATTAAAATTGAAATAATTATTATGAATCCAATGCTGAAAACGTTTTATACATAAAGCATAGTGATGTCAAACATATACAACAACAAAAAAGACAAAAAACTACCATGTGTTGCTTTTTATATAAATTATAAATTTGAACTTAGAAAATTTGATACAAAATTTTTGTTAAATGGGTAATGTGTTGTCAATGTTATGATGGATACTTTTAGAATTTTTCAATAAATATGAATTTGGAAAGACACTCGTCTGGAACATGTTCTGAAAATTAATCATAATATTTTTTGGGTTAATACTGTACAATAAATCATGTGAACAGGACATATTTCCTGATTATTAACTTTTATAGAGGAAACTTCAAAAATTATCTTTGAAGCGAGCATAGAAGTCTGTGTATTTGTCCTGAATTCTTGTATTCTAGAAACCTAATCAGTCACTTCATGTTTCATATATATTCATATGCATGTTTCATAGTGCATTAGGAACTGCTATCCTTCCTCCAATAAAAAAATTATAAACAAATTCTATGATATAGAGATCCCTGAGTATCTATTTTCTGGTGATAGTATGTGTTTACGTCCATGAGTGTTTGTGTGTAGAGCAAGGGTCGGGGAGAGCGAGCACTGGTGAGAGGGAAGGAGGAAGGTAGGGGCGAGAGGGGGAGGGAGAAAGAGGGGGTTACAAATTTCTCTTTAATAAACTCCAATTTCTATGCTGTGATTCTAAGTCTAGTAGTTCTTTAAATATCTATAATGACACCTTCATTTTTCTCAACTGGAGATGATGTCCAACTGTTCTCACTAGCTGAGAATTGACCCAGTTATATTCTGTAGTCAGTAATAACACTTAGCACTATGATTATTATATCTTATGATATATATACAGTCATTACATTTTAGTTTATATGATAATCTTGGTGTTAATGGGAGGTATTTCCATCCTATTTTTCTCTCCCATATTGAGGAAGATACTAACACCAACCTTTATTGTGATTACTCACAGTGATTAAAATTACAACTAATTTTGACACAGAGTGTGACACAGTTCCCCAACTGTGACTAATTTTTCTAAAGGGTCAGAGGCCTTTGGTTGAGTTTATTATCTGGCAGAAAAAGCAAGACTTAAAGTCTAACTTGAGGAATGCTTGTCAGCTCACAAGTATTTGGCAATGCTATGCCAAATGTTTTGCCAAACATAGTTAACATGTGTGATGTGTACATTTGTTTGAGCAAAGTGACCTACTACTTTGTCACATAGACTTTTGTTCAAAGTGACTTGAAATACTACAAATGCTTTTTCAATTTAAGCAAAAATAAATATTTACATTGAAAAACAATTATGTTGTAATTTAATGTTCCGTTTAGCCTTTTCTGACACCATTTCTACTAGAGGTAGGCAGTTAGGAGTGTCTTATCACATCCTGGTGAGAATGGACGTCTTGGTTCCCACTCAGCCTTTGCTGCTGGGTGTGGGAGTGGAAGTACAATATTTTCTGTGATAGATGACTGGAGTATGTTGGTCGTTGTCTAAAAGTTTTCTGTCTGGCCTGGCTGTCCTTTTCCTATTCATTGAACTAGAGTGAGGTGGCTTTTCATCTGCTTTCTGGCTTTTGCCCTTTGGCATTTCCAGGTTAATAACTTCTCCAATGCCCAATCAGGAATAAATAAGGCAAAAACAAGAAACTCAGGAAAGTCACAGCTGTGTCATTCCATGACAGCTTTCCTCCTCTCCACATTTCAGAATCTTCTTACATTTGTTCTACGTACTCGTATAATTTGCAGGATTTTTAGTTATACTTACTAGAGAAGTAGGAAATAGTGTGTCTGATTTATTTTGTCTGGAACTATTATCATTGCTCATTGAATACCCCAGATATTGCCAAATCTGGGTCATTTCCAGGTAACTCTGTGTCTGTAGGTGTGTGTGAAAAAATGTTCTTAAAATTTAAGTCTGATATATTCACACAGAGGAAAAAGTAGAAAAGTGCCTATGATGCAACCCAAACATGCAATTCCCAAAATGTTTTGAGGTATGACAGCATCACTTGAACAAAAATGCGTCATTTTCTAATTTATTTTTCTGGAATCACAACATTCATTTAGATGTTTAGATTGTGTATTTAAAAAAACAAACAAAAATTATTAACTCATTACTTATCTTTAAAAAACAGTGAGTTCACAATTTTGTGAAGGCCTTCTCAATATCTTTGTGGTTTCTAGTTATGATTCTTTTGCCATGGATTACTTACTTATCCTTAAAATTTCATAATAAAATAGAGGATGAAAGCCTCACAACTATATTATTCACTAATTACTAAGAAGCAAGAGGGTAGAGGAATTACCATGTTTCCCCAAAAATAAGACCTAGCCAGACAAGCAGCCCTACTGTGTCTTTTGGAGCAAAAATTAATATAAGACCCGGTCTTATTTTGCTATAAGACCGGGTCTTATATAATATAGCAGTAAGACTGGGTCTTATATTAATTTTTGCTCCAAAGGACGCATTAGAACTGATTGTCCGGCTAGGTCTTATTTTCTGGGAAACATGGTAAGATTGTTAGCTCTTAAGTTAAACTGACCAATGATTTATTCTGACATTTCTGCCTTATTGAAATAACCCTGAGCAGGTTCTTGAAACTTTCTATTACTCATTTTGCTCTGTGCAAAATGAGGATAAAAGTATCCCCAATGGATTATAATTATGTTTAAATAAGATAGTATATGTAAACCCCTTAGGCAAGTTACTGGCACAGAGAAAACACTAAAAATTATCATTTATTAATAAACATTAACTGTATTAAAATTGTAATAATATATACCGATAACAAAAGATGAATACAAGTTATATGTATACATTTTTTTGGCATACCCTGTATATATGTGGAGAGACAGAAAATCATATTTTCAGGTACATTTAAAATATGTATACAATTCTGGCTATACCCATTAAAAATACTACAACAAAATTATTTTAAAATTCTAATAAATTGTTATAAATAATTTTGTTGTAGTATTTTTAAAGAACATAGCCAGAATTTTATTACATATATATTATTTTTTAATGTACCTCAAAAAATAGCATCCTCTTATTCAATTCTAACTTGTGAACCTAAAGTGACTTCAACAGTTACTATGCTTCATTACAAATATGTACATTTTTTTCTTAAGTTTAGTATTTAAATGTCTTTGAAAATTAATTTTTTCACCAATTTGCACTGAAAATATGGAACTCTACACAACAACCTCTTTGAGGGTTTTTCTATTTTCACTTGTATGTAAGTAGGTATATTTGAGTTGAATAATTTGGTAACCAGGGCAATGGCGAAGTAATTCATTGAATTGACAATATGTCATAACTGTGTTATTATCACTTATTTCCTTATATCAGGTTGTTGTATTTCTCATAAATATATGATCATAAGCAGTCCTCTCATAGTCTGAAAGCTGCTTGGGACATTTTCTAATTTAAATAACCTTCATCAAAACATTTCATGAACTTGCATCAACTTATAATATGAGCAGTACAAAAATGCATTTTCACATGTACTAGTATCTAAAATGCCATAGTTAAATTACTTTGTTTAAAAGTTAAAAATGTTTTTATTCAGTTCTTCTAACATTATTTCAATTGCATTTTCTGAGAAAGAAGGGATTCTCTGGCATTTTTCTTTTCTCACATTTTGTATATACACTATCTATTTTATATATTTGGTTCAAGAAATGACACTGAGTTCAGAAAACCATCTAAACTCAAGAAAAAATATCAGGTACAGAGTTATGAAAATCCAATTCACAGTGGTACCACTGTAATGATGCTGCCATTGATATGGTAGTAACAGTGAGGTAAAAAAGCTCAGAGGAAGATTTAAAAGGTTGAAACAGAAGATTCTTTAAATGTTGATGCAGATTTTTAAATGGCCTAGTTCAACATCTTGATTTTACAAACAGGAAACCTGGCCCTGGGCATGGTTCCTCATGCTCAGTGGCTTCTTATTCAATTATATTTTTTCAAATTGTTTGGCTATCCTTGTCCAGTTCATGATTTATTTCACCTTGACATTGCTTATATTGCATAAGAAGAAATAGTTGTATGGAACTGAGTTAAGAACTAAGGAGGCCCCAAACAGACTATTTGGATAAAAGAAGACTATTTTATATACTCTCTACAACCTGTTCACAGGCAAGACTGGCAACAGCAAGATGAGTTAAAAGTTTGACACAGAGTCTAGATGAGTGGCAATGCTGACTTGGATGAGGATTATACAGATGACTTGGAAAGAAGGGATGGATTTCAGATGTGATCTTGAGTTAGAAGGGACAGATTTGCTGACAGGAATGGATGAAACGGAGTTAAGGAAAAGGAGAAATCAAGGATGATGGGCTTCTAGTATCTAGCAAGAGCAATTGGTATCATTTATTGAGACAGGTAGACTGAAAGTGGAACAGTTTTAGAAAGGAAAATAGTTCAACTTTAATCATAATAATTTCAGAAGTATTTGTAGTACTGTGTTTCCCCGAAAATAAGACCTACCCTGAAAATAAGCCCCAGTTAAGATCATCAGCCAGACGGACGCATTTAGTACGTTATGAAGATATTCCAGAAGAAGATGACATGACTGTATTTGAATAAATGTAGATTGTTGTACATGAGAAAATAAGACATCCCCTGAAAATATGCCCTAATGCGTCTTTTGGAACAAAAATTAATATAAGACCTGGTCTTATTTTAGGGGAAACATGGTACTACAATGTAAAGGCCATAAAGTAGTTGTATATATTAGCCTGGAGCCCAGATGAGTAGTTTTATCTAGAGCATTTATTTGAGTGTCATCATCCTACAGATGTGCTTCAAAGACATACGGTACAAGTATGATCAATCAGGAGAGAAAATGTGGAGATTGTTACCCAAGTGCCAAATATTAATAATATTAATGAAGATCATAGCTAGGATATTTTAATAATTATATTGTTACAGTAGTAGTAATTAACATGAATATTAATTTATGTTTATAGAACGATATTAACACTATGAATTTTGACTATAGTAATATTGAATATTAACATTTAATAAAAGGATAATATTTGACATAGCTTGGTGGAAATTCAGGGCTCTAAGGAAAAAGAGAAAATTCTTAATAGAATCCACAGGGTAGATAGTATATGTCAACAACAAAAAGCCTAAGATGATAAAAGCCTTATAATCAGTGATCTAGTTCTAAAAGAATATGGATAAATTACAGGAAAACAAAAATTGTATCCAAGAAAGAAGAAAACTCTACACCTCAATAGCCTCTCATCTAAAAATAAGTCATTATGGTACCTTATCTCATAGTTCTCGATTGTTTTATCAGAAAAACAGAAATTTAAGGAGAAATGGGCATATACAAAATTGGAGTGGAGGATTTAGATCAAATCTCTGCCATCAAGTACTATGTTGAAGTATATGAAATTGCCAACACTTGACTATTTTGATCTACAAAAAAATGACAAATTGATATATTTAAACTAACAGAGTAAAAAGGAAAATTCTAAAGAGCTTGAAGTACACATTTAAAACTTGTTCATTCTTTTTAAAAGTAAAAAAAAAAAGATGAAATCCCTGCTTTCCTTGAGCTTACCTTCTGGAGGACCAATAGACAGTAAGTTTGATCTAATGGATATTAAAACAAATTAGAGGAAGAAAAAGAATAAAGTTTCATGAATTTCTCAGTGATCACGAAAGAAGCTCCGGCCTCCAATAATATGTATTGATATAAAGATAGGAAACATTTGTTTTTATTTCCCCTAGAAATACTTTACTTGTTACATACCATTAGAATGAGATGCGTAGTCATTTGTCTAGTTTATTGCTTTTATCCAAAAGGAAGATTAAAACTTATCTCTCAGAGAGAGCCAAATGGTTACAGCCCAGATTACATCCTGGGGTAAATTCTAGAATGCCAGAAAGACTGGAACAATAACTCGCTAGATAGTTACATGTCAAAAAGGAGAAAGTCCAAGAGCAGACGCACGTCTCTAGGTAGTAAAAGGTGAGATATGGGGATTATCTGGATCCTGGATAAATTTTATTCAACCAAAAGATTATAATTAAATTTCAGGTCCCATACATTTCCAAGGAACCCTTTCAGAAAGGGAGGGGGACAGTTGACTCCTTTCCCTTGATAAGCAAAGAATATATATTTTCTCCTATGAAGTATCCAATTATCATATAAAGCAATTGCCCTGGCACTTACCATGTCGCCCTAGGGAATGAGGACAAGGGCAGATGGAGGGTCAGTGCACTTATTATTTATAGTGAGGTGTTTCATAACAAATTTGTTTTTGACCTGGAATATCTCATGTGCTCATTCAGAATAATAATGAACAAAGATGAATATTAAAAATCCAACAGAGGAATAACTTTGTATCCAACAAAAATATAATTATCATTTAAACACCTTTCAACTATTAGAAAGAAATCTCAATAAATTCTTAAAACAGATATTATGCACCTGCCCCCCTCCTACTAGAGTACAAAATAGAATCAATAGGAGGCTGGTTGAATAAATTATGAAACATCAGTACAAAGGAGTATGAGCAGTATTTTTAAGGACATTCTTATGTTTCTGAACATTTTAGTCTATAGGATTTTGATAGACAATATTATACAGAATTTTTATAGACACAAGTATAAGAAATCCTCATGTACCTATTATCTAGCCGGCAAACCATTTGCCCATAGCCAATCCTGCCCCATCACTATTTATCACCAATTAAGGATAACAGTAGCACCTACCTCAGAACTGCTATTTAATCTAAGATTCAGGTTGCTATGGCTGTGTCCACCCCAAGCAATGAATTCCAGACATTAACTTCTTTCTTGCCCTGATACTCAAAGCTGAGTCTTTTTCCACCAGAACCTATGACCACTCAGGCACCCTCAGGCACCGTCCTTCTGATAAGAAACTATTCTTTTTTTTTTTTTTTTTAGGTCAGTCATAAGAACTAAAGCGTACTGAGCAATTATTTCCATTTCATTCATCTCTTGTTTATCCATGTAACCAATGCAAGATTGTTTTCTTCTATTTCTTTAGGTGCCTGGTATTAAAAAATCTTTAATCTAGTTGATCTATGATAGTGGGTTAGAGAATTTGAAAAAGGCTATAAATTATTGAGGTTTGCCCACAAAAATCATTTTGCAGTAGTGCAAGGTCATTAGACAAATGTATTCAAGACACCATTAATCTGAGAAGACCAAAAATGATTTTAAAAAAAAGAAAAGCACTATTTTTTTTTATTCTGGAATAAATTCTCACAGTATAATAATTTTATTCTCAACTTTAAAACTTCATAATAGGTAGTATTTGTGATTTTCACATAGATGATAACAATTACCTCGTAGTTTTATTTATTATTAAATAAATGTGTAAAGAAGCTGTGAAATGATTCTTTCAGCCATAAGTTGTATTATTTGTCTGTCTTATTCTTGAATAAATATATTTATTTAAACTAATCATACATATAAGAGGGTAGTTAGTTCCCTTTAGGTTGACACTTAAAAATCAGGATAGAATAAAGTACATATTATTCAAGTCATAAATTAATGTAGGTCTAAAATATTACTTACAATAACCAAGAACTGAGAAACTGACTCAGAGTTTTAGGAAAAAAAAACAAATATCATGCACAGCAACAAAGAAATGAGGTAAATAATTGTTTAAATCAAATCTATGACCTGGTTTTTGCAGCAGAGTAAGTTTGTCACAATTCTAAATTAATGGTAATTTATTATTGTGAAAAACAAAGCTGCATTATAGAAACCACTAATAAGTTTTCTAATGTTCAGAGCATCAATCTCAAGAGTTAAAATCTCAAGTCACCAGAATCAACACATACCTTTAAGGGAATTTGTCTGCATGCTTTGTGAACTTTCTAACCAAGCACAATCAATTCAGCAAAGTACATAGTAGAATCTATGTACTTTCAGTATTAAAAATGGGTTGATCAAAATAACTAACTTTTCTATGATTTAAAAAAATATTAAATGTCTTCACCTGTAATAACTTAATAATCTATAAATCAGTATCTATTTAGAGAAAACATTTGATTTACCAGTTACCATTACATCTCTCCCTCCAATACCAAAACAAATAGGTAGCAAGCTCTATCTATATCTATCTATCTATCTATCTGTCTGTCTGTCTGTCTGTCTGTCTGTCTGTCTGTCTATCTATCTATCTATTTATCTATCTATCTATCTATCTACCTACCTACCTACCTACCTATCTATCTTTCTATCTGTATATTCGTATATGGGCTTTGTCTTTCAAGGTCGTCATGCTTCCCTGATTTCACCTTTTTTAAGAATGTAAGGATTGGTGTAGGCATGAAAGAAAGAGGCAAAGGGTAGTTCAGCCAGGGATTAGAAATACTCCTGCCTCTCACTGGCTTGGAGATGGCTCATGGGGTTAATTAATGATCCTGCTCTTTTGTCCCATTACTCACCTGTGTCAGCCTTCTTCATATGACATTTTGAATTTTGTTACTATGCACAAGATTCATAAAAGATAGGAATACAAAATGAAATTCACTATTAACCTTGTGATAGGGAAGTAATTAGAAATTATGATTCTGAGCTGTAGACATAAATCAACCTATAAACTTATTTAATAAATCTGGAATAAATGGATTAGCTAGTACTCTTTTTAAAAACAACACATCAATATAGACAAAAAAAAAATGGACCTCACTATTCTGTATGTGTCCCCTGACCATTATCAAAATTACAAATAGCTATTGGAAAAAAGGCAGGTGGGTATTTGACAGGCTGGTCTACAATATCATCATTGCACAAAGTTCTCAATCTTTTGATATACTTATCCATCACTGTCAAGCGCTGGAATAATGTGATTACAGTAATAAAATGAAATGGTTGTGCTCTTGAAGCAGTAGGTGGCTTTGCCTAGCGCAGATGAATTATTGCCAAGGAATACATTGGTCATGCACAAAGCAACTGTATTTTGCTTCCTCAGATGTAGTTAAACTACACTCTGAATCAGTGGTGCTCAAAATTGGTTGCAAGTCCCATCAAATACAGCGGCAATACCAATACAGATTTAACTCAGCTTGAAGTTTGTAAACTGAAATTAAAAGGCTGCTTTTCAAAATAGGATTATTTTAAGAATTCTGTAGCCTAGTATATCTTTAAAATACAATTTAAATTTTTAATGTTCTACCAGAGGCCATATGAGTAAATTGTTTATCGCCCCATTATTTGTATCTAAATTGAGCGATATTTATATTTTGAAAACGATATGTAACAAATGCTTAGCAGGCAGTAGGCAATTTTCTGTTCACTCAGAACAAGGAAGCCCAAGTCTTGCCCCTCAAAAGGCTTATATTTTACTCGGGAAAGTGGGCAATACACAAATTATTGATGAAAAGATAAAATAATTTCAGTTGGAGTAAAGCACTTCATGAAAACAAAACAGATTAACTGTTAAGAGTGACGTGAGTAGAAAAGGACTCTCCATGGAAGTGACATTTGTGTACAGACCTAACTAAACAAGAGACAGATATGAGGACAGAGACTATACCTGGGCAGCAAGTACACAGTCCTGTTGTGGAATAAGTTTGGCTTGTTCAAGGAATGACAAGGACAACATGATCCCCCAGGATGTGTGGGAACAAAGATTAGAAAATGAGATTCGTGGGAAAGAACTCAGACTAGCTTTGTAGGGCTGCAGTTCATCACAGCCAACGGAAGGGTTTCAACAAGTGAGCTAAAAGAAATACTTTACCTTTAAAAGGATGGGCGAGAACGGAAGCAACGAGGAAATTTATTTCAGCAATTGAGAAAAGAGATACATACTGTGATGAGTAAGTGGGCAGCAGTGAAGGTGGGGAAAAATGTTTGATTAAGGATTTAGTTTAAATGTAGTTCCGATGGATTTTGTCAATGTTGATACTTGGATTTGAGGCCTTGATTTTTGGATGAATGATAATGTCTTTGAAGGTAATGAGGAAGCCTGGAACAGGGGCAGGTTGGAGATACGGGAATGCATCCTATGTATGATCTGTAGTGGCTTTATGACAAAAGAGAAACCTAGATAGTGATATCACCAAGTTTTAGGAAAGGCACTAAGCAGGCCTCAAAGTGTTTCAAATAATTGACATATTGACCATATTCTCACAAGGGATTCAAGTGAGAAATCAAATAATGGCAGTAACAACAATAACAACAAACACTTTACATCTTGAAATATCAAAATGTATATATAACAATCTCATGTAAAATCTTAAGTAAATTTTTCTTTAGTTAGAGGCAAGCTGTAACTTCAACAGTTAAATATCAAGACTTGAGATATCAACTAAAGTAGTATTTGGGAATATATGGTGTCAGATGGGTACTAGGCTAATTGGGGTGATCACTTTGTAGGTTATATAAATGTCTAATCATTATGACACTATGTTGTACATCTGAAACTAATATAATATTGTACATCAACTGTAACTGAAAAATAAATATATATATATATATATATATTTATTTAAATATATATAAATATAAATATAAATTTATATATATATATATATATATATATATATATATATATATATAATAAAGTAGTATTTGGGAGAGAAAGCTTAGCTTAATGCCAGTTAGCAAATATCACGACATCAAATCTAAATGTTGTCATTGACTCCTCTCTTGCTTATTACACATTGGCAATTCTTAATACTTGTATTTAAAAAAAAAAAAAAGGAAAAGTTAAATCAATGAACTAAGCAATCAAATTACAAGAGCATTATACTTCTTAATTTATAGAAATACTTGGTGCTAGATATTTGGGGGGGGTGTAATTTAAGTATGTGAAATGACATCTCAGTATTTTAAATTGCATTCCCTCCATCTTGTCTGAACAAACCTTTTATAGTTTAATTGGCTGTCTATGTGTTCCTTCCAGGAGCTTTGGCTGTTTTTCTATTGGATTGTGTTTTTCTCCTGGATTCCCAAAAGTTCTTTATACATTCTGGAGACTAATCTTTTGTCAGTCATGTGTTTTTTTAAATAACTAGTTCCCCTGTCCATGGATTTTTCTTTTCATCTCATCAGGTTGTCTTTTGGCATACAAGCATCTTTTAATGTTTTATGTAGAATTCACTAACCATTTCCCCTCTTTTAAAATGACTTACGAAGCCTCCTCTTATTGCTACATAATACATTATTTCCCCATATTTTCTTCTAAAGTTTTATCATTTTGTTTTTTATATTTAGTTACATTGGAAGGGGGCTCCCCTCCAATTCTCCTGCCCACCTCCCAAAGCACAAGCTACAACTCACAACATGTAAAGCGCTCTAGGACCTCAGAGTCCATGTCAGAGAATGGATGGAGTTTGTCCTCACATTTATATAACCTGTATGTCCCTTCATTTACTGTCCCAGGATAAAACATTTCTAGGTTGATGGGCTTTGACAATTTTTCTATGAGAGAACCCCTCATCTCTATCACATACACACACATGAGACTACAAGCAGGGTGTTTTTGGCCATAAACATCCAACAAAACAATCAAATATATCAGTCTATTTCTCAAATTTGGAATGTTTCAATCTTAAGTAAAATTGTAGTGGGGTTACCAGTAGATTGGGCTATACTGTGGTTAGTTCCATTTTTATCACACTTCTCATTAAGTGTTACGAAATATGAGTGTCAATATCACTGAGTAGTACCCTGATAAATAAGAAGTGAGCATAAAAGTACCTACACCAGAGAGTTTTATGAGGTAATATGTGGCAAATAGCACACATTCAATTTGTTCTCAATTGATAGTACCTAATGATAATGACAAAAATAATACATTAACAAAATAGCTATTAAGTTGAATTACTCACATGTCTCCCTACAAATGTGCAAAATCTTATTCATATTATCTCCTATGTATGAAATTTAAAATTATTATAGTTGTGAAAGCAATGGCTTTGTCTTCTTTTATAAAGGATTTTTAGCTCATAGTGTATTAACTGTGATTTAATTTCTCACACTCAGTATAAGTCACTTTATTCTAAGGGCAAAGCTCTTACCAGAGCTTTCTATTTTTCGTTTGTCAGAATTAAACAAATATATGGAGTGAATCAGTAACTAAAAAGACAGGAAAATGTTAGAATACAATTGTGCCTCATTCCCAAATAATTCTACACACAAGTTCCACATTTCATCCCTGAGGAGGAGACCTGATATGAATCCACATTTAGACAGTCAAATGAGAAAACAAGAGTGGATATGAGTGGGGAGGGCAGGAGATGACACAAGTCCAATCAGACAGTTCTAGCCTAGACTTAAATGAAATTAGAGAAATTTTAGCTAACACATAGTCCAGAACTACATTAGGAATCAGAGCCAAGTGTCACTGGGCTCAGGGTTCCTTCTGCTTTTATAACTTACTGGTCATTAATTCCCTTTAAGAGTACATGACAAGTCCCATTCTGTGGTCAAATGTTTCTCAACAATTACAGTTTACACATCAATCACAGGCTACACAATAAATATTCTCCAGAAGTAGACTCAACATCCTTGGGTTATAATATGCAATATATAGCAATCACAATTGGACTCTCATTTATCTTAGATCTAGTATATTCCTATAGATTCTTTGATTTGATTTTGCAAGAAATTTGACCAAGTGTCAAATCATCAGGCATCTCTGAAGCCAGGGCAAAATATTACTATTCAGATGGTAATATTTTTCTTACAATAGTATACATAATTGTTGTTATGCACATATCTAATAAACTAAAATATTGTGATCTGCATCTCTAAACTTTAAGTATGCAGTGTTTCAGACTTAATACCTACTTAATCATATAGGATTGGTTTAATTAAGGATATTTATTTCCAAATTTAAAATATTGTATGGCAAAATTATTAATTTTTCAAATAAGATAATTCCACAGTTCCAACTGGTTCAAAATGATACATTTAAGACAACAGCTGTACGTTTTTAACTGAGTTTAAATTAGGTGAAATATTTAAAAGGTACCCTAGTCAATCCTACATGGTGATGAAAACTGACTATATTTACTCTCACAATATGTGATTAATGTGATAGTTTAGCTCTTGCAGACAATGAAAATATCATTTTCTAATTGGCATTCCATAATAATTGGCATTTGTTAGAGTTAATAAAGTCAGCTTTTCCATACATTTAAAACTTCTAGTTAAACTTTTTCAAAAATGGGAAAAAATTATATTTTTAAACAGCAATAAATAAACTGCATGGTAACTGATTTTATTATCATTTTAATTAATTTTGCCCACCAAAACCAAACTGAACTTAATCCTCCAAGCACGTATGTATTCTGAATAAAACCTAAAATTCCATCAAAGCAAAATCAAGATAAGAATCTGATTTTGCCATAATAAGTATTTTAGAATATCCTGGTAAAATTCAGTGGAGAAATAAACTAAGATCTTCAGTCCCTTTAATCAATTGAGGTGTACTAATTTTTGCTGCATCATTAATATATCATAGGCAATTGTGCCGTAGCATATTAACATTTCTTCATTATCAAATACTTTTCGAATCAAATATGTAAATCATATTTCAGAAAAAAATATTTAAAATACTTAATTAATAACTTTGCAAGCATTGGATGAGCACATAATATTGATATGGTAATTAAAACATGGACTTATTTTAAGTCCCTAAGTGCCAAGTTATTATAGAATCATAATTCCTCTTAAAGTATTGCAGGTGACTGAAGATAATATAACCAAATCCCTTTTAGAATGATGACCTAATGTAGACAACTTTCATCATTAAGAAGCAATCACGACCTGTTTTTGAGAGTTATATGTGTTTTCTAATATATTCAATTACTTGCATTACCATAACTTTCCAGCTGCTTCCATACCCTGATGTCTTATACAGGCCAGAAATTAGGTCTTAGGGAACATAATAACATCTCTAAATATAGTAATCATTCGTTTTATAGTCACCACTCAAACATCCCCGGATTCTCAATATTGCTTCCATCTGTTGACTGGCATAGACAACAGGCTAAATAACCACAGTTTATGAAACAAAATAATAATAGTTTAACCGTATTAAATGCATACCATGTGCTAATTCCTGTGCTAAGACTTTACATGCATTATCTTCATTTATTCCTAATAATAGCTCCATAATTTGAGTTTTATTATACCACTATTTACAGATAAAAGCATTGAGATTCAAGTGCCCAGGGTTATACAGACAGTCAGTGTTACCACAACCAATATTTGGGTAGGCTTTTTCCCTGATACAGCTACCCTTGATTTTTAAAATGTCTGTCTTGGTGCAATTTTCTTCTCAGTGGTTAACAAATACTCAACTTGAATCAAAATCAGATTATTATATAATAATGGAATATTATTGATATTATGCCATATAAACTTGAGACAAAATATTTTGAGGTGTGTGTCATTTTTAATCATACCACAGGTGAGAATATTGAGTTTTGAAAGTTAAATGATTGAACCAAAGTCATTTTTCCAATATGTAATTGAGTCTACATGAGAAACTAGGAATTATTGCTTTCGAGTTTGCCCTTACAGGCCATTTCTCTTTTGAGAACTGAAGGGGCAGATCAAATCTTAAACTACAACTAAATAAAAGCTAACTTTTTAGATTGTATTCTCATAGAAAGGGGCCTTACCATTAATACCATCAGTGGGGAAAAAAGGTAAAAGAAAAATCTTTGGGAAAAAAAAAGGCTGTTTTATAAAGTGGCATAGATTCCTTTCCAGTAGGGTGTGTGTATGCATGCTGATGGAAACGAAAATAAACTAAATCATACATACTGCATAGAGAAAAAATAAATTAAAAGGTACGTTTTTCTATGCATATTCAGTATTTCTCATGTTTTCATTAAAACACAGTATTTTTGTATGTTAAACTGAGAAAAAGTATATATTTGGAGTTCTAAAAAGAAAAAGAACTTTGACTTAGAAACCAGGAGAAAAGACCAAAGGTAATTACACTCCTATTCTTCACTGATTTTTAAAGAATGAAGGCTAGGCCTTCTAGTATTATAGCTTCTACAATTCAATGTCCAATAATAAGAATCAAAGCACTATTATTTCAAGTCTGTTCATTACTGCCTTAACTAATTTACTGTGATTCTATAAAGGAATGCACTCTGAGAAGAATACTCTGGAAACTTAATACCCTCTCCTGTCCTCTTCAATTCCTTCATTATTTACAAAGGTAAGAGCGGTATAAAGCTGATAAAGTGCAGCAACAGAGATCGTAAAAACTGCTTGAAAAGAAAACGAGGCTCAACACGTCAGAGGAGGGACTCAATTGTTAGGAGTGGTGAAGAGAATTTTTATGAAAAGGTAAAGGAAAAGACATGAAATGCGGTGGACCCTGTGAGTCCAGGGAGGCCATCACCACAAAGGACATATGAGCTAAGTTCACACACGCACACAGGCTCTCTCACAGAAACTGCAATGTTTCCTTTGGTTTAAAATCGATTGAAGTAACTCAGATATTATGGGAGGAGCAAACATACATTTCTTTCAACTTGTCTTTCAACTTATATTTCAAAAATCTGCCTATATATCACATGCTAGGTATTCTCTGGGTGTCTGAAAAGATAATACTATATAGGAAACAAACTTGCAAACCAATATACCCTTTATATTACAGATAAACATAAGCTGTGTTTATGTTTACACACACACACAATATTGTGTTTATACAAATACAATTATTTTGTTTTAAATATTCATTGGCATATATACAAATCTGCTTGGTCACCTGGGCCAAGTTTGGACTTAGAGAAGAATGCCAGTTTTAGTGAAATAGTAACATTGGCCTCGAAAGAACTGCGTTCTAATAAGTGAGCTACTAACACAATGCAATATGCATATACCTTTCCAAAATAAGTCTCAGAAGAAGGGCTATGCAACATAAATAAACTATATGTGATATCTTCACTGAATTTTTGAAAAATAAATGTAAGTAAATTTAGCAAAGAAAAAATATATAGGCAGCAATGACTACTCATTTTATTTAATTTTACACTTTAGCATATTCTGTCTGATTAGGAGTCTAGTATGTAAAAACAAAGCTTCCTGAGGTCTCTGGGCTATCATCCTGCCTCCATTAAGCTCCATTTGGCAGGGCAAAAAGAGAGGTAAGAGTCCTGAGAGCAGAAAGGGATTCTTCTATCTGAGGCTGCATTTGCCTCCCTCTTGAAATTAAATACACAGTTCATGTTAAACTTATTTCAATGTTTCTCAAAGAATCAGTAATTCTAAACAAAATTCAATCCAAAGCCCCAATTTTGGCTGCCAAAAAATATAAAGTCTTGGTAGCCTTCAGCAAATTAAAGGGACCCATTCCTTGGGTGCTAAAATATTATGTGCTCCTAATTACATAGGCTGGGATGTGCTAAAACGTAGGGAATTTTTTTTATCAGAATGTAATGGCAAGATGTATATTGAGCATGAACAATGAATAAGGATTCTAACTCATTAAGGTCTGCCCTAAAAATCAGGTTGCCCATAACAACTGCTTATTTTAATCTTATAGTGGAAGGAAAGACACTTGAAACTCTCCACATAAGCTCTCTAAGAATCATATGAATTATGTTACTTCATAGAAAAGATGGAAACTGAACAACCACAATTGCAAAACCCAACCTGGTAATATCAACTCAAATCACCACTTACTGCATTCACAGCTTAGCATTTGTCTCAGAGCCGTCTAATAGGTGACCAAGGAGTTGACTGGCGATCATCCAGGAGAATTAGGAAACAGCGTTGTTAAAAACATTTAAGCCATTACAAGGAGGAATAGGCTGTTGTATAATGCATTGTATACGCTGATTAAATATTTGCAAGATGTGTATGTATAAATATATGTATGTATATCAGTGTGTACTGAGAGTGGTTGACCATTTATAACATGGCCCTATCTCCATATTGCAAAATCATTTCAGTAATATTTACAAGATTAGACAAATTATAATAATGACAAGAAAAAATGTGGATTGTGAAAACCTCACAAATGAACCCAAAAAAGGAGACCTTCCAGTTTCCTTTTTTACATCTGAGTACATGTAACAGGTCATTTTATCTCAGCTTCCCTGGGCATGACACCAACAATTCAAGGCAACAACTTTATACTCTGGCTCACTGTAACCCATGTGGAACTTACTTATTTTGAATACCTGGCTGAAAAACACAAATAATGCACTTTTAAAATATGTCACTAAAATTTTACTTTTTGAGATAATTAATTTAGAAACCTCTGTTAAAGTGCTCTTTTAGTATCTCTGCTCAATGGCAGTGCCAGGCCAAGCTCTGCTGTGCTGTTGCCCCTAAGCCACACCAGCCCACTCACTAATACATTAAACCATATACCTGTTTGCTAATCTCCCAGTTGAGCTGTCTGTATTTACTAAGTCTGGGCTGTTAGAAACATCCCTGTCTTTTGTAAAAGAGCCATTCACCTATGGAAAAGCCACCAGCCACCATATATCCCTGATGATATATGCTATGGAACATCTTTCCATATACTTATTTGCCATTTCTACATCTTCTTTGTTGAGGTGTCTGTTAAGGTCTTTGATCCATTTTTAAATTGGATTGTATTGTTTTCTTATTTTTGAGTTGTAAGGGATCTTTTTATACTTATTTTGGATAACAGTCTTTTATCAGATATGTCTTTTGCAAATATGTTCCCTTAGTCTGTGGTTTGTCTTCTAGTTCTGTTAATATTGTTTTTCACAGAGCAGAAGATTTAATTTTAATGAAGTCAACTTATCCATGGAATGTGTCTTTGACATTGCATCTAAAAAACATTACCATGTCCAAGTTCATCTAGTTTTTGCCTATGTTATCTTCTAGTAGTTTTATAGTTTTGCATTTTACATTTAGGTAGGTCTGTGATCCCTTTTGAGTTAAATTTTTTGTGAAGGGTCTAAATTATATGTGTAGATAGATAGATAGATAGATAGATAGATAGATAGATAGATACACACACACGTAACATTGGCCTCAAGAGAACTGCGTTCTAAAAGTGAGCTTTATATATATACGTGTGTGTGTGTGTGTGTATGATTTGTTTGTTTGTTTTTAATTTTTGCATGTGGGTGTCTAGTTGTTCCAGCACCATTTATTGGAGAGACTATCTTTTCTCCACTGCATTGCATTTGCTCATTTGTCAAAGATCAAGTTACTATATTTATGGGGGCCTATTTCTGGGCTCTCTATTCTGCATCATTGGTCTATCATTTCACCAATACAACACTCAGGGCTCTGTTCCTTTCTGGAAGCTCTAGGAGAGATTCCTTTCCCTTGCCTCTTTCTTTTTCCAGAGCTGTTAACATCGCCCTGTCCCTCTATCTTCAAAACAAGCAACACTGCCTTTCTCTGACCATTCTTCCATAGTCACATCTCCCTCTGACTACAGCTAGGCAACATTACCCACTTCTAAGGACTTATGTGATGAGACTGGGCCCACCTGGATAGTCCAGGTTATGTCTCCCATCTCAAGGTCTTTGATTTCACCACATCTGCAAAGTCCTTCTGCTGCATGAGGTATATGTTCCCAAATTCCAGGGATTAGAACACTGACATCTTTGGGGGTCATTCATTATTCTGCCTAAGAAGTAAACTCTACATTTCAACCATAAGTAGCTTTCTATTCCTAGATAATTAAAATAAAATATGTTAAAGAGACTTTAGCTTGCTTTTTATATTCATTACACTTTCTCAGTATGATCTGTACATAACTTCATGCAGGCCTAGGTTTCTTTCTATGCTGCTTTGCTGCTGCCCTTTCCAAATCTTCTGATCATAATCAATTTCACTTCCAGCATTCCCGTTTTTATTTGCTGCACTTTTGTCTTTCTTGGATAGATTACCCTCTTTATTATACATTTTTGTAAAATGTCACTTGTGTTTATCACTGCGAGTCAAGGAAGCAACACAGCTATGCTTTCTGCTATATGTGCATGAACCAAAGAACAGATGCACAGTGACCAATCACTGACAGGCTTTTAAAAGAAGGGCATAAATGGTCAGCAACCATGATGCATATCTATTTACGTAATGATTTATGGACTAAAAAGCTAGCAGTGAAGTCTCTACTTCATGCAAATACTCACGTTTAATATACCATGAAATTTAAATTATGTTGTTGGGGAGTGTTGTTATTTAACTAAACTACAAGAACAAATCTGTGCATATCAGAATCATGCAAGACAGAACAGCCTGAACTAGGTATTAAAGGCAACAAACATTATATGCAAAAAAATCCTAAGAATCTCACAACGTGGCATTCAGTAAAATAAAACAAATACAAAATAATACATATTCTATGATTTTACTTGGATAAAGTATAGGGAAGCACCTCTTTTTTGGGTGGTAGAAATCAGGATAGGCTTTATCTTTGTGCTGAATAGTGGGTTATAACTGGGAGGTGCATGAGAAAGCTTGATAGTTTTCTAGCTTTGGTGGAGATTACAAGGGTGTGCTCACTATGTGAATGTATGTTGAGGTGCATACTTATGGTTTGTGTACTTGTCCATATATTTTTATACTTCAGTAAAGTAGTTTATTTAAAAATACATAGATAGTCATAGTAAATTCAAAAGACCACTGGACTTGGAGTAAGGAAAATGGAGTTCTAGTCCTAACTTATCACGCGCTTAGGTCTGACTGCGTGAAAATCAACTGCTTTATGTGGACTTGAGGGCCTTAATAGTAAATATAAAGGATTTTGATCAGGTAATCTTAATGTTTCTTCCAAGTTTCAATAATTTCTTGACTAAAATGTGTTCCACATTTTAGAGGTAATAATAAACTCTCTACAGATTGGAAGATGGTTTATTTAGTGTGTTGACAAGATTTGTTTTACTTTATACAGTGGGACAATCATTAATGTTTATTATAAAATAGGTAGCATTCATGTTTATACTTTTTGATATAAACTATAGCTTTAATAGGAATGAAAAGCATGAAGTGTTCTAACTCAAATGTAAACAGTAAAACATCCATAGTTGACAACTGGACATGTATTTAATGCTTTCTGTCCCAATATGCTACCAATCACCATGTGTTACAAGTTTTACTTTGCAACCACTTTGATCTGTGTTCTAAGCAAAAGTTCATATTTTCTAACAACCGAGTATCAAATTATAATAATATACTTTTTAAAATACATGTGAGCTCACAACAGTTGTACCTGAATAGGTGGAAAGGGATAAGTGCTCTAATAGCATTCCAATATGTTGAGGGAGTAATTACATAGGTGTGATGAGTTTCCCTCCTACTGTTGCCACACAAGAAAGAAATTTTTTATCATTCCTAGCCACAAGAAAAAAATGAGACACATTCTAGCTTTTCTGCTACCTCCTTCCCTCTCCATGTGCTCAGGAAGGAGTGCCATACCTGACTTGTGAGTTTGGGAGAAGAAATTGAACATCACACTTATGCTCTTTTGGTCTGCATACAAGACGCAGACTGTTAAAGTGTTCTCTGCTTCTATCTCTATTCCATAACATTTGCTGCAAAGTGTGTTCACCTCATGGGCAAGGCCTATGTAGTAGGGAGTGTTCATCTAATTCAGAGGTGGTTATGAGCACGTCCATCTGCTCATAGATAGGAAGTCATATTCTTAACCTCCTTTATTACTAATAAGGAGACATTTAGGTTTCCACCTTTTTCTGTGTCATGTTTCTCAATGGTTCTGAATTAAAGAGGAGAAAATGGATTATTTGTTTGCTCCACAGATCCTCAACATTAGTGAACTTCCGAAAGTATAAAAAGAAAGGGATAGGCAATTGTATGAATAAGGTTAGTTATGCTTTCAGGCTGAAAAATCATACCAAGACGCACACACAACTGTTCAGGAAGCTATGCTTCAAACATATTTGAAATATTATTGAGGAGGAAACATATCTGCATCCATTGTAGGATTTCCAATTTTTTCTCAGAGGGTAAGTTCCATAATCACAGCGCAAACATCTTATTTTTATTTCATTAAAAATATCAAGAATAGCACCTTGTCTATGATTAAAAGTACAAATAATCAGTTTATCTCTTTATCTTTGCCTTCCACTTTCTAACATTCATGGAGTGTTATTTTTGCATTTGAATCTATGTTTTAAAAGCTTTTATTCTAAATTTTCTTGGTCAGAAATGTACACAAGACGAGTGGTTTCAAAATTTTAAATATCCAAGGATATGTTTGCAGTCTATATAGTTAACATGTACATCTACAGGTAACTCAGAATCTGGAGAGAGGCATGGAGAGCTTTGTGGTGTACTGGTCAACCCCAACATGGCTGCCTGCATTGCAGAATAGCAACAGGGCTTCTGATTGCCCTGAATACAACGTAAGGGGGAAATGTACCCTAAAGCAGAGCTTCTTTCATTTGAGTTCCACAGTCTTCTCCATAATGATATTTAACATTATATGAAAAACAGCATTCAGTTGTTCACTTTAACACAACTTTTTTCTCCTACTACCTTATATATAAGCATTGGCTAAGTACAAAAGTACTTACTTAATACTCTTCTAAAAGGAGACGTGTTTAGAAACAATAGAAAAAACATATTTTCTATAGTAAATTTATATTAAATGTTCTCTACTTCAATTCTTCAGTCTCCCATTGGGATCTTAATGATGTGTTATTGGTGTGTGCGTGTGAATGTGTGTGTGTGTGTGTGTGTGTGTGTGTGTGCAGTGTATTATTCTGGTAGCATAATTTTATAGTCCTTTATATTTTCTGACACATGGTGATTGATAGAGATAATCTGAAAGGTTTTATGTTAATCATGTAGGTAATATTTGACCATCTAATCAGCTTAGCGTATTCTCTACCTGGAAAGTATAAAATCACACTGGTTTTCCAAACAATGAAACGGTAATTTTCCAAAAATATGTGCTCTAAATTATTCTTTTTAAGATATAAAAATATGCACTACTTGAACTAACATAATTAAATTGACTATATATATAGATGACTTTTTAATAATAAAAAGAAAGCCATGGAGCATTTAAACTATTTGCTACATTCATTTAAACAGGGTATTCAATAGTACCTATTCAGACTTATTGTGCTTCTGACAGCAGGAATAAAAGTATTAGCATTTTAAAGTGAGTTTTAATGCAAAGGATTTGTAATTTTTTTCTTTTTAAAACACTATTCCCTAGGTGCTCGCAAGTTTCATAATTTCATAAATTTATTACTTTATTAGAAGAGTGTTTCTGTTTCATATTTAACTTCAGCTACCATTGAAAAATAAACTCATTGTTCATTTTAGTAGCAAAGTGGAAATTGTCCATCTTACAGTCTCTGCCAACTAAACGTTTCCTCTCTCTTAAACGTAAAAGTTCAACATATGATCGTGCCTGGCTCTTGTCTGCTCGTCATTTTTGTTTTCAGCGACCCATATGTCTGTAGGAGGGACTGCATATTATACTTCAGAAGTGACAGAAGAATATGAATTATCCTGTTTAACATTTTTAAATATGCCAATATTTATTCCTACTTCATTGTTATATTGAATGCAAGAGAACTAGCCAAGAAGTCTCCTGTAGTCATTGTTCTAGATTTTTAAAAATAAATTCACAGGACTGAAAGTCATATAGGATATATCTATGCCTTGAAAGATATTGCACATAAATGTTCCTGGAAAAGGGAAATTAAGTATCTTTTTAAAAGCCTAAAAGAGAGCAATGGAAAAAAAAACCTGGGAAAACACTGTTAGAATCAATATTTGGGAATGCTGAAAGTTAACATAACATTTTTGGCAACCTGGATACTCAATAAAAACAATTGACTCTAGGTAAGGACAGTGAGATTTGTGATATTTTAAATGACCTCATTCTCATCTCCCTTTTCCCAACTTATTTGTAGCCTTAAAAATAACAGCTCCCAGCAGTACCATAAGAAGCAGAATGGACCTCATTCACAAAGAAGTGTGTGTGTGTGTGTGTGTGTGTATTATTATTATTATCATTATTATTATTATTATTATTATTCCCTGTATGGTAGCTTCCTGGAAGATTGACTCAAAAGGTTTATCTTCATTTCACCTGTATCAGAACTTGCCCAATGCTAAAGCTGCAACCTCGAGGGAAGGAGTAGGTTGTATATGTTGAAAATATTTACAGGGACAGGTTTTAGTTACTGCTGCCTGAGGTAATAGAAAACAGAACAAACAATAGACTAACTAGAAATTGAGAGGAAAGTGTGGGAGATTAGATATTTATAAATACTTTGAAAAAACCTTTAAAAAGAGAATCTGATTTCTAGAGTAGCCAAATCCAACTATTAAAAATGTCTAGTCTTCAACTAAGAAATATGAGGCATGCAAAGAAACGAGAAAATATGGCTTGTACACAGGGAAAAACAGTAATCAATAGAACTATCCTGGAGCAAGGCAAGAAATTAGATGTTCTAGACAAGAGCTTTAACTCAGCTACTTTAAAAATATGATCAAGAGGCAGGTCTAAAATAATAGCATAGGAAGACCCTAAACTCTCTCCCATGGACACTCCAAATATACACTTACATACAGAGCAAGTCTTCTGAAGAATAACCAAGGGCTGATTGAACATCTGTACAACAAACAGAAAAAAGGGAGAGAGGGAGAAAAAGAGAGAAGGAGAGACAGAGAACAACCACATTCAGAAGGGTCGGGGACCATGAGAACTCTCTGGGATCTGTGGGAATTCTTAGGTATCAGATGGTACCAGTGAGTGCAATTGTTCAAAAATGAAAGAAACTATAACATTCCCAGATAAAAATAGTTTGTCACCAGAAGACCTGCATTGCATCAACTGCTAAAGGAAATTCTTCAGGCTGAAATCAAAGGACACTACACATGAAGCCAAATCCAGACAAAGAAATAAAGAACACGAGTGAAGGTAAATACACAGTAAATATAGAAGATGGTATAAATGCCTTTTTGTTCATAATTTTGTTATTCTCTCTTAACTAACATACAACTGCATAAAAGCAATAATTTTGTCTATGTTTGCACTACACACTGTATAAAGATGAATTTGTGACAATAACAGCACCAAGAAGGAGCTAATCTATATAAAATATAACATTTTTGTATACTATTGAAATTGAATTAGTATTAATTCAAGCTAGATTTTTATAAATTACGATGTCATTTGTTTTCATTTGCTGTCAGCAAACATCAAAATATGGAGTCAAACTCTTTATGATGGCATGGGCAAAAATCTGACCAGAGAAAGAATGCAATGGGAGAACAGGGAAATAGTGGGAATGGATAACTGACAGAAATTTTCTGTGGTGGCTGGAGAAGAAAGGGGTGATGCTGGTGCTAGAAATAGGGTCAACAGAGGTTTTTTTTGTTTGTTTGGTTTTTCATGGTTGAAATAGCTGTCTGATGATAGGAATTATTAGAAAGAAAGAACTTGGTGCAGGGGATAGAGGACAGAATTGCTTGTGTGGGCAGAGGGAATGTCATCTAAGTTCCATAGCAACGGGATAGAAAGCAGAGTATAAGGGCACAGAGCAGGTGGGTGTTCAGATGAGAAGTGACAGCTTGTGGAGGCTTGTCTCTGCTTGCTTCAGCTTTCTCAGTGCAATAGGAAATGAGGTTGTCATGTGAAAGCAGGGGATGGAGATGGGAGTCAGTATTTTAAAGATAGAACTAAAAAATGAGCAATAGTCCTCTCCCCCATAGTACCGTGGAATATACCCAGACAGTACTAAGAATGGTTTGACATTTGAAAATGTCTTGTACCAAATGTTTCTAAGTCTTCTTCTATATGCTAAGAATAGTCAGTCTTTATAGAGTACATTCCAAAATTAGGTATTAAAAGGCAAAAGTATCTGTATTTGTGTGTTTAAAAAAAAAAAAAAAAAACATTTTTCAAGAAACAAAACTATTTTGCCTGTTGTAAATACAAGAGACCCTATCAGATTTTATATAAGATTCTACAAGTTTTACCTGAGTTGATGGCCTGGAAGAAAACTGCATGAAATATTTAAAATGCCTCAAGGTCACCGCCATGCATTCTTATTTTATGTAGAGGTGCTATGTGCCTCCATTCAGCATTTTTAATTTGCATGTTTGTTAAACTCCCAACACAAATGATTCTCTGGCAGGAATATCTTCAATTTTTTGCAGTTTTAGGAGACATTTTTTTTCCCCCAAATAGGATCACCATCCTCTGATTAGTTTTGGTTTACATGCTGAAAGTAATGTAAATGTATACATACTATATATGTACCTACACACATATATTTAAATATCCATCATGCCCCAGAAAAAAGAGAGGTAAGATTTGCCCATTTGCGAATGCTAGAAGCATCCTGTATAGTGGATGTCATGAAGTCATAAATTTATAATATGAAGCCATTGTGGCTCGAGGGATAAATATTCAGTACCTGGTATTACCTGATAAAGTTATACATATGTATAGCTTCGTTTTATGTGATAATTACTGAATCTAGCTTAACATCTGCTTTTACCAGATAAACTGAATTTTTTAATTTGAATAAGGCAGTCACAATAATTCATAGCATTGTGAAGAATTTACTAATAGAGGGGCTTTAAGAGCAAGGAAAGGTGAGTCTGAAATTTTATTAGGAATTCCAGTCATTATATGAAATGACAATTGTCTTTTTATATAATTTTTTAGAAACTGTTGATTGTATGTCTAAGCTTCATATTCTCCAGAACAAGCTTAAAATAAAGTTCAATCCAAAGGCATCTGGAGGATTTCTTAACTATCCATTTTAGTCCTTGAATTTTAAAGTGACTTTTATCGTATTTCAAAATAGCTGTGCATTTTCTCTCTACACTTACATACCAACAAATAACTGAATATGTTTCTCTATTTCTTGTTCGACTGCCTACCATCTAAAAGCAAGTGATAAGCTGAAAAATGTATTTTAGTAATGAAAAAGATAAGCTGAACAAGAAGTAGGTAGTTTTTCAAAGATATGTGTGTAATAAATCCACTTTCACATCCACAGAATTCCTCCACTTAGATCAACTTTAAGTTGAATTTTTAAGGTACCTATATCATAAATACTATATTATTTTTTGTTTTATATACTCCAAGAGCTCATATTTACCTCAGGATCATCATTTTCTTAATCTCCTTTGAACTAAAACAGTGACCCCTTGCGGGCTGCCCCATACCAACATTCAAATTCCAGTTTTAAGAAAATTGTCACTGCTTTTCATTGCTATTTTAGATGAGATATCAAACTCAAATAAATTCATAAATAGGAATATTAAAATGAGTTAGGTGAAAACAAAGAGGAATATTTAATCTTGAACTAGGAATGTACATTCTAACCTCAGAAGTAGAATGTGAACTCATAAACAAATAATTTTATATATAAAATAAAAAGTCTCCATAGTAGAAGAAAGTTTATCAGAAAACTAGAAAGGACTATGAAGCATGTACAACCAAAATATATAAATAACCTTAATACATAAATAATTTTTAAACATCCTTAAGAAATAATGACTACCCAAAACTTAAAAAAACAAATTGAAAAAAACAAATTCTCAAAAGAAGTAGGACTCTACTGAGTATTAAAATATGTTCAATCTTCAATTCATCAAAGAAATAAATTTTAAAGAATAGAGACGATAGCAATGTTTACTTACTAATTTAGCAACAATCTTTAAAGATGAAAATTAAAATACACAGTATCCGTTTGGGGTCCAATCACATACTGCTAATGGAAGGTGAACAATGTTACAATTTCCAGAGAAGTGTTTTGTCAGTAGTTGTTAGAATATTGTTATCTTTTGTCCTAATGATTACACTTGTTAAATTTAGTTTCACAGAAAAAATAAATAAAGAGACACATAGTAATTTACCTCCTGGTAGTTTTTAAAACTCTATAAATCGATATAGATAGATATCTCACACTGTAAGCTTTTCTCTATCTCCCTCCCTCTTCCTCCCTCTCTCCATGTCATTCTGCTCCTGTCAATCTTCCTCTCTTTGTATAGACATAGGCACAATAGATGTATGTATATATGAATATATAATACATATAATATACCAGATTCACATTTTTATCTATTTGAAATATATGTTTGCATATACATGTAAATACATGATACATAACCATACACGTAGTGTGGATAAATAAATGTTATGTGCATTACAACAAGAAGCTTAACACTTTTGCCAACTGTGTGACATTAGATCTTTCCTCCATCCTCGAACCTCTGTATTCCCTTCACTAGCTTCAGATAATGCATTCCACATTTAAAATCTCTGCCTATTGTATATTCATCTTTTATTTGTTTGTTTGCTTAGTTTTTAATACCTACTGTATGCCAGGCCCTGGACTTTGGCGATTGAATGAGGTAAAAAGAATTCTTGCCCTCCTGGATCATACAGCTCAGTGTGGAATGCGGATATTAAATCAGTAATTACCAGTCCATAGAATTTTATGAAGGAGAAGTTCAGAGTTTCACAGTGTCATTAAATAAGTAAAAGTGATGTAGTGATGAGTGGGGGAGGGAAGGTTTGCATGAGGAAATTTAGCGTTAAACAAAGGGGAAGTAGAAAGAAGCTGGTTGGGGGCTAAAAGTTGCAAAGAATGGAGGGTATGATGAGAAAAAAAAACACGTGTTTTTTTTTTTTTTTGCATGCAGAGCACCTAGCCATTGGTTTCAAGAGTAAATAAGGAAAGATAAAAGGAGGTGCACATGATTGAATATTAGAAATGAGGAGAAATCAAGACCTGGGCCATACCCAGGGGTTTCCAACAGAGATTCATCAGAGGATTATACATAGAGGATTAAAAATGTAAAACCATATATTATAAAGTATTTATTTTCGAGAATTTAGGTGGTCACTATGAAAGTATCACAATGGTCAAAAAGAAGAATTATTCTGTTTTGAGCTAGTCTGATGGGATTGTGAGTGAAGAGATATGGACAGATGTGAACCATATTTTAGAGGAATAAATGGTAGTACTTGATGTTCAATGGTGGGGATGGCTAAAGGGGATTGATAAATTAAGGAGGAATCTCAGAATTCTCTCTGTAGCAACTGGGCATCTATAAGATTTTGGGGGGAGGGTAAATATTGATAGTTCAGTTATGGACATAACATGTCTGAGATGTTTGTGAAATATCCAAGGAGAAATGTCAAGATTTCACCATATCTGGAATGCAAGGGAAAAGTTTGAATTGAAACTATGTGTGCATTTGTCACATTTAATATCATGTATACAGATAAGACTATCCAGGGACAAAGGAGATGGAGAGAGAGAGCGAGAGAGAGAGAGAGAGAGAGAGAGAGAGAGACCAACGTCCAATAATTAAATCTTGAATAAATCTTGAATTCCTTCACTTAGAAACTTATAAAAATAGAGGTACCTAATGTCAACCCACTGAAAATCTTCAGTCTAGGCTTTGAAGTCCAGGAATATGAATTCAAAACAAAACAAAACAAACAAAAACAAAAACAAAAAAAACCTCACATTAACAGCATGATCCCAACTATGTAACAAAAATCTCAAAATTTTAAGGAGAAATTGGCCAATTCTCCCTAACAATGAAATAATTTAACACTTTTTGCTCTGAAATTGATAGATAAAAAAGAAAATAAATTAACCAGTTTGGCAAACATATAAAGGAACTGATTAACAAACTTTGAGTGTGTATGTATAAAATCTCAACCCCCTCCCCACCCTCATGGAACAAGCATTCATTTTTAGTTGTATTAAAAAATATTATTTTTTACTTGAACCAATACAAAATCACAAAGATTCAAAAATGTCCAAAAGATAATTTCCAAAAGGTATTAAGATCTTGTTCTATGACTACAATGCAATAAAGTTAGAAATCAATCCAAAAGAGCAAAATTTTAAAATAAACCACTTCTAGCTAACTCTTACGTTAAAGAAGAAAATACAATGGAAATTATGAAATATTTAGAATTGATAATTAACAGAAGTATTAGCTACCAAAAACATACAAGATACAATTTCTAACCATATTTAGAGGAAAATTCATAACCTTGAAAACATTAGTAGAAATCTCATATTGAAGATAAGTGAACAAAATATTTTAAACAAGAAATTAGAAAATGGAAAAAAAAGTAAATTTCAAGAAAATAGTAGAAAACAAAACTAAGATCCAGGTAAACATTAAAGAAGTAGAAAACAAATAAATGAAGGAAAAATAAGTGAGAATACAATGTTCTTTTAAGATACAAGTGAAATAAACAGATCTGGATCAACTTGTTAAGAGAAAAAAGTCATAAGTAAACAATTTTTAAAATTAGAAAAGTGACAAAATTTACATTTAGCAAAGGTTTTAAAAGATCAAAACAAAACATTGTAAAGCAACATATGCTAATAATTTTTAAAACAGTAGAATGGATGTTATATTTGAAATAAATTAATTACTAAAATGGGAATATATTAATAACCAATATATAAATTATAATGATGACCTAAAATGTCATGAGGTCTACATGATGTTTTCAGAGAGTTTTCACAGAAATACCAAGACTACTCATTTATTCTTTTACAAATTTTTCCAGATGTTAGGAAAATTGGGATAGCTATTTACGGATCATTTTAATAATGTATTAGAATATTAAGATTAATGCATGATAAACATAAGAAATATAAGAAAATCAAGAAGTAACATTGTTGTGTGAAACTAGATGAACAATCCTAAGTGAAATATCAGCATATCAATTTTTAAGCAAATTAGAGTAAATGACTTCACAGCGTGAGGAACCTTTCAGAAAAGAGACAGTAGCAGGCGTGTGGGTTGTTTTTTTTCCCACTGAATTTTGCTTTCAAGAAAACAGCATGCTGTTATATATCTCAAAGTTATAAGACCCTGTTTCATGACTACAATGCAATAAATATAGACTCTATCAGGTATGGATGTCAAAATTTAGGAGAGGGACATTAGCCCTTGGGCTGTGGGGTTTTATAAACTGCATGATTATAGCCAATGTCTTGGCCTGAGCAAGTTTTGTATTGATGTAAGCTTTATATTCCCCACAGCTGCAGTCTATGGAGGAAGCTTGGCTTCCATATTTGTTCTCCCACTTCAGCAGTCATGGTTGGGACAATACCAACCCCTTCCTAGGGTGTCAGGGAGCTAGAGTGCAAGTTCAGCATTCACAGCTGTTCTATAATGTGGGCAGATAGAATGCAGATCAGGGCTGGCAGCTAACAGGAATGACTGACTTCAGCATGTGGTGATTGCTGATTTCTACAGAGAAGTTTGAGTTCCCAACTTATTCTCCTCTGTAAGAGGCCAAACCTCTTTCACAGATACCAGTCTGCAAGTGTGTGTTTTTGGATAAATTAACCACTACCTTTCAGTCTATTGCCCTTCTTTGAATTAGTGGACTCTGAGCATCATAGCCCAGTGTCATCCCCTATCATTTCAGCCCTTTAGAGCTGCAAGGCTGGTTGCTGACTCACTGTAGAAGACATAGGAAGATGGGAGGGTGGTGCATAGGAAAAGGAAAACTATGATTAGTACCTGAAGCTCTCCTAGTAATATGGAATGAAAGCGTGTCTAATATTATGTAGTACTAGTATTATAAATTCTATTTTACAGGAAGTTTGCTTTTTTACAGCAGGGCCAGACAGTAGTCATGAGAACTTGGAAGGGGGCCCCACACAAGTTGGAATGATTGAGTGATTAGTGTCTGCAAAAATCTCCAAACTTCTTCCAAAATCTAGGAAATTCTTGTCATCCAGTATAGGGGAGGATCTGTCCAACATGGCGTGCTTAGTGTAGAGATCTGAAGTCTATATTGTTGGTATTGATTTGATTCATAGGAAAGGGTAATACTGCCAAGCTGGTCAGCTCTGCAGAGTTGAGTCTTTAAAAGATACTGGAATGGCTATAGCTCTCTTCCCACCTCATTTAGTATCTAAGGAAAATACAGCATCATAAAACTCTAAGTAGAAAAAGTCAGTCTTTATAGCGACACACCAACAAATCCAGGGTTACCTGGGAGACAGGCTGTGGAAAGGGGGCAAGGGGTAAAACCTGATAAATACCCTTACCCACATAGTCAAATGTAACGTGATTCACGATAAATCATGGTGATAGTATGTGCCCTTCATATGCTTGCCATGATGAGAATGGCACGTCTGTGCTCTTTCTACCCCCCAAACAAAATCCCATTCTAATCATGAGAAAAACAGACAAATCTCAATAGAGGGATCTCTTACAAAATACCTGACCAGTACTTTCTCAAAATAGTCAAAGTCATCCAAATCAAGAAAAGTCTCAGAAATTGGCATGGCCAAGAGGAGCCTAAGGACACATGACAACTAACTGTAACGTGATGTCCTTGATGGAATCCTAGAAAAAGGACATTAGGTAAAAAAAAAAAAAAAAAAAAATCTGAATAAAAATATAGACTTTAGTTACTAATAATATATCATTATAATAATTAATGTTGCTTCATTAATTGTAATACTATACTAATGTAAAGTGTTAATAATAGTGAAAATTAGGTGTGGGGTTTATGGCAACTCTGTATGGTCTTCTAAACATTTCTGCAAATCTAAAACTGTTCTAAAAAATGTGTTTATTTTTTAAAACAAAAAAACAGGCTAAAGGTTTAGTATAAGTCCATTTTTCAAAAACACAAAAAATAATAAAATGTTAAAGTACTAAATCTAGGGGTGTATCATTGTATATAATATCACATTATACATTGTTATATTATTTTGGGTGTGTTTTATTTTTTAATCCTTAAAATTTTTAAAATAAAAGTATACATATGAAGAAACAGAAAGCTCTGATAAATAGTCTATGATTAGATGAAGTTGAATAACCGTTGATATGGACCGTCACAGTGTATCACTGACTTGATTTTATGTTATGCATCTTTTTCCTTTTTTCACGTCTATGTATTTTAATTGTGGTGAGGAACTTAAACTATTCTATTTAATACTTAGCTTTAAAAGGAATAGTTGTAATACCCTGGAAAATGGATGCCTGCTGCAACTTCACTGCTTTGCCAAATTTTTACAAGTAAACACTTTAGTTTATAATAAACCCCCTTATACCAAGCTGAGACTGTAGGTTTTCAGGTCCTAAGTGCTAACAGGTAATTTTTGTTTATAAAAATGTGTCCAACAGCTGAAAGCCTACTACTATATGATGATTTGGGAATAATACTAGCATGCATTTGCACTATATTATAGATAAAGTGCCTAATTTCCTCCACTTTGGCTCCACAGGGTTCAAGTTTGAACACCCCAGAAGTTTGGAAGAAGCAAAATGGCTCTTTGTTCTCTTCCTTACTCAGTGCTCAAACTTACTTTGTACACGAGAACACCAGAGAACAGTTCTTGGTCAATAGAAAGTCATAGTTTTCTGTTTTCTAAAAGGTTCTGAAAGCCTTTTCTGAAATGGATAGTAGCAGGGTGCCTACCATTAGGAGAGAGACAGAGACAGAGAGAGGGGGGCAGGGGTACAGAAATGTGTTATCCAGACACTAATAAGAGACAACTCTGCAAAAGTGATAATGTGTTAATTATTTAAGACTGCCCTTAAGTGGGCCTGACAGGTAATTACTAATGACATTCCTGTGATATAGCCCCATGGGGAATATAGATAAGCTGATGCGAGTCATTTGTCTGAAAACATCTGGTTAAAGATCATTGTTCTCTGACGGAGTTGGAACATCATATTAATTAAAAACCAAAGGGATGAATGCTTCTTTACACTATCAAAGGAATACAGTAGATGTCCCCACTCACCCCCCCAAACGTGGAATTTGATTCACTAGTTCAGCCTTGCTTTGCGTGGTCTTAGTGAGAAATTAGCTTCAAGAGCACACAAGAGGCAGAAATGCCACTTTTCTAAAGCAAAGTTTTGTGCGTTTGTAAAACCTTAGAGAAAACCTATCTTTATTTGTAACAGTGGTTCTTAACCTTTTTGTGAAAGGTGACAGACCCATGAGAGAATGGGATAAAAGATATTGTAACTTTCCTTGCTGACTATAAAATACATATACACACAGACATTTACTATTTTACAAACAACATCATGAGAGTCATCCAGACTCCGAAGCCCAACAAGGAATCACAGGTTAAGAATTTACATTTTTTTCTAATCATTTAAACATTGGCAACTATTACAGGCTATTCATAATTCTATAATGGTAACTATTACAGGCTATAATGGTATAAATGTTTCCACAATCTTAAATAAGGATGATTATGAAAAAAAAGCAAAATGCTACATATCATCTCAAAAATTTGCACGAAATAGTTACACGCAAAATAAACAGATTTAGCATTTAAGAGAAAGGATATATGGTTTTACAATGGGGAACATCAAATTACACTAAGCTTTATAATGTAGAGGGGGGACTGTTCTCAGAGATAAATTTTTCACTTTGAAATTGGATACGATTGGGAGGAAAGCATTTACCAAATAATTTGTATTTATAATAGAGAAAGTATATCTAGGGATATTTTAAATAGCCCCTAGAAGCGTGCATCAGATTTTTTATATATTTATATTACAAAATATAAGACAAATCTAATTCCATGAGAGTTATTACAACAACATAAACGAGCATATTTACAAGGGAAAGAAGTAGATTTTTAAGCCAAAGCAGAAACTACATGTCAGGACCAGTCTTTGCAGGCACATATATTTGTGTCTACAAATATGCCTATACCAATTAATTATTTCAATCTAAAAATCCTTGCTTTGTGGCTTGGTTTAAGTAACACTGAAAATTCATGTATTTTGTATTTGACAGATGTATAGGGAGCTCTTGCCATTTGCCAGGGATTATGCTAAGCAATGGGATACAGTAGCAAATAAGACAGGCATTGTCCTTTTCTACATGGAAATTGCAATTCCATGGTGGGAGAGGTGGCAGAATGGGGTCTTTGTGTGACCTGATCCTAGCCTACCTTTCTGACCTTTTCTTGCATCATTTCCCCATTTTTCTCAATACTACACATAAAGAAAGCTTCTTTTAGGTCCTCTCTTTCCTGACTTCCAACCTTTTACATGTGGTGTTCTTTGGAGAATTCTTTCTATACCAGTTACTACCCCCACCCCAATACTTTCTAGGTCTCCTCTATCTAACTCCAACTTTTTTTTCACATCTCCTTTTGTTTTTTCCTCAAGGTTACTCAAGCTTTTGTGCTTCCCTAAATTTCTCTTTAACACTTATTATACTTCAAATGATGTGTCCAAAGTTTGTGGTTCTTATTAAACTCTGTGATCCAAAATGACAAGGATTCTGAGGCCCAGCAAAATTCCTGGGACAGAATAAGTGGTTGGTAAAGATTTAGAGAATAAATGAAGATATGAATAAATGAATGATTAGCTACTGTATTATTGAGAGATTATAATCTATTAGAGCTTCCAATGCTATGTGAGAAGAGAGTTCTATAAAGGGAATACATAGAGTTCTGTTGCTGGTGCTAGATGCCACGGTCACTACAGGCAAAACCTCAGTGTGGTGTTGCATATTGTAAGTCACAGAAAAATGTGTTTGCTTCAGACCCTAGCTCATCCATTCATCCATCCATAACAATATATTGAATGCCTAAGAAACAAAGCATTGCTTTACATCTGTCTTTTTCATAAGATTTTCTAGCCTACAACACAAAGTCTGGCATATGGGAGCAGCTCAACAGTTATTTGTTAAGTGGATGAATGAATGCACTGAGTTAGAGAGCCAGAAGTCTGAACAAAAAGAATAAATTCTAAGATCGGGGTAAAATGGATTCCAAGCCGTATATTGTCAAATACGAAAGTTTCAGCCAAAATAATCCATGTTGAATATTTACACAGCATAAGCAGGTTGGCATTTTTAGAAATTAGACTTTCTTTCCTTCATTAGATGTTTTCATTAGATGATTTATTTCTAAGTTTAAATCCATTGAAAATACACACAAATAAGAAGCAATATAGAATCACACATTTGCAAACATTTAAAATCAAAACAGAAAAACAGTCATCTGTTCCTTTCTCATCACAGCTTAATTTGATATGCAAATTAGCATGGCTTCTGCCCATATCTAAATTTTGCTTGGCAATTTGCTAATTCACTTTACATAATATAGCACACAGACACAGACATTTCTATGTAAAATTATACTAAGATCTTTTTATAATTTCTAATATTTATTAACAGACATTGAAAGCCTGATGATTTTTAATACTTCAAGGTAACCAACCATTTTACTGTAAAATGTTCTCTAATCTTTTTCTTGATTACACGTTTGATTTTATTCCAACAAAATGACCTCATTTTCCTTTTATCTATTTTATATACACGGGATGAAAAGCCCAATTTAATAACAATGGGCTTTTTTATAGAAGAGGAAATAAAACCCCAAAATAACTTTCTGAATATGAAATCTCCCTGTACTTATCACTCATGAATAAGTTAATTAGCATCTCCAAACAACATATTAATGCAAAGAATTAGTGGCTATTTACTGAATTTCACACATGGCTTGTAAATTAGAATTGTGCAGAAATATAGTCTGAACTTCTAGAAGAAAAAGTTTACTTAATTATATTAGTTATTTTATCACCTGCTTTATGTGAATTTTCTTTAAATTATTCATGTATAGTAATACTGTGTTTCTTATCAAATGAGTTACCTATGAGAATTATGTGAAGATACTTTGCATATATTAAACTATAGTGACAATAACATAAATACAGAATTCAAACATCATTTGGCATTATATGGTCTTTAATTTATCTAAGAAATAAGAAGCACTGACTGTCAAAAATGACTTTCTTTTTATTTTAAAGGATCTGACTTTCTTAAAAGATGGAATAGTCATGCCTAGCTGATGACGATGAATCTTTATAAATGGTCATATTTGTAAAAAAAACACAAAAAAAGAATTTTGTACAAGTTGTCTTTATACTCATTCGGATCCTAAAATATCTTTTCACTTAACTTTTCTTCAGCTTCTAAGTATGTGAATCTGCCTTAAACTTGACCAAGGAATCAGTGAAAGCTCAATGTAACGTCTGAAATGGCCCAACTGCCAGCAAAGAGGGAAATACTTAAGAGATCAGAAATTGCTCTGCCATTTGACTCCACTGTAACCTTGAACAATTCAATTTTCTTAAGCTCTCTTTGCTTCTACTTTCTTTTCCATAAAATGCCATATGAATAATAAATTCCTCATAATGTTGAGGAATATAGATGACACATTCCATGTGATCAACACAGTGTTTGTTTCATGGTAATCACGAGATGAAATTCAGCTCATATTAACAGAAATATTATTAAATTAATGAAACAGGAGGCCATGAGACTGTGGTAGTTAGCGCTACCACTGCAGCAGCCTATGTAAGCAAAGAAACCCTAAGCCTGTAAATGCCTCAAAGAAATCTAAACCGACGGACAACCAATCACAAACAGCCAACTAAGTTTTCCCAAATTAGGCAACCACTTAAGATAAAGTCAATCATATCATTGTCTGGCCTTGCTTCCTGTCTTCTCTCTAAAAGTCTCGCCCCTCGCTCCTGTTAGTAGAACACTCCTAACCACTTCTAGTTTGGTGCTGCCAGATTCAAATTGATTTTTGCCGAAATAAACCTAAAATTTTTAATATGCCTCAATTTATGTTTTAACAATATCAATATTTATATTTGTATTTTGTGCTATACATCCACCATGTAAGACCTTCTATGGATTTATAGTGTCCAATTTCCACAGTAAATATTGCATACACACACACACACACACACACACACACACACACAGAGCATTTTATATCTGGGCCCATTGTTAGAAGAAGAATTACCCTGTGACCAGTTAAATTTTACCTGAATCCTGTGTTCCTGGAAAATGGAGAAGGTTAAAGGAATCCTCTCATTACCCTTTTTGTATTCTAGGGCACAGCTTACTATAAAGAAGCACCCCTGTGACTAGACTGTGGATGAAAAAGGGGTTCCATAATAAAACTGACAAGCCCAGTGATGAAGAATAACCTCACAGGATGGTCTGATCATAAATTCTTCACTGGACAGGTCCTGGTGGGTGGTCATGCATATAACTTTTTTAGTAAAATGTTTATCTTTGCCTTAAGTAAGCACTGACTACGATTCTTGTGCATCTAAGATAGGGAAGGGGGAATAAGGACTATTTTTACAAAAGAAGGGACTTGGGCCATGGATTCCAAGCCAGCTACATGTCACCAGATACAGAACTCAGGCAGAGCATCCAAAGGCTATTAGCAAAGAGATTCCATTGTAATGACCACTCCTGTAATTAAACCTATTACAAACTAGCAAAAGGCTGTATCTTACAAAAATTAAAGGCAAAACTGCCCCTGTTTTTCTCATACCTTGCAAAAGAAGCTAATGAACTTACCATTGTTCTTCTTTCCTCCTTTTCCCCATACAAGAAATTTTCCATGGAAACAAGAAACAGATAAATCCTACCCCTACTGGCAGAGGGGGTCTCTCTTCCACTAGCAGTTAGAGACCATTAACCCGTCAGAAGGTGGCCTTTTCTTACTCCCTGCTAAAACTTAATTTCACTTTAAACTCTGTTTGAATGCAAACTCTGAATTCTTTCTTACCAGAAGCCAAGAACCTTCTTGGCTCAGGGCTTGAGCCCTTGCTAGCATAGCATACCTTTGAAAACCCAGAATAACCCTCTTTTTCACACCCTTTGGAGGCATAGCAGCCCTCAAGGGAGCACTTTTGGAATTAAGGAGGGAAAGTAAGGACAATTACATGAAGGTGGGAGAAAGCAAGCTACAGGATCCTGTAATTGTCCTTACTTTCCCTCCTTAATTCCAAAAGTATACAAGAAACTGCAAAACTATCAATCTCTGGAGCATTTGAAATCTTGCTTCCTAGCAACTGTCATCAGTTTGGCTCAGGTAAACTCATATAAAATTCTCTACAGATTTGGACATTTCTTACATCAACAAAAGGAAGCCTAGCTCAACCAATCAGCGCTTGCCTTGTCAGCACAATTTACCTGACTCACCTCCAAGACTTCATTTGTTCCACGTAAGCAAAGTAACCTACTTAACTAGCATCTAATGGTCAGGATAACTTCCCTGTTCCTGCACACTGTGGTCTATAAAACCCTCTGGCTTAGTACAATTCTTTGGAGCTCCAATCCATTTTCTAGACTGGGTATTTCCTGGTTCATGAATTATTAAAACACACACACACACACACACACACACACACACGCACTCAAACTAGATCTGAAAATATTAAGTATGAAATTTTAACAACTCAAAGATTAATTGTTTTATGAATAACCAAAACCATCACCACCTTTAATTTCAATATTTGATTAAAAAAAAAAGGAAACTCTAGTGTTTCTCCCTGCTCCAATACCATTGGTATTACTATAAGGTTTTCCAGCGATCTCATGTTCTGATATTCTGCTTTTGCTGGATTATGAGGCATTACTCTAGACTCAGCCACAGAGGCTGGCCTTACTTGTTCCTCTGTAAGGACTAAAACAAGAAACATAGAACCTTTTACTTTGATTTTCCATAGTAATTCCTCACAAAAGGTAATTGTGCACTGCAGACATTTTCTGAAAATGTGAGAGAAACACAGAAGAATCTAGCATAGGGCAGCATGCAATTTAATAACAATAATAGTTTTTTTTTTCTTTTTTTGTTTTTTGTGGGTTTTTTTTAATGAGAACATTTTTTTATTAAGTGTGTTTTTCCAGGACCCTTCAGCTCCACGTCATATAGTTGTTTCAATCTAGTTGTGGAGGGCGCAGCTCACACTGGCCCATGTGGGGATCAAACCAACAACCATGTTGTTAAGGGCACCGCACTCTAACCAACTGAGCTAAGCTGCCACCTGTTTTTCTGTTGTTTTTTTGTTAAGAGGACTCACCTTCCTATCTCCAGTCTCCTCCACTTCCCCCAACCCAGTGTCTTTGAAGTGCAAACATTCTCACACTTTGTTACATAGAACAATTTCCCTACCACAAACTCAGCTCTGAGGCTACATTACATATGCAAAAATTCATTAAGTGTTCTGCTAAGCAGAGATCCATTTAATGTAGAACTCCAAACTTTAGCACACAAAGCTCTGGCAAAAAGCTTTGAAAATAAAATCTTCCTTTAATATTATCCAGCAAAACTTCTAAGCATTGTTCTATTCCCTGCTGGCTTATCTAAGTGGAAGGGAACAGAATTAAATTTATCCTGCTCTTCATATTAAATATGGCATTTATCTGGAAGATCATCTTAATTTATTTCTGTTGTTACTTTAAATTACATTTTTTTTAAAAATCACATAGCTATTTACATGATGTTTAGAAGTGTAAACCTGTGAAAAATACAAAAAAAAAATAATAATAATAAAAGAAAGAGATATAACAAAACAAAACCAAAAACTCCATGGCTTTTTTTTTTATATATGCTTTTTTTTTTTCAATTACAAAAACAATACACTAACACATGAATATACAGGGTACTTTCACTGAAAAAAAATCTAAACTTATGGACTCACTCATCTGTAACCCACCACTCTAATCCCCATTATCTTTACCATAGGTAAATACGGTTCTCAGTGTGATATGCATTCTTTCCATGGATTTTTCCCATATTAATAATTTCCTTTTTCTTTAATTTTAAGCTAAGATTGTGCTAAGGGAAATATTATTCACGACACTTGTTATAACAGTAAAGCAGCCTTTCCTCAGGACTATCTCAATAGGTACAGGCAGGTTTTGTAGTACAGAAGATAGATTGGGCTCAATTCAAATACAACAAGAAAAAGTGGGAACATGTACTCAAGGAGAAGGCTGAGGAGATCAGTGGACGGGCAATTACTAAGAGGAAACATCCAGATGGAGTTTGGGGAAGGATTCTGCCTAAACCAACCTACAGGTTTCTTGCTAAAGACAGGTCTGGGTGATCAGATCACTTGGGGGGAGGGGGGGATGAAGATTTTAGATTAAGGGTGATCAGATATTGAGGATGGGAGATTCTGGCTAAACTGATTCAGCAGCATTCTTGCTAAAATTGGGCTCTTGAGGACACAGTCACCCAACTAGGCCCACCCAAGGAGGGGCCCTACTTGAAAAACAGCTCAGAGGAGCCTGACTAGAGTCCCATCAGGGGGTGAATCTTTGCCTGTCACTTTGCTTATTTGATAGTCTTTTTGTAAACTTTACATATTTATCTCAAACTAAGTAAAATTATTCAAAACTAAAGTAGTAAAAATGAATATTTCCAATGGTTAGCGCCACTTTCTGTTCTCTAACTTGATTTTCTATTTTTAAAAGTGAGTTATAGACCCCTACGGAGTCACCCAGAATGAGCTGCCTCATGAGTCAGAAGGACAGTGACTGCAGGCAGCCAGGTCGGAAAGACCACTAGAGCAGAGGGGTTCAAGCACGGGCTAAGGGGAGATTTAATTCCTTACACCACAGAGTCTACTGTTCGTTAATACCAATTTTTGGTTTATGTCCCTCTTCTCCAGCCATCATAGTCTGCTTATAGACACCTCATCTTGAATCTGATAGATGTATCCTTCTCTAGATTTGACCCAGAATATCTTCATCTGCTCTCCCACATGCCATTCTTTCTACCTGTAGATCTCCCTTTTCTCCATTTTCCTCTAGTCTCAAATTTTTCTTCCATAAGCTAATATATATCTCACTACTTAAAAATATCCAGAAGATTGGATCAAATCATTAGTATTTTCCTCTTAAGTCTTTCTAAACAGCTTTCGTTTTTCCTCTAGTGCTACCTTGTTGCTCTGTAATTATAATAGACTCATGTTGCACACATACTAGAATCTTAGATATGAATGGAATATCCCTAAATTATCAATTATTTTCCCTGTGCAGAAAATAGGTTATAATATAAATTGGGTAGGCTGGTATTTCTTGATACAGGCTAATAAATATTTAATTTTAATATAATTTTAAATCATATATTCATCATTATTTAAATAGTCACATTTCTATCTAAATACACTTCTTAATTTTCTAATTAATGAGTTTCAAATATGTTTGTCAGATATTAAGCTTGATAGGCCAGATTTTATGAATTGATCTGAACCATATACATTATCACGTAACTGCAAAATTATTTCCTTTTACTTTATAATAGCATCCCTCCATCTGCTGCCATACAATAAACCAGATAATCTTGTAGCATCTTCTGTTTAATTTGCTTCAGAAAGTTCTGAGCATTACTCTTATTCCTACCCACTAATAAAACATTGTTTTATTCTTTTAAGATAACCAAGCCTATGAATTTCTTTTGCAATCTTTATTTTCTTAAACTAGGCATTCTACAGTTTTATATTATTTGGTAAAAAGAAAACATAAACATAATATAATAAAATTGTGTTTGTATTGTTCTTATGTCATAATCTTTATTCATTGTTTGTTTTGCTATGAACAGTTATCTTGTCATGCAGTAGAGAAAAATGACAGGAAACACTAGGTAAGATGTATTTTCGAAAGATAAATCTTTTTTTTTATTCTCAAAGCATTTGCTCCTCTCCAATATCTGCCTTTGAACTGATCACTTCATAACTCATCATCGCTAAAGAGAGAGGCATCTCAAGAAACTTAATTGCTCAAAATGTGAATGATGCTAATAGATGGGAGAAGAGAAGGCCATGTTAAATCCATTAGGTTTTCAAAAACATCAGATGCTGCCAGGCTGAATACTCTAGAGACACATTTGACAATAGTGCTCAACTCATGATGACATTCCTCTGAATCAATTTTGTGGTGTCTTCATAAGAACTGTAGAGAGATTGCATATTAACAAGTGGGGCTGACACTCAGCAGAACGGTAACAATAATGTGTCATCCATCCAATCTTAATTTACTGATGCTGACAGTACTGATGTCTCTATTAAGTGTCTCTTAGCAAATCTTAACACCCTGGAGGTACCCAGCTGCTATAGCTTACATCACATCCTCCCCTGTGTTAACAGTTTGCATCTATCTCTATGATATCACTCTTTCCATCTACTCAGAGAAGTGGGAACACAAAGAGCTAAAGAACGAATGTGATAGTAACCTGCAGTAGTTTCCTAGTTCAAGACCTTAAATATAACCCCAACTTAAATGATGTAATTTGAAAGGAGAAAGCAGCAAATTAGCTGAATGCTGATATAATATCAATTCGACATGATCATTTTTACACCAAATTATTTATTAGGGAATGACCAAGTTAGCTAGATCCGACTTACCCAAAGGGGTGTCAGTAAAAGTTTGAGAGAGTCTAGTTATAGCCTTATTGATTAGTCAAACATTGCACCAGGAAAAAGCAAATTTGAATTATTCAAAAAATATTTATTGAATGCAGCCTGTTGTCTGATATGGTACTAAACACTGGGGAGTCTACGATGAACAAAACAGCTCCAAATCTGTGTCCCTGCAGTGCTTACTTGCAGTGTGTGTATTTGTGTATGTGTGTGTATTTGCTTGTGGGAGAGGAAAGTGGTAGGAGGAGTGAGATAGACACTAAGTGAGGTAAACACATATATGTATATATGCATCCATGAATATGTGTATGTGCATATGTGTATCTATATATGTATAGTAGATGGAGGCAAGTGTATTTTTAAAAAGCAAGCCAAGCATAGAGGTAGACAATATGGAAAGGAGAAGGTTTGGGGAAGGTTGTAATTTTTAAAAGACCTCGATGTAGATCTCACTGAGGTAACATGTCAATGAAAGCAATGAGGAAATGAGACATAGAGGTAGTTGAGGAAAGATCATTCCAACTATAGGAATTGAGATCCCAGTATAGAAAGTATAACTATGTCAGGCGTTCAGGGAAGATGGAAGATAGGATCATTAGAGGAGAGGATTACTGGGCATGAGAACCATGTGGAATTGACTTCTTTTACATATATAGGGATGGTCCCTGATTATCATCATCCTTGAGTCTATAGTGTTTGTTTGATCTCCAATAATAAATAATGCAGTGGCAATAAATATTTACATTTTTGGAGAAAAAGAGAAGCTTCATATCATTCCACAATAACTATTAGCAGAAGCATTTCTTCTTCCATCGAAATATTATGTGAAAAGAGCATTTGAAGGAGCTGCGTGGGACCACCAGGAAGAGCCAGGATGAAGCTGGCGCTGCAGTAGTTAGACCCAAGGGAAAGAGAGAACCTGGGTCCTTGGTGGTATCATTTGAGTCCCCAATTCAAGCCTTGCTTGAAGAATTATCCCTAAATATTTCAGTCATGAGTGTTGTACATGCTCTTTCCTTTGTTAAATCAATGGGAATTTTCAATAGTGCATGGAAATGTTGTTCTGCGGAATCTGGCTATAGCCTCTGGAATAGCAAATGACCTGCGCTAAAGACTGAAGATGGCATCAGAGAGACTTTAAAATTATATTACAAGGTGTGATTCAGTAACAAACTGAAACTATCACTGGGCATGTTGGAAGACAAAAATTTAGAAGCATGTTAATTATGATAAAACAAATACAAACTTTATATAGTCATTGGTGATAGGGTTCAGCACATGGTACCCCAAACTATGGAAGCAAAAGCAAGAACGTCACTTTGACATTTCCCCTCTGCCATTCTCCCCTGAAGCAGGTCATAAAAATTTTCATATGAGAGGTGCCCTCCCCGTTTCTCCCCAGAAGGAAGGAGCATCTTTATCTTCAAAGACAAAGGGACCCTGAGGAGAATCTGGACAAACAAGACTTGCTAAATTTTCCTCAGTTTATTACAATCACCTCAGACTCTCTGACCTCATATTTCTCCATGACTGTCCACTCTTCAAACCTAGCATAAAAATATCCAGTTTTAAATGTTTCTTTGGGTCTTTCTGTCCCTATAAAGGTCTCTGTGTCACATAAAACTGATATTAAATAACTGTGCGTTTTTTTTTTCTTCTTTTCAAAAACAACATGAAGTATAATGTTGTAATAATAAAAGTAGAAATGAGTAGAGACAAGATTCAGGTTTAGACATTATAAATAAATCCCAGAATAGTTATGGTAACATACTTAATGGACAAAATGTTAGGAAGCGACCTTAATTGTAATCCACAATTTTGTGGGCACCTCTACAATTGTTTCCATGTAAAATTGGCCTTGTTTCAAAGTATTTCTTTAAGATTAACATTCCAATTCAAATCATTTCTTATCTGTTGTTACTTTCACTGCCTGCAATTAACTGTATGCTTTATTCAATATTAGGTCGATAGGATAATCTGTTCATTGTCTCATTGTAAACAATTCACAAATCCTTAAAATCTATTGAAGTCTCAAAATAATTCTTTTTCCCAAAAGAGTAAAAATAATTTTACATTTGAATGCAAGAAATACCAAAACATTAAGCATTGTCCTCCATAAACCATTTCTACTTTTAGAATTAAACAAATTTTCATATCAAAAGATTATGCCGACAGAATGCGTTATACTCAGGAATCGATTATATTGTAAATGAAAAGATGCTAAATTCATTTAAACAATAGACTTATAAATGCTTTAATGACAAAAATATGTGTTTACTTGGAAAAATATTTTAATAGCTGTGGAGTTTTTGTGTTCTTTTAAATGATGAATGATGACTTTCTACTCTTAAAGAATATACGCTCAGAGTCTCTCAAAGAGATTTATAGGCCTAGGTTTTTCACAAATGATGTTTGACAATAGAAGTTTTATTACAATTTTAGCAGATATGTCTATGATCATGAACAAGTAAGTCCCAGAGATAATATTTCCCTGAGTCATGATTCCACTTTCCCTTCCCAACGGGTTCATTTTTTCATCAAGCCTTTTATCTAAAACAGAACCTGACCACCCTGGTCCAACCACCTGGAGCTGCGGCCCTCTCCCGGCATCCTTCTGCCAGCCCCCAACCCAAGGGTTGTACAAGGGAAGGGCATATTAGGATCTTCAGCAATTTTAAGTGCTGTAAACAAATGCCCTGGCTTTGGGGTAGCAGAGGAAAGTCTGGAGTGGTGGGAGGGGGAAAATTGTAAACAGAAGTATATCGTTGGAACAAAAACCTCCAGACAAGACTGATGCTCCTGTGCTCTCTCGCTCCTCTTCCGTCCACACCCCCACCGTCCACTGTATTCATGGTGCAATACCGTTTGTCGCATAAAATGCTATACTCTGCCAGCTAATCTATTCTTGCCTTCCAAAAAGCTGTAACTAAAACATCTTTTTGATATTAATTCTAGGCACTAACGTGTGTAGTTCTCACATAGTGCATATGTCTTCTTCTCACAGCTTATTTCCTATATAAAACATTTCTGGGTTGTCAAATAAAAACAAATCTGGGCACAGGAAAAGAGAGATTTTACTCAAAGACTATTATAATAGGGAGAGTGGGACTATTGCAATGGGGGGGGGGTGTGTTATTGTGTTATTGCAATAGTGAGAAAGCTCCCACTGAGATTTGCAAGGGCCCCAAAAATCAGACAGACAGAGGGGAATTTCCTTATACAGGAAGAGGTAACAGGGCTAGAAAGAACTAGACATGGGAGAGTGAGATGAGCTGGTGGCTCCATCAGTTGCTCAGTGGGCACAAACAATGCAGCTCATCATTTACTAGGCAACAAATAGGACTTGGGAGGGTTGTGTCTGCTCTTGGCCTAGGGATCGGTCCCTGGATGGTTGAAGTTGGCAAGAAACCCGCGGAGTACTTGTTCATAGATGTAGGAAAACTATCGTTGTTTTCCTAAACAGGATGCCCACTTTCTATGAAAAGTCATAGTAGTGTGAATCATTGGAATTTGGAGCAATAATCCAAGCCTTCACAGACTCTGCTGAGCCCATTTGCTATATTTGACTAGTTATGCTATAAACCTGAAGATTAAATCTCCACATTTCTCTCTTTTAAATTCCCAGAAGTGTTTTCTAGATCTTAAAGCAATTAAAATGAAAGAAATCTACATTCATTTTTCTATTAGATTACATCCATCCCCACCCCAGCTGACTGTCAACTTCCCTCATTTCATCTACTTCGAAACTGCATTCCCAGCAGTGTATGGCCTGGTAAGCATCCAAACAGGGTTATGTCTTCAAAAATTATATTTGAAACCTCACTGAGCTCTGAAATATCCTTTGGCAAGGGCATGGCTATAGGATAACAACCCCCCAAAAAAATTTTCAGGAAAGATATTTCATTTTTTATCATTAATATTCGTCTGTCCAGTCAATCTTTTCATTCATTTATGAAATGTTACATTTATTATGTGCTAGGTGTCAAGAATACAGAAATGGAAATACATGCCCCCAGCTTTCAAACAGCTGACACATTACTGAAGTCACACACACACACAGAATTACATGGCCATGTGCTAAGATGTTAATATTTGTAAGCTCGAGGTATATGAAAAAAAAAATGTGCTTAATAGGTTTACGTTTTAAGATAGCATTTAAAATCTATAAAAAAAAAAGACAAATTAATCATTTTTATTTCTTTATAAGTCTCTTAAAATGATTTTTCCTTAATAGAAACCTCAGATCAGAAATACAAGTAGTGTTTGGAACAACATGATGGCTGTTATTATCAGCTTAGGTAGAGAAAGTGCCATTTAAAATTTAGTGAGTTAGAGCCTGGGGATGCTTATCCCACCTGTCACTCCCTCTTAACAGCTCTGATCTTGGTCAACTACTTAGAATATTATTGCATCATTTTTCAATCTCTGCCTGCAGTAGCTTAACACCATCACTGACATTTTTTTTTTGCAATCTAAGTTAATACAGACAAGCATTTTTGAAGGCAGCCCTAAGGCCAAAGAGAGTATTTATATCCACTGCCATTCAGAGAATAACTGAACCAATGAAGCACTCAATAGATTTTGCACTTTTCCCATTATGTTTCTGGGCCTCCTGTGGGTATTCTACGCAAGGCTGTGGGTGTTCTTAATCAAGAAAAACAACATATTTCTTCCATCATTCTGTACTTGCCATGTTTTCATTTACACAGATTTCTTGTCAAGTGATATTGAAGTTTCAAAAGTATTTTCTTTATTCATTGGAACATGTACCATGGCTCTAATGTATTGGTATTCACTGACTACATTCAATTAATTTTGATAGACTAGGAAATGCAGTGAGGTTTTCCACAGAAACGTTTTCTTCTTTAAGACTACATGAAATCCAGGCATGGCCAATATAGCTAAAAGCAAGTGTCTAGTAAGGTTCCAGTGTGAATATAAAAGCCCAAATTTCTTATGCAGAATCATGAAATGTCTAAGCTAGTTACCATTAACTGAATTTCTTCTATTTTAATATAGAGAACTCTTTATCTCTGAGACCTCCTGGCATTCCCAATCCTTGGTACTTCCACAATCAAGACAGATGGATATACCACAACTTCTTTACCCATATATGCACAATGCAATACTATTCAGCAGTAAGAAAAGATGCAATAGTACCATTTGTGACAACATGGACAGATCTTGAGATTATAATGCTAAGCGAAATAAGTCTGACAGAAAAAGTAGCAAACCATATGATTTCACTGATATGTAGTATATAAAACTGAAAACAACAAAAGACTAAGACAAATGCAGGAACAAAAACTCATAGACGTAGACAATAGTTTAGGGATTATCAAAGGGTAAGGGAGAGGGGGGCTCTAGAAGACAGCAAGTGAGGTCTAACAAATTGTGGTGGAAAGAGAACTGACTGGGTGGTGAACACACAATGTGAGATATAGATAATGTATTACAGAATTGTACACCTGAAATCTATGTAGCTTTATTAACAATTGTCACCCCAATAAACTTTAAAAAAAAGATAGATGGATAGATTTGTTAGATAAATGGCTAAACAAAATAACAGAAAATTAGGTATTGAATCTGCCAATATGTACGTAGAATAAAAACTACCTACAGTAGTATACCATTATCTGCAAAGGATATGTTCCAATACCCCCAGTGGATGCCTGGAACCACGGATAGTACCAAACCCTAATATACTATGCTTTTTCTTATACATACATACTTCTGATAATATTTCATTTATAAAATTAGGCATGGTAAGAAACTAAGACTAACAACAATAACTAATTATATATATATATATAAAATTATAGCAATATGCCGTAATAAAACGTATGTGAATATGGCATTATTAAGTAAAATGAAGGTTATTTACAAAAGCACTGTGATACCAAGACAGTCAATCTGAGAACTAAGATGGCTGCTAAGTAGCTAACAGGCAGGTAGCTTATACAGCATGGAGATGCTGGACAAAGGGATGATTCAAATTCTGAGAGGGACAGAGCAGGACAGCATGAGATTTCATCACACTACACAGGACAGTGCACAATTTCAAATTTATGAATTGTTTATTTCCAGAATTTTCTCTTCAATAATTTTGGCCCTCCATTGACTATGGGTAACTGAAACCATGGAAAGCAAAATTGAGGATAAGGGGGAACTACTGTACAAAATTTAATATTAAGCAATTGAAACTATTTTTTAATTCAAGAATTGTTTAAGTAAAAAATTTATTACTTTCTCATCCAATTTAGTACCAATAATGAAAAATAACTCCGGGCTATTGTAGGTAAAGATGGCTAGATTATCAAGAGTATCATGAATGGAGTGTTCAAAAGAACTCACATCTTTCCACTGGAGGGGGGAAAAACACATTATAATTCATTACACTGTTATGATATATCTAGGATCAGGGCAAACAGTGTTTTATGCAATACTTATTTTCCTCTATTTTCATTTCCTCTTAATGTGAAGATTCTATAACATAGAATTTGATGACTTTGAATAACCTTTAGCCTTTCTTTTAATTACCAGAAACCAATGCTCCCCTTTGGTATGTCTAGATCTTACCAGAATCTCTGGCTGCTGTTTTCACCCAGCATATTTTTTTCTTTTTTATTTGCAAAGCTAATGAAGGACAAAGAGAAGAATTAACCCTGTTTAAATGATCAAGTTATATTTTTGTTGTTCCCAAAATAAGAGTGATGATGCAAATCCATTAATGTTATATACTTCACTTGGATAATAATTAGGGTATTAGGTTAAATTTTCTAACATGTTAACCTCCTATTCTGAAATTTTTAGCTTTTTAGCAAGCACAACTTGAAATATATGAATTTACAGAAACCATATGCCTTCAAGCACAAGGAACTGCAACAGTGATAAATCCTTCATACAGGAATTACTTGACTGGTGCTCTTTATGGATAGTTGGCAGGAAGATAAGAACAAGGATATTAATGACATTTGCTATATTGGTTTTATTAAACTGATAAATACAGAAGAAATATGACAAATGACCCCCACAGTCAAATTGATCAGATTGTCGAAAACTGAAACTACTCTTAAAAACAGAAGTGAAGGTGGAAAATCCTTTTGGGTTTGCTGAATTACAGTATTTCCTTTCATCTTGTCAGACTTGTAAAAAATAAAATCAAATATCACATATTAAGCTAGAAACTTTGTTACAGCTTAATTATAAGCCTTTAATCTAAAAACTAGGTTAATTTTTTAAAATGCAAATGTATTAAACAATGCAAGGCAATGACATTAACTGGCCTCCTTACATAATGAAAAACATTCAAGATTATCAGAACTAATAGAGTACATGTTTTATCATTGTTTTATTATACTTAAAATATTATGTTTAATGATCCACTGTGATTCATTGAACCTAGCAACACAAAGAGCCCGGCATCACCCATGAGTCTTAATTTCACAATGGCTCAAAATTCAAGGGCATGGTAAGTTCCAGAATTCTTTATACATGACAGGCTTGCATCCACATTGCATGAATCACTTTTTGTCAAGTCCTGACGAAAGGGCAAAAGGTCCCATAGTGCCTTAAAATCCATATGGAAATTTTGAATTCTTTTAAAATAATGACAAGAAGTTGAAAAAGAAATGAAAATACGAATGATTAGGAGAAATGATGGAATGGAGATGATTCATCTCTAAATACTTACAGAGAACACTATATGCATCAAAGTTCATTAAACATCAGTGATTCCAGATGCTACCTTCCTACCCACAGAGTAGAACATGCTTTTTCTTTTCCACCTTTCTTGATTTTTTTCCTTAACTTCTTAGCCCTCTAGTATCTGCCAAATCCCTCCACAAGTTTTCTCTCTGAGCTAGTCATGCTTGCATACATTCAGCAAATACATACTGAGCACCCACCATGTTTTCTGGTCAACGGCATTACAACATTGAACAAAAATAAGTCCCTGAATTCATGGACTTTACATTCAAGTGGCAGAGATAAAAAAAAATAATAATAACAAATGAACAAGTAACCAGAACGTGTCAGGTATTGATGATAAGTGCTGTGGAGAAAAATGTGCCAGGTTATAGGAATAAAGAGAGTGGTAAAGCTATGAGGGCACTTGTTTTAAGGAAGGCTTAAAAGCAGGGGTACCTAATCCATGTTACAATCTAGAGGAAATGTGCTCCTAGCAGAGGCATCAGCAAATTCTAGAGATCTGAGTGGGGAACCAGAGTAATGTGCCTGAGACAGAATAGAAAGGTGCCAAGAGGTTGGGATGGGATGAGGGATGTCACCTCAATTCGGATTTTATTGGATCAAACTAGCAGATTCAAGTTAGCAATTACCTTATGATCTTATCATAGCCTTCAGATATATAAAGTAATTTACCATTTTTTTCCTCCGAAAACATAAGAGAAAGTTCTTTTAAATTGAAATTAAATTTACACATCGTATTAAAATGTTTTAATAATAGAGCATTATTAATCACAAGAATAGATTACTGAATTAGTGAGGGTAGTTATATCTTTTAAGAAGGTCATCTTTTTAAATAATGTTTATGCATTTATCAGTTCTACAAACATGTATCTATCAGGCTTCGGCGATATGGATATAGTGATATTGGCACTGAAGATACAGTGAGCGAGGTATAGTTCTTGCTTTCAAATGAACTACAATAATGAGAACTGCTAGATAAACACGAGATGTTCAAGTGAAATCAGATAGCATCCTGTACCTCTCTGTCATGTGAGTCTCCTATTGCATTGATACTGTTTAGTTGATTCTAACCCTCTCCCTTTCCAACTGTAAACTTTGTAAGGGAAAAAAATGTCTGGTCTGTTCATTGTGTTCTTGCCTCAGAATAAAACTTTAAATATAGTCAGCATCTAATACTTATTTGTTTCAAGAATAAATGAACTATGGGGTTGGTCAGTTAGCTCAGTTGGTTAGAACGTAGTGATGATAACACCAAAGTTGCCGGTTCGATCCCCATGTGGGCCACGGTGAGCTGCGCGCTCAACTAATAATGTAAATAAAATCAACAATCGCAATGTGTAATAAGAATAGTGGAAAGCACTTAAGACCAGGGAAGAAATGCAGTCTAGTTCTTCAGAGAGGGCTCCCAGACAAGATGATGGAACCATTAGGCACCCAGAAGAATTAGTCAGAAAAGGGACAGAAAGCATTTGAAAGAGAGGGAACAGTTTGTAAGAAGGCATATGGTTTAAAGAACATGGGCTATGCCAAGGCTTATAATTTATTCTATTACTTGAGCAAGGGATATCTATAAAGAAAAAAAAAACACGTTTCTAATAAAGAAGGGTCTCCTATGTCCTGCTTAGGAGTTTGTATTTCATGCTGAATGTGATGAGGATTGATTGAAGGGCTAGCTCCACTTAGCAAGTCCATTTAGATTAGTCTACCGGGAACGAGGAGGATGTTCTGTAGGAGGCAAGAACAAGGGCATAAAACCCAGTGAGGAAGCGTTTACAGTACTCCACTTAGAAATAATAAGGGCAGTGCTAATGGAGGTGATGAGGCAGAAAGAGGACTGAAGGATACACTAAGACATGATAATTGCATATTGAGAATAAGGAGAAGAGAGTTGGCGCAGATGGTTCACATCTATTTGCTTTGGGATAGCTCTGAATTAGTCCAGAATTTATCACTGCTAAGGGAGAAAATGGGCAGACATTCTCTTCTTGATACCTAATTGCCTTTTAAAAAATTCAAATTTCTACGTTCAAGCCCCAGCTCTGTTTTTATGAACAAGTCACTTCATGTACTTTCCTGTCTATTTGTAGAGTTGGTAAGAAAATCAATGAGGTGATGGATGAGAAAGCATTTTACAAGTTGCAGAAGTTCTACAAATATTAACGTCATTAGTTCATTAGTTTTCTCCATTCTCTTGTATTTTCCATTATCTTACATATTTGGTTGTGATTTAAGCTTTCCCTCAATTTCCTGCCTATATCATTTTTCATTTTCACCTTCCTCTTTCTCTTTTGTCTTTTTTTCTCTTTTAACACAATGAAGTCACTTATTTGTGCCATGGTGAGTAATTTCTCCTCCCTACCAACGAATGATCTCATTATTAGAGAAACTTGAGCAAAGCACATATTGAGATAGTTCATGTAGAATATTTCATGTATCTAGAGCATAAGAAGTATAGATATCCTCTAGTAGTCATACAGAATGCCACAGAACACAAATAGTGGTATTGACAATAACAAATTAATATTATTGAAGATGTACTGAATTCCAGGCACTTTGCATTACCTCATTTAATTCTTATTATAATCGTGTAGATAGGTGATAGAATCCCAATTTCACCAGGACACTGTGTCCTAAAGAAGAGTATATAGTACACCTAGTAGATGGAGATCAAATTCATGTGGGGATGTCTCCAAATACTTTGCTCTTAGCATTCACTTTCTTCCACAGAAATATACATAATTAGTCAAAATAAATATTTTTGTCGTGTTACTACCTTTCTAAGTGTCTTCATTCTGTAAGCATATATTTGGCACGGTACTGTGCTTGATGCTAGAAGAGCCACAACGACAATATAACAATAATGCAAATAACTAGTAAACAAATGTATGTAAATAAATTCTAGTTGTAAATAAACATAAAATGTCTACCTATGGAACTCTATTTACATTTGAAGAAGTTACTAGAACAAAGCATAGTCATACAAATACACAGCATGTTCAGGAAAAATCAAATAGTTCAGGGCACCTATGGTTGGTGCAAAAGTAATTGCGGTTTTGGCAATTATTAACCTTTTAAACCACAATTACTTTTGCACCAACTTAATAAAAACAAGTGTTCTTCACACCGGGGAATATAAATCCCTGAAAACTTTCTGAGGACAGCGGGGTTTTAGGTCAGTGGAGGGTTTATTCACACATATATGGTGGTTCTAAAATTTTTATTTGCTTCTTTATTATTTCTTCTACTCCTTTGCTTGAACTTTGATTGGTTGGTGGGGGGTGGGGGGTGGGAGATGAGGGTAAGGGGGATCGAATATATGGTGATGGAAGGAGAACTGACTCTGGGTGATGAACACACAATGGGATTTATAGACGATGTAATACAGAATTGTACACCTGAAATCTATGTAATTTTACTAACAATTGTCACCCCAATAAATTTAATAAAAAAAAAAAAAAGAGTGTTCATAATTGTTGGAGCACTTTTATGATAACTACGTTAAAATACTTGTCAGATAATTCCAACATTCTGCCATCTCACTGTAGGGATTTGTTGGTTTTCTTTTCTTATTCAAGGTGAGATTTTCTTGGTTTTTGTATGAGTAGTTTTGGATTATATTCTGGACAGTTGGGGTATTATGTTACAAGATTCTGGTTCCTATTTAAATCTTATACTCTAACAGACAGCAACCTGTTAGGATTAGAATGTACATCTTAGCTTACTTCTGGTGGCTGTGATTTGAATGTCAACGGAGTTGTCAAAGTCTTTGCATGCTATTCTGATCTGCTCCAATTGTGTGCTACCAAATGGCCAATCGGAATCTTGGGTGTTATTTCACAAAGTGGTTCAGTTTGTGAACTTTTGCTCCGTTGAGTCTGATTGGTTTCACACATGGACTACAGAGAAGTTCTACCAGGAATTCATACGTAGATTTAAAGAATCCTTTTCACCAATCCCTTCCTCTCTGTAACCCTCCTTTAATTCTCTAGCTGGGTGGGGTGAAGAGCTGTATCTTTCTTGCCCTTCACTCATGCAGGGCTAGCAAAGTCAGAGGGCTCCACCCCATGGTCTCTGCAGTGACCGGTAAGGGTGAAGAGGAGGACCAACTGATTAGTGCTGGGAGGGAATGGTTGGCAGGGCTCTATTTACAGTCTCTATGGCTGTAGAACTCAGTGAGGTGGTAGAGTGGCATAGCTTTTTGTGTAACATTATTTAGGAATAAAGCAGATAAAGTCGAAAAGGTTTTGTCATGTAGGACTGCTCTATTCTGGATCTTCTTCTCCCCTTTTCTCAGGCTTCTTATAATGCTTTCTGTATTTTCTCCAGGATTTTTTGTTGCATTTGATGGAAAAAACAGCGTAGGGTGTGCTTGTTCAGTCTTGTGCCAAACTGAAAATCTCATCTACTCTTCTTGTGTTCCCAAGGAAAATAAAGAGCACTATCATTCAAAAGATGTATGCTCCCTTATGTTCATTGCAGCATCATTTACAATAGTCACCATATGGAAGCAACCTAAGTGTCCATCGATAGATGAATGGATAAAGAAGATGTGTGTGTGTGTGTGTGTGTGTGTGTGTGTGTGTGTGTGTTACTCCATAAAAAAGAATGAAATCTTATTATTTTTGACAACATGGATGGAGTTAGAGGGTATTGTGATAAATGAAATAAGTCAGACAGAGAAAAACAAATACCATATGATTTTACTTACATGTAGAATCTAAAAACACAAAATAAATGAACAAGCAAAACAGAAACAGACTCATAGATAGAAAGAACAACCTGCTGTTCGCTGGATGAGAAGGGGTTAGGAGGGATGGGTGAAAAAAAGAGACATTAAGAAATACAAATTGCCTGTTATAAAAGTAGGGATGTAAAGTATACTGTAGGCAATATAGTCAATAATATTGTAATAATTATGTATGGTGTCAGATGAGTACTAGACTTATCAAGGTGATTGCTTCATAAAGTATATAAATGTCTAATCCCTATATGGTATAAACAAAACTAATACATTGTATGGCAACTATAATTGAAAAATAAATTTTAAAAGTAATCAAAAAAAGAAAAAAAAAAGCACCATTTATTAGGTTGATGAAGCCAGGAACTAAGTTTGAGATTCAGTGCTATAAACCTCTAGAATTTGTGTTCTCTTCATCACCAATGCCACTGATCTAGTTCAAGTACTGTTCATTGTTCATAATTTTTTGTACCAATTACTGAAAAATCTTCATGGATGTTTGCATTGCTTCACTTCTAATACTTTCCTGCTTCAGACTGTTCTCTAATCAGAGTAACCATTCTAAACTGAAAATATGACATTACTTTACTCAAAACCATTTAACAGTTTCCCATTTCATTTAGAAAAACCTCCGTGACTCATTTCAAGGTCATTTATTATCTGCCCTCTCTTACCTTTTTACTCCGGCTTGTACTTACACACTCAGCTCCAAACACAAGGAGCTTTCACTCCCTAACTTGTCATGCTTTTGCCTCTCCCTGACAATAGCCCATCCTTTTCATCTGGATAGATAAAACGCATCGTCTCCACTTGCAGAAAAACCTATCCTTTAGTGCCTCCCGTTACTGTTCCTTAAAGAACTAAAACGTAGCACTCATTGCTCAATATTAATCAAGGTTCTGCCCTCTCCAATAGACTATAAGCTTCATGTTCATCAGTCTATCCCCAGAACATGTGACTCTTCAAAAAATATTTGCTTGAAGAAATGAATGTGAATGAAAGGGTTTGAGCCTGGGTGACTGAGCAGATAATGGTGCCATTATCTAAGTTAAGGAACCCAGTAGGAGATTCAGTTCCCTGGCAGATGAATTAAACTCTTCTTTGAACTTGATGAGTTCCTTGTGGCAATAGCATTTCGATTCTCACATATGCCTACGTAAGTATGCTGGTGTGTGGGTGTGCCTGTATGGTGGTTTCCTACACGAATAAACTGCAGAAAGTAGTAGGTGTCACCAAGCATAAGATTAGACTTAGAAATATTTTAAATTTCTGAGAGAAATGTTTCTGGTAATACTGTGTTTCCCTGAAAATAAGACCTAGCCAGGCAATCAGCTCTAATGAGTCTTTTGGAGCAAAAATTAATATAAGACCCAGTCTTATTTTACTATAAGACCGGGCATAATGTAATAATATAATATAATTAATATAATATAATATAATATAATATAATATAATATAATATAATATAATAATATAATATAATAATCGGGTCTTATATTAATTTTCACTCCAAAAGACGCATTAGAGCTGATAGTCCGGCTAGATCTTATTTTCATGGGAACACAGCATGAAGTCTGAACGGTATGAAGTTTAGTTGAAAAAAACACACTTTCATAAAAGAGTTGAGTACAGACTTTTAGCTGAAAATCCAGGAGAGCGAAGGGAGTTTGCAGAGGTCAATTACTCAGGAGAAAAGTATAGCCTCCATAAATGTGTGGGATTACTGAGTGAACAGTATTGTTTGTCCTTGGGTCTGAGGTTTCTACAATTCAGTGTTGCTTTAGGGTTATCATCCTAAAGCCTAATGTTGACAAAACTTTATCAGTTCTTGAAATGTAACAAATAGTCTCTTGATATAAAATAAATTGGAGAAATAAATTATTTTTAAAGGACATGTATAGATACTGAAATATAGCTGCTGGTTCCAGTGTTGTCTTTTTTCTGAAGTTGATAATATTAAGCAAGTTATATGGAAAGTGCAGTAATAGTAACAAGCATTAACAAGACTTCTAATTCCCAGCCTAGCATATAAGGAGCTTAAAAGTTACACTTCATCCTGGAAAGAAAGAAGCTAGATGAACAGAAACCTACATTTCTGGAGCCTCAGTTTTTATATCCAAGATGTAGATAGAAATATCTAACCCGTAACAATGCTTGAGCATTAGTTTTGTAACAGATGTAAAATATTTATCATATGTCTAAGGCAGAGTAAGAAATTATGAGGAAAAATAGTTAAGCTCATTTAATGGGCAATGATACAAGGAGGCAAAATCTCTCTCATAAAAAGTATTTACACAGTCAGGACACATGTTTAGGCTTGTTTATTTCATTGAATAGTAAATCATCGGAAAAGTGTTCAGTCCTGTTCCAAACGCCTGTGCTATCTTAACAAGTTTTACATCATCCAATTGAAATTTGGGGTGACTGACCATTCCTGCAAAATGTGCAGATTATCAGTTATTTTCTTTTTTTTTTTACATTAATTCATTTATTTTTGAAAAAATAATTTACCCAACCATGAAAATAGGCAAAATGACAACTGACTTGTTAATATTTTGAAGTGCATTTCTTTATAAACGCACCTCACTGTTGTCTAATTCTCTCAAAAGATAAGTATATGTTTGACTGATATTTCTCACCTCAAAAATTCAGAAATTAACATACTAAGAAATGATAAATTGTAATATGTTTGTGACCTGTAGACATGATAATCCCAAAGCTTATGGTTTTGTTGCCCTATAGAAATTCAACCCATCTTTTAGATAACTTGACATTCTTATTTTTGCATTTTTTACTCAATAAATTATGAAAATACCTATAAACATAAGACACTGTCCTTCTGCTGATGCCTAATTGGGGGGGGGGGGGATTGACCTGAGCCAAAAACAAAGTCTTTGAATATTTTTCATTTACTCATGTAACTTCCTACCTTCCCTGCCTACCTCACTTTCTCTCCTTTCTTCCTCTCTACCTTCCTTCCTTCCCTTGTTGCCTCTCTCTCCTTTTTCTTTCTATTCCTTACTTCCTTCTTTTTTTTTCTTTTCCTTTACTTTTTTTTTTAACTTTACCCATTTTTGACCAAGTTGTAAACTAGAGTACTAATGATTGCGTATGCACTAAGGACGTTTATCTCATTATAGCCTTGCTATCACGCAGCATGGAGGACTGTACATTATGTTACTATCTTATCTCTGGGACTAAGTAACAGACCAATAAACTATTCTACTGCATAAATTATGAATATTGATTATATTTACTTATCTTGAAAAAGTAAATTAGACTATTAGTCACTTGGGAAACAGACTCTTTGCATGCAGGAGGCAACAACACTTGTGAAGAGTAGTACAAGTTTTATTGTACACTTATTGTACAATAAAAAAAAAGCATTGATGCTTGAGAAATTAGAAAATAATGGATCTGGGTAGGCAGTGAAATTATTTCCTAGCATGGGTCCTTGTGTAACTGGGTGTGAAGATAAATATTACCTTACAGGCCAGGATCTGTCTTAGTGGAGCACTGATTTAACACGATCTCAAGGCAAAAATCTGAGATTTCTTGTACATTTTACTTTGTGTACTAGTATTCTCAGCAATGGCTTTGCCTTAGAGTTGAGTTGCATTACAAGAGACAAAACTACACAACAAGAAGATACAAAATACTAGAACTCTATGACTAACATAAAATTCAGTATCCAAAGTCTAACAGCTAAAACAATAACAACAAACATTCTGAAAAGGGGAAAACTACCAAAGCATAAACTAAAACAACATATCACTTGGTTATTAATGGCCCCCATGACAGACTCACAAATGGGAAGCTCTTATAAACCCAGTTTGGATTTAAGGATCTTGCCCAGGTTAGCAAACAACAGCCCAAAGATCAAATCACTCCCCCCACCTTGTGTTTTTAAAAGCAAATTCCACAGGAACATGGCCATGCCCATGCTTCTTTATCATCTGTAGCTACTATTATCATGATCCACAAAGCCTAAAACATTTACTCTCTGGTCATGTACAGATAATGCTTGCTGACTCTAGGTCAAGACTAAAGGCTGGAGAGAACATCTACTTTCTCATGAGTCTAGATGATAATCTTGGGAATTTTAAGCTCTCTCCCTCCCCCCAGGCTAGTCATAAGATTCAGAGGATAAAAAGCACGTTTAGACATTAGATTAGTCAGGATCTCTACAGGAAACATGCATCACCCAAATTAAAATTATTCCAAGAGATATCAATAAAACAAGTATTTATAATAGTATGGATGGATATAAAGGTACCATAAGGAATATATATAAATATGTATTAAATAACCTTGGTCTACTAATCACAGAGGAGCTGTTACCACTCCAAGACCCAGAAGTAATGGAGGGAAGAAGCAGTTACCAGAACACAAAAGAGAGCAAGACTTGTAGTGAGATTGCCTTAAAAGGAGCAGTGACCTTTGGTCCAGGGACACAGCAATCCCGAGGTGCTTCCCAGGGAGAGAGTCAGAGCAACAACTCCCTGAGCTCACTTCCTCCCTTCAGTCTCTTACTGGGGTGTCTCATTCAGAATTGAAATGGAAGCCAGAGGGCTCAGAAATCAAGTCTTTGTTGTAAACCAGGTCAGCCTCTTAGAGTATAGGGCAGAATAAAGCGAATCAAAGAGGAGGGATAAATAAATAAATATATATATATATATATATATATATATATGTGTGTGTGTGTACATATAAATTTAAATATGTATATATAATATATATTTATATATTATATAAAATATATATTATATATGTATATTATATATATAAATATATATATTACATATATATTTATATATATATATTTTATATATATAAAATCCTGAGTGACTTTTTGCAAAACATAGAGCCACCTGACCAGCCATTAATATATTTACACCAATCAGTGACCTTCAATTAGACTAGCAGAGTGTGTATATGTGTGTGTAAGAACATGAAAGGAAGAAACAATGGCTGAGGAATTCACTCCAATGTCTGTGTGAGTGCACAAGTGTGCAGGCATATACACAGGGAGATCATAGTACAAATGGAATTTATTTTTCCCTAAATATTCAAATTCCTAACATGCTTTGTTCAAGGTTCTCTGGTTGCTTTAGAAGTTGATTGACAACTTTCAGAAAACATCAAAGGTATCAATCTTTTAGCATGTACTTGACAAATCATTATCTATAAATGATTTAATGGAGAAATTTTCAATAGCAACTGTGGCCAAATTCAAACAATGACATTAACTTTGCAGGGAATATCCTCTGTCTGAAATTATTTATGTAGGTTGCAACAAATATAAATTATGTCAATAATCCTTAAAATTCACATTTTAATTCTTATAGCAGTTCTGTACAAATGTATTCAATACTTAAGTAAAGTATTTTGCTTGGAAACATAAGTTCTACCTAATTATCCTTTTTGTTAGCTATAGAACCACTTGTTTCCAAGTATTGCCTCTGTGTATTTCATGGAGTCAGGAAAATCGGTGAACAACTTTGAAATGGGCAAAAAAGATCTTTACAAATCTATAAATTGTAAAAAACTGATAATGCAAAAAAATGTGTCCATAGATATGCAAATAAATTCTGTCCAGTGAAAAGCAATTGATTATTCCCTGTGGATATTGACCAGTTTTGCATTTGTAAATTCAGTTCAGCATTCCTGAGAGACTAATATACGCGTGACTTCTCCCTGAAAACACCTCATTAATGTTTTCCTCTTTACAGAGTTAGTTACATAAAATCTTTAACTTATGTCTCTTTCATATTTGTATAAGAGTCATGATTTTACTATTAAAACATCGTATTTTACTGATAGCATGACTAAATCCAAAGGTCATGATTTAAACTGGAGAAGGCACATTAGTTTCTCAAGACGCTTTAAAAGATGTTGCTGATTCCCTAGAGGGTAGAAGAAGGATTGCTCAGCAGTAGTTCAAGTAAACATCAATTTAAAGCACCATAGGCTTTATGTGTCAAGTTGATAAAGGAAACAACTAAAAAAGACAAACATATATAATGCTTCCTAACTTGATCTGAGATTCTTATGATCAACTATAGTATTTAAAAGGCCTGCTGTGTAGTACTTTGAAAATACCTGAGAGAACAGCAGGGTATGATTTCTGTTCATTTTTTATGGTAGAGAAAAAGGTAACTTTAATGTTGTTTGAATATTTTTATACATATCCTTTACACTCTGGCTTCCTTATCATGAAAATTGTGGTTTTCCTACTGTTCCATACTGTTATCAGGTTGAGGAGAAAAGGTTTCCATCTCACATAAGATTAATTAGGTTTTTGACAATTTCAAAGGTATCATCTATATCCTGTAGGCTCCAAGAGAATTTGGCAGCATCGTAAATCACTCCCGAGTTTGCCTGTATACTAGTATGTATAAATAATCTGAAAGCAGGCATGCTTTGTGTATAGTTACAGATAATTGTTTTCCTTTGGAATTTTTTAATTTCATGTAAAAATTAGCCTACATTTATCTTTGATAACAACCAAAAGTTTCAAACTATATGAAGTGCCAACACTAAATATACAGAGGGTGCCAAAAAAATGTATACACGTTTTAAGACAGGAAAAAAAAAAAAACTATTAAAATTGTAATGAAATATACCAATAACAGAAGATGAATACAGTCATGTTTGATTCCTGCAATTACAAGAGGTGCTCAAAGTGGTTACCATCAGTGTCCAGACACTTCTGATTACGGCGAACTACTGCTTGAGCAATGTTGACCAAAGTGTCCACTTATATACATTTTTTGGCACCCCCAGTATATATTTTTAATCCATCTTCTTTGCCATGGTAATTATGATTAATGCCATAAAGTAGTTATATAAGATGAGGAATTAGAAATAAACACTTAGATGTATTTAAACATTGCTTAGTAAGTGGCACAATGGTTTAAACAAACACCAGTATGTAGTTCAGATTTAGATCTAGTAATCCTTTTGACATTTGAACAAATGTTGATGGAGATGGTATCTGTTAAATGTTAATGCTAAATCCTGTTTAAAAATTCCACAGAAAAAATAGGAGTAGAATTTTGTGATAACTTGGCTGCCAAAAGATAGGGTAAAATCCTTAGTTATATCCTGATTTCTGACAGACCCTGTTGCTTTGAATTTATTCTTATCAATTGATGAAAATAAATAATCACCTGCATAGCAAAGGAAGTCATCAACAAAATAAAAAGGTAACCTATTGCATGAGAGGAAATATTTACAAATGATATATCTGATAATGTGCAATGTCCAAAATATATATAAAACTCATACAGCACAATAGAAAAATCTGATTAAAAAATGGGCAAAAGATCTGAGTAGACATTTTTCCAGAGAAGACATACAAGTGGCCAACAGGTACATGCAAGGGTACTCAACATCACTAGTCACCAGGGAAATGCAAATCAAAACCACAATGAGCTATCACCTCACACCTGTTAGAATGGCTATTATAAAAAAGACAAGATGTAAGTGTTGGCAAGGGTGTGGAAAAAAGGGAACCATTGTGCACTGTTAGTGGGAATGAAAATTGGTGTAGCCACTATTATGGAGGTTCTTCAAACAAATTAAAAATAGAACTATCATATGAGCTAGCAATTTTCCTTCTGAGTATTTATCCAAAGCAAATGAAAACACCGACTCAAAAAGATATATGCACCCCCATGTTCATTACAACATTATTTCTAATAGCCAAAATATGGAAACAACCCAAGTGTCCATCAATGAATGAATGGATAAATAAAATGTGATCCACATACACACAGTGAAATATTATTGAGTCATTAAAAAGCATAAAGTCACAGATGAACCTTGAAGGCATTATGCTAGGTGAAATAAATCAGAAAGAGAAAGATGAGTACCATAATCTCACTTATATATGCAATGTAACAAACAAAGCAAACAAAAAAGCTCATAGATCAGAGAAAACTGGTGGTTGCCAGAGGAAGGGGTTGAGATATGAGAGAAATGGGTGAAATGTCTCAAAAGATACAAACATTAAGTTATAAAATAAGTCACGGGGATACAATGTACAGCAAGGTGACTATAGTAAATAATATTGTATTGCATATTTAAAAGTTGCTAAGAGAGTAGCAACTTAAAGTTCTCTTAAAAGCTCTCATCACAAGAAAAAACATAAGTATGTAAGGTGATAGGTGTTAACTAGAGTTATGATCATTTTGCAATGTACACAAATATCAAATTATGTTGAGCTAATATAACATTATATGATGTCTATTATACCCCAACTTAAAAAGTAAATAAACAATCCCAACTACCTCTCATTCAAAGAACTGGTGACTTCTTATTACTGACCAAAAGAACAAAATTGCCATCAAAATATTTTTCTCAGCTTCCGAAAAGCATGCCAGTTAGTGGTGCTTTAGCAAAGGACAAGTGACCTGTAACAACTTTTTACTATTTCATGTGTGGATCTCAGTGAGTCTCAATTAGCCCTGGAATTTAGTCAAAAAAGTAAGAGAGTTTAGAGGCTGATAAACAGCTGGTAAATAACAAACAGATCCATTGACCTTGATGCTAATTACTCAATAATTTCTTTATTTGGGTCAGATTAATAGTTTCTTCAAACTGGAAGACTGTCATTCAAAATGATTCCTAGCCGTTGGGTAGTCCAAACTTGTAATGCATACAGTTAATAGTAAACAAGGAATTGGTTATGGCATCAGCTACCAATTGGATTTCTGGCAGGACAGTTTTGTTTGGATTTGGCTGCTTCTACTAGAGATATTAATAAAAATTAAGCAGTTTGACTGAAAAATAGAATTATTTAGAATAATATGCCACTAATCACTATTGTATAATACGTTGACATTTTTCTCCATTATCTCTTTGGACAGATAATATAGAGCTATTTCTCAGTGGGTGTGTACCTCCAGGGTAAGGTGGATTCTGCCTTCATAATCATCTGAAGTGATAGAATCTGTGCTTTGGAGTACATGATAAAAAGTAGGCAAACATAAAATGCAGACATGTTTTAAATACTATTCCTGATTCATCACACACATTATCTCTATCTTCCTTTCTCTAACTCTATCTCTTTCTTTCTTTCTATAACACACACACACACACACACACACACACAGAAAACATTGCATAGGTTCTAAACCTTCAAAAATAACTAATTTGGGGTTTGAAATCTCTTCGGGCAATTAACCCTTGCATTAATCTTTTGTGTATTGGCCAAACTTTCAGTACAGAACTCTCATACACCTGTTTCACTAACATATAGTATCGCCTTTAACAAACACTGATAACCTATACCTTCTAATTAGGTCTAATTAGGTCTACATCATGTTGTCTTCTTTTCGGTATCACTTCCGGTGGCCTAACCTTAAGCTAAGCAAACTTAGTTTAAAAGGTTTATGTTGCTTCAGGTGGCTACAATCTTTGCTTTCTAAGTGTGTTTCTACTTTGCCACTCATAAAAATGGGAGTCCCAGTTATAAGCTGGCTTATTACCCATTTTAACATACCAGAAATTTTGGGGAGCATAATTGCTTCCCATCAGCCATGACATGTCCCAGGTGTCACCTTGCTTTTCCCACTCAAAGGTCCATTTCTGCTTACCTGTCAAGGAAACCCTGATTTCTTATAGTGAACAACAGTGTCGTGAGAAGGGAGTCAGAGCATGTGAAAAGCAGATGTGACTACTACCTGCTGGGCAGCCACAAGACATCGCAAAAGCAATGAGCAAATGGAAGTTTAAACTTTTTACTATTACTAACTATAAGCTTTTCTCATTTTACTCTATAACATCCTTGAGCCAGTTTAATTATATCATGCTTAATAATGGATTTACGACAATGCCCAACACTTTACACTCATATCACACACAGTCAAATCCCAACCTATCCCTTTGTGGAAAAAGAAAAAAATACTGATTTAAGGCCCTATTTACTTTGAACAGTCCTATTTGCTGTGTTCAATTTATGAATAAATTTCCATATATAGTTTGTACGGAATGGCTTACAACAGTGACAATTCTATATAAGATTAGATCATACCTATCTACAAGTTTTCATTTTGGAACACATACAATAAGTGGAAGCTAACTATAAGTCAAAAAAAACCCCAACAAACGTTTATGTTTAAATTAGCATACAAATCCATCTAATGTGTACTAATTGAAAACAGGAAGCAAATAGAATGGATATCACTGGATATCCAGAGTAGTCCATGTTGTTTCAAACTGTAAAGGAAACAGTCAAATAGTAAGCACAGATATGTCAGTGACATTTCATTGCTTCTGTCCCACTTATTTTTTCTGATCCTTCTCTTGGGATCATTTACTCCAAGTGTCTGTCAGATAAGAGGAAGGAATTTGGGCAGCTATTCAGAGCGACACCACTTTTTATTTAATGACAAACTGCTATTCTGCCCTTTCCAAGTTGTGAGATAATACATCTTGCATCCCAGGCACTGTGACTGAGAACTGTTTAATGGTCAGAAATTTAACCTCAGCCAAGAATTTTCTCCTAAAAATGTTTCCCATCAGCAATATTTAACATTGTTTTACTTTAGAAGCCTGGTAGTTGCAACCAAATTCTCCCCGAGACAGGATGCCAACTAGTCCAATTTATACACAGATTATCTATTGACACCTCTCCTAATTCTCCTCTGAGCAGAGGGGCCAAACCACACGGCCTCCTGATTGATGAACGGACTGTTCACCAGGTCAAACTCTATCAAAGAAAAAAAAGTCAGCTTAAAAAAAAAAAAGAAAAAGAAATGCTGTCAATGGACCACAGTAAGAAGGTAAGTTTCATAGCTGATGGGAAAGACTGATGTTGCTCAAGAGCATCTGATAAAAGAGCCCATTGTCTGTGCTATCAGGCTGGTCTTTGACTAAGCAGTGGTGGGAGGAATTTATCCCTGATCTTAGTGAAAATGTTTTTAATAATCCCCATCTATTGGATTGAAAGTAACTAAACAATGCCTGTTAGGAAGTGATTAATATTTAGATCTCCGAGATGATTCACCAAAGCTGGAAGTCCACATCTTAGTATGTTTCTCTCTTTGTTTATAGTAATTACATCCATTAAGTGATACATTATCCACATGCCTGTCAACAGTTCTAAACAGCGATGTCCCTGTGAGTAAGCATGTGACAAACTATAGGGTGCTTCCTATATTGCCATGCACCACTTAGCAATGGGGATACATTTTGAGAAATGCTTCCTTAGGTGATTTTGTTGTGCAAACACTATAGATCGTGCTTACACAAAACTAGATGGTCCCGCCCCCTACACACCTAGGCTGCATGGATAGTCTGTTGCTCCTACGCTACAAGCCTGTACAGCACGTTCCTGTACCAAAAAACCACGAGATTAAATCAAACACAAGAAAAATGGTGTGATCAAGAGACACAATAAACATGAGGTATATGAGGCTGCGGGCATATCACGGCATACGGTTTTGCAGCAAACTTTTTTTAATAAGTAGAAAGAGTACACTCTAAAATAATGATAAAAAGTATAGTAAATACATAAACCAGAGCAGTCATTTATTATCAAGCATTATGTACTGTATATAACTGTATGTGCTGTACTTTAATACAACTGGCAGCGAAGTAGGTGTGTTTACACCAGCGTCACCACTAACACATGAGTAATGTGTTGCTCTGTGATGTTACCATGTCACTAGGCAATAGGAATTTTTAAGCTCCATTACAATTTTATGGGACCATGGTTGTATAAGCAGTCATTTGTTGCCTGAAATGTTATATGGTACATGGCTGTGTCTCTACCCATTCAATCTCTACTCTCCCATACAGCCATTTCATCTGCTGGTCTCTGTCCTCAAACCCACAATACTTCCATGACCTGCACGCTCAGCTGATGAGCATGCTTGTTATTTACTGACAAAAGCAAAATAAAGGAATCTTTCATAACTTCCTACCATCACATCTACTCACCAGCCTGCCTCTGCATCCATGTACTATGCCCGTCATCTTATAATTTTAGGTCTGCCTAAAGTAACACATATGAGTTGCAATCTAAGATCCAACTTTCCACTGTACTGTAGCTTTCACTCCTCTTGCTCACCCAGTGATATTGCTTCAGTGAGGATTTGTATATTTTATGCATCTTTCCTGTTTATCTCTTCACTGGGTTTTTCAAATCAGCATACAGCCATGACTTAAATTCTCTTATACTAAGAAGAAACAACAACAAAAACTTCTCTGGACTCCTCATATGCTTCAAGTTATCATACCATTCCTCTGATTCCCTCTGATCCCTTTCTCCAATGTCATTCTTCAATCATTTCTAAAATCTTTCAACTCCACTCAAGGTTTTGCCCTTGTTATTCTAATGAAACTGTTTTCTTCAGAGTTCCAAATTACCTATGAATTCTTAAATGAAGGGCAATTTACCTGATTTCATCACGTTTGACTTCTTAGTAGCGTTTGGGTCATTTTAATTGATCCTTTGAAACGCCTTTCTTCATTCAACTTCTAGGATACCGAACTTCTTATGAAACAAGGATAGAGTGTCATGGATGAGGCTGTGAGCATGTCAGGAAGCGGATTTTGAAGGCTCCTCTATGTTGCTTTGGCAAACTTGACTTTATCTGTAAACCACTTAGAGCCAAAGCAGGATTTTAAGTAGAAGAGTGACATAATGGGATTTTTTTTGGAAGGACAACTCTGAAACAAGTATTAAAAAACAAACAAATAAACCATGGGAAATTGTGGCATTACTCACCAACATTCACTTCCTCTCATATAAGAGAATTATACATCCATGCTCTTATAAGAACCAAGGCATCTTTCTCTAGGCAGATGACACTTGGTAGATATCCAGTGTTAGGCCTGGCCATGTGACATGCTTGGGCCAATGAAATATAATTGGATTTGAATAATGGCATGTTCAAGAGAGGCTTTAAAAAAAAAGAAAGAGGCTTTAAATGTAATAGTGTAGTTTGGCTTGTCCGATTTTTTTTCTTGCCATCTGAAATGAAAATAGCTTGTCCCCAGGAATAATTTTTCTTTAGCCTGAGTCCTAGAAAGGAAACACACATGGATGAGGAGAGCGGGCTCAGCAGTCACAGCCTATCCAGACACCTGTAAGCTAGAAGTGATATTTACTATTTTTAATCACTGTGCTTGGAGTTAGAGGACAAATGTGTTTTCCAGTATAAAGTCAAAAGAACCTGGTATTGATTATTTGAAACAAGCAAAATGGGAGAGTAAAAATTATGTTTTTAGGGGAAACAGAGTTGTATTTCAAAAATGTATGTGCATAGGTGGAGATTCAATGAACTTTTTCCAGAAATTATATTGACAGCAGAAAAGCAATGTATATAAAGTTAACCTCACATGAAGCCAGAAAACCACTGGCTATGGAACCAAGCACTGCCATCCTCAACACAGTGCCAAACTGTGGTGAGAATAAAATAAAATCCTTGGAAACATATTCAAGTCAACACACTGGTAACTGTAATAATAGAAAAAAATACATTTTCAAGAATTATTTCTAAAATAACTTCCAGATTCAGGCAAAGGAATGACAATGCTTTACTGCTAACATTCAAGAAATTGAAGCAACATTTTGGCTTAAAATTTGGTGAGAATCATGTACAATTTAGGGCTAATGATTTTGAACTTGTGCTGGGGAATTATAGATTGTTCTTCCAGAAATCTAATAGGTATCCAACTAAAATATTTGGAGTACCTACTTAGCTATTTTCTAAGTGACATGAAGGATGGACTCAATATTGGAAGATGGAATGTAGGTCATTGACGAGCAATTAAATTATTTCCTTTTGCCTATTTTAAGAAGGTGAAAACGCATGAGGCATATGAACTAATCTTGTTGAAACTTCACAATAACCCTGCTTTATCTGCCTTGTTTCATTTAGTCTTCACAATAACCCAAAGTAGATGTTGTCTTTATTTTCCCCATTATACAGGTGAGCATAAGCAATTTTCCCAAGCTCACAGAATAAGATGGGAAGCTAGCGTCTGTTTGCTCACTACACACATCTTCTGCTTCTATCAGAGTAACACAGGTCACAGAAATACTGTAATTTAAAATTTGTGGATTTCAAATGCTATGTATTAAAACACAAGTAGCAAAAGTTAGAATTATGAGACAGAATTTATGTCAGGATAACTTGAAGATCCATTATTTGAATGCTTAAAGCACAAAGTAGAAGTTATTGTAGTGATATCTACTGAGAGAATAATTTCACCTAACACCCCATTACCCTGCCCACACACGTACACAAACAAATCCCCATCTCAGGGCCAATTATTTCTCCGTGATCATATGATTATCCAGGACATCTCTCTGTTATTACAATGTGACTCTGCCCATTTGCCACAAATACTTCTTGGTCCCAGGATATGTTGGGTCTATGCCCCAACAGTTGGAAAGTAGCTGTTGGATTTTGAGAAAGTTATTCAATCTCACTGAACTAAAATTGTAAATTAGAAAACTTGGGGAATATTGGTGGCCACTTATTGTTCATTGTTTTAAAAAAAAATGTCATTCTGCCTCAGAAAGAAAATAAAAGTGGCAGGCAGTGAAAAGAACAGGGAGCGGGAGCGGGAGCGGGAGCGGGAGCGGGAGCGGGAGGAAACACCTGGTGGGATTCATGTCTCTGGTTCCATTTGCTTCAATTCTCTGAAGAAATAAATTCCACTTTTGCTTAAATTAATTTGAATTCAGATTCTATCACTTTTAACCAAAGTGGTCCTAACAAGGACAATATTTTAGAAAGCCTTATCTTAATTTAACAAAGCTGTCTTCACATTTATTACACAGGCATTGTGGGATGGGTTCTAAGAAATGGGAGCCCAGAGAAAATGCATTATGCCTTTCATAGTGGAGAAGAGAAAGAGACATGGATAAGGCGAAGCCAACGATTTTTCCATAAATGCACAGAGATTGCCACAAAGAATAAGGAACTTCACAAACTTCCTCTAGCCATTGGTTAGATTTTACACAATTCCTGTCATTTTCCAGGGTGAATATGGTGCCCACAACCAAGGATAAATTAACTTTTCTAAAAAGTCAAATAGTGTGAAAACATCATAACAATGTTACAATAATTCTTCTTCGCTTACACTTAGGAAAGAATGAAACGCCAGACAGGGAGGACTCCCAAGTGTTGTCAGTAATGAGGAGCAAGAAAATAAAAATGCAACCATAGCCTTTATGGTTAGCCTTGTTTAGATACATATTTTCTATTTTTCAGTGAAGCTTCATTAATATTAAGAAACTCTCCCGCTGTATATGTTTATTGTTGTTCACTGCTTTTTCCCTACCACCCAAACACTATTCCTGACACAGCACAAGCATCAATAAAGACTTGCCGAACAACTAATACATTCTATTAATAATCTATTAATGTAAAAATGAGATCCTATTAATAAAAATGTTACTCAATAATACTGAAATGAGATTACTTAAGAAGCAACAAAGGAAAAGTGTGAACCACCACAGCTGTTCATAAAACATTTACAAGGATTTAGTTTCTAAGAAGTCTGGTGTCTACCTGAGTGGGGTGTAAGGCTTTATCCCAGAAGTCAGAATTTTCAGCTTCGCTCTTCATACTCACATATTTCCTTTTTTTTTTTTTTTTTTTCACACTCCCATATTCTGACCGTCCTACACTCACAGTAAGACGGGAAAGACAAAACTGAAATCCAGAGACAGGTAATAAACACAAATGATTGTATCCCTCTGTGGGACAACGGGGGCAAAGTGTGACTGTACAGGAGGTGGTGACTTGTTAAGGTTTCGAAGCACTCTGCTAGGACACACGGAATGCTCCCTTTTAACAACTATTTAACATAATTCTCTTTGTTTCTGTTTCTTCTGAATTATGTTTATATTCTGAGATGAGTTCACAGAGGAAGAGAAATGAAATTTTCCAACAGAGAAGTATTTATTGAGCCTGGATCAGTGAGCAACATTATGTTAGACCAGGAAAGAACATACATATTTGGGGAAAGACGGGTGGTAGTGTTAGAAAAGGACTATATAATACAAAGTAATTTGTCGTAAAGTTTTGGTTTTTGCACATGTGTTATAATATATTACTGTATTATGTTATATACATTATATTTTATGTGTTACATGTTCTATGCTATATATTATATATTACATTACATATTATATTAATAAATCCCCATATTAAGAAGTTAATGGAATAAGGAATCAAACTGTTGAGAACTCAGCAAAAAACTTTTTTTCAAAAAGCACTGAATAAACTGTTCTCACAAAATCTTTGGAATTATCTCTGACTCAGATTTGATCTCTCACTTAGAAACATACACATTGAGTGACAAAACATACTAATTATTTAACACAGACAGTTACTTAATAAATGCATGTTGAATACATCTATTTATAAATCTATTTAATAATCAGATGCTAGTCTGAGAAAATATATTTGACAATTTGATTGTCAAACTGTAAAGCAAGGTATTCTTGCCTTTTAAAATGATTTTCTTATAATGCTTACTCTAGCATAACTCAATGTAAATAGGATTTCTTTAAGAGAAAACATGTTAATGGACTATTTGTGTTTATGGTTTTCCAAAAGAATATGAAGCACTCTGATATTTGTCCACCAAGTACACTTTAACTTAGGTCTATAATAGTTATTTATTTCTGGGTATTTACTTGTCCTCTGATCTGAATAATTTATATTCCTCCCACAGGCAAAATATCCTCACCTTCTCTCAAGGTCCCCAAAAGTCTCATTCCTTGACAGTATTAGCTCAAAGTCTAGAATCTCATTATCTAAATTAGGTCCTGGTAGGGATGAGGTAGCTGGGGTGTAGTTCGTAGATGTGGAACTATCTTCTCTATCTGTGAACTAAAGTGTTATTTGCCTCCCACATACGGATAAAATGTTGGGACAGGCATTGGACACTTGTAGACACTATTCTTCATGAGTGGGAGGTAAAGGAGTCATTGGTTTTAATAACTCTGGAGTCCACCTGGATGGACAAATGCTGGAAATTGCTTGATTAGATTTCAAGGCTCAAAATAGTTCTCCCTGACCCCCGTCTCTGCATACTGGGCTCTGGTTTGTGCTCTCTGGGTCATCCTTTTGCCATGTCCTATCCCCGCAACTCATGAAAAGTTGTATGTTTTTTCTAATGAGTAGTCTTACCACCTTGCTTCCTTTTAGTAGAATTGTATGTATCCAATGGCCTGTTTTTATTTTGTGCTGTCTCTGTTCCTTTCAGCTAAAAGTATTACTGTTGATATAATTCTCTCAAAATCATTGTGGCCCTTCTATGACTGTATTCTGATTTTTATTCATTTAGATTTCAAAAGGCACAGCTGCAGGTCTCTGTATGATAATCCCTACTCCACCTTGGGCTCTTGTTGAGACTGTGAGGTGGAACAACCTTAAGTTTCCTAGGTGCCCGGTTTTCATTGATCTGTGAAGCACATCTTTAATCTCCTTAAAGAACCTTTGGTTTGACACCACCTTGGGTCTTTCTGATATCTTACAGTCACAGCCTACACTGTATCTGTAGACTATGTTTTCCTGGAAATATCCAGGATTCAATATTTGCTCAGAAGCCAATTTTGTAATTATGGTATCATCTGCCATTTGGAAAAGGTAACAATTTTCAAAACCATCAAGCCTTGGCTCCTTTATGTTTAACAGCCATTCCCTCAATGTCTCTATTTTGACATGTTGCTATAAGCACCACAAATATATCAGGTGTCATATTCAACACTCTTGTTAGAAATTTCCATAGCTAGGTCACTCAAGTAATTGGACACATTATCTACTTCACACTTTTGTGCGGGTGATAGTGTTGCTAATGTATTTGGCATTACATCAGAGAGATTTACCTTCCTACAGTTTCCAATAGCACACTCCTATCTCCTACTGTGGCCTTAATGTCTAGAAGGCGATGAACAACACTCTGTTGAAGACTATTTAGGCTTTTTCTAACCCACTTCTCAAAAATCCTTCCAAACTCCACCCACTGCTCAGTTTCAAAGCCATTATGACATTTTAGGTATTTGTTATGGAAGTACCCAACCCACCAGTACTATTTTCAATATTAATTATCTATTGATGCATAAAATATTACCCCATACCCCAGCAGATTAAAATATATATTAGATAGATTTTATCTGTTTCTATGGGTCAGGGATCCAGATGTGGCTTAGCTGTGTCAAGGTATCTCATTGTTTTAAATGAAAATATGCATTACTTGATTGGGGGTCATCTGAAGACTTTATTGAGGGAATCTCTGTAATATCATTCACTTGGTTGTTGGCAGGATTTAGTTCCTTGTGAGCTGTGGAACTGAGAAATCCAATTCTTTCAGAGTCTGGCTAGAAATATTCCTCAGTTACTTGCCATGTGGGCCTCTTCATAAGACACCTTATAATAGGGCAGCTGGCTTCCCTTAGAACAAGTGATTGAGGGAGGGAGAGAGAGAATTCCAAGATGAATACTTCAGGCTTTTTGTACTTTAACCTCAGAAATGATATCTCATCACTTACGCCGCATTCTATTTGTTGGACCACTAGATCTAGTCAATCCTCCAAGGAGAAGAGTCCACAGGAGCATGGGTACCAAGAGGTGGGAACCACTGGGGCCAACCTAGAGGCTGTTCAACAAAGGTCCAATCTGCAGTTTATCCTCCACACCACGTGATGGCTTTCTAGTTACATTGATTCTGAGTCTCTGCAGCAAGATATCATAAATAAGGAAATACACCTTATTTATGGATTTTTATTTTATTTTTAATTTTTCTTTTACTATTGGGCAAAGTATAATTTATTTTACAGTGATACATTAAGTTTTCATGAATATAGTATGGTAAAATGCCTAAATTAGGTTTTAAAAACTATCCATTTTAGTATTCTATTGCTATTTTTACTAGTATCAGTATTGTTATTTTGAGATTAGAGGCAATTTTTCATGGATCCTTCACAATTTTGCACATCTAATGCATGAGGAACTAACCATACTTTGTTCCTGACTAACTTTTTAACTATTTTTGAATAGCAAATAGCTTTGGAAGGTAGAGTCTCTCTCTCTAGAGCAAAGGTCAGACATACTTGTTGCCAGTATTTACATTTTTGGTTTCCTAAACTTGATGTTCCTCTTCTATAATAACACAACCCTCTGTGCACGCAGCTTTTACGGGGCCTGCTTATTGTGGTGCTCAGAGAAAAAGAACGCTATGCTCTGGTTACTGCTTTTGCTGTGAAGAATATATTATCTTTCATCTCTAACCCAGAAGGCTTATATCTGCAACAAGCATCCATGAAACTAAAGCAAGCTAATGTGTTGACTTCTAAGTATGGTAAAATCTCAGGTACTTTGTTTTGAGAATAAATGGTTTTGGTAAGTTGTTAGATTTTTTTAAAGGTATTTACTATCGCTGAGTAAATTCCATTATATCGATGTATTATAGTTTATTAATCCATGAGTCTCCTACTTTTAAACTAATATTCTTTGAAAGATGATATCTGATGTAGTCCTTATTAATTTAAATTGCCTAGAAATAATTGAAATTGTTTCCACTCAATTTTGCCTATTCGTGTTACTGAATACAAACAAAAAGTGAAAAAATTATTGACCATCAGGAAAGTATTCTGTTCATATTATTAGTGCCCTTTTTAGTCTACTAGTGTTCCCTTTGTAGAAAATACCACCAAATTTAGTTTTTTTATGTGGGGATATGTTAAACAGACAAAAAAAAAGTCTATATCTTTTCTTTTTTGTAATTTAGAAACAATATCATTATTCATTTTATTTTCAAAACATCTCAGTTTAAACTGAGGAGCACCTGTTTATCCTGGAGCATAGCCCGAGAGTCACTGCAGTATTCTGTGCACCAGAAAAATAAACACCTGTGTATTTAGTCATGAAGTTAGTGACCTATGCCGAGGGAAAGTGAGCTGGGCAGACGCGTCACTACTGTCCAGCAGAATCCTGATTATATATTTTATAAAATAATTACATAGTTATTATGTTAGGAAATTCTTATGTAGGTAAGTGTTCTGTTCACTTGGTTTTGTATCCTTGTACTTAATTGACTTTATTTAGCATTTTATCAGTAATATTCAATCACAAAAATAGAATTCACTCTCTAGGTATTCTGAGCAGAAAGATATTTAATACTGTGAACTATGTAGGCTTCCAAAGCCACTGATAGGGTGGGAGAACAAAATTTACAAAATTTATAGGAAATTCTAAATTGTAGTGATGACAAGGTAACTGTCACCAATGAAATCAGCCACCTGCCGCTCCAAAGTGAACAAATCTCAGGAGGATGCCTGCAGCCACAGATGAAAGTTTGTATCTACTGTCTCCTAAAGCCCTAGACCTGCTGACAGCAGCATAATAGCATTGCCTTTCTTTTACATCCCCACAGTTTTGCACAACTGCCTCTACAGATGGAATATAGCTGAAGCTTGATGTTGGGGAGTTCCAAACTTCACATTCCTGTAGTACAAGGAATCTCGTAGAAGGGCGGGGATAGTATTGTGTATCAACAAATAATAGCCCAAAGAGTCCACTCTTTATCATCTTGCACCGTTATACATCCTTCTACAGTAAACCAAAAACCAAAAAGCATGGTGTTTCAGAAACTATTGCTGGGGTAAGAATTTGAAGCTTAGAAAAGACAAAACATATATCTTGATAAGTCGAAGATGGAGAGTCTAGACGGCATCTGAGAAATTTTATGAAATGGAATTTAAATTCTAATCAAATGCAATAGAATTTTAGACTCTGTTTCCCTCTTATTAAGATTAAATTTAGGACATTAACATTCCATTGGCCTGGCTCTTTGGGTTCTAGATTTCCAGAAACGGTCCCGGAACAACACCCTCAGGTCACAAACTATTATTTTCTTAGATGATAGCAAATATATTTAAATAAACCATTTGTCTATTTCATAGAGGCATATGTTGCTAGATTGTAGGGCTCATGATAAAAGTGGAGAACACTATTACCCCATTTCTCACTGTAATGTGATTTCCTCATTCAGAAGCATTGCTGTGTGGAATACTATAAATGCATAGTAAGTCACACATATTGGTTTGGGAGAGACATAACGGGCACAGGAATAAAATATAAGTTCAGAATGTGTTAATTTAATTGAGGACAAATTACCATCTTCTGCTTTCTGGAAGGAATCCAGTATAGCATATTTAACATCAGGCATCTGGCTGGTTTCACTCAAGTATGGCTGTATTGGGGGGGCTAAGACAATTTAGGCATTTAGCGGGGCCCAAGTTAGCCTTGGTGAAGCAAAGTCCTTACTATTGAACCTGCATACGAGTATATGGTATATGTTGTCCATCCCTATTACTATAGCCTTCCAGTTTGCAAGACCAAATTGAGCATGTGATGAGAAGCCCAGGAAAAATAGGCTGACCAAAATATATAGAAAAGTTGATCTGAATTATATAATAAATAAATTTTCTGTAGTAAAGTGAGCATCCCTATGGGACACAAATATTAAGTGGGCCTATTCTAAAAATTCTATCCACTACGTTTTCCTGTAATTTTTTGTTATCAATCTTATTTGTCCTTCCAAGTCCTTGGTTATCCAAATAATTGTTGGCTCCTTGCATCCAGCCATCCCTACATTTCCATAAAAAGAGGAAAACAAGACACTTCAAAATCATTCCACTTGGAAGATCTCCCTTCTCCAATGTCTGTTACCTAACAAAAATTAACTAGAAATGGATCAAAGTCTTAAACATGATATCTGATACTTTAATACTCCTAGGGATGAAGCTTCTTGACATTGATCTTGGCAATGATTTTTTGAATATGACAGCAAAAACCCAAGCAACGAAAGCAAAAATTAACAAGTGGGAGTACATCATACCGTGTTTCCCTGAAAATAAGGCCTCGCTGGACAATCAGCTCTAATGCATCTTTTGGAGCAAAAATTAATATAAGACCCAGTCTTATAGTAAAATAAGATTGGTCTTACATTAATTTTTGCTCCAAAATATGCATTACAGCTGATTGTCTGGCTAAGTCTTATTTTCAGGGAAACACGGTACTCGAAAGCTTCTGCACAGCAAAATGCATGAGTAAGTAAGTAAATAAATATAATAATCAACAAAGTGAAAAAGGCAATTATCGAATGGAATGTTGCAACTCAATAAGGGGTTAATATCCAATATATATGAAGAACTCATTCACTCAATAGCAGTGAAAAAAACAACAAACTGTCTGATTTTAAAATTAACAGAGGAACTAAATACTAAATACACTTTTTTCCAGAGAAGATATCCAAATGGCTAACATGTACATAAAAAGACGCTCAGCATCACTAATCACCAGGAAATGCAAATCAAAACCACAATGAGATATCCCCTCACAACTGTTAGGATAGCTATCACCAAGAAGACAAGAGATAACAAGTGTTGGCTGGAACATGAAGAAGAGTGAACACTTTTACACTGTTGGTGGGAATGTAAATTGATACAACCAAAATGGAGATTCTTCAAATATTTTTAAATAGAACTACCATATGTTCCAGTAATCACTTCTGAGCCTATATTCAAAGGAATGAAAACAGGATACTGAAGAGGTATCTGTGATTCCATATTCATTGCACCATTATTCATAATAAATAGCCAAGACATGGAAACAATCTAAATGCCTGTCAATGAATTAAGAAGATGTGGTATATATAAACACAATGGAATATTATTCAGCTATGAGAAAAGAACAATCTGCCATTTGCAGCAACATGAGTGGACCTTGAGGGCATTATATTAAGTGATATAAAAGTCAGACAGAGAAAGACAAAGACAAATACTATATGATGTCATTTATATGTGGAATCTAAAAAAGCTGCTCATAAAAACAAGAAAGTAAAATGATGGTTACCAGGGGATGGGGGGTAGGGGGAGAGGACAGATGGCACATAAAGGTACACATTTGCAAAGTGTAGTAAAATAAACCCTAGAGATCTAATGCACAGTACAGTGAATATACATAACAATATTATATTAGAATCCTCAAACTTGCTGAGACTAAATCTTAATCATTTCAGCTGCTAAAAAGAAACAATAATTACATGAAGTGGTAGAGGTATTAATTATCACTACAACAACGTTACAATATACAACGTATCAAATCAACATGTTGTACACCTTAAATTACACAATGTTATATGTCACATTTTCAGCTAATGAAAATATACTTCCCTTTTATTGACTTTCCCTGCAGTGTGTTCTGGGGAGCCGATGATGTTGGGGGTTAACAGGCCCATGCCTCTTCTTTCTTCTCTTCCTTTTTCTTTCCTATCTTTTTCTATGACTCCAGGAAACTTATATGAAAATGCTTGTACACACTTTCTCCCATCTAGGCAGGGAAGTGATTATATATATATATATATATACACACTCCTGGAGATTTGGATAGAGTAGGTGCTGGGTAGGGACCAGATGATTCTATGTAGCTAGTAGATGTACCAGAAAGCAGTGTCCCATTATAGCTATCTTTGAGTCTCTTCTTAGTAGATTTATAAAAATAGACCTAAAATTTATTTACAACTCAATTTATGGATCTAGGTTAGTTATAAGACCTAATTCTCTTCATACAATTTCTATATTACTTTATAAAATTTGCGTAAATGTTTTGTCTCCCTAAGGAACCTGACTCAAATATCATCATGTCTTCATGTTCAAACCACTTTTATTTTTCCTGATAGTATATCTTCAGAAACCCTTTTTATCGGAATTAGGCCCCTCATGTGTAAAGCTTTTATTTACTAAACGTGTGTGTGTGTGTGTGTGTGTGTGTGTGTGTTACATGAAACAGAAGTTGATTTTTAAGAATATATTCTCTTTTCAAGAAACAGATTATTTTTTCAACATATAGTTTATGTTTTGCTCGAATTTCCTCAGCTATACCATGGAGGACGTGGTCAGTGTTCACCATCTTTTCTCATGTCCATGTGGAGTTGGCTTTCTTTCGTGTCAGGAGAGATATATGAATGATCTCATTAATGATTTGAGGGGAAAGTTCAAGGAAGTTATCTTCTACTTAACTGTTTAATTTCTAGCACTGAGTTTCCATGCATTTTACATAACAGGTATCAAGCCAGTTGTAACTTACAAAGCGTTTCTAATGTAAGATCTTACAATCGTTGCCTAAGGCATGTATTATTGTCAGTCCCATTTTCCAGAGGGGAAACTTTCCTCAAAAGTGGTTCCCTTGAGAAACTCACAACAAATTCTAACCCACCACTTCCCTTTATTGACTTTCCCTGCAGTGTGTTCTGGGGAGCCAGTGTAGGAGGTTAACAGGTCCATGCCTCTTCTTTCTTCTCTTCCTTTTTCTTTCCTATCTTTTTCTATGACTCCAGGAAACTTATATGCAAATGCTGTACACACTTTCTCCCATCTAGGCAGGGAGGTGACCATATAAGAGGACTATTCTAAATTGAGGGAAGGCTGAGGTCTTAACCTTCTAATTTCTCTTAAATATTTGCCCAGTTTTCTCAGTGGTGTCAAAAACAACTACTACAAATCTGTAAGTTAAGCAGCATTCATCGATGGATATGTGTGTGTGTGTGTGTGTGTGTTTGCCTTTCTTGCACAAGAACTAATTAGAAGAGTACCACTAGTAGCTAATTATGTCACTGGATCACAGTTTAGCAATGGTAAAAATCTAACTTAGTTTTTAAAAATTGTCAAGGTATGATCCATAAAAGGGTGGAAAAGAAACATGTTTTTAAATAAACAGTTTTAGTCACAGATTGAAATCAATCAAGAAGAGTTCAATAACTTATAGATTACACTGATTCTGTATCACTGAGTCCCCAAAACACAAGCCAACAAACCAACCAAAAGTGTAGCTTACCTTTTCCTGAATAAGAATAAAGTTTTAACATTCAAATGGTATTTCCATTTAAATAACAATAAATAAAAGCAGTATTCAGCATCTCTAAATCCCAAATACTTAATAATGTACAGAGTAGAGTTGCTCACTTGAACTAAAGGAATGAAGTATCTAGTATTAATATGTCATGACCTTTCCTATTATATTTTATTATGTGATTGTTCTTAGTGAAATTTCTCTTATGTGCCTAGTCTATACCTTTCAAACTGAAGAGGGAGTAAAAAAATATAATAAAATAAAGGACAGAAAAGGTCACACTACTGCATGGTGTGCAGCTCTCGTTTCAAGGGAATATGAAATTCAGGTACTGAGTCGCTCTGGATTGCTTCCATGAAACTGTCAGGAGAAGACAGCGGCCTTTAATGATCTCAGGCCTCTTTGTTCAATTGAGTGTGACTAGATGAAGCACGAATTCAAACTGAGTCTTCTCGGTGAACTGTCTGCTGATTGAGATGTAGCTCAGTGAGAGGAAAATGCTCCCAAGGGATTGTGATTCTACTGAGAAAGCAGGAGCAAAATCTGATTTCAGGCTTGGGAGTGTACTTCAATTTAGGAGCAGTGTAGAATTCTAATGCAAGTACGTAAGAATGGGTAGTTTTTGAGGTACTTTTCTTTTTCGACTAGTGGATATTCCAAAAACAGTCTAGGAAATATTCCGTCTCAAAAATCTCAACAAAAAATGATTTCTATTTCAGTAAGTCATGGCTTCTTTAGAATTATCTTGCCCTCTAATTGTATCTAGATTTCCAAATAAGACATATTACTTAAGTCAAAACACATCAATTTATATGGAGTTAGACCAAAAGGGATGTCAGTATTCAACTCATTTTGTGTGCATTATTTAAACATAATAAAACTACATTGCACCATGGAGCCTCAGGTGTGGATTACAAAATACTATGAAGAGTCTTTGAGCAGAAAGGTATAGAGGTCCTCTGATGCAGTGCATCCATTTCACAGATGAGCAAGCTGAGGGCCTATAGTTGTCTGTCAGCAACTGGCACATTAACCACCAGAATTCATGTGGCTTTCCTGCCAGTCTACTGTTTTTTCATTATACCCTGATGAAAGAAGTTCTAGAAATACATACAAAGTCAGAAAGTATCCATACCAGTTGTTAGAAAAGAGTTGTCTCGGACCAGCAGCATCACCTTACCCAGTAACTCAGTAGACATGCAAATTCTCAGGCTCATCCCAGAAGTACTGAATCAAAAACCCTGGGGGTGAGGCCAAGAAATCTTTAACAATTCCCTGCTCTTGCCCCCCTGGTGATTCTGACGCACTTTAAAGGTTGAGAACCAGAACTACTGATGCATGTAACCAAGCCTGGCACACCTTAGATCTTCAGTTTTTCCATAGAGATTTTAGAATTAGCTTGTCAAATTCTATAAAAGGAAACTATGGTAGAGACATTTTAAATTACTATGGCAGTAAATCAACTGATCACTTAAAAAACTGACATTTTTTTAACCTAATTATATTTCTTTAAATTTCTTTTTTTTCCAATTATTGTTGACCTTCAATAGTATATTAGTTTCATGTATACAGCACAGTGGTTAGAAATTTATATAATTTATGAACTGATCCCCTGATTAGTCCCCACCTGGCCACATACATAGTTATTACAATATTATTGACTATATTTCCTGTGCTGTACTTTACATACCCATGACTATTTTGTAACTACCAATTTGTACTTCTTAATCCCTTTACCTTTTTCACCCTGTCTCCCAACCCTCCTCCTATCTGGTAACCATCAGTTTGTTCTATCTATGAGTCTGCTTCTGTTTTCTTTTATTGTTTATTTTGCTCTTTAGATTCTACATACACGGTCAGGCACTTAACATCACGAACTCATCCTAGAAAAAGTGCTGCATACCTCATTGCTGAATATCACTATGGTCACCTTCAAAGTACTCCACTTGGGAAGCTATGCACGCTATGCCTAGTCCACCCTTCAAAGCAATTTTGGAACTCTTTTTCTGGAATGACTATCAGAGTTGTCATCGTATTACACTTGATGTCCTGAATGTCATCAAAATGTCTTTCAATATTTCCTTTATCTTCAGGCAAAGAAAGAAGTCATTGGGGGCCAGATCAGGTGAGTAGGGAGGATGTTCCAATACAGTTATTTGTTTACTGGCTAAAAACTTCCTCCCAGGCAGTGCCGTGTGAGCTGGTGCATTGTCATGATGCAAGAGCCATGAATTGTTGGCGAAAAGTTCAGGTTGTCTAACTTTTTCATGCAGCCTCTTCAGCACTTCCAAATAGTAAACTTGGTGAACTGTTTGTCCAATTGGTATAAATTCATAATGAATAATCTCTCTGATATCAAAAAAGGTTAGCAATATCGGTGCAACAAGTTCGCGAACTTAATTGTCAGACCTTGTATCATATTTCTCAGCTTAATAGTTACTATATGGAGCACGACTACATCATAAGTCCTAAATTTATATTAGTTGTGTTTAAGATAATACAAAAGACAGATATTTCCAATTCCAAATTATCAATAAAGAATTTTACCTAGATATTTCATCAAATCCTACCGGAAGGCCTGACCACACAATATAAAAATTACTACCAGCATCACAAATGTGAGGCTGCAAAAGCAGTGCAGTGGGTTTTTGTGAATTCAAAATACATATGAAAACAAAATGACAAATTCCCTCTTCTACAGTATAAGTTCCTTGTGATTAGACTTCTTTGTAAACAAAACTGCAATTTTTTTTAATACACCCAGACTGTGGCTCAATGATTTACATGTAGGGAGCATTCAATCAAATTCTCTATTCTAAACTTAGATAAGTAACAAATACCAGAGTTTTTCATTGCAACTAAACTCTTATCTCCTTGTCAAGAAGGTCAATGTCATTATCTTTATTAACATAAAAACGAAAAACAATAAGCTTTATATACCTGTAAAAACGCATGGATATCTGTAGCTAACTATATAAAATAGTGTAAATGTGTATGTAAAATTTTTAAAAAGTGTCTCAAAATAGCTTGTGGATAGATATGAAGGGAAAATCAGCAATTGTGAAGTGCTTAATTTTTGAAGTTCAATGTAAGATGTAGGAAGTATATAAAAAACGTCTTTAAGCCTTCCATTGGCCCCTTCTTCACAATATTTATGTGATTGCCAGTGTTTGACTTAATCACACTGCTAATTTAGGAGAGAAATCAATTTTAAAATATGTGGCGTTATTTTTACATGGGATGTATTTTGCACTTCTAGAAATATATTGCTAAGAATAAACTTCTCCCCAAGACTTAGTAAGCGATGAAATTCATAGGTGACAAAAATTGTGGGGGCAAGTCCCCAAGAGTATCTTTCCTGTGTCATCACTTAAGCCTTTTTAATGAAAAACTATGAATTTAAATTACACAGCTTAATAGATGCAAATTAAGAAAACGGAAATTAAAAGTGCAGGTTAGAACAACATTGTGTGCATAAGTGCTAAAATAGCAAAAACCTCTTTAATCAGAGGTTCCCTGGGATTAAACTAGGGATAAAGAGTTGCTCAATTACTTACATAGACACCTATATAGCAATGTACATTTCATGAAATTTAAACACTTAAAGTCTATCTTCTTTGAATATAGAATGCTATAATACCTAGCTAAATCCCTTTAAACCCAACAAAACACAAAATTTAATTAATTTTCTGCAATAGTCAATGTATCTGAAAAATGTAGTTGCATTATTCTCAAATTATGAAAACTAAATTTGTACAATTGATATTCCCCATTATTTAAAATTACTCCCTTTTCTATTCCATGCCTGCAATTTAGATTATTATTATTTTAATTCCAGAATTGAGACCCCCAAAGTTCATTACCACATTAGACTAAATCTTAGTTTGGAGTTTTAAGAGTCATAAAATGATATCACATAACTGGAAAACCAATATGTGAGGCATATTGTGTCTACCATGCATGGTAATATATCTTCTATGATACATTCTCAACATTATCTTCATGGATTAGCTCATTAGAAGAATTATTCAGTCAAATTCCAAAAGAAACAGAGCTCAACTGAATCCATTCACACAACTCAATGCTACAAGTCACCTAGGTTTATGGAAACATTTATTAAATTAATTGAATGTACTAGGGTACAAAAGGAGAAGTATCTTTACCCAGCTCTGTGTACCACTTCCTCATCAACTTTCATGTTTTTCACTATCAGGACATAAATATGTTTTTACGCATTAGAACATCCAGTGTTGTGTAAAAGAAGTACCTCACACTCCCAGTTTAGTACCACCTCCTTCCCTAGTTTGGTCTTACTTCACCCTAGAAGCATGTAGGTATAAAGGCACATCATCCTTTTTTTCTGTAAATGCCCTGTAGTAACCTTCCACATCTGAATATACATGTCAACATTGTTCTGCTGATATCACCTTGCCATATATATATATATATATATATATATATATATATATATATATATATATATATATATATAGAGAGAGAGAGAGAGAGAGAGAGACAGAGAGAGACAGAGAGAGACAGAGACAGAGAGACAGAGACAGAGAGACAGAGACAGAGAGAGACACACAGAGAGAGACAGAGAGAGAGGACACATATGCATTTGTACAAGGGATCAGAATACAGAATTGAGGATAGACAAAATTACTTAGATTGGTACAGTGAATGGAGAAACGTTATTTACGTCACCTCTATGTACCTGGTCATTCTAGCCATAGGTAATATTTTTAGCTACCTACTATGTAAGGGGAATAAAACAGACCTATTTTCTGTCTTAATGAGGTTACATATTACTGGAATCAACTAAACAAGTGATATATATATATATATATATATATATATATATATACTGGGTTACATGTATGGTGGCTGCCTTAACAATACTCACTTCTTACTTTACTCGTGTCTGTAATTAAAGGTAATTAACAACCCTTGTTACAAACCCATAATTGTAATTATACTTGCCTACAGCTTTCCGAAATATTTAGCAATTTACTTCATATTGCCTCTTTTATCAAGAGCTAATCTTAGGTTAGAAAGAGAGAATATTTCCTCAGTAGGCAAAAATAATTCCTAAGGTGAGTCCACAAAATGGAAGTTTAATGCCTAAGGCTATGAAATTGGTCAACTAACTTATAACTTAAATACTTGTCGGAGTCAAAGTACCTTAAAGATTGAGGCTAATGAATGTTTTACCTGCCAGGAACACTTGGTTTGCCTACCATAGTTTTAGAATTAAAATACAAATTTGTTTATCATTTGGATGAAGTAAGATCACTGACTCACTTTTTCAGAATTTATTATTTAGTCATTACTTTGGTTTGTCATTGAGCACGAGGAGAGGCTACTTGAGGAAAACGTCTAGTATTTCAAACAAAACCTAGTAAGAACATAAAGATCTTGTGTTAAGATTCCTAAACAAGCTCAAAGTGACCAAGCAGCCAGGTCGCTGTTGATGCTGCTGCTGCTATTATAGCTACAGATTGAAAAACCCATATCTGTGGCACTAATTGACAAGGCAAGTCCATTGTAGCAGTGCACCCACAGAGGACCTGGTTTCTCTAGTGACAGCCAACAGAGGTTTGGATGCACAATACAAAACTGTAGGTGCATCGATGCCCAATGGGGACATCGGCCAAGGGAAAACAGGTTTTGGCAGGGAGCATTGGGATAAATTATTTTCTCTCCCTCCTTAAAGATGTACAATGAAACTTTTTGCTGTGATGGGGTCTTTTAAGATTGTATTTCTTAAAAATCCTTCCTAGTTTGGTAAAAACTTACCCAGCTTCCTTTATCAATAAAAGATGTCATACTGATTTCCCCACAACTAAGTCTACCCTCTCACTTATTATTCACTTCTTATTTATTTAAAAACTATGGATAGGGTGCCTAATATGTGCTGGTAACTATTCAGGATATAGCAACAAACATAACTGAAAAAGTGTCTGCCCTCATGGAGCTTACATTCTAAAGCTAGAGAGTAAAATAAATAAATGAATACATACACACATATTTAGTAATAACAGCTAGCAATAAGTTCTGTGAAGAAAAAATAAAGCAGGGATGAGGATGGATGTGTTGACTAGGGAAGACCTCTTGCAGGATCTGACACCTGACCATAGATCTAAATTAATTGAAGGAGTGAGCTGTATAAATATCTAAGGAAAAAAATATTCTAGATTGAAGAGCTCACTATGGCCTGTGGCAGGTGCATAGCTGTTGTTTTCATAGAATAGTGAGTTTAGTGCAGCTAGGAAAGTAAGTGATCCAGATCTGCTTGTTTTACGGAATGCAAATTAACCTCTAAGGACACAAAAGAGAGGATGCAGGCACAATAATAGCATGTTTTCAACACAGTGAATAATTATTCACAGATCCCATTCATCTTTGCCAACATGAGCGTTACGCAACTCAAACAGAGACTGGACACACCTGAAGTGATGAAAGTGTATGTATTTGCAGCTAACCAACTAATGAAACTTTATTCCTCCAAAATATTAATTATATCACATCTTTTGTGAATGACAAAAGCCTTCGTGTCCTAAGATACCATAAAAATGCTTGCGGTTACTGAAAGTGTTAAGGATGGTTATAAAAGTGTTTGTGGTTTTCAATTCTTTTTTAATTCCATAAATCTTAATAGAGTTCTTAATGATAGGTTGAAAATTTATTAAATTCTAGGCTGGTTATTTAACAGTCTCTGTGAGAGAATGAATATGGTATCAACGAAGATACAGAAGCTTTATAGATACAGGTTTCCCCCGCTATCTGAAGTAGAGTTTACTATGAAACCTTTCTGAAACTAGAATGACATAAAGACACAATTACCTTAGGGTCCTATTTTCCTTTCTTTTTTTTTTGTAATGCAAAAATCCTTCCACTTAGTGAAAATAGTTACTAAGGTAGGTTTTTCATAAAAGCTAAGTGGCATCAGTGAACTTTCGAAAAGCAGGGATACCTGTAATAGGAAGGGAAATGTATAAAGCATATATATATATATATATATATATATATATATATATATATATATATAACATATATATGGTTTATACATATATATATATATATATATATATATATATATATATATATATATATATGTGTGTGTGTGTGTGTGTGTTTATATTTCCTCCTTGATAATGGTGATCATTTAGATGATCTTGAATTCAGATGTTTCTCTCTATTCAAACCAGATCTTGTACTTCAACAAATATTCATCATGTGCCTATTATGTGCCATGTGCTATATTCCAGATTGTGGGGACACATTAGGGAACAAAACACAGATAAAGCTGTGCCTTCTTGAAGTGAATTCTCTGTGTTGTACTTTTGGGTTTATACAAGATTTTAGATATAGTGAAAAATTTATTTTGTAAAGTAGGGAAAGAAAACAAAAAACAATAAACAAAAAACTTACTGAGTGCCAATTTTGGGCACAGTTAAGAATTAAGACAGCCAGCATGGACACAATTTCATTTAAAAGATTTGTGCTTTCTTTCTAGATCAGTAATATAAAATACAATTTTTAGTAAAATGGCATGCAGTTGTATGAAAATACCATTTTAATACCATTTTTAATAAAAGAAAATATTTTTAGAAACAAATTCATTTTAAGTGTTACTTTGTATTTCCCCAAAAATAAGACCTAGCCAGGCAATCAGCTCTAATGCGCCTTTTGGAGCAAAAATTAATATAAGACCTGATATATTATATTATATTATATTATATTATATTATATTATATTATATTATATTATATTATATTATATTATATTATATTATATTATATTATATTATATTATATTATATTATAGAAGGGGTCTTATAGTAAAATAAGACTGGGTCTTATATTAATTTTTTCCAAAAGACGCATTGAGCTGATTGTCCGGCTAGGTAAGACAATCAGGGGAAACACGGTTTACTCTATGGTGCCTAAAACAGCCTATCAAGTTTCACATTAAGTATTTTATTTATATTGCCTTTAGTATGCTTACTACAGTATTTTTCCAGAACAAATATTTCTGATTGGTGTAAGTTCACTCAAATTTACATTAATTTGTTTTCTCTTCTTTCATTCTCTATTAGTTAGCATTACAAAGAACTTTGTCAAGTGAGTTAAAGCCAGATCATAGATTTCCTGTGACTTCTTGGTAAATCCACTGTGAAATTGCAAAATGTGAAAAAGTGAATCAGTGAAACAGTTATGCGTAGGAATAACATTAATTGATATTTTCTTCAAAGAATTAAAATAATATATTTTGCATGTTTACAGAGAGAATACTATGCTAGCATCCTCTTGATTTTATCTATCCAAGCTTGGAAATCAAGAAAATGTTGTTAGTATGACATTGACATAAAAACAGACATGTATTAGGTTGTTACGAAGTAATTGTTGTTAAGGTTAAAAAGGTTAAAAATAATTGCAAAAACTGCAATTACCTTTGAACCAACCTAAGAGATAAATGGACTGGAATAGAGATCCCAGAAATAAACCCAAGCTTATACAGTCAATTAATTTATACATAAGGAGGCAAGAATATACAATGGGGAAAGAACAGTCTCTACAATAAATGGTGTTAAGAAACCTGGACAGCCACATGTAAAAGGATCACTAGACTACTATCTTACACGCTACACAAATATTAACCTGAAATGATTTGAAGACTTGAATGTAAGAACTGAAACCATGTAACTCCTAGAAAATATCAGCAGTAAGTTCCTTGACATCAGTCTTGGCGATGATAACTCCAAAAGCAAAGGCAACAAAAGCAAAAATAAACAAGTGGGAATACACCAAATGTAAAAGCTTTTGAACAGCAAAAGAAATCATCAACAAAATGAAAGTGTAATCTATTGAATGGGAGAACATATTTTCAAATCATATATACAGTAAGAGATTAATATCTAAACTATATAAAGAACTCATACAACTCAGAAGCAAAATCATCATCCTCATCAAATTTAAAAATGGGCAGAGGATGATCTGAATAGACATTTTTTCAGAGAAGACATGCAGATAGCGCAAAGACACATGAAAAGGTGCTCAATATCACTAATCATTGGGGAAATGCAAATCAAAACCATAATGAGGTTTCGTCTCACATCTTTTAGAATAGCTTTTATCAAAATCACCAGTGATAACAAATGTTGGTGAGGATGTGGGAAAAATGGCATCCACATGCACTATTGGTGCTATTTTAAACTAGTGCAGCACTATGGAAAACTGTATGGAGGTTCCTCAAAAAATTAAAAACAGAACTATCATAGGATCCAGCAATTTCATTTCTGGATATTTATCTAAAGAAAATAAAAACACTATTTGAAAAGATATATGCACCCCATGTTCACTGCAGCATTACTTCCAATAGCCAAGATATGGACAAAACATAAGTGATAAATGCCCACTGTTGGATGAATGGATAAAAACGATGTCACCCCGCCCCCCCCCCAGGAATGCTACTGAGCCATAAAAAGAAATGAAATATTGCCATTTGCAACAACCAGTATAGATCTTGAGGGTATAATTCTAAGTGAAATAAGTCAGACAAAGACAAGTATTATATGATACTATATGATTTCACTTACACATGAAATATAAAAAGAAACAAGCAAACAAAACTCATAGATACAGAGAACAGGTTGGTGGCTGCTACAGGGATTGGGGATTGGGTTGGGAAAAATGGTGAAGGGGATACAAACTACCAGTTATAAAAGAAGTAAGTCATGGAAATGTAATGTAATGTACAGTATGGTGACTATAGTAAAAAATATTGCATATTTGAAAATTGCTAAAAATATTCTTAAATGTTTCTATTACAAGAAAAAAATTATGACTTTGTACCATGACAAATGACAATTTGACTTATAGTGGTTTTCATTTTGCACTGTATACAGATATCAAATCATGTTGTACACCTAAACTAATATAATTTTAAACATCAATTAAATTTTATACCTCAATTAAAAAAATACTATTAATGGCATCCTTTATTAGAGTTTGGCTGTTCTCCAAGATGTTGCCTCTCCATTTGTCACTTATTCAACATAGGTTTAAAAAGTGTGTACTTTCTTCTGGGTACTAAGATGATAAATAAATAAAATATGGTTCATATTTATTAAATTCAATTGAGACAGACTTCAAGTTTTGCCCAAATAATTACATTAAAATATGACATGCACTACTATGGCTATATTCTTTTATTATGCAAATACATTTTTTATGGGCATGGCCTGTGATCCAGACTCTATGGTTAGAAAAATAAGAAACATGGCATCTGTTTACAAGGAATCCATGAAATTAATACTTGAAATATCTCAAGATGATAATGTGGAAGCATATACCCGGTGCATCTTATTAATATAGAAGGGTGTGGTATAGGAAAAACTTCTCAGAGAATGGAATTTCTAAGCCAAGTCATCAAGGACAGGCTGTATATCAGGTGAAGAAGAGAAAGAAAAGCCTCCAGTAGATGGAGCAGCATGTAAAAAGCATAAAAGAAATAGGAATTGTGGGGTTTTGGAAAGTATAGATATGTTAGTATGGCTATAGAATTGATTGATTCTAAACAGGCAAAATTTTTCACTCTAGCATCAGTGGAATGAATAGTTTAGAAAGAGCTAGACTGAAGGAAATAAGATACTGGAAGCAGTTGTTAATAATCCAGGGGAAAAATAGTGATGTCCTGACAAGGAGTTAAACAAGTGAGAAAAACAATTTAAGTAATGTTATAGGTAAAAACTTGATCATACTTAATGACTCATAGGATGTGGTAGATTTGTAAAAGGAGGTATCAAGACAGATTCCAAGATTTTAGGAGCTTTGTTTTTTTTTGGTGGGGGGTGGAATTAAGAGCATAAAAACATATCTCCCTGAGGTACGCAATTTCAAAAATGGCACTGATTTTGGATAGATTATATGTTCACATTGGGTGATTGGAGATAACTAAACATTAACACAAGGCAGGAGAAGAGAAGGAAAATGTGGTCAACCATGTCAAATGCAGCAGAAAAGACAGGTGATAAGAAATTTCAAAGTAGCCACTGCGTTTGCCAAGTAGGACATTTTTGGTGACTGGGAGGAGGAGTTCCAATGGAGTGCTGAAAGAAAATTTATAATTGTAGTGAATCCAACATAATCTGTAAAACATACATTGCTTTCTAAGTAAAAGGGTTTAAAGGTAAGTAGAAAATGTGTATTCTAGATATTTCATTTTCATTTAGATATGACAGTCCTGAAATGCATTTATGTTGAACAAAAAGAGACAGTACAGATGTGAAGATAAAGATAGGGATGAGAGTGAATAAGGAAAAAGACTCTGAAATATAGGAAATTGTTTAAAATATTAGGAATGCAAAAGAGAAACAAACTTCTGTCTGGGTTAACAAATGCGTCATGGGTAAATGTCCTATGCTATATGTTTTATGTTTAAAATACTTAGTAACTTGTAGCATAGTTAAGAATATGTGCTTTTTCTTCCTTTTCGTGTAAAGATGTTAAATATTTCTGAGACAGAGTCGCTCCTCTGTAGTCATTTGTATAGTGTATCCAATCGAGCACATCTGGCCTATACATATCTATTTACGGAATAAGAGAATGGAAGACACATGAGTGATTTAAAGCTCCTCTGCTTTTTAAGTTCTACCCAATATGTCTTATTTTGTATTTAAAGATCACATTGCTAGTGGTATGTGTATCTGTATCCATTTTGTTCAACCATGTTAAAGATTTACTAATGGCAAAAAGATCAAAGTGCACTAAATTGAATTAAGGGTAAAAGGAAAAGATAAAGATATTTGTTGGTTTATAGGATGGGTAAAATGTGAGCACACTTTTAGACTTTTGTATGACTAGGCTTTTGTTAGAAATACACTGCAGGCCACTCTAATCCCATTCATTAAGTTACTATTGCTCAAGTAAATTCAGAGTAGTACTATGTACTTTCAGGAAGATCTTCACGAATATTGTGTGTGTGTGTGTGTGTGTGTGTGTGTGTGTGTGTGTGTGTGTGTGTGTTAAGAATTGTATCTTCACATGTTAATTAGTGTCATCTGAGAAAAAGTACCATGAACAAAAGAATCAAGCAAATGCTAGGGTAAACCAATTTCAGACATGCAAATTTCAAAACATCTGTATTGGCTTTAAAACATGTCTTCATGGTCTTTGATAACTTCATCAAAAGAAGGAGTTCAATTCTCCTCCCTTAAATATGAGCTGGCCTAAGCAACTCAATTCTAACCAATACTATGTGATGGAGGTGAGACTGCATGATACTGCTAGGTTATAAAACACAATGTCTCTTCCATTGACTCTCTCTATACTCTTAAGATGGTCGTCCTTAAGATAACAGACACCGTGCTATGTAGAAGCCAAACAGCCACATGGACAGTCCATGTGTTGGTGTCCCAGCAACATCTCCAGCTGAGGTTCCAGCTGACAACCAGATGAACTACAGGACACATAACCAAATGAGAGTAAAATTAATTCCAGCCTTCAACCTTTGCTCAGATAATGTCCAGTGAGCTGTCCCTATGAAACCTTTCCTACATTTCTGATTCACAAATAAAATTAATCTGTCATAGTTTTAAGCATTGAATTTCAGAGTGGTTTGTTACTCAACAATAGATACTACTATGGAGTTCCATTGACTAATGATACAATGAGCTTCATAAGAGGAATAAACTATATATTGTTTTCTGAAATTATTTTTTCATGGATCCTTTCTCTATAAACATCACATAGCAGTAGTGTACATAGGACCCACTTTGGGGGGATGTTTAACATCAGTCTGCTTTTTGCTGAAATTTTTGGAATCATTTTATTATTTTTTTCAATTTTTGCTTAAGTGTTATTTGGGGATATACCTTAATATGTCTATGATTTTTCTTCCATTGTCAAGAAAAGACAAAAATATTGCATCCGTCTAACAGACTATCACTTCCATTGTATTAACTGTAAATATTTTTTTCCTTTTTTTTTTTTTTTCTATGTCACAATTAAGTATGGAGTAGAATTTGCCTAATTTATTTTGATTTCTGAGGGAAGAATTTGTGGACAAGATAATTCAAGAATATCTCAGAACTGTATATTTTAAGCAAACAAATACTCAATAGAGCTGGCTATTTGAAGTATCTCCATGAAAATTTGTCTTCTATCAAAAACCATCTTTTTTCATCTATATAAAAGCACATAGTGCAATCCCTTGTTGATATCATTTCAGTTTTATTCTCCCTTGGTTATCAGGAAGTTTCTACCCTCACATTTATATATTTCCATGAAGGTATATGCTTTCAAGAACTACATTTATTCTCTCTGCCTTTGCTCGTCAGAAGTATATTTGTTTTGAATATTGAATACCCATAGTGCATTGCCATTTTCCAATCTTGATTTCCATTTCACAAAGTCACAGTGATAAGATTATATTTACTGTGCTGTTTTAGAGTCTCAATTTAAGTTTACTTATTACCCGTCCTTGTTGTGTTGGTTTATTGATATTGAACCTACAGATATACTGAAATGAGAAGCATTTTAAGCCATGGTCCTGAAATACAATTTCAACTCGTGGGTGACACTTTCAAACACAGACACCTCCTTATAGATGTTATGTTCTTTTCTGTAGTCTCAAATATCTAGAATAACCTGTTATGAAGGTGATATAAGGTTTCATTTGATTTATTGGGTTTCTAAATTTAAGACGCAGAGTACTAAAAAAAAAAAAACAGTATTATTTTTATGCTTTTCTTATTTTACATGTTCACCTTATCTGCAGTCAAATGTTGTAATTATATAATTTTAACAATCTTTATATCTATTCAAATTCTTCAGTAGATGCATATATAATCCCTCCTAAAAATTTATCAATTTTAGGCAAAACAACTTTGTATTAGTAACAGGGACACCCCTTTATCTCCATGTTATTATTTTTGTAGGGGATCTGTGAATGGAACAAGAAAACAACATAGCCTGAAGAAACCTAGAACTAATTTTATTAAAACCTAGATAGTAAATTAAATTTTATAATTCAATAAATAATTAGCTGAATGGATGGAAAAAAGACAAATATAATTACAATAAAACATGTATTGTGTTCTAAAATAATAATCCAACATTATTCTTATGTCAGTTCTTAAAGAATGTATATTTTTAAGAAGTTATTCTGAACACAAGAAAATTCATTCAAAAAATATTTATTGGGTATCCATTCTAACAGTTTTAGACAGAGGAAGTAGAACAGTGGGTAGAAAAATGCCTTGCCATCCTTAAAATACATTCTAGTAAGGTATATAGAGCTTACATGTATAAATGAGGGAACAAATAATGTAATTTCAGGAAATATTAAGTGGTAAGAGAAAAAATAAGAAAGGTAAAGACTTAGTAAATGATCAGGGCCTAGGTTAGCAGTTGTGGCCTGGGTGGTGGGAGACACAGAATAGATAATAAATCAAGTCTGTAGTTTAAGAAAATTATATTTGAATTCATATTTGAAACACATGTGTGAAACCAAGCCACAGAAAGATCTGGGAGAATAGCATTCTCAACAAAGGGAAAAGCTATTGGACAGCCTCAGATGTGAGCGGGGATCTTGAATACTGAAGAGACTGAAGAGCCAGTCGTGTCTGCAGAAGCCAGGGAAATGGCTAAACACAGCATGAAAATTGAGCACAGGGCCTGGAGTCAGAAGGCCTCGATTAAATCTTGGCTTCACTGTTGCGTGACACTAGGCAACTTGTTTAAGTTCCTCTGAGCTCAGTTCTTTAACCTGTCAACTGGAACGAAGCACACAGTCCTCACAGAATCGAGAGTACTGAATGATTAATACAGGTCTCAGAACAGACTAGGAGTTCTGGAAGTATCCTCCACAGCAGCACTGGTGGTAGCACAGGACCAGATTACATCTCACCTTGTAGGGCCTATATAAAGAGTTAGGATTTTATTCCAAATATGATGAGAAGTTTAGAGAATTCCAAGCAGGTAACAAATGTGAACTGATAGATATTTTGTAAAAATAAAAATTTGTGAAGTGGGGTTTGGAGCACGAGGGCCAGTTAGAGAACTGACTCTGGGTGGTGAACACACAATGTCATATATAGATGTTGTATTACAGAATTGTACACCTGAAATCTATGTAACTTTACTAAGTATTGTCGCCCCAATAAACTTTAAAAAAAAAGACTAAATCATTTCAACTAAAAGGAGGATAAGCTAGGATATAGTGAAATTACAACACTCTTTTAGGTTTTTATTTATTGACCATAAATTTCTTTCAGGCCTGAAAAATAACTCCTAGACTTGGGACCAGATGTTATGGGACATTGGAAAACCTCCCATCCTTAACGTATGAGAAAGATACCTTGATTTTAGTTCCACACCTGCTATCAGTACATTGTATTAACTTGAGTGAAGCATTTGATGTTTCTGACATTGTTTTTTACATAAAATCAGTCACTAAACTAGATGATAATTGAGATTACTTCTGGTTCTAAAAATCTATGGTAAATTTCATAGGGAGTTTTGAAATATATTTTAATATGAAAAGAGAAATGAAATGTTACATATATCAAAAAAGTCTTTTAAATTATTGGTCCATTTAAATTATCTTATTTTAAATGATTGTTTTCTGTTTGCAACTTATGTCAAATAATTATTTTTAATAACTTAATAAATTCCTCATGTTTAATAAGGCATATACAATTCCTTAATTTTAGGGTCATGGATTCGAATTAGATACTATTAGTTTGGTGCAAAAGTAATGGCGGTTTTTGCAATTATTTTTAACCTTTTAAACTGCAATTACTTTTTTTTTTTTTTTTTAATTTATTTATTTAAGTCAAGTTGTTGTCCTTTCAATCTTAGTTGTGGAGGGCGCAGCTCAGCTCCAGGTCCAGTTGCCGTTGCTAGTTGCAGGGGGCACAGCCCACCATCCCTTGCGGGAGTCGAACCGGCAACCTTGTGGTTCAAAGGACAAGCTCCAACCAACTGAGCCATCCGGGAGCTCAGCAGTAGCTCAGTTCAAGGTGCCATGTTCAATTTTAGTTGCAGGGGGCGCTGCCCACCCTCCCTTGCGGGACTCGAGGAATTGAACTGGCAACCTTGTGGTTGAGAGCCCACTGGCCCATGTGGGAATCGAACCGGCAGCTTTCGGAGTTAGGAGCACGGAGCTCTAACCACCTGAGCCACCGGGCCGGCCCCAAACTGCAATTACTTTTGCACCAACCTAATAAATATTTCTAAAATTTGTGTTTGATGAATTGCTCAGTTATTTTCCGTACTACATACAATTATGTCTAAGTATATTTTCAGGGTAAAAGCATCTCAAAATTTCACATAAACGTCAATTTAAATTAATTCCCGTAGACCACATTTCCTCAGTAGCATCTCTCCTCCCTCTGCTTCTCCTGTGTTAGTTGTGATCCTGCTTCCCCCTTCTCCATTTATTTCCTCATCTCTTGCATATCCCTGTCCACAGCCAACACTCCACCCTTCTACATCTATTAGCTCTTGCTTAAGGCATCTCATTTGTCTGTTAAGAATTAGGGCATTTTACAAAAATAAATGATCACTGCAACCTTAAGTAATAAAACTAATTTAAGAACTTCTGTGTCTTAGAGTTGCAGTTCCTTCTGAGGCTTTAAATGTCCTGGCTATTTTTGTGTTAAACCTCAATATTAAGGACAATTTTCACAAAAATATAGCCATTTTTCATTTGCTGTATGTTTCATATTTTATTTTATTTTATTTTACCAAATACTAGCATTAAAATTGTAGCATTAAAATGCTTTTCATACTGGACACTATTTAAAATATTGTATTGCCAATGGACATTTAAATCAAGAAACTTAGTACATTTTACTTCTACCCTCTTTTATCATTTTTATTACTTTACAAAGAATAATGTCAATTATATAGGTAGTTTTTAATTATTATCAGGTATATTTTTAGGTAAGTATGCACAACCTTTTGATAATATAGTTAAACAAACGTGTTGGAGAAAGCGAGATACTCTTAACACTTAAGAAGGACTGCAAAATAAAATCCATGAGAAAGCAAAGGGATAAGGTTACTTTCAGAAACATTCCAAAATTTATCTTAATATCATTAGAATAAATATTTTAATAACAAAAAGAGAAAAGAAAATCCATTTTTTTAAATGCTTCTGAACTAAAATATTGCCATGACTATAATAATCCATAGGATATTTGAATTTCTATGTTCTCTGTAATTTCAATATAGTCAAGAAAAATTACATAAATGATTATCTGTTAGCATGTGATCTTAAATGTGATGAGGCAATGTTGGTCCTTACCAGCATAGAATATTTCTGTGTACATTATCATCAGTCTTAATTAAGGGGGCATGACTACCCTCCCACGTTGACATATTTTATTTCTTTGTTAAATTACACTATAATATAATCAGGCAAGAGAAGAGGAGGCTCAGAAGCCATTTTGTTAAAAGATAAAACAAAGGCATCCAGGTCTTCCTTGTTTCAGTGATGTGAGGCTATGGGGAAACAGTAGACGGATGTTGGCGGGGGAAAGAACGAAAAAATATGACTCAATAAATGAAAGTTTAAAAAAATATATGGACCCAGTTTTTAAAATATCCTCCCCTCAATATTTTGAAAAATTGACTCTAGAGGTCCACCTAATTTTAGAAGTTAAAGGAAAAACAATTAAGATTACATATTTGAGACGTCTTTTACGTAATTTCTCTATTAAGATTCTTAAAATGTTCTCTTCCATAATTTAGTTCTCAAAATAATTTATAGCTCTGTTTACCAGGATAGCACTCGATAAGTTAATCACTTATGGTTCATGACATATGAGGGAAGTTTGCTTTAAAATCTTAGTAATGTTTAAGCCTAAAGATTAAAGATTAATATATTTAAAAAATGAATCTTACTGAGCTCATTCTCCGTCGCTGTAAAATTACATATATCCAGCAGTTTATTTGTCTTTTGAATCAAAACAATTATTGTCCAAAACACAAAAATCATATGAAAATAAAATATCCAAAAACAGTGCACTTCCTTCAGTTGGTATTTAATTTTAACTTTATAATAAAATTCTCTGAGGAAAGTAGAAATGATGAAAAGACATAAACATATGTCCATGTGGGGATAGCGACCTGTGGATTCATTTAGGAAAAAGAAACTGGAAAAACAACTTACTTTTAAATCAATGTTTCATAAATCACCACCTTTGATTGGTTAAAAATTACTAAAATATTCACAGCACAAAATTATACTAAGGCATAAGGTTCAGAATATATTCTGAAGTGAAATAGGACAAAAAATACTGTATTTTTCTTCAATTTATGTTGCTCTGCATTAGTGCAAAATTGTCCAAATGCTAATAGAGTTGTCGCATTATCTAAGGTGCTAAGCCTTCTGATAAAATCTAAGATTTAGAAAAATATGTATAACAATCTTTGTTTGACTCATAGCACATTGTCAAAGCAACAATGTCACCAGAAACAGTTAATCAGGCAAGAAAGACTCCATTCAAGGCTGTTGCAGTAGGTGAAAGAAGACAGACTGAATCTGAGCTTAACTCCCCAGAAACAAAGGGCAGGAGAGGTCTTAAGAGCTGGAATAGGAGGAATCTAGGTCATCAGTGTTTTGTAAATGACCTAACTCAAAGGAAAATTAAACTGTCTCTTATCTTCTTGACAGGAGGCAGTTTTACAACTTGGAGCAAGGAGCCCACAAAAGTGAGCCTTCTACCAACCACAGAGGCTGAGGGTGCTATCTTCTGTGATAATTACATTTCAAAGGGATGGCTCTCAGGTCCTTGAGTTGGGCTGTAAAGCTGGCAAGAGACTTTTCAAAAAGATTTACATCTCAAAGGGGCAGAGAAAGAATTGAAAAGTTTTCTAAGTTAAATGCTCTAACAAAAAGGAGGTCACGGCCTAAATTTAGAAAGGAGACTGTCTCAAGTTTTAGTCAAGGCGAATGCTTTTAGGTCATCTTGGTCAGCATGTGCACACACATGTACACACGCGTTCTCATGTACTGGCAGGATACTAAAGGTGATAATAACAAGAGCTACGCTCTATATGTTCATTATCTTATTAACTTGATTTTATCTTGAAATCAACCGTCCACTCTCTTTCCTATCATTATTCCAATTTAATATGAGAAACCTGAAGCTGTTACTTTAAGTAACTTGCAGAAAAGTGTTAGAATATAAATTCAAACACAGGTACCTTGACTTCAGACCCCGAGCTCTTAAAAAGCACTAGGCAAAACGCTTAACTCAGGTTGTGTTAGTTCTTTTGTACATCTCTGGGGATTGCTGGGCCCCTTTCCTTAGGTGATGAAAGTTCTTCTGTAAGAACTAAATACTGGCTGCTTCTACTCAGTCTAGCATTTTTTGACAGCTCTGTTCAAAGAGATGACACTAATAGAGTTATTCCTCCTTTTCCCGTGGAAGCTAGAGTATATTTGTTCCTACTCACAGGGAGATAGTCGCACCACTTTGTCTCTCCTTATTCCCACATGTGGATCTGACTTATGTTTTGAAAAGGAAAATAGTATTCTTCCTTTTCCTTTAGAGGGCATGAGTCTGCACGGTGAGTGCAGGAGCACAGGTCTGAAGTGGAAAAGACCTTGTAATATGAAACTTGCTGTGTTGATACATTAACCAGGAGACAGGTGAAAGAGCCTAGAGTAATTTTTCATTTCAATGCTGGCATTGGACACACACAAAAGCCCCCTTTAAAGCCCTCTGTGCTAAGGTAGATATATTACTTATAGCATTAAGTCATTCTTTCTTTACTAAAATCTTAAACATAAAAGGCATTTCCATCCCTCCTCCCTAAAACCCAAGAGCCTCACCTTAGCTTAGCCGAACATATTTCCATTCAAAAGAAGAGTGTAGTTCTTTTAGTCGTACCCTGGGTGAAAGGATGAAGGGCGTTAGGCTTGCATTAGAGTAGGGTACAGAAACTAAAATAGGGACTGTCCCCCCCCCCCGCAACAGTCTTTTCTTTGCTCTACTCTACATTAGAGGGAAATGACAACACCAACCATAACCCTGAGGGTTTTATTACAACTTAGTTTAGCTAAGTTCAGCCAATTAAAGCCACTGGTGAAAGATTAGAGGGTGGGGAATTTATTTTTCACAGTTCTGGAGTTTGGATGCCCAAGAAGAGAGTTAGGGCTCTCCCCCTAACTCATAGCTGGCACCTTTTTGCTGTATCCTGACATGGTGGAAGGGGCTAAGGATCTCTCTGAAACAACTTTTATAAGGGCACAATCCCATTTATAAAGGCTCTGCCCTCATGACCTAGTAACCTCCCAAAGTCCCCACCTCCTAATACCATTACTTTTGTGGGTTAGGATTCCACATATGCATTTTGAGGGAACATATTCAAATAATAGCAGGAGGTTTCTTTCCCTCCTTTTATTCCCTTAGATAGGCTGTCCGTGGCTGGATCTCTTCCATGGACTGAAAACAGAGGGTTGAGGAAGAATACACTCATTTATATGTGAGCTAGGTTCAAAAGGAGCCAGTATTGAATAAAAACAAAGATAACACAGAAGCAATAAAGAGAGAATGAGAAAAACAAACAGCAGAAGAACATTCATCAGAAATTGTTACTATAGGGCAGATAAAGATGTTTAACCATATACTGCACTATGAATTTAAAAAATAGTGAAGCAACCTCTTGTATAAAAATAAACAGAAAGCTGTTATATGCAAACAGTGAGTTCAAGGAGAGACAACAGGAGAAGAGAAAAAGATGAAACAATGGAGTTTCAGAAGCAAAATGTGAAAAATTATACTACCATGGAAACTGTAGAGAATACATACCTTGAATCTAAAGACAAAAGTGTAAACTGTACCCAAGAAAAAGGTAGATCTAATGTAAGAAACTAAATAGAATCTCATTAAAATTTTAGACTTCAAAGATTTTTTAAAAAAGAATATTTTGTTTAACTAGATAGTAAGAACAAGTTACCTATAAGGAGAAAAGTTATTGGCTTGACCTCACACTTCTCCCCAGCAATACTAAGTTTTAGAAGTCATAGTAAGAATGCTTGTACACTTCTCAAGAAAAGATAGTGATAACCAAGAAATTTATAATCATCCATATGGACATGTGAGTAGAAAGGTACGAGGAACAATTTTCAAAGAGGAAGATCCTGGATTCATCTCCTCCCATGGACAGAACAAATCTATAACTACCTACGGAATAATTCCCTCTAAAAAAAACCCCTGAAATTTGGATGAAGAAAGCTTTTACAACAAGAGATAAAAGGGCAGCATGAAGTTGCGTAGAAGAGACAGAGACTCTGTCTAGCTATAGGAGGGGCCCACCTCAGATGTGGAGATCAACACTCAGAAGAAAGATACAAAACTTTTTTCCTAGAGAGTAAGGGATTTGAGCTCCATACCAGGCATTCCAATCTTAAATCCTAGATAGAGGAACCCGCAGAATCCTGGATTTGAGAACCAATGGGGATTATGTCCAGAAAAACCATAGAACTGTAAGAACACTTGCAATCTCATCCCACCTCGCTAATGTTGGCACTGGCAGGTACAATTTTAGCACAACCTGTTAGAGCTGTCAGGAGTGCCCCACTGAAAGCCCCACCCACTGCTGCATTTGCATTTCAGTCGCAGCCCCTACATCAGGCAGGGACACACAACCCTCCCAGGGGCTGCCTCTTGAAAACCTAGCTCTGGTAGCCAGGAAGGATTGCACTTCTAGGCCCATGTGACATCTTCTACACAAGACTGCACCTTCAAGACCGAGAAAGGTAGCTGATTTGCCTAATATATGGAAATAAACGAAGTCAGAGAAAATGAAGAGACAAAGGAATATGTTCCAAACAAACAAACAAACCAACCAACCAAACACCAAGACAAAAATTTAGAAAAATATTATTAATGAAAGGAGATAAGCAATCTCCCTGATAAAGAGTTCTAAGTAATGGTCATAAAGATGCTCACTGAACTCAGGAGAAGAATGGATGAAAACAGTGAGAGTTTCGACAAAGAAATAGAAAATATAAGAAAATTCCAAACAGAAGTTACGGAGCTGAAAAATATAATAACCGAACTAAAAACTACACTGGAGGGGTTCAATAGGAGACTGTGAAACAGAAGAATGAATCAGTGAGCTGGAAGACAAAGCAATGAAACTCACCCAAATAGCAGAAAAAGAAATTAAAAAGAAAAGACACATAAAAGGACCTCTGGGACAACATCAAGCAGAATAACATTTGCATTACAGGAGTCCCAAAAGTAGAAGACTGAGGGAAAGGGCCAGAAAACTGATTTGAAAAAAAATAATGGCTGAAAACTTCTCTAACCTGGGGAAGGAAACAGATACCCAGGTAGCCCACAGAGTTCCAAATAAGTGAACCGAAAGAGATCCACACCAAGACACATAATTAAAATGGCAAAGTAAACAATAAAGAGAAACTCTTAAGAGCAGCAAGAGAAAACTTGTTACATGCATGGGAAACTCCATAAGTACATTTTTAAGCATAAACTTGCAGTCCAGAAAAGAGTGGCATGACGTACTCAAAGCGCAGAAAAATAAAATTGGACCCCTAGCTTACACCATTCACAAAAAAGAACTCAAAATGAATTAGAGACTTAAACATAAGACCTGATACCATAAAACTCCTAGAAGAAAATGGGGAAAAAAGCTCTTAGACATTGATCTCGGCAATAATTTGGGGGGAGGGGGACGGGATTTGATACCAAAAGTACAAACAACAAAGCAAAAGACAAGTGAGATTTTATCAAACTAAAAGGCTACTGTACAGAAAAAGGCTACCTACAAAACGGGAGAAAATATTTGTAAGCAATATATCACATAAGGGGTTAATATTCAAAATATATAATGAATTCATACAACTCAATAACAAAAAAATCAAAATATCCAATTAAAATAGGCAGAGGAACTAAATAGACATTTTTTCAAAGATGACATCCAAATAGCCAATGGTACATAATAAAAAGATGCTCAACATTACTATCATCAGGGAAAGGCAAATCAAAACCACAATGAGATATCACCTCAGACTTGTAAAAACAGCTATCATTAAGGAGACAAGAGATAACTATTGACAAGGATGTAGAGAAAAAGTAACCCTTATACAGAGTTGGTGGGTGTGAAAATTGGACAGTCACTGTGGAAAAAATATAATATGATTCAGCAATCCCATATTTGGGTAGAATACAAAAACAGGAGATGGAAAAGATATCTGCCTTATCACGTTCTTTGCTGCATTATTTAAAATAGCCAAGACATGGGAACCTAACTTTTCATCAATGGATGAATGGATAATGTGGTGTATAGATAAAATGAAAAATTATTCAGCTATGAGAAAGAAGGAAATCCTGCCATTTGTAACAACATGAATGGAGCATGAGGGCACTGCACTAAGTGAGATAAGTCAGACAAGACAGTTCAATAGTATGTGATGTTACATATACATGGATCCAAAAAAGCCTAACATACAGAGAGTAAATGATGTTTAGCAGGGGTTAGGGGTGGAGGAATCGGGGAGATATTGTTTAAAGGCACAAATGTGTAACTAGTAGATAAATAAGACCTGGGGAGAGAATGCTCAGGTAGTGATTATGGTCAACAATATGGTATTATAAACTTTAAAGTTGCTATGATACCTAGATCTTAATTGTTCTCACCACACAAAAATAAATAATATATATAATTTATTAGGAGTAACGTGTAATTAGGAGACACGATAGAGGTGTTAGCCCATGCTATGGTGGTAATCACACTGTGATATATAAATGTATCAAGTCAACATATTGTACAGCTTAAATTTAGAGAATGTTTTATTTAAATTAAATCTCAATTTAAAAAAACGTGACTGTTATTTAACTATGTCTTGCCCTTGTGATTCAGTTGCTCCTTGATCCAATACCCTGAACATTTAAAAATCATTTCTGGAGCTCTGCTACCTTTACAATTAAGTTTGGGGCTTCATTCTCAGCCTTACTACTGTCCAGCTTTAGGAGATGTGTCTTTATAAATACTAGCAAAGAGGTCCTCTCTTTCATATTTGCCTTAAATTAGTGGCTAATCAACTTCAGCCTTTCATTGTATTATCCCATTTCCCAAGTGCATCTAGTGATTCTCAGCAAAAGCCATTCAAGTACATTGTCTTTAAGATTCCTATTTCACAATAATCTTTGTACTTGAGATACTGTTCACAACACTATATTTCCTTTCACTAGTATTTCATCCTAGTTCACTAATAGTAAAAATTTTAACCATTTCCAGTGCTATCCAAGTTCTGCCTACCACCAGCAATGGGGTTCTCATACCAGCTTGTCCAGGAGTGATCCAATTCTAAAATTCTATTATAAAGTCTGCTCCTATGGACCATTCCTGACTGGCACCAACACTTTTAGGTTGGGTTCTCTGGGAAAGACCCTGAGACAGACAGATGTTTGCCAGAAGGATCCTGGGGAGTGCTCAATGGAACAGCACCTGTGTAGGACTGAAAGAAGGATTCAAAGAAGGAGACGAGACAACTAAAACTCAGTTGCAACGGAGGCTCCCTCTAGTTGTATGTGTATTCCTGGCACTAAAATGACCATTTGGAGTTGCCCAAAACTGAGATGAAGGCCTGAAACTTTGCATCTTGACATTAAAAGTCACTAGAAGTAGACTGTCTCTGAGAAGGGGTGTATCCCCACTGAAGGAAATGCTTGCGGAGCCTTGACTGTAAGTGACCAGCCGGCAACAGTCCTGCACACTGGGGCATAACTGCCTGGATCTTGAGGGTGAGGATATGGGGGTTGCATCACAGCCTCAAGCTTATTCCAACAATAGACCCAAGGATGAGGAGAAAAAGAAGAGCTGTAGGACCTGGGAAAGCAGGAAAACAGGCTCACTCCAAACAGTAATAGGGTTAAAGGCAGTGTCCTGTGCTCTTCTGAGATTGAGGATCAGATTGCTGACATGAAACCAATGGTCCAGATGAGGATTCGCCTCAAACGGTTTCACCACAGTTGGGTTTTGCCAGGATATAATGAGGGAAAGAGAAATAGGCAAGGGAGTTAAGAGTGATTATAGGGGAATGATAAAGATTGGCCACGGAACCTCAGAGGATAGGAGTATCTTTATGCTCAGTGAAACGAGGGAGAACGTATTTTGGGAAACAGATGAACCAGCAAATATTTGATGGAGTGTAACAGTTATAAACATTCTATTTTCTAATTCTGAATTCACTGTTTCTCTCAAATTTCCATGTGTTTTTCTTTCTCTCTTCATGCCTATTCAGTACCACCAGTAAACTAAGATTGAATCAGATCCCGATTTCCTTTTTCAGTTTATATAATTCCTATAGACAAATATTAACTAAACAAAATTGTATCTTAATTCTCCTCACCTCAGTTTCAATGGGAGGTTTCTAGTCACGAAGGAAATCTGTAGGCAGAACTCATTTTGGGTATGTTCAAACATCAATTAAAGAGAATAATTAAAGACTGAAGCGTTTCATTGCTGTGTATTGATAAAAGATTTTCCCACATGCATATATATATATATATATATATATATATATATATATATATATTATAAATATATGTGTATATATATATATATATACATATATATGTATATTTACTGTAAATAACACTTCATTTTTAATTGGATAACTTGGTTTTAATAGTGTTGAGTATACATTATGCATTTATATTTTATGACATGGTAGCTGCTATAGTTTTCACTATAATTTGCAGTATTGAAGAAATTTCTACAATTAACCTGATCCCCAGGTTAATTTCTACATGTCAAGTAAAATAGTTTATCTAGCATTTAAATGGAAATGCTATGGAATTATATGCAGTATTGCTGGATATGTAGAGATAGTTATCTCATGTTTATAATAATTTATGACATAGGTCTCTACAGTAATTTGAAAGGTTAAGATTTAATTATAATATTCTAAGCTTTTTTTTAAAAACAAATACTGTCATTGCTGACCTTTCTCTATGGTGTTAGAGAAAACTTATTGATTTCTTTTTAGCCTATGACTTCAAATTTCAGTTATCAGCAGGATGAAGTTTGTTCTTATAAAACCCTTAGGACTTGGTGCCTCTAGAAGCTTCTTACAGGGATAGTGTTAATTTTTCATGAAAAACTAAAGCAACTCTACTTGTTAATTCAAGATTTGGGGCTTTTAAAAAATCATGATCCATGACAAACAGAATAGATAAATGTGTGCATATTTTTACTGAAGAGTGAGTGAGTGAGTGTGTAAGTGTGTGTGTGAGTGTGTGTGTGTGTGTGTGTAACATTTCTAAGCAGGTTCTAGTTCTTATATATTAAGGGAGAGGGCTAGTAATCACTTGTAATGGAGGGATAATCTTTAGCATCCAGTCTTTGACCTCTTCCTATTCTTTCTGAACCTCTGCGGCTCTGAACTGATTATAGGTCACGAGGCATGAATCCACAGATCAATAATTGGTATATGAACCTTGAAAGTAGTTTGATCTCTTATTTCCAGTCCATGACTATAAGATTTCCATGATGGAAATATTACTTTAATTGTCACCAAGGATAGGGCAATTTTTAATATGGCAAAACCCCTAAGTTAATTAATTAAGCAGGCAAACAAGGCCAATGCAAGTATAGCTTTGTTCATTCTATGCCCGCAATAGGTTTGTAGCAAGACGTTAATCAAGGTTTAAAGTTTATCCGTTAGTTACAGTGTTTCTCTACATGTTTCCCTTTGTCTGTACAGTGGCTTCCTTTTAACTAGTTTTCTTACCAGCCTCATTTCTCTGGATGAAAGCTATAGAAAAAGACACCTCACGTAAACTTTTGATCAAAATGTGCAGCTGTTCAACCGAAGTTGATTACTCCTAAGGGCAAAGAATCCCATTTTTCCCATAACTGTGTACAGCCGTAATGGGCAAAAACCATCCCCACCCACTTCTCTGATCTAGTGCTCTGAATCTCTAATGATGACAGCTAAATAATAAAAGCTCCCAAAGGTAGCAAATACACAGGAACATGCTGGAGGGCTGCTGTAGTCAGATGTGGAGACAAAACATCTGTGAAAGATGCTTTTCTTTAATGCTATGGAAGATATGACCTTTAAAATGTCGACAAAAGCAAACCTTCAACTATATGCCAAGAAATAGAGGGTGGTGTTTACACTTCAAGTGCTGCTATTGTTGTAAGTGGGAAAAAGTGGGCACGTCCAGGGTTACCTTGACTGGTTACATACAATTAAGAACAGCGATCACTTGTAACCATCTCAAAATGTTCTTATATCTATTTATTGCATAGTTTGCATCAATTTATGAAAGTAAAGCAAAGGAGTGATTAAGAACCAGAGACTAATGGAAATGACTTAAAATGATAAATTTCAAGGAATATTGGATAACTGCAAGAAAATGTGTTTGAATGGTACCATTTAAGAATAAATAAGACTAGAAGACATCTCAAGACATTAAACACCAAAAGGAATATATTTTGAAAGCAAAACTTCTTACTGTGTTTTAAATTACAATTGATACCTTAAGGAAAATGTCCCTGACTTTCAAACACTTGACTTTCATATAACCCATACTTTCATATATTAAACTTTGAAGTCTAAAATTTGCATATTTATGCAAAGTGTTGTTTTTCATACATTATTTGAGAAATAATTTCAACTCTGCCTGCCAACTTCTGATATTGGAGAAAAGATCCAGGTCTCATTCAAATTGAAAGAAGGTGTTTGTCAACTTTCAATGGGCCCTGGGGCCTGTGCCTAGTGTGAAGCGTCTCTGCTCCCTCCACTTAGTGCTGTGTGACCCATAATTTATATCACAGTTTTAGTATTATTTTGACTCTTCCATATATAATCTCCTGCATAAGTATATCTATAGGTGATTCTTCAGAAAGTCAGTTTTGTTTTCACAAATACATTAGACACAAGTCAGAAACCACTTCTGCAGATACAAATAAACTCAAGCTAATGTTATTCATTATATTATCTAATTAAGGCATTTCAGGAAAAATTTTTCTTTATAAATTCCATTAAAAGATTTTCAATATAACATTAATCATAGCTATTTCTTATAACATGAACTGCTTTTCCTGACTCCATCAGCCTGCCATTCATCTGAGCAGTTATGTAATGATATTCACTAATAAACAGTATATGATATTTTCACAAATCACAAACTTTTTTCTTGAAGCACTAATAAAGGCAATTATCTTGAAATAACATCCTTTGGAATAGATTCATTTTAAAGAATTCCTATTGTTAACCACCCCCCATCTCCAGTGTTTCAGAAAGGCAATAAATTTATATAAAATAAATGTATCTTTATTATTATGTTACATTATGTAGAATGGCTCTGACCCTAAGACTCTCATTCTTTTTTCCCAATGCTTAATTCATTTTTACCCTGTGTCTTCTGCCCATAGTTTATTTCCAATCCAGAATTAGTATTTCTTGCCCAAATCCTTTATAAAATATTGATGTGTTTCTGAAAAGCACAAATCCCCAGTTACTTGATAAATTTAATCTGTAATGCTGGATGCCAGAGGAACCAACAGTGGCAAATTAGAGTCACTTGGTCAAATGTGACTTGTGTGTCTCAGGGGAAGCTCTAACATATTACTTGTATTGGTGTGAGAGTTGAGGAAAAACACAACCACTTGATGAGAAAGAGAGATGGAGAGATTTCTACCTTATGGCTCCCTTCTAAATAAACAATAAGAGTGTAGCGGTTATGAGTTTAGGGGAGTCTGGTGTTGGGCTATTTGGTCTGAACTCTGGCTTTGGCAATTCCTAGCATGTGTGATTTGGGACAATTTACTACATCTATGAAATGGGGATGATACAACACTGAGCTTACAGGGTCATTCTAAGAATTAAATGAGTTAATACTATAATCACTTAGGATAGTATCTGACATATGGTAAGTGTACAATAACTGTTTGGGATTATCTTTTTGTGTGTGAAGTCCTATTGAATTACCACCTATAAAATTTCTAAGTCAAAAGAGAAGGGTCCTCAAGGTCATCTATCATAACCACTCAGCCATTCATGAATCTTTTTTCACAACATTCCTGTCAATCATTAAACAAGTGCCTCCATCACTTGTTTTATTCTAGTCCTCATATATTTCTGAGTGTCATGATCATTTCAGCCCCTCTTTTGTGACCTCGGTCTACTTGTAATACCCCATTAGAATGGGTACCTAGAGAAAAACAAAATGCTTCACACTATGAAATACAAATTTGCCAGTATAAGATAAATCAGACTCTTAGTGGCTATACCACAACTTTTATTCCATTCTCTACTCAAACTTCTGTCACTTCAACAGCTAACGTTGTGATAGTATGTCTAGAACTAGGCTAGCCAGTCAGTGTTCCTTTCTAAGGAACTCAGTCTTGTAAACAAACCACCTAGAAACTCTAGTACAAGCCAAGGCCAAATTCTACTGAGGAAATCACTAATGGTCTAAAAGCCCTGTCTTTTTCATGCATCCTATTGAGACATAATCTTCCCATATTTGTGTACTCATCACTTTTTGGAACAAAATACAAGAGCCACTTATATTTTGAGTTAATAATTTTACATGTAGTTGAGTTTGAGCTATTGCTTCATTCAGACTGGCAGAAACATATTTGTTTATTTGATGTATTTGTTATTTCTAATATCTATATATTTAATGTTATCTGTGAATTCATTCATGTAATTGAAACACTAAGCATTTCAGAGTGAATGACTAGTCTTGCTCCCTTACCTACAATTTTCTATCCTGAAGAGAGACTATAGTTGTTGACAATAGTATACTTATTTATCTTTATGTAATAGGGTGCTGATAGGAATTTCATACATTTTCTAGGAATTGTGGCTAAAGGCAAGGTACTTGAGCTTCAAGAGGTTCATTGCTACCACTTGGAGCAAGTCAATGTCCCATGGTTGCCAGGATTTACCTATCCATCAACATTCCACTAGTCAATAAAAAGGATAGAGAAGTGGGGTGATTTTCAGCCTTGTGGATACAATGTGTGATACTGCAAGAAGTTATTGCTCCCCTTCTTCAAGGGGGCTGCAGTTAAGGTGATTTCCCCTTGAAGTTGGGTGAGGGAGTCCAAGAAAATCATTCTCTTAGAGGAAGAAAGTGATATCTTAATCTCCTGATGTACGTTGCTGATGTGTAGAACATATGATTATCCCCTAATGCCACCATAAGAAGGCAGTGTAATGGCTGAGTTCATGGGAGAGCATTATGGGAACCTAAGGTGATGTTGGGTCCCTTTCTATACCCCTCCCACGTGTTAGTGAAGTAGAGTGTAATGATGCTTAACAAAAGACTTCTGAATTTTGGGAGCACAAATGAACATAGAGTCTGGAACTACCTTCTGGTTTACAGATTTCTGAAGGCAGGTGGCATGTCTACAGTGGTCATGAAAATCCTCTTTAAAAATCCCACTTCGGGTGGCTGGTTAGCTCAGTTGGTTAGAGCATGGTGCTAATAACACCAAGGTTGCCTGTTCGATCCCCACATGGGCCACTATGAGCTGCGCCCTCCTTTAAAAAAAAAAATCTCACTTCATTCCAGTTTTCTCCTTCCTCAGGTGATAAGCAAAGAGAGCCTGCTATTTGTGAGGCAGGAGCAACGTGTATACACAGGCAACTATGAGGCCAGGTGATTATTATGCCTATCTTCGAGGGAGGGTGAAGTATATATGCCTGAGGAGGACAAAGGGACACGAAATACCTCTTTGGGAAAAGGGGTTCTCAAGCTAGAAAGAACAGAGCAAAGACAAAACTCAACCTTTATCCAAGACACTCAAGCACACCAACTCAGAGACAATAGTATAATCAGAGTCAACACATTGCAGAAATACTGACTGAACCAGAGAAAGACCCTGAACCCCCCTGGATTTCCAAATCCACACAAGGAGGCATCTTTCGTATCTCTACCCTCAACCTCAAAGGTACCTATGCCTAAAAAACAGAGGAGAAGCGGGACACTAGAGTCTGACCACATTTACTTTCCTCTACCCCAAGCAGGAGTCAGTCACTTTAGTAACCATCCCTGAGAAACAGGTGAGATCAGTTTTGAACTAAATGTGAGACCCAAGTTTGAAATGAACAAGACAGAGTTAAATACCAAAATTAGACTGCCCTAATGATCCAAAGTGACAGGATAGTTACAGAATCAGGGGAAAAAACAAACAAACAAACAAAAAAAGTGAAGGATGGAGGCACCCATTAGGTAAGAGAAAGGAGCAGTTATTGGAAGAAATAAAAACATGAAAGAGCTAAAACAGGCTTTACATATCATAGACACTTAAATGGATTTTATCAAAACTTCTCTGTAGTTCTGGACACTGCAAATGGATTGTGGTCACACAGCTCTAGCCTTGAGGTGAGTATATATTAGGGTTACCCCCCCCACACACACACACACACACAGAAAACTAACAGGCAGTCAAGGCACAGTGTGTACACAGTTTCCTAGCACTGATTATCCTACTGATTAAGCTAAGCTTCCCTGGAGGGCTTGCACCATAATCAACATTCCAGAAACAACCCCCTCTATCCCCCAGTGTTGTCCATATTTATAGGGAAGTGGGAAGACCTTCTATACCTCTATACCAGCAGCACTCAGTTGGTCGGGGGTGGGGGGGGGGCTTTATTGAAGAGGGTAGCCTCTGGAGCTCAGGACTGTCCTCAGACAATTCCACCCCCGAGTTAACTCCAAGTTCCTGTGCCAAATCCCTGCTAAACTCTCAAAAGGACAGAGGAACCAAGAGTCTCCAGACCATCAGATCTATCCTGGTCTTTGCCTTCAGATATTTACATTCTACGGATACGCTGTATCTGTTGTCCCTGACCTGCTCTTCTAGTAACCCTGCCCCCAAAAGAAATGAGGTGACTTGACATGAATTGCATTTAGTGTGCCCATGCTAGGTCTCAATGATTATGCCTTCTCCTAGCACTCACACATCGTCCCCTTAATAATTGGATTTAGAGTCATTTTGGGAATGGCTGTCAAGGTCATAGACATGTCGTTTGCATAATACACCTACTTTCCCTTTCAGAGGGTTCAGAGCAGACCCTCCTGTTTGCCACAGCTCACTCCGAGGTCCTGCCCCATGATCTCCCTGGTGAAATACCTCAGTGCTTTGACAAGTCTCTGCCTGAACCTGTAGAACAGAACTAATTTAAAATCGCCAGGGAGTTGTCTTATAAACTCTTCATCCCTTTCAAGTTTAAATTCATTTTCTCCAATGTTCATTCAAATATTTTTTCGTCAGAAATTCGTTCTATTTAGAGAAGAGTAAAATCAATGATAGTAAAACTCACTTTTTTGAAAGAGAACAATTATAAATCTGATATAATCTGTTGATTCATTGAGGCCTGGTGATGTACTCAATTATGACACCTTATGCTCTGCTTCCACATGAGACATTGCTGATAAGTGTCCCCTTATTACTTAGCTCTAACTCACCCATTAGGTCCATGCTGGGGCATATTCAATGTTTAATGATATTTTTTTTATAAGACCAAAAACAATGAGTATGTATAAATTTCAAGTCAAACTTCTAAAATCCAGTTCCAAATAGCTAGAAACAAGTCTTAGAAATATTTTTGGTAGGACAATGTCTCAGAGTCAACCTTCTTTTAATTGTTGAAATTTGTTTCATTTTATTTCTAAGTTATTTTGCAGTACCTCACATTGTAACCTCCAAGAGTCCGCCTTGAAAATAGGCAGGCAATTTTAACTCTATTAACTAGCATATTTCATCAACAAGCAAAGCAAGGCCTTATCATATGGGGAAAATTAAATAAAATAAAAAAAGAACTTTATTTAAAATTATTTTAAAAAAGCTCCTTTTCTATTTGTAACTCTCATTCTTAGATTTTCTTTACTGTATACCATAGATTTTTTTTTCCTTTTACTTACTCCTATGCTTCATGCATATGGTTCCTATTTTCTTGTACAATGCCCTAAAATATTTCAGAATGCACCATATTATTTGGTAAATAGACAGACTAGTTTCACACACACATTTTGTTTGTTTGCTTCATCATATCCATGTGGAGTGATAATGAGGGTCTAGTTTCCATTCACAGAAGTTCCAGATATTAAATTATCTCCCAATAGCAACTTAAAAGAGTGATGGGCAGTGATAGTAACAGCAACTGCTCCCTCCTGCCCTACTCCCCCTACCCCCAGCAGTAAAAGTTGTTGTAGGACATTTTTTTTATATTAAGTTAGATACCTAAATTTATATATTTTAAATGCCATTGATTCTTTAAAAAAATGAATATTTAAAATGTAGCTAATTTTTATACAATGAATGAACCTATTTTGTTTTCTTCTTCTTTTTTTTTTTTTGTAGAGATAGGAAAAGTCTAGCTTGTCATAATTATTTTATGGCTTGTAAAATTAAACCTAAATTTTAAAACTCAACAAAATAAATAGTGTACACGAAAGATATTAAGCTTTTCAAACAGTCTGATCCACCTTCAATAAATACATTAAAAGTTAAGCAAGCAAGACATATATTAAGCTTATATGTTAATTATAACTTGCAGGCTCATAACCATCTACAAAGTCAAACATTGTTGACAAAGCAAACATGAAAACTAAACAGAAATATAATATATGGCATTTGAAGATCTGTGAGGGATAATGGAATTAAAAGGCTTTTTTCTCATTAATAATTAGCAGTAACATCTGTCCATTTGTCTTTTCTACATTTTTAAACGAGGCATGCAAAACTCTGTGATTTATCCAGTATGATTTTAGTTAACAGTTTAAAAATACCAACCAAATTACAGATTACTTGTCATTGAACTATAAAGCAAGATATTTACAATATCCCCAGAGATGGAATTTAAAATATAGATAAGAACTGGATGCTACGTCACTGAAATTTGCTAGGTAAAATTTGTTTAGACCGAAGCAGGAAAAATGGGAAACTCAACATTTTGTGGGGATAAGAAATTCTGCCCTTAAGTCATTTCTATTATGTTGTATTCCAAAACTCTTTGAGGAAGAGCATGGTACCATCTTTTTTTTTTTTTTTTATTAAATTTATTGGGGTGACAATTGTTAGTAAAATTACATAGATTTCAGGTGTACAATTCTGTATTACATCATCTATAAATCCCATTGTGTGTTCATCACCCAGAGTCAGTTCTCCTTCCATCACCATATATTCGATCCCCCTTACCCTCATCTCCCACCCCCCACCCCCCGCCCCCCTTGTGATATATAAACCAAAAACAACAAAAGAACAAGACAAACAAATGAGAAACAGAAACTCATAGACACAGACAATAGTTTAGTGGTTGCCAGAGGGTAAGGGGTACCATCTTTATAACATAAATAATGACCAATTGTTTATGGCTTAGTTTGTTTCATCTGAAAAAATATATTCTCATAGATAATAAGTTATAAAATAAAATAAAAAATTATGTGATTCATTTGGAAGCAAGTGAGCTTAATATGACTTCTAGAATTCAAAAGTGTTCACTGAATGGGATAAGTGGTGTAATGGTATAAATAGAGTACGGTGACTGTAACTCTCAGGAACGTCATTTTTATAGCTATAAATGTAAAAGCTGTGGGTTTCCAATATAACCAACAATAAATTATGTAAAGTGTATAACCTATCATCTTTATCCAGAGCCACTTTATGCCATCTTAGCACACATCTTTATCAACCAGTTATATTTCAAAAAACCAGAAGGATGACCAAAATCAAAAGGCTGTTCAAAGGAGTACTAATTGATCTTAGAAGTGATCACTTCTAAATTATGAACAGACATAGAAACAAAATAAACACAGATGAAGTGTTTTGTTATAATTTATGATGGAATAAAATAATATTGTTGAATGTAACACATAACGAGTTAAGAATGAGTCATCAAAAAAGTTTTTGTTCGATATCCACGTATAAAAAAGTAGAGGGTATTATTGTATTAGTATCCTTAGAGATGTCATAACAAATCACCACCAACGAAGTGGCTTTAAACAACAGAAATTTAATCTCTCACAATTCTAGAAGGCTGAAATCCTTGTGTCATTAGGTTTAGTTCCTTCTGGAGGCCCTGAGGGAGAATGTGTTCTATGCCTCTCCTAGTTTCTGGTGCTCACTGGCAGTCCTTGGCATTCCTTGCCCTGTAGATGTATTATTGCAGTCTCTGCCTTTGTCTTCACATGACACTCTCCCCTGTGTGTCTGTAGACAAATTTTCCTTTTCTTATATGAACACCAGTCTTTGGATTTAGATTAGGGCCCACCCTAGTCCAATATGACCTCATCATAACTTGCTCGCATCTGTAAAGACTCTGTAAGTAAGGTCATATTCACAGCTTCTGGGTGGTGTCAATGAATTTTGGAAGCACACAATTCAACTCAGCATGGGTATATTTAAAAAAGCTCCTTATAGAAAAAAACCTCCTCAGTTTTGGTCTTGGCAATTAATTTTTGCCTATGACTCCAAACGCACAAGCAACAAAAGCAAAAATCAACAAGTGGGATTTTATCAAACTAGGAAGGTTCTGCACAGAAAAAGAAACAATCAGCAAAATGAGAAGGCAAATTACAGAATGGCAGAAAAAATTTACAAATCAATTACCAGATAAGGAGTTAGTGTCCAAAATATATAAAGAACTCATACAACTCAACAGATATTTTTCCAAAGAAGATATCCAAGTGGCCAACTGGTACATAAAAAGATGCTCAATGTCAGTAATCATCAGAGAAATGCAAATCAAAGCTGCAATGAGATGTCACTTCATACCTGTAAACATAGCTATCATCAAGGACACAAATGATAAAAACTGTTGGTGAGTATGTGGAGAAAATGGGAACCTTGTGCACTGTGAGTGGGATAATAAACTAGTTGAGCCATTATGGAGAACAGTATGGACGTTCCTCAAAACATTAGAAATAGAACCAACATGTAACTAAGCAACCCTATGTCTGGGTATATATCCACAGGAAATGAAAGTAGGTTATGAGGGAGACATATGCACTCTTACGTTTATTTCAGCATTATTCATAATAGCCAAGACATACGAACAACCTAAGTGTCTGTAAATAGATAAATGCATAAAAAATTGAGACATACACACAAAATGGAATACTATTCAGCAATGGGGAAAAAATCTATTTGCAACAAAATGAATAGACCTTGAGGACATTGTGCTAAGTGAGATGTCAAAGAAAAACAAATACTGTATGATATCTCTTATATGTGGAATCTAAAGGAGAAGGAGAAGGAAAAGGGGAAGGGGAAGGGGAAGGAGAGGGGGAAGAGGAGGAGGATGAGCAGGAGGAGGAGGAGGAGGAGGAAGAAGAAGAAGAAGAAGAAGAAGAAGAAGAAGAAGAAGAAGAAGAAGAAGAAGAAGAAGGGGAGGAGGAGGAGGAGGAGGAAGAGGAAAGATGTTTAAGGGTCCATTTTTTTTTTTTTTAAGATTTTATTGGGGAAGGGGAACAGTGTGTACTTCCAGGACTTTTTTTTTCCAAGTCAAGTTGTTGTCCTTTCAATCTTAGTTGTGGAGCGTGCTGTTCAGCTTCAAGTTGTTGTCCTTTCAGTCTTAGTTGTGGAGGGCGCAGCTCAGATCCAGGTCCAGTTGCCGTTTTCTAGTTGCAGGGGGCTCAACCCACCATCCCTTGCAGGAGTCGAACCGTCAACCTTGTGTTTGAGAGGACGCACTCCAACCAACTGAGCCATCCGGGAGCTCAGCGGCAGCTCAGCTCAAGGTGCCGTGTTCAATTTTTAGTTGCAGGGGGCGCTGCCCACCATCCCTTGCAGGACTCGAGGAATTGAACTGGCAACCTTGTGGTTGAGAGCCTACTGGCCCATGTGGGAATCGAACTGGCAGCCTTCGGAGTTAGGAGCACAGAGCTCTAACCACCTGAGCCACCGGGCCGGCCCCAAGGGTCCATTTTTGAAAGTCCAAATAAATGAGTCCTGAAGACCTAATACATGCTACAGCAATTACAGATAAAACTGTATCATAAACATTTAACTTGCTAAGTGACTACTAAGATTTAATTGTTCCTAACTTTAGAATAAATGTTAATTTTGTGACAAGATAGAGAGGTATTAACTAATGCTACAATTGCAATCATACTGCAATATAAATTTGTCAAATCAGTTTGTTTTATACCTTAAACTTACAGATAATGTTGTATGTCAAATGTTTCTCCACAAACTGTCTGCTTTGTTGAGAACAGTGATCACAAACGTACGTTGACCAAAAAGCATAAAAACTTTGAGATCACTGTTAAAACAATGTTTGAAACTTCAATTTGAAACCACCTTCTAAATCAGTTTATTATCTTAAAATAAATGCAGTATATTTATAAATTAATATAGTAATTTCTTAAGTGAGTGACCCATTTTGCTTGTTCAAGTGACTTTTGTCTAATAAGAGTTATTTATCATTCTTAAATGGAAGAAATGATTGTCACAACTGAAAAAAATCTAAAAGTACAGTCTAACAAAAGTTACAGGAAAGCAAAAAAAATCCTGAAGCACCTGTAAATAAAAGTATCACAAGAATATTGAAAATGGGGTTTAAATACATTATTTTGGTCGACATAGAGTGGCATGATTTCCTATCTCATAATTATAAGTGTCGTTGCATTTATAATTTCTCCTCAACACTACAAAATACAAATACGAGAACACTTTTGAGTCCTACATTTGTCTTTTTATATTACATTAGTCTTAAGTAGAGTCAACAAATGTGTTCTAAACATTTTGAAGTTAATTTTATATTATTGAAATCAATAAATAATTATGCTAGTACATAAAAATAGTTAAATGAAATATTAAATCAATATAAGTAACTTAAACTTTCTGCTAGTTTAGGTTATTTACTCAAATATTCTGATATGAATTGACTACGTTCTAATAAGAATTGACTACAAACAAGAATTGACTACACTCTAATAAAACAATAAAACAGCCTTCTATGCTCTTCATGGATATTTTTAATAGAGCAAAATTATTAGGATTGCCTTTGGTTTTGATTGCATATTTCTCATAACTAGTATGATATTGAAGATATATAATATATATGTTGCACACACACATTAAGAATAGATGAAAAATTATACCTGCATATTGCTTGAATTCTAATCTGAGCTCTGTAGTTAGCTGGGAGAATATCGTTGAGCTTCTTAATTTGTTTCCTCAGTTTCATTTGCTATAAAATGAGTATAGAAGTCCTCTCATGGGCTTGCGTTGAGTCTCAAATGAGATAATGTATGTCAAAGTGTTCAATTCAACCTGGAAAATACTAAGTGATTAAGAACATTGCCTGTTCTTACCTGTTCTGATTCTTATCTATGTAGCAGAGGAGCTTTGTCTCCTACACAAATAGACAAGAGCAGAGTCAAACCCTGCACTACTTACATCTTTGTAGACACACATCTTTGTGGAATATATATATATATATATATATATATATATATATATATATATATATATACACACACACACACACACACACACACATATATATATAGGGTGCCCAAAAAATGTATACATATGACTTGTAGTCATCTTTTGTTATTGGTATATATTGAGTATTACAATTTTAATACAGATTTTTCCTTTCTTAAAATGTGTATACTTTCTTTGGCACCCGTTGTATATGGAGAGAGAAAGAGAGGAAGAGAGAGAGAAAGAGAAAGTAACGATGAGTAAACAAAGCAAAAAAATGCATAGTATTTGGAAAATTACTGTGCACTGGAGAAAGGGAACTTTGGTACATGCTGTTCACTCTACCTGGAACACTTTTCGTTGTACATTTGTATGGCATGCTCCCTTTCTTCTTTAAGGTCTCTGCTAAATATCACCACTTCAGAAATGCATTCATGGATAATCCTATCCACTGCTACTCTCCCCTTATCTTGCCTTATTATTTTTCCGATTAATTATGGCTTTATTTATTTATTTATTTTATATTTTTCCCACTGCTATATGAATCTTGACAACAGTGACTTGTTTATTGTTCAATGTCATGACTCCAATGAATAGATCATCTTTTACAAAGCAGACACCATATCAACATTAATGGAATGAATGGGCGAATATATGTTATTTGAAAGAAGTATATTATAGTTTGTGTTTAGTCAAAGTCAATAGTTCCAGCTAAGGCAAGTCTTCTGGACAATGTATATATCACATAGAGTTGCACGTGAGCATGGCTAACATGCGTTATTGTATTTAATCCTCCCAAGTCCTCAATGAAGTAGACAATGTTTAGATTCCCATCTGCCAATAACAAAGTGAGGCTTAGAGAGGTTCAATGACTTGACCAAAAACAGAGCCAGGGTAAGTACTTGTGTCCGATTTCACTGATAAAAAGATCCAGACATGAGCAATAGTACAAATCTACCCCTATACCTTGAAAAGCAATTCGAGCTCAACATCTTTCCATCATGGCTGAATTGCACCATTTGCATGTACAAATACAAAAACATAAAGTACATTTAACATCCTCACTCACTCATGCCAGATCAAAGAATCACGTGCATTAGATAATTAGTAACTAAATAAAGTTCTTTAAATCCTCTAGGTATGTGTTTTTAGATAGAAATTAGGAAAACCATTGTTAAATTGCTGGTTCACTTGCCTGAACAGTCGATTTCTGCTATTAATAACCAGTGTCGCAGGTATTGAAAGCCTTTAAGAATAAATTAATATTGTTCTTGTGTCATCATCGGGCTTCAGACCACATAGCACTACATCACAGATTTTCAATAAGGTGGTAATTATGGACCAAATTACAATGACAGTTTACTCAGTAGTGATGTATTTTCATAATGCCTGTGCTCACTGAAAATTGTTTCAAGCTCCATTTTTTTAAGTTAGGGCTGAGAAATAGGAAATTATGGGTTGGAGTAAAAGGCCTATTAAAATTTTGTGATAATAATCAGCCTTGTTCCTATTTAAGGCACAGAGCTTTTCAATATTCAAAATACTATTACCCAAGAGAATCTGATTATCTTCTTGGCATCTTTTGAATTAAGTATGGGTGTTTATTTCTGACTCTCTTTATGAAATGTGACTTGTGAAATGCAATTATCTAATCCATCATCAGAATGTATATAATATGTATGTATTATTACTCACTAGACCAGTGTATAATTTGTCAATTTAAATGATCGCTAGAAGAGTGACACAGGCAAGCCAAAGATTGAAAGAATATCAGCTGTAGTTAGAAGGACACCACAAGCAATTATATTTCCCATGCTTTGAAATTGTTAGACATATGGAAATAGTGAGCAGATTCAAAAAGTATCTGTTGCTCATAATCTCAGTAACAGGCTTTCCTTACCAATTATTAACTTTTCCTTTCCCTGACTTACCATTAATACCTTACACTAACTCAAACTAAGTCCCTTGTTTTAAATCTCACCTTGTAAGCCAATATTGATTACTCACACCTTCCTAAACATTTCCTTTCACTTAGTTCCTTTCACAACTATATTGATTCTTTTCTTAAAGCTGTAAGTACTCCTCTGCCCCCTTTGAAGTCTTGCCCTTGTTTACCAGGTCACTAAATGCTAACGTTCCTCAAGTTTGGGTCTTAGAACTTTTCTTTATTCTATTTACTGTTGTCAAGACCCATGACAAATAAACTTGATTTAAAAAAAAAAAAAAAAGACTCATGATATCAACAACTACCTATAAATACACAGTACGTAAGTGTATATCCCTAGCCCAGAACTCATAACTTCTTACTGATTATCTCTTCTTGGATGACTCATAGGCAATATAAGTTCTATTATTTCAACCATGAAATGTGATATTACTTTCAAATCTCATCAATTTCCAGTGATATTCATCTTATTAAATGGCATCACACTCAATCCTGTCACTTGCCCTTCTCTCCTCTTGCTGGTTCCCCATATTTGATTCACCACCAAATATTGCCAATATTATATCCAACATCTTGACTCTAATGAATTGCTTCCATTTCCTTCACTTATCCTAGCCAACCTCTGTTCTGATTTATTAAAATAGTGTCCAAACTATTAAAGCCACACCTGCACTGTTCCTTCCTGTAAGCTCTTCCCATAATACAACCAACCAATATGATTATTCCAGAACACAGATGTAATAATACCAGTACCTTTGCTTAAATACCTTCAGTGACTTCCCGGTAGGACTTATTCGGGAAAACAGAAAATGCAATAGGTATTTCAAACAGAGAAGATGTAATTGAGAAAACTGGTTTATGGCCATGATTGAAAGCTAGAAGAGCAAACACTTAGATAATTCAGAATCTAATGACTATAGGACAAAGCCACTACCTTAAGCACTGAGGAAATAAAAAGAAAATGCTAGTATTACAAGAATTTAAGGACTCAGAGGAGGGATCCTGCTGGGATCTTGATCAAAACTCTGAGACAAAGCTTCTTGCAGCTGGTGCAGACAGTGGCAGTAGAATTTTGGATCTCACTGCCACTGCTGCTGCAATGTTGATGGAAACTAGAAAACAAGAAAATCACATTGCCCGTCTCTGTACCTTTGCATCTCCCTCTAGCCTACGTCCTTAATGGCAGAGTCTAATTGAAAGGTCTCCAAGGACTATGTCTTAGTTTGTTCTGACTGCTATATCAAAAATAGCATCAATTGGGTGCCTTGTAAACAAGAGAAACATATTTCTCAATTCTGGAGACTAGGAACTCCAAGATCAAGTTATGGAAAAATTCAGGGTCTGATAAAAGTATGCTTTCTGGCTTATAGATAACCATCCTCCTGCTGTGTCCTCACCTGGTGGAAGGGGTGAAGGAGCTTGCTGGGGTCTTTTTATTAAGGCACTTATCTCATTTAGCTCCCAAAGTCCCCACCTCCAAATAATACCACCCTGGGGGTTAGGATTTCAACATAAAATATTGGACACTGTCTATAGCATTCTTCTCCTAGACCCTCAAAATCCATCTCCTTCTCAAATGCAAAACACAGTCATTCCATCCCAATAACCCTTAAATTCTTATTCCAGAATCAATTCAGATGTCTAAGCCCCAAGTCTCATCTAAATACTACTTTAATCAGATATAGGTGAGATTCAAAGTATTTTTTTTATCCTGAGGCAAATTTCCTCTTTATTTGTGAACCTGTGAAAACATTCAAATTATGTGCTTCTAAAATAAAATGGTGGGACTAGGATAGAATATACATTCCCATTCTGATAGGGAGAAATAGGGAAGAAGAAAGGAGTGACAGGTTCTAGGAAATTCCAAAACCTAACAGGGCAAATAAATTAAACCTTAGGGGTCAAGAATTATCTTCTCTGGCTCAACGCTCTGCTGTCCAGGCCTAATGAGGCAGCAACATCACCCTCACATCTCAGCAGGATGGCCCCACAGTGGCTCTGTGCCTGGGGCCTTTGCTCCTGGCTCTGCCATGTAGCCCTGTTCCTTCAAATCTGAGTATTGGCAGCCATGTTCCCTTGGTTTGTGCCCTCTGCACACCAGTGGAGATGGCATCATGCAAATGCCACCAAATTTTGCTCTATGCACTCTCCAGAGAGGCAGCAACCATTGCCCATACTATTGTGAGACCCATTGGAATCAAAATGTGGGGCAGCCAAGAAGCATGGCAGCGGAGTGTGGGGAGTAGAGCCTGCAATGCAAGGCAGAACTGGGCAGCACAGGTGCCAATAGCCCCTCCTTTGAAACTGCTTTGTCCCTGTCCCTCCATCACTCCCCTCCAACCCAATCCACCCCAGTAACAGGCTATCTGGGCCTGTGTATGGAGATGATCTCTGAATTGTCTTCAGGGTCTTCCATTGTCTTGTAGACTGGCCTTCTGTTGAGATGGCTAATCCATACTAATCTCTTTATCAAAGGGCCTCTTGGCCACACCCTTGGTGTTCTCTCCTGATCAGTGTTTCTCATTCTTTCCAGTATGGATAGGCTGTGAATTTTCCAAATCTTTAAATTCTGCTTTATTTATTTATTTATTTATTTTTTTAACAATTCAGTCTTTATTTATAGTAAAATGCAAGTAGAAAAAAATAACTTAGACAGGAGGAACTAGTCTGCTCCTTCACTACTTTCCTTAGATAGTTCCTCAGCCAAATATCCAATTTTATAGATTGCAAGTTGTACCTTCTACAAAACACTAGGACATGAACACAATTCAACCAAGTTCCCTGTTACTTTATAAGGATCGCCTTTCTTCCAGTTTCCAAATAACATGTTTACATGTTTCTCATTTCTGTCTGAGACCTCATCACAATGGCCTTTACTACTCATTTTTCTGGTAATATTCTGTTCAAGATTATTTAGGTATTTTGGAAAGAGATAGAATCTTTCTCTCCAGCTACCGTCTTTTCTTCTGAACTCTCACCAGAATCACCTGCCATAGTCCATTCACAGAAATTAGGCTTCTTCTAGCATGCACCTCAAAACTCTTCCATTCTCTAGCCATTATCCAATTCCAAATACTGTTCCATTTTTTTTGTTTAATGGTATTTGTTACAGTAGTTCCCCTCTCTAGGTACCAATTTCTGTCTTAGTCCATCCTGGCTGCTATAATAAAAATATCAGAATGGTTGACTTATAAACAACAGAAATTTATTTCTCTCAGTTTGGAAGATGGGAAGTCCAAGACCAAGATTCCAGTAGATTCAATGCCTGGTGAGGAGCTGCTTTCTTGTTCAAGGATGCCCATCTTTCCCTTAAATCCTCACGTGGTGAGAGGTTGTGAGGGAGCCCTTTGGGATCTCTTTTAAAGAGTGCTAATTCCATTCATGAGACCACTACCCCCAAGATCACTACAATCACCTCCCAAATTTCCTACCTCCAAATAACAGCTCATTGTGGGGTAGGATGTCAACATATGAATATGGCAGAGACACAAATATTCAGTCTACAGCAGATCCTGATGGGAGTCACCGAGGAGCATGGGACTTTTCCCAAGAATAAATAGTAAAAACTGCTTATCCGTGATTCTAAAAAGAAATTTTAGCTGTCTTTTTAAGAGCTAATACTGCACACACACTCACACACAAAAAGAGTGTGATATTTGTAACCTTGACCAAAACCTGTGATTACTGCAGGCACTGCCTCCTCTGCCTCTTTCACCACTGATTTAAGCCTTTCCTTCCCCATGTTAAATTAACTAAGGGTCAAGTTTGGGAACAGTAAGAGTCAGTCATATTTCTTGTCTTGATATATTTTTGAATATAATTAAAAGATCACCTAGTGCCTTCTGATAAAATAAAATTGAAACCAATGCCTAAAACTATGTCTTATTTTATGTTGTCTTGGAACTCAGTTTTCCTTTGCCTGGTTTCCATAAGGAAAATGTAAAATTTCTTTATTGAGGGATAGCGTAATCACTCTAAATTTTTTTGGAGCTGTATTTTGGTGATATATTCTAGTTTTCATTAGCAGAAGCAGTTCTTAATAGGATATAAAAATTAAATTGTTTTCATCTAAAATTTATCTTGATATCATGAAAACTTAATTGGAAAAAAATGTAACTAGGATAAAAGGCAAATTTATGCTAGAAGATGATATTAATAACATTTTTCTCATTAAGAAGTCAGGAAAAATGTCATAATTATGTAATATTAAAACCAATTTAAAGATGTTCCCTTTAGTTATACTGCCAAACTACAAAAAGAGTAATTAATTGTACTCAAAGCATAAAGGGTCAGTAGAAAGATTTGTCAAAAGGAGGTTTATATCTTAAGTACTCAATCGGAATTTTAACAAAGAAAAAGCATTTGGAGTAGAGTATGTGAAAAAAATTAATGAAGAATTACAACTGGGACTTATGAAAAATAGAGAACTCTATGTGGATTTAGCGTGAAAAAAATCATTTGTTCTGAAACACTGATTTAAGGATTTTAAGATTTAAACTATTCACTTTCTCGGGTATATTAAGATTATTTTATAAGAACATTAAATTTGTTCGAGCCATTAAGGAATCATTTGCCAAACAATTTTTCAATATGGTCCCCCACATAGGTTTTTCCTTTGATTCTGCAAATTAGAAATCTTTTATTTCTTTCATTATAAGTGAAAATATGTTCGTCTTCATTCACATCAATTTTTTAAAATATTAAAGCTACTAAAGCAATGATTATCTTAATTTTTAAGACATGGCTTTATGATTCATAGCTCCCACAGTCAGTTAAGCATTGCCTGTCATAGTTACTTATATTGATAACATTATATTTATTATGATGATGATTTTTAAAAATTGATAAGCAGTTTAAAACTGTACTATTTGCTCTGGTTCATGTTTTAGAAGCCTACTTAAATATTTTAATTTTTAAAAATAAGATTTTAGAAGAAATTATTAAAATTACTTTCTTTTATGAATATATAAATGTAAATCCGATATAAAGCAATAAATTAAACAAGATTTCAATAGATTTAATGGTTTGGTAACATGTAAAACTTTGGGACACCCATAATCTAAGTACGGGATGGACTCAGATAACATGATTTAATATAAGGAGTTATTATTTTTTTATTTCCAATGTGAAAAATCAATTATTTTATATTTTGATATTTATGCTATTGTAGTATCTTTTGTATAATTTCTTATTAGTAGATGATACTCAATTTGCATTTAAAAATTTGTGAGACTGATTCTCAGTAAGTATGATACATCTGCAGACTCTCTGCTAACAGTATGACTAACAGTATGGCAAGCAATCACATGATACATTTTATACATCTGGCATCTTTTATAATCTAAAGTGCTGCAAAAAGTAAAATGTATTTATTTATACTCCATAATGAAAGGGAAGTGTCTGAATGTCAACGAGTACACATAAAAGATTACTATCTGATTTGCCAGGCCTGTGTTGTCGACATTAGCAGCTAATTCTTATGACTTACTGATGTTCTCATCATCTGGCCAGTGGATCGCATCACTGTAGTGATTAGCACCCTGCTTCTTCTGCATATCATAGTTAGTGTGTCATGAAAGAGTTTAGTTGAGGACGTAGAAAAGGATGAGATTCATTTATATTCCATAGCTAAACAGAATAATCTAGATCTAAAGGATAATGTTCAACAGGTTATGGTCTCAACAGGGTACATAGGAAGCTATTGTTTCTCAGGTATTTCTTTGGAGGAATTACAATGATCTGTTCATTTGGGAAGATGAAAATTTAACATGCTCCCAAGCTACAAAAAAAAAGCAACAACAACAAAAAATCACATCATTTCTAAGAGTGGAATTGATTTTAGTCAGGCAGAGGAAAATCATTTTCAAAAGATTTACCACTTTAAAATCAGTTTTACATATTATTATTTTTATTATTTTTAATGATTGATAGTTATAGCCGAAAATATTTTACTTAAAAATGCCTTAATTTTCACCTAATAAATGCTAAGTACTTAAATATAATAGCACATATAGTGAATATTATATTTTCATTGTCCTTTTGGTTTTTAACTCCAATTTACAATGCAGTAATAATGTCAAATCTTCAAATACCATTTTCACCTGGATTACATTTAAGCATTCTTTAAAAGAGAATACGCCATATAAAGATTTATAAGCCCTTCGGTAATTTTAATAAGCAAGGTTTACTTTGTTATAATCATAAAATCTCTTAATGTACTTGATATTGGAAAGAACTCAGTTTTTGCACAAGTCTAGTATTCCTATTAGTCAAGTAATTTTGACATCAAATAGCCTCTACTAAGAAAGTCATTTAATCTGGGAATAAAATAGCTGTCCAACAGTTTAGCCATTTCTACTGGCAGTAGAATTGTGTCTGATTGTCAGCCAAGTGATTGCATGTCTCCACGCCCTGAGGTTCTAGGGATGTGACACATCAGAAACCAAAAAGTACACCCAGAAAATATTTCCCTTTTACCTATTTGCTTCTGACTATCTATAAAATAATGAAAATTACATTTGCCTTCTCTCCATAGTACTCAGGCACTAGGCTACCAAACAAGAGTTGCTGGAGCAGGAAGTAACTTTATTGGCTGATACTAATTATATCCCTAAAAACTTGAGGGTTTGTGTACCTATAGGACGTTACATGGAAATTGTCTTTGTCCTATAAGTTTGAAATTTAAGCCAAAGCTGATCCTGGCAGTCATGAGAAATACACACAAATCATTAATACAAATATTGTGCAAAAACAGTAAATTAATATAAAACATTAAGTGGAGGAAAATGCAAGTATTTTTTATGGATTAGTGATAAGTGCCACTATACAAAATTGAAAGCAGTGGACATGAACTGTATAACTACAGTTGGTATTGTTCTTTTCAAGAGTATTCAGTTATACTACTCAACACTCTGATTTCCCTGGAGACCTTTTTAATATCAACCCTAGGGCACACCTCAGACCTGGAATCATCGGGTCTCTGAATCTGTCTGGGGAGACAGCTTGTGATTGCACAAAAACAATCCTGCATCATTTCGTGTGAAACTTTAAGGTAGTTAATCTCCTCTGGAATTTAAAACATGAACACATTTGTCAAAGCTCTATACATTGTAGAAACTCTCACAGTATCTCCTGGTATTTACTCAAACCAGGATATGATCTCAGTTATCACCGTAACCACACACACTTTACCATGGAAATAATGTTTTTAGATACTCACTTTAATAAAAAATGTTTGTCCTATATCCAATGGTAAATCAGTGCAATTTTAATAGGCCCTTTTTAAAACATGTTTTTCTGTTTGACACAACCTTAGCCTATGAAATCCCGTATTGATGATAGCATCCAAATTTCTTCAGTGATCCAAGCTAGAATCTTTAAAGTGGCCAGTGAGTCAATCAAAATATATTTATTGAAGTGTGCTATATGTTAGGGTTTCCTAACAGTGTACATATAGTGAAAGTGATCAATAGTCATACTATTGTGTTTCGGGCTCACCTCCCTGGGATTTATATTCTATTTTCTCCTTAATTCCTAAGGACTGACACTGAGCCTGACTTTTTAACTCCTTTCTGACTAAAGTCATCAGACAGAATAGCTGATAACCTCAAGGTAACATGAACACACTGGTCAGAAAAACTAGACCTTTCAAAATAAAAACAAAAAACTATACAACATATATGACCTGAAGCAAACTCACTGAAAGAAGGAAGAAGTATTTAAAATATGCCAAAACATATACAAAGCATTAAGGAAAATAACAACAGTATGAAATAATACAAGATATGGTAATAAAGGACTAAGTGAAACTTGACTGGTCAATAAGATGGAGGGCTAGGAGGTGTCAATCACCAATCTCCCACAGAAAAACAGTAAATAACTACAAACTGATTTAAAAAAAAAATTAGCTCTGGAGTACAACAAAGCAGCAGCCGAAACCTTGTAAGCTCAAAACTAGGGACGGCCTCATAGAAAAGCGAAGAAAGCATTTTACCTATGTCACCCCATCCCCCAGTTAAGAGCACTCGTCACCAACAGAGATCCCCTCAGAGGAATTTCACTCCAGGGGGAAAAGGAGAACAGAAGAACCCTAGCAAGTCTCATTGTAGTGAATGTTTGCAGCCTCCGTACCCCAAGACTCCCACAGTCATCGGCAGTCCTAATGACAGCAGACTGAGCAGCCTGGAGGACCCACTGCCGCATCTCCCTGCCAAGGATGAAGCTGTCACTGTAGTGAGACCTGCCCCTCAGGCTCCTAGTAACTGCTCTGTCCCATCTTTGGGAATCAGGAAGCCACAGCACCTTGTCATCTACAAGACTAAAGCTGTGGCTCTAAGCCCCGCCCCTGGGTCCCAGGTTGCAGCTTTAATCCATCTAGTGGACAGATAACCTGAGGTTTGAGGCCAGGTAGTGAAACTCCAGTGACCACACTCTTAACACCATTTTACTACGTTGCCGTTCTATTGATCCTAATTTAAATGATGGATGAAATGATGTGGTATGCATGTTTAAAGATTTTAAGCCCTCATAATTTTTCTAAAAAACACAAGTGGCCTATTACTCAGTAGATGGAAACATTCTTTTTTACTGTATTCTACACATGAAATTTTGTATTTGTGGGCATAATTATGATTTTCCTATATGGGCATATGGTAATTATTTAAAAAATATATCGTTAGAGGTCATCACATTACAAAAGTTGCACAGGTCCAGTCAAACCTATTTGGAAGGAGAGAAAAAGTTTTTAGTGCAAATAAATTAAAATTCACATATTTTGAATGTCTATTATGTACAAGACATGTGACTGTTACAAAAAAAAGCATCATATACAACTTATGTGTCTTCAAGGAGCAGGCAGCATAGTGGTAGACTAAATGAGAATGCAGGTAATGATCGTGAGAATATGATGAGTGCAATTAAGGTGTACAAGCACAGCCATCATTGAAATGAGGGAAAGATCAAACTCAAGTGAAGGGATCAGAAAATGCCCTGAAGGGAAGATCGTTTCTAATGTCAACTTCAAGAAAGGAGTAGAATTTCAACAAACTTAAAATAATAGAAATATTCATCTAGAAATCAGGAAAAGTATGAGGTGGGACAAGAGACCAAGACATTAAGGGATAATACAGCAAGGCATACTAACAAAATTATAGGACTTGTACCCAGGCAAAAATTAGACCCCCGCAGGTCTTTGTGTTGTTTGGGGTAAGAGCATAGAAAGTAGAATAGGAGAGATATTTCTGAATTAAAATAATTCTGATTTATAGATTAAGTCTAGGAAGAGAGACACATCAGGGGCAACTTTAAGACATCAATGATTAGAGCTCAATGAAGATATTACAATTAATAAGAACATGGAAATCAAAGTCAAGGATGGGGAGAAAGTTTGCCTGTGGACATAATGAATGTGAAACCCTGATGAGGATGTGGCAATAGGAACTCTCATTCATTGTTGGTGAGAATGCAAAATGGTACAGCTACTTTGGAAGGCAGTTTTGGGGTTTCTTGTAAAACTAGCATACTTTTACCATGAGACCCTGCAATTATTCTCTCTGGTATTTACCTGAAGGAACTGAAAACTCATGTCCACACAAAAACGTGGACATCTATGTTTATAGCAGCTGTATTTACAAGTGCTAAAACTTGGAAACAACCAAATGTCCTTCACTTTGTGAACAGATAAACTACAATACATCCAGACAATAGAATGTTACTCAGAATATTGCAAACCATGAAAAGACACAAAGGAACCCTGAATATATATTACTAAATGGAAAAAGCCAGTCTGAAAAGACTACATGCTGTATGATTCCAACTACATCACATTCCGGAAAAGGCAAAACTATGGGGCAATGAAAAGATCAGTGCTTTCCAGGGCTTGAGGGTGAAATAACTATACAGGGCTCAGAGGATTTTTAGGGCAGTGAACATAATCTGTATGATGCCATAATGATGGATACCTGTTATCATATATTTGTCCAAACCCAAAGAATGTATAGCACCAAGAATGATTCATAAACTATGGAGTTTGGGTGATTATGATGTGCCAATCAATGTATTTTAATAATTACCAAAGATAGATGCAGCTAATGAGAATCAAAGGAAAATAATTTGGCTCTAGTAAAGTATTGGATTATTCTGTTTCATTTCTTTTTGCAACAACCTCAAAAAGTTATTCGTTTTTGAATAAATTAGTCTCCATATGTTATATACTATTTATTGTTTATATTATGCATATTTAAAATCCAACTGTATTGATTTTGTTTTTTGTTAAATAATTATCCAAAATATTGTGAAATTCTTATGATCATTATTTTAAAACTACTAATTCTTCTGTTTTCTTGAAATAGCACAAAAACATATTATCAAGTTCTATTATATGTGTATTTTAATCGAAGCCAGTCAAAGAGAACTTTGTTAAATAAAAATATATAAAAATCATACAAAATTAAGACGAGAGTTCCCAAGAGTAAGATATGCTGAAGATTTGTTTGCATTAATTGACATGCGGTAGCTTTACCTTGTGAAGATTTTTTTCAAATCCATTTTTACAACAATCTTAAAAATATTCCCAAATCAAAACATGCTGTCTCAATAGCCTGCATTTCTACAAAAAAGATGAGGAGAAGGTCCCTAAAAAACATACACTTCTAGCTGGAACATTAAAGATAAGCAGACAGAGATAACAGACATGGCTCCATTGCCAGAACAAAAATTGCAATGAATATCTCTTGAGCTTATTCCAGGTACTAAGCATTTAATATTAAGCCAAAAGGACTAAGATCATAAGGTTTATTATGCCACTTATTTCTAATTAATCATGCAAACACATGAACCAAAAGTCTTTCAAATTTAACACAGACCTAAAAGTAATCCATCATTCTTTTAAGTCTTATAATTGAGTTAGAAATTAATTTCAAAATAAATCAAAGGACTATGCAATAATTTTTTATAGCCTTCCCATATTTGAAATGCAAAGAAATTGTTTTAAACATTGGAAGTAAATAGAGAAATAGGCAAAATCTAAATCCAAAGTATAAAATACAAAATATATCTGGCAAAATGTAAATTTATGCCAAGATAGAAATGAAGCAGAAAATTACATAGTCTCAGATCTCAGAATGATAGCGATTGCCCTAAAAACATGTGTTAGCACCCTGAAAGTCACTTTCAATAATGTTCTGATTAGAATGAACAGAGTTTGGCAATGAGAGAAGTGGGTACTATATCTGTAGAGACCAAATATGCTATAACAGAATGGGAATGGGGTAGAATTAGAAGTAGAAGTCACACTGACACATTATTTCTTTTTGTTGTTTTTTTACATTATAGCTTGCTATCCAAAGAAAGACCTTTACTATTGTGAAAGACTATGTTGGATATCTCCTCACACCTGTATATTAAAGAAGGAAAGATACCAAATATTGGTCCTCAGAACCAATGGTAATCAGAACCATTATACACTGCTGAAGGAAATGTATATAATTTTAAATCTTATGTAATGCAATTACTCAATACATACTCATTTTTGGCTCTTTCTATTAGTATGATTGTGAGTATCATCCACATAGCCACATGAAATTTCTATAGTTTAGTCTTGTAAGAATACCATTTTGGGTAGAATTCTAAGTAAAAATAATTTTGCTGAGAATATTGATGCATTGTTTACTTATTTCCAATTACAGAAGTAAGAAATCTAACACAACCTGATCTTCAAGCCTTTAAATTTATTATGTATGTTTTCCCTCTAAATATTTGAAAGGTATTTTTTCTGTGGTCCTCAATTTATTCAGAATACACTAAAGTTATGAGTCATATGTTCTTTATAAGTTTGGTTTTTAGGATGCCCTGTCCTTTTGTTGCTGTTGTTGTTGACCTTCATCATTGTATTCTTGCACCATTCATATCTGTAATGATTTTATCTGCTAGTGATTGTTAGAATCAGTTTTAAAATATATATTATCTGAATAGATGCTCTTCAAACAGTGCAAATAAGTGTTACTCAACTCTAAATATGTATTTAAATCACATGTGAGTTTAAATACACCACACACACACACACACACACACACACACATGCGTGCGCTATGGCTTTACCTCTGGGGATTTAAGTTATTTGGTATTAGGCCCCAGAAGAACTTGGTTTTCTACAGAGATTGGTAAAGATTTGGAATAGTCACCAAGGAGATTACAAACTAAGGATAAACAAATGTAAAGTGAGAGTGATAAAAGCTTAGACTTGGGCTTGTTTGGGAAAAGGGGAGACACATTTGTTTTGCTCCCTCTATGCATTGTAGTAGCTTATCAATCCTGTTAGAACAGGGAACCAGCGGTCCCTCAACCATCACCATCATGAGCGCTTCATAAGAATCCCGAGTAAAACAACATAAAGATATCAAAACAAAAAACTTGTTATTTCAAAGATCTGTATTCATTTAATTTGTCAAATTTAAATTGAACTCTTCTTCTGTTTTCTCATATAAAACAATTCTCTCGTTATGCTAAGTTAAAGCAATATACAGAATGGTGAGATTCAGATCAATTAGGAAATATAATTCTATGATCCTAGAAGAGAAGGTTATTTTCTTTTGGACTGGACATTATTTTATGTCAAGTGTGATATAATTTCCTCTGGTCAGGCCCTTCTCATGGAAGACAGTTTAGGAGAAAGTTCTCTGAGGTGAGGAAAATGCCTCATTACAAAGTCGTGAGCCTGAACACTGTATTCTAGGAAGAGGAACCAAGGCCAGAGGTGATGAAGGTGATTTCTGGCTTCCAGTTTTAATTTATTTCTGCTCTATGCTGTAATTCCTACCAGAAAAATTTCATTCAACAACAAAACTCAGTGCTGGTCTTGTATTAGTTGTGACTAGAGAATAATGAAAGCGATCTCTGTCAGTATTTGGAGCAGAGTGGATCAGAGAAAAGGCTCAAAGCATCCTTTTAGAAGGGGCTACAGGGTCGTCCAAATGAATGAAATGAAGCTGAAAAACAGTGGTTCAAATAAGAAGTGACATGTGACACACAGATTATAAACAACCTATACTTATCAAGAATTTTCAGAAATTATCTGGTGGGAACTAAGTCTCCTATCATCAATTAGCAGTAGTCAGTTCTACAGTCGATGAGGCCGTGGTGCCTCCAAAAGAAGGAAATCTCAGTTGGCCAAGATTTCAGGATATATTAAAGTAAAAGAACAGCCAAGTTTTGACACCACTGACAATGAACTTCTTCAATACCTTATAATCAATGTTAATACATTGATATACATAATGTCTCCAGAATTTAAGTATATTCCAGTAGTCTTACTCCCTAGTGCTTTGGGGGGACTCATATTCTACTGAGGAAATAGGTTACCATTTTTATAACTACTTAGATATCTAAATTATGACTTAGGCATCCCTCTAGAAATGCACATATGTGAATTCACTATAAAAAACATCTTACTCAATTTGAAGAGAGCTTTGTAACTGTTCTGTAACTGATCATAGTTTTGAGCTACTAAAATTACTAATGATGAAGGGAAAAAAATATGATTCAGTCTGATTTAGGCCGTTTTTTAAATGATTAATTTCATTCACTCCCAAAAAGCATTTGATTCTCAAAAGGAACACACTTGGTAACTTGTTACTAATCCACTATATGAGCAACTCATTTTCTTTTATGTTTCAAATTAGTTTGTGTGATAGATATGGTTGTATTATATATTACCTAAACCTTGGAAAAGGAGTTGCAACTTAGTATGTTATTGAAATGAATACTTCAAATGACCATCTCCTTACGAGAAGCTTTATTATTTTGATGGCAAATCTATTTTTTTTTGCATTTGGAATTATGGAAGTTTCAAAAATGCATTTATTCCAAATATTATTCAAATAACTTTCAGTATTGCTACCCAAAAACATTCTATAGCATTATGCTGAAAGTGTTACACAATCAAGAAATATGAAGGGATATTTCTTAAGAGATGTGCTTTTTTGAACCTGGAGGGAAAAAAATGTATATATATATATATATATATATATATATATATATATATATATATATATATATATATATAAAATAGCAAAACAGAAGGCAGAATGAAGAGACTATCAGACCCTGTACCAACTTTAATATGAGTCCATCTTTATAAGACATCATAATAATGAGTAGCTTGTTTATAAAAGCTATATTGAATAAATGCTATAATATGGGGAGATTTGAGAGCAAAAATTTAGGTGTTAAATAGCATACTTGATGAGATAATTTCAGAAAGTGAAACCATTAAGTCATCTGTTCTATGAATATTTTAAGTGCCTTTTTATGGTGTTGGCCTAGCCCTAGGAACTGGAAGAAACTGTTGAGCAAAACGAGATATGCTCTCAGCCATTATGCCGTGTACAACCTTGCAAAGTACACAGATATTGATCAGGTGTTCAACAGCTACATAAGAAATTCCAAAGGTTGCACAGAAGAAAAGATTCCTGATGGTAGTAATACTTCTAATAGGGAGATCTGACCAAGACTCACATTTGCTCCTTTTTCTCTGATTTTAAGACATTATACATCTTTAACAGGGAAACAGCATTTAGCAGGGAAGCATTTATCTTCCTCCTTCCCTCCCACATTCCCTTACTCTGCTTTACTTTTTTCTCTCTCCACTCTGAATCTAAAAGCCAGCGTACCATTATTCAATCTATTTTAAAGAGGTTCTTGCTTAAACTTTTACGGAAGTGTCATATGACTTTGCTTCATGTTTTATGAGCCACTTCAAAATTAATTTACTTAAATGTATCGTATCTTTCTTCTGCACTGTCCATTTTGTCTTCGATATTTCTTCATTTGAGCTGTGTTTCTGTCTCAGGAACATGAAATAAGTGTGCCTTGGCAAACTTAATTGTACTTGTCAGAAGAAAACTGTAGTGTTGTTACAAAAACTGTGAGAACAAATTAAGTCACAGAGAATGTGATAATTCATTTGGGAAATCATGTTTCACAATTTGTTTCATTTTATGTAGCTTAACATAATTCTAAAAAAAAAAGTTTTACACGCTTTAGAAAATGTATGAACACCATAAAGAATGACAGTTTTGTGAAAAGCTGTCTCTAGCTAAATGATATCTACTTCCAGACTTGAAAACAAACAATACATTAAAGATAGATATAAAATGTATTATTTTTCACTGCTATGGAAACATTTTAGTAATATGATTCCTTTAGAAATTATGTTTAATCTCTCTGCCAAGTAAATTTATGAGAAAATATAGTTAGATGTCTGACACCACCTTTCTCTCACCAATTCTACATCCACATTGATCACTGGGCAGAAAGTAAAGACAGTGAAAGATTAAAAAAAAGGATCACTCAACTTAATGATTAAATCTTTTTAAATTTCAGTGTTTAAAATTACACATTAAGTACTGACAGTACCAGCATAGACACCTGACTGAAAACCAAATACCAGCTTTGAAGGGCATAATAAATTACATATCACAAAAACTCAGTTTTTTGTTATTAAGAGAAAATGTAGCCAAAAACAATATTAAACATGTTCTACGTTTGTTCTGGTTCTATTACTTTTAATGAGCAAAGAAGAGTTAAGGAGGCAGCAAAAAAGAATAGACAGAACATAAATATGGGGACAAAAAAAAACGGGTTAAATTCTGCTTTTACTACTCCCTAACTATACTATAGTCAGTATACTAAAAGCAAGCATACTAAAGCAAGCCACTACACTAAAGCCAGTATAAACCCTCTCTGAAGCTCAGGACAAAAATGAAAATAATAATGGTTATCTTTCCAGGTTATGATGAGGATTTTAAAAAACAATATATTCAAGGTGTCTTAAACAGTACCTGGTACATAGGAAAAGTCAAAAGGATGGATTTTTATTGTTCAATAACGTTATCTAAACAAATCTTAATCAAAATTTGACTGAGTAATTAAATCATTTAACAAAACCAATTATCTAGTATGTATTCCGGTGATACCAGTCATGATCAAAGTAGTAATTCATTTCAAAGGCTTGAAAGTGTTAAGTTAGTAGGCTAACCATTTGTGGAAAATATTGAAATAAAGGATAAGCAAAATATAACATGGGTGTGCAGATCAAATACCAGTTAGGGCAGTAGCTGCAAAAAGTGCTGTTGGAATCCCTACCAAAGAAAACTGCAAGTAGAGTATGTATCTAGGTTCAATGTCATTAATAGATAAATTAGGTTACAACTGGTATATATTAGTATGTCATGAGTATCATTCTGTATTCACCATATATAATAGCTATGTATAAAAATAGCAAGACCGATAGATATTTTTAATAGTGTGGGTTAATGACAAAAAGTGGTTGGTTATTACAATAAGTACAATGAGATGTTGATCTATCTTTGCTTATGTGATATTCTTGTCACTTATTAATAGACTTCAGTATAATCACACAAATTAAATCCAAAAGATTCATCTTCATTCATTTAACATGCCCACATGCTTATACCTTTATATACATACACGATTTGAGTCTACTGCTTTAATCTATTTAATTTAGTCCCTGATAGTAAGAAATCTCATGCTGGGGTGGCCAGTTAGCTCAATTGGTTAGAGCCTTGTGCTAATAAGACCAAGGTTGCTGTTTCAATCCCCTCAAAGCCCACTGGGAGCTGCACCCTCCTTAAAAAAATAAGAAAGAAAATAAAGAAATTTCATGCCTAGCCTAATTTCTATACCTTCATGAAACTTCCAAGGTGACTTAAAAAATAATTTTCTTTTGCTGACCCACCAGTTCCTAACAGGCTAACATTTCCCCACTCATACCCCAAATTTCTTCCTACTGTTTGCAAGGAGACTTAGTTTCTTCCCACATTGAAAATATATTGATTTAAACTTGCTTCATAAGTGTATTTCATTGATTCCCCCAAGATCCTCCAAATTAAGTATAGCTACACTATTTTCACTTATCCAGGAAGTGAAAAAAAAGACTTTCTTTGAACCCCACACCTGAAGGCTCCATTTTCCCACACACAATAATTAATACTTGTGGGAAGCCTCAACTAGAGAGTATGTAAGTCTGGGTGATGCTGCATTTCAGCGCCGATGCTGCATCTCTCCTCCTGTGTTTATTGTGTTTTCATCGATTTGTGGGAACATTGATGCTTGTTATCAACAAATTTGGGCTGAACATCCTGAAGAATTGTTTTTAAATATCTGCAGGCCTTAGGCACCATAACTTTTGAAACCTGTCTCTTTATATCATGTCAAATTAGTATTAAACTTCACAAATACCACACTTTAAACACAGGTTTGCTGAAAATCTTTAAAATCGTTGTTATTGACTAGAATTGTGTTAAATATAAATCATTTTGCTTTGTGATATATGTTTTATCAACTTAATTAAGTTACACTTCATTAGTTGACTTTCATATACTTTATATATTGACTTAAATGTTATTAATTTAAAAACAGCTGTTTAACATTCATAACAAAGAGTATATTTTGTATTATGTTTGTGTGTGGTGTGATGGGTATGTATGTGTGCCTGTGTTTAAGTGTCAAAAAATAATTTTGAATGTTTTCGCAGAGCTTACAAACTTGGGATACTGGGTTTATAATACCCAGTGTTTAAAACCCCCTCTCCACGCCCAGAATTGACACATCACCCTATAAACTACTCTGTAATGACTAAATATACAAGATGGACCCAACTTGGCCCAGTAACTCATATCTTATTTATCTTTTCTAGTATGAACACAAGAACACAATTCTTAATACTTTTCCTCAGCTACCTTTAGTTTTCTCAAAGGCATTTTGCAAAATCATCCATTCCTGCTCTTCCTTCAATATTACTTTCTTTATTTTTAACTTGTTGTAAGTCTTTCTTCTAACAAACTTCCATTTCATTCTGTTTACCTGGAATCCTCTCACTCACCCAAACACTTTATATATAAAATTCCTACGTATTTCTTTTAAAAACGAAGTTACTGTTCTATGATAAAGGTAATATTAAATCCAACTAGAAATTGCAGAATATAAGAAGAAATATTATCTATAGGTCTATTTTAAATAGTTAAAACTTTGGTGTATTCTCTTTATATATTTTTGCATTTAATGTGTATAAACCAACCTGTTACTACTTTTTAAATATATGTACTTTTTTCTGATTATAAAGGTAACAATTGATCATCACAAACATTGGAAAAAATTTCAGTACACTGAATTTTAATGAAAACACCCAGAATTCCCTTACTCACAACTACTGTTAATATTTTTCTAAATGTCCTTATGGTGACTTGTAATGATTTCAACACCTGTATACACTTAAATTTAAAAAAAAACAAAAACACAAAAACAAACAAAAAAACTGTCATTCTGAATTTTGTTAGAAATTTTCTAAGTTCTGGTCTATAAACTAAAAGGCACCAGTTACACCTGAGAGAAATAATACCAAAATGAACAGAGGAAGAATGATTGAATATTATATTCTGGATACTGAATCACCAAAATTATATTTTTCTATTTCACCCTTCAGGCAAGAAATTAAATGTGCCTTGATGTATTTGACTAATTTGACCATAAACCTAATGATAATGAAAAGGGAGCTCCCTATTTCAATGTCCCGTCAGAGTACCCAGTAGTAAGTTAGCAGTTTACCATTGCTTTCCTCATGTTCAGAGTTTCCAATCAGATTTAATTTCTAAGAACAGATAACAAGGGTAACCTGGGGCTATGGCAGCATGTAGACGTTCTGAAAAGGTTGAGCAATATCTAAAACTGAACAAAATGGTCAAAAACAACCATCCCCCAGGGTGTGGAAATTGACCAGAATAATTGATAATCATTTACTCACGAAACATTGCTAATATTTTGGGTAAGAAGATGAGAAGGCTGCAGGGTTATTGCCTGCAACTGCTACTCTCTCCCATACTCCAGCCCATCAGAGTGCAGTTTTATTAGGACAGAGTTTACCATGAGAATCAGCAACATCTGTGCCACAGGTGGTCGACTTGATTTTAAAAACCAGGCAAAAATTCATGCCTGGTGTCATTTTTAAACAAGTAGCAAAAACAGTAAGACATGAATGTGAAAAAATACTGCATTCCTATCCTGAGTTTATAATCCCAGGTCAGGTGGGCTGTGGTTCCGCCAAATATTTAACCAAAGATCCCAGAAATACAAGAACCAGAGGCAGGCTAGATAACCTGTCTAAGTAGCTATTCGTGGCTAGAAAACTTTGTGTATGTATGAGGCAGAACTGAGAGTGCCTGGAGCAAAATAAAAGCCAAGGCAAACATAAGACCTGGGTGAGCTTGGAATATATGCAGAAATACAGAATAATTTTGAAAATCCAGGCTAGAAAATAAAAAGATTTTGCAAAACTGAGAAGCGTTATCATTGATTACCCACAACAAAGGAGACGTTCAGTCAACATGTCTTGGAATGAAAAAGAAATCAGAATCAGGTAAAATAACTCCTAGAAAACACACTATATTATATAAATATCCAGTTTTCAACAGCAGCAATAGAAAGCTAAGAAACATACAAAGAAACACAGAATTATGACCAATAATCAGAATAAAATGTTATCAGTAGAAACAAATAAAGTAGGCTAAAATAGATCTAACCGGAAAACATTTGAATCAATTATTATAAATATGTTCAAGGCGTTGAAGAATCTATTTCTCAGAATTTAAAAATAATGGTAAATATGCACATGGAACAACACTGAGCCTTACAAGTATTCAAACACACAAATTAACACAAAGTACCATATTTTTCTATTAATGAATCAATATATATGACCTTTAAATATAATTTCTAAACGAAGTGTAGTAAATTATATACTCTCATCCTTTCATTCTAACACTGGACAAATATATTTTTTACCACCTACAATGTGCCAACCACTATATTTGTTTCTGAGCAAACAGCAGTGGAGAAAACAAAACTCCCTGCCTTATGGAATTATATTCTAATACACATAAGAAATTGTAAAAATATTGCAATGATTCAGCAAACAAGGAACCTCAAAAGATTAAATAGATCTTACTGAAAAATGAAATATATATTTTGGAACAGAAAATTACAATAGCCAACATGAAAAATTCACAAGATAAACAACAACCAGATTTGAAATGGCAGAAAGTGAAAAAAAGTGCCCAGTAAAAGATGACACAATACCTTTAGTTTCAGGTCCTGCATGTAAACGGCTTGGAAGTCATCACTCCTCTTCTTACAATACGAAATATCTTAGCGAACCCTAAGTTAATGATTTTTCTTGGATTTATCAACGAAGAATTTGTCTGCAGAGCCAACAGCCAAACTGAAATCTCAACAAATACACCACCCCCAACACACACACACACACACACACACACACACACACACACTCCTCAAACCAGTCAAGGTCACAGCCACGGGGCACCTAAGGAGACATGAATAGTAAATATAATGGGTACTCCTGAATGGGACCCTGAAACAGGAAAAGAACATTAGACAAAATTGAACAAAATCTCAAAAATGTATGCAGTTTAGTTAATAATTATAATATATCAATATTGGTTCATTAATTATATTATAATTGGTATATTAATTAATTATAACAAATTTACCCATACTGAAGTAAGATTTAATAATAGTGAAAACTGTACTATCCTCACAATTTTTTTACAAATATAAAACTGTACTAAAATTAAAAGTTTATTAAAAAGAATGAGTCCTATTGAAAGGGCATAAGAATCAATCAGGGAGATCTCCCAATGGCCAAAACTGAAAAAAATTGAGCAAGAAGATGAATAAAATTGTAATGCATTTAAAAATCCATATCTGTATATCTCATTGTGTGTTCACCATATAGATGATGTATTACAGAATTGTACACCTGAAACCTATGTAACTTTACTAACCATTGTCACCCTGATAAACTTTAATTAAAAAATCCATATCTGTATGAATATAAATTAATAATTGAAACAATAATTAAGTATAGAAGATACAGTTTTCTTCACAGAATTCAAATTAATGCATGAAGAAGGAATGCAATAAATTGAAAATTATTATTAGAACAGCACAGTATAATTGTTGCATTGTCAAGATCCAATAATGCGTGCTAAAATTAGTGGGGAAAAGTTTGAAAGGAAACAGGATATTTGCAAAATTTATTGGTATCTCCCCAAAGATATTTATTGATTACTAAGGGGAAATGGTTATTTTACAGTGGGGAAACCTAACAGACATCACACATACAAGTGATTAAGTTTAGCATCATGAGTAATAAGACTTACCAACATCGTGTACTCTCAGATATGATAAATTTAGAGAATCTTCACTTCTGTGGTATTTTTGTAAAAAATAACCTCAATCAAATGTTGAGAAAAATTAGACAAACCCAATTGAGAGACCTCTGTTAAAATAATGACTCTTCAAAAATGTCAATACCATGAAAGACGGGAACATGACTGCTTCTGACCTGGATGTCCAATCCATCAGAGCCTTGGTTCACAGACCTATATTCTAACTATTGACATGGAATCAGAATATCTGTCATTGGATGAATGCAAATGTTACAGCCTTGAGGATAGGGCACCTCAACAAGATATTATCTCAATGCTAACTGCTTTAATAATATATTCCAAAGTTCTGTTTGGCTGTATCAAAGACATGCATTAACTAGAAAGATCAGTGGATTTCATAAAATTGCCTTGAACTGATCCCTTACAAAATCATTTTGTGAGATGATGACATGGATGGTGATGAAGGCAGTCCCATTGTAGGCAGGAAAGGCAAATCCACATCCAGTATAGTTGTCAACCCAGTAAAGACTAATTCTAGACAACTTTAGAGCGGAAAGGTCTGATGTAATCATCTCACCACTAAGTGGCCAATTGGTCTTCTTAAGGCATAGTACCATTCAAGGTCTTATCACCAATCTCTTCCTGAAAGGCTGAACAAGCAGCAGCGTAAGGAACCATACAAAGTCGGTGAAAAGGAAATGCTAGTGAGTCCATTCATAGCTTCTATCACTGACTCTATTCATGAGTCTATCATACAAGCAGTAACTTGCATGCACACTTGGTGTACATTTTTACATTTCTGATAAACTTGCTATCAAAATATTGATATTACTTATTTTAATACAAAATATCTTTCCAAATAAAATATATATTTTTATGGTTTAATATCAGAAATACACTTATTTATGTATGGAAGTTTTCCTTTATTAGATATTGGGTAAAATGTAATCATTGTATTGCACTGATTTATTCCAGGAGGTTCAGGGCTAAATTTAGTCATCAAATATAGTAACTAAGATTTACTTAGGTTTTCTGTACCTTCATACAATTTATTATATGAATGTTGGTTATTTACTAACCTTGTTCTTTCTTTCTTTCTTTTTTTTATTGCATGCATAGAGAAACAGTGAGATATAGAATAAACAGTACTGGAGTGAGTTGAAATATTGGAAACTGAGAGAAGTCTTACTATGTAATAATTATTTACAAGTCTCTCATCTCTGTGAAACCTAGAATAATAAAATATACACAAGGCTCTTTAGAGAATGAAATAGAATAATCCCTTTTATATAAACTATTAAAAATTAAGAGAGTTATGTCCTAAATACAATAGAAATTTAAAACCCTATATGCATTTGAGTTTGCATTGTTATATACAAGTTTATGAAAAAGACATTATATAATTGGTCAAACATGAAAATGACTTACCTTATAAATTGCCAATAAGATAATTTTATGTTAAATATATATTTCAAGATGTTAAAGTTACTAAACATATAATTGTAATATCAGATATAAACAAAACCATATAAATGAAAACAAAAAGTTTATGAATTAATCACCTTCACTTTCCAGTAAAAGGGAGATTTTTGCAAAGACTATGAAAATTATGTCTTTAAGAACTGGCTATTCTAATTTACATTTTTAATTTATACTTTACCTAATAATACTATTGTAATAGTAATCAAATAGCAACTGAAAATAAGTAAATTAATAAATCGGTCAATAGAAAAAAACAAAAATTTAATATAATAGCAAATGTTATTCTTATTATTGGCTAATATGTAATCTAAGATTACATAAAATTATACTTTTCCAATTTCAGTCAAAATCATGTAGCTAAGGATTAGAAAATATAATGTAGATCATTATTGTTTTTATATAGCTAATGAATTGAAATGAAAAATTAATTATACTCAGAAATTATAGTAACAGATTTTCAGAGCTATTTTCAGACTCAGAAACTTTCAGCTTCCAGATAACATTGAACTATGTTACTCTTTAAAAATGTAATGCACTCTGCATTTCAACAAACTGCATGTTTTTAAAAATAACTAAACAATATAAGTTGAACACTGAGCAACTTGTGACTAGAAATATTTATTTAGAAGTGGTGTGTAAGCTTATGAGTTGTATCCAAAGGATATAAAAGTGCTGTGAATTTAAAAAGAAAAAAAAAACATTTTGAACTATGCGTGAATTATTTTATGAGGGTTAACAAATACAGAGTTAAAAAAAAAAATATTCAACACAGCACCAATAGTCTACCCAGCACCAGTTTCACTGTGTTCTATGGAAACTAGCAGTGACGTATTGGGTTTTATTATTTTGAATATAACTGTGGTAGTAGCTAAGTATGGCAAATATGATAGGAATTATTGTCCAAAAGCCATTCAGTCTTAGCTTCTGAGCATGATCACATCAGCATGTTTACAAAAAATTTCAGTTTTGAAGATACAATAATTAATGAAATGAACTATCAAGTTGAAAATTACATTACTTTCTCAGAAGTATATTTTAACAAATAGGATCTCAGAACCATCAGAGCGATAAATTGCCTTAGATAATTTTAATCAAATTTTGATAACATTTAAATAAAAATCACGCTGATTATATTTCTGTCAAAGGAAGCATACCATATGATTGTTTGAATAATTTTATGGTTTGGAAAGCTTTATGGGTTGCGTAAGTACTTACCTGAAAAATAAAAGCCTATACTCAACGATTTGAGAATATTTATTGAGCCCATTCATTCTTAATTGCTGTATTTAGTTTCCAGAGTTCTCAATTCCCCAAGGGTAAATGGATTAAACTATTAATGACTAACATATCAATAACTAACATTTCTGTCAGATAAATCAACAGGGGTAATAAATGATTTAATGCTTCAATGCATACAGTTATACAAATATTTATTCATGTTCTGTCGTAAATAATGTCACAGTTGATCAAAAAAATATCTGAAGTTAACATTTTCTCTCTTAATTATAAGTTTACTTTGGGTATCCTTTTGAATTCACATATAATATTTGAATTATCTTTGAGGCATCCCAGAAAACCAAATTTGTTAGGAATATTTCTGTGTTTCCTTGAATCTATCTGAGCTTCTTTAAAATCATTGTTTTTCAGGTAATTCCCAGATCTCCATTTTTCAAGGTCATTACTGACATATTATTTTGTTCTTTGTGTGTGTGTGTGTGTGTGTGTGTGTGTGTGTGTGTGTGTGTGTCATGCTCCCTTACTTTCATGTTTCTAATGGCTTTACACTAATGTCTGTACATTTGAGGGAGCAGCCGCAACTTCCAGCCGCATCTGGCTGGCTTTTGTTAGTTAAGACTAAGTGGGATGTGGCTGCGAGGACACTGGCTGGCTGGGTGCAGTGTCTCTGGTCCTTGGGATGGCACATTGGCACAGTAACCATGCAGCCCTGTCAGCTGAGGTTAATTATGGTGAATACTGTGGGAGGGATCTTCTGTGGCTAAGACGGTGGAGGTCTTGTGCATGGCAGCGGGGCTAGTGCTGTTGGCTCCCCCACAGGCAAAGGCTGCTGGAGTCCTCTTCGTTTCCTTTTTTGCCCATAGTAGTAAGTTCTAGCTGAGGGGATCCCTCTTGGTGTCAGGGCTGGTATGCTGGCACTCAGAGTTGCAGCAGAGCCTGGGTCCTGGGATCAGTCACACACAGAACAACCACAGCACATGGGTCCTGGGGTGTAGGGACACTGGTGGTGGTTGTGGCACCAAAGTCTGAGGTGCAGCCATGTGCAGATCTTTCGTGGAACTGGAGTCTGATGATCTCGGGCTCACCAAAGTGATCCGGGGACTGGGGAGCTGGGGAAGCAGCATTGACAGAGCCCCTAGAATGACAGTGTGCAGCGGGGGCTTGGACCTAGGAGGCAGGGTGCAGTGGCAGCACACTCTAGGGATGGCGGTTCTAAGCCCACACCCCAGCCCCACGGAACAGTCACAAACCCTCGCCCCAGAGATGAGAGGTCAAAGCCGTGACTTTAGAACCCTGGGTGGGACACACAGCTGAAGCAGCATGACCCTAGTTATGGAGGGTCAAAGCCCCAATTTAGGACTCCAAGGTGGGGTGCAGAGCAGTGGCAGCTCAGTCCTGGTAATGACAGGTCAAAACCAATACTCTGGACCTGGTGGTAGGACACAGAACAGTGACAACTCTGGTTCCTAAGATGGCAAGATGCGGTGGTGTCCCAATCCCAGAGAGTAGGGCAGAGCAGTGACTGGGGTCCCTGGGGCCAGGTCTCATTTCAGCAACATCTCCAGGTGCAAGGAGGGGACACAGTGGCCGGGATTCAAGGTAGCTATGTCAGCTGTGTTCACATTGGTGAAGATATGGGAGTCCTCAGTAGGAAGGGCTGTGAATATCCACGGTGAGGAGGCTTGCTGGGATTCTCTAGCTCTCTCTTTCCCAATGGGGTGAAATCCCTCCAAGAGGATCCCTCCTGGCTTCATGTGGCTCTGGGCGCTGGGGAATAGGGTGATGCAGATGACATGCTTCCTCTGCTTTCTTATGCAGTCATCTTGGTTTTTGAGCTCTACACGTGTTTCTGATACTTATTTGTTGTAGCCAGGGCTTTCCCAGAGCCATCTTCAATAGTTTGTAGTTGTTTGATTGTTTTTTGTCATTTTTGTGTGGGAGATGAGCATTGGTACCTCCTAACCCCCTCCATCTTGCTCAACACCTTAGCTTGGTGCTCGCACTCGCATACACACACACACACACACACACACACACACACACTTGCTGAAATTTTTATTGTAATTATATTGAATCTATAGATAAGTTGGGGAAAACTGACATTTTTTCAACACTAAGTCTATCTACATACATATAATTACATATTTTATGATATTCTTTATTTTCTTCAATTAAAGCATAACTTTTATCAGTGTATATGAATACATATCTTCTCTTAGATTTATTTCTAGAAATTTCTGCTTTTCTTTTAAGAACTTAGTGATAATGTAAACATAATACATTGTAGTTCAATTATTTTATAGTTTTGATCTTTGTATATTGATATTGTGTTTACCCAAATTAGTGCTTTTTGAACAATTACTTTAGGTATTTCTTCAGTTTTCATTTCTTATTTATGTAAGCTCTTCTTTCTTTGTAGACGTCTTCAGTTTCTTAATATTCTTTTTAGGATGACAAAAGATTATGAACTCAGGGTGGCGGGCTAGCTCAGTTGGTTAGAGCGTGGTGTTGATAGCACCAGGGTTGCCGGTTTGATCCCTGTATGGGCCACTGTGAGCTATGCTCTCTTCACAAAAGAAAAGAAAAAAAAAAGATAATGAACTCAACTATTCTCATTATACAGGTAGGTTGCAGAATTCTCTAAAACCACTGTCATTAGACAGTTCCTTAGTTAAGCAGTTTCTGTGACAATAGTCACCAACAGACATGACAATGATGAAATAAACCACCTGTATTTGTTGTTGCAAGGTCATGCTAGATAACCTTTGTGTTTTCTTTTCTCATCAGGCAATAGCAGCTGTTTACTTAGATAACAGTGACTAGTAGTAAGAATATATACCTAGCACATTTCTTTTTAAATATTTATATCAGAAAGCAAATAACTTGATAATAATATATAAATAAATAATGATGAATGCTATGGGAAATACAGTTTCATAGACATGAATGTTATCTGTTTAGTAACTGTCTTTTCCTAAAGATATCATCCGTAATGATAATAGAGAGTTAAAATACAAAGTAAGAAAACATAAGACAGCACAGAGGAAAATCAGTTAAAGAGTTTAAAATACAGTCTCTCTTCACCCCTAATCAATTTGGACACAAATCTTAATGAACGTTTTCGTGAATAAGGCAAGCACGTTTAATTCTTTCAGTGAGTCAGGAAAACACGTCTTTTGTTTTGTGGTTGTTTAATACCGAGTACCCACTATTAAGAAAACAATTGTTCAGGGGATAACTGATTCATACTAACCTCTCCATATGCTCATGAAGAATATATAGTGATAACGTATAGCAGGAAGGATGTGAATCCCTCACCCTTGTAATAAAGATTGGTTTAAACTGGGAATATATTTAAGACTGTTTGAGTTTAGGTAAGATCAAATGCTATGGAATAAAATTTACCTATTTATTCTTTGGTTTTATTTTTATTGTTCTCTAATATTTATTAAGTATCTACTCTGTGAGAAGAAAAAAAAAAGGGAAAGAAAAGAAAGAAGGGAAAGAAAAGGATATATGTTTCTTGTCCTCCTGAAGTTCTCACGTAGTGGTCCTTAAAGATTTTATTTATAAATGGTGAGTTGATGTTGAATACAAAAATTTTCATCCTAAAATAAGCTATTGGTTAACAATAGTGACTATATAATGAGGGTCTGACATGCAAATTTCTGTGGGTAAGAGGTAAAAGAATACACTTAACTGGCATTAGAAAAATCTGGAACCTTTATATTAATGAGGATTCATTGAAAATACTCATGTCTGATATTCTGAAACCAACACTATTGAACTTTGGCTTTGCAAAATTTTGGGTTGTTTTAGAAAACACAAAGAGTGAGTAGATAACTGAAGCATGTACCTGGTTCATGCAACTTTTCAGTGTCAGATCGTTCAGAGGCTGAGTAAAGCAGTATGGTTCTAGATCCATGAAGGCTTCCTGAGTGTTCAGTGGTCCTCGAAGAGTCCTATCTATAAAATATATGTATTTGCCATATTTCTTGTTAAGTATAATTGCAAAGCTAAGTTCTGGAAGATAATATACATTTATTTTTGAAGAGATAATATTTTAATATAGATATGTAGAAAACATTCAAAATTGTGAATTTTAAGGATTTTTTTCTATGTTATATTTCTTCTTTTAAGTGAAACAATAAAGGATAGTTAAGGCTACATTATTTTTCCCCTTAACATATCACTGCTTATCTGTAGCATTATTTCATAAATAAGTTAATGAGACTTTTGTACTATAACACTTTATTGAACTATCTCTATATTTTATTTGGGTAACTACATTTTCTAGGTATTTCAGATTAATACTGATAAAATTCAACAAATTCAGCAATATCTGATTGATTTTCATGTTTTAATTGAAGTTAACAGAAGATAACATTTCAACAATTTTCAGAAATCAGAATTTAAAACTAGCTAAGTAAAAATTCTGAAATTCCTTTCCATTAATTAATTGTTTATAATCCCAGAGAAGATTTTTTGAACTTCCTGATACTTATTTTTAAGATCACTTGAATTTTATATATAGATATAGATATTGATATTATATATATATATAATATTATAGTATTATAGGAAACTGAAAAAGAGAAGAAAATGGGAATCAAGAATTTACCCTTAATCATATGGCATTTATTCTGCTTCATAAATGTTTATTTTGACTAGCAAGTACACTGAACAATTAACAATGAACTTAAAACCATAATAAAACATTCAGGGCCACATACAATCTAAATAAAATGATTTCTAATTTTAGCATTGGCATCGATCTACTCGCATTTAATTCTTTTTTAATTTTACGATGTAGAAAATTAATTCTAGCTGCTAATTGTGAGATACATGATAAGGAAAATTGCGACATTGATTGCCTTGCCTTTTCTTAAATTAATATGTAAAGTACTTTGTTAAACTATGGTTATCAAGTGTTGAAATAAATACACTTTTTTTTTTTTAAGCATATCAACCTAGTCATAGGATTTAGGAGGTTCTGGTAAATGCTTTAAAAGTTGCTTTGAGGACTATCTTTCTGATTTAAAAAAAGTATTTTACAAAAACATAGGGGTTTACAAGGATATTTATTTTAACAGCTCGGATACTTTAGTAAATTATACTGTATAATTTATGTCAGTTCACAGTTCAGAGTTTTCTCTAGAATTTCGTTGTTTATTTAACATAATAAAACATGTGGGGCATTTAGTCACATATTTGTTTTATCATACAATGGCAATATGAGGAATCTATTCTCACAGAATTATTGCTTTCTATTTATCTGTATATAGTCAACTATTTCTAAAGCTCAAATAGATGTGAATAAGTTTTGTTAATGCTGTACTAATTTTTAACCATTTTTTTTCCCCATAAAATCTTTTCCATAGTCAGCTTATTGGAGAAATAACATATGACTAAGCAGAAGTTCTGAGTTGCTGTCTCCTTTATCTTTTAGGAGAACATAAAGTAAATGTGAAGGAAAATCAATATTCCTTTGAATAATATGGGTGGAATATAGACTGTGTATGTTTCAAGCCTTGATATAACATTAACCTCTAAACTAGTAGTACCCTAAGACCCGTATAAATCATCCTCACAACCAAATATATATGAAGAAAAGAATATAATGTCTTTTCATGTCAACATTACTCTCCAATGTACACTTTAATGATTACTCTTCCATTTTTTAATTTGCATGTTTCTAGAATATGAATGTTCTACATACAAAGAACCCAGCTAATAATGTTAATTAGACATTGTAAATGTTTTCTGTGCTCTTCTTCAACTATTATGCTTAATAGCTCCATCAATCGTTTCTTTCAAATATATCGTTATTTATATTAAATTCATACTTTCGTTCTGGGTAGTGAATCATTTAAAAATACATGTCATGAGAAAATTAGACACATGTGCATTTTAATCAAAATATTTCTACCATATCAAAAAAGCTAGGTATCTGATGTGTATGACAGAGTGAGACAGCAAAACTTTTCTGCCTGCAATGAGACAAATGAGACAAATGACAGCATTACCAATGAGCATTGGTAGGGGTAGTGACCTGTGTCTGTCCTTCCTTTGCTTCCATTCAATAAAACCATGTTTGATTGAAGGATTTTTCTCAGGTTGCCTTAACAGTTACTTCACTAATGATCCCAATTTCAACCAGTGACCCATAAATGAAACACTACATTTCACAAAACTCTTCGAGTGCACTATAAACAAGACTTACAAAATGTCATGTCCTTGAAAACATGAAATCCAACATGCTGGTATGTGTCTTATTCTCAAAATCGAGTTCAGGAATAAAATGTTTCGAGGGCCACAGAAGGAGGCAAGATCTAATTTTGAAAAAGAAACACAAATCTTTTCTCCCCTATAAGTAAAACATAAAAAATCTGAAATGTGAAGTTACTGTGGTACAAGATTGACCATATAATTCCTTTCATAACCTGGTGGTGCCGTTTCAATATAATTTATAGCCCTAAGGAGACTGCATGACTTGTGAAAGGTGTTCATTTGGGAAGTCCTAGAGAATCCAGAGTCTCTTTTAGCACTAGCTGATTGTCTAACTGATATTTTTTAATCCAAATGATAATTATGCTGACCTACTTCTTAAGAAAAAACTTAACAACTTATATCTTGAAATATTCTGTTTTTTGATTCGCATAGCCAAAAACAAGTACAAATTTAAAACCTAACAAATATTCCATTTAAATACACTATTAATATATTTGAAAATGATTTTGATATTATTTATTTCTGATAATTTTTGTTTTTGAGAAATGTCTTTTTTTTAATTAAAGCTTATTGGGGTGACAATTGTTAACAAAGTTACATAGATTTCAGGTGTACAATTCTGTAATACATCATCTATATATCACATTGTGTGTTCACCACCCAGTCAGTTCTCTTTCCATCACCATATATTTGATCCCCTTTACCCTCATATACCACCCCCTCCCCCTTTACCCTCTGTTAACCACTAAATGATTGTCAGAAATGTCTTTTATCATATATGGATTTGCAAATATTTTCTTGCATCTGTGTTTTTTTCTACTCATTATCTTAACAGTATCCTTCAAAGTCCCATTTGCCATTTTACTTCTTTTATGGATTGTGCTTTTGATATTTTATCTAAGCAATATTTCCCTAAATCAAAGTCACAACTATTTATTCCTATATTTTGCTCTAGAGGTTTTATAGTTTTTGGTTTTACATTTAGGGCTACAGTACAGTTTGATTTCATTTATATACGATGTAGTTCATATTGAGGTTCATTTTTTGCATATGAATATCCAGTTGATATAGCACCATTTTCTGAGAATACTTCCCTGTATGCATTGAATTGCCTTTGCACCTTTGCTGAAAACAATGGATGACATGTGTATGAGTCTATTCCTAGATTCTCTATTTAGTTTCATTATCTATGTAACTATGCTTTTGCTTATACCAGGTGTCAGCAAATTATTGCTATAACGGATCAAGTAGTAAATATTTTAGACTTTGAAGGTGTCACATTTTACTTTTTATTTAGTTTTAATGAGTTGGACTTTAAATTTACATAACCACATGAGGCCAGTGTCTGCCATATTGGACAGAGCAGGTCTAGAAAGAGGTAGCTGTCTTATTATATTAGTACTTAATAACTCAAGGATGCATACAATAATCACTATACTAGGTATTAACAGAAAATAAAAATGTTTAATTACTAAGTTTATTAGGTGTAATAATAAAATGATGAAAATACTCAATTAATCAAAAAGAAATCAAAACAGGAAAGAAAAAAGAGAAATTAGATATTTAAGGACAATTATATCAGAAATTACATTAAACATATGAAGTGAATGCTACAATTATGTGAAAAAGATTGTCTGACTGAATTAGAAAAATGAGTGACACAAGTAAAATATAAAGAAACAAAAAATTAAAAGGAAAAACATAAAAAGAAGCGTTAAAAATATGAAAAGTACACTGTTGAAAAACTACTACAAACAAAGCTGATTTAAGTATATAATTAGAAAAAGTAGATTTTAATGTAAGAAACATTACTATAAAGAGTATCTTTACAAAATTAAGAATTTCAATCTGCCGAGACAATGTAACAATTTTACTTTTACATACCTTAAATATAAAAAAGTAAAAATTGACAAAACTAAGAAATAGATCATTTGCAATCACATTAAAGATTTTCAAAAGCAACTCTCAATAACAGATAATATATATAGCAATAACATATGTTATAATATAAATAATATAATAAATATAATGGTTACATATATATATACATATATATGTATATATATATATATATGTACAATTTGTAATAGACAAACCTAGAAAAAATTACATGTCTATAGGTTTTGAAAGAGGCAAAACTAAACTACAGTGTTAAAAACTGAAAATTTTTAAGAGAGATGGGGTGGTAGTTGTGTGAGGAAAGGGAGAAGTCTTTTTATATACTAGAAACATTTAAGGTCTTGACCTGGGTAGTAGTTACCTGGGGATTCTGTTTGAGATAATGTATTGGGCTGTATATTCATGTTTGCCTACTTTCTATATGTGTTTTATTTCATTATTTTTAAAGCAAAAATAAATAAATAAACAAAATATGAAAAAATCTATGATTTTTTGGATGGCATATATATATGTGTGTGTGTATGTGTGTATATATATATATATATATATTTATTTATTTATTTATTTTATTATTTTTTTTTTTTAATGTAAATCCCTTTGTATCAGTCAGGGTTCTTTAGAGAAGCAGAACCAAAGGGATGTATATTTATAAAGAAAGAATTATTTTACAAAACTGACTCATATGATTAAGGAGGCTGGCAAATCCAAAATCTGCAGGTGTACAGGCATGTTGGAGACCCAGGGCAGAGCCAGTACTGTAGTTGACGTCTGAAGGTCACCTGCTGGCAGAATTCCCTCTTGCACAAGGGAGAACGTTTGTTAGTTCATTCCAGGCCTTCAGCTAGTTGGATGAGGCCCACCTACATTATGAAGGGCAATCTGTTCTACTCAGCGTCCACCAATGTAAATATTAATTTACCAAAAACATCCTCACAGAAATGTCTGGGATAATGTTTACCCACATATCGGCCACTATGCCTTGCTAAGTTGACACATAAAATTAATCATCACACTCCTTTTTTGAAGCATATTTATGTAAACTTCTTCGAATATTCAACAAATTAAAATTCTTCAGCAACATGAGGGTTTGTATATGCAAACCAGAAAGTGAAATGTAAAGTGACTAGAAGCTATTGCCTTCATTCTTTAAATCCTCGTCCTCTGTCACCCTATTCCTTATAATGGATTTATAGAGACCAATGAGACACATATTTAGGCATGGCTGTTGAGTGCGTGGAGTACAATTTGGAAGAAGCATATTTAAAGGTCAGAATATTTAAGATCTTGTTACCAATTTTAATTTTAAATAAGGAAAACTTTCTTTTCCAGCTAGAAAAACTTACGTTTAGCCCAATGTAGTATAATTGAATGTGGTTTGGTGACTGCATATCCTGCAATGCTGAAGTTATATTATCCAAATTCCTGTCTGCAAAGACTTCAGTCTTTATTTAGTGGTGACTATGTTCTCTAACCATAATATACAAGGCTTATTTTGATAATTCTATTGGCAAAATAGTAGGCTTATTAATAGTAGCTTGCCTGTAAGCTGATTAGAATTCTAAGGATTTATTTACCTTTTGGTTTAGTTAGATACATCTGTCAGATGGAGTCTTAAATTATATAGTAAGATGTGAAGGCTAAATTCTTTTGTTATTGGCATTGTGTTAAGGTTTATTATGCTAACTAATCCAAATCTCTAAATGGCTTTCTTATTATCTGTAAAGCTTGATTCAATTGAGAGAATACTCTGGGTCAATTGTTCTCATCAGTTAGGTAGTACCTTTACCCCAAGGTTGGAACTGGCCTCTGTTAGTATTTGTTTTTTAATATTATTTTATCTCTGAGATATTTATAAAATACAAGCTGTATGCTTAGAGTTTGAATGAATGAAATTGATATTTTTTCACAGTTGGTAGTGTGCTAATGGTCATTTCTGCAGCCTTCCCGGAGGGACACAAAGCTCTAATTTATTCCTCAGAGATTTGCAAGTACATTGCATAATTTCAATTTTCAATAATTGTGTAGAGGGATTAAGTGGGTCGGTTTTATTTTAGGTTAGAAACCTAAGAATATGAATAATTAATATTTATGGTCAATCCATAAATATCTTTAAATTCTCTTTACCTGTTACAAGGTACTCACAGTGATCTCGTGGTCTATGACTTCCAATGTTCTTTTGTACTCTTCTCCAACCCTCCATGAATTTGACCACTAAAAAATACAATACAAGCAAATTATTCCATTTGCTCACGTGGAATGAGTTACAGATTTTTAAAAATCTATTTTTATCTCCCTGTCCTTTTGCACATCTTCCATTCCTCAAGGTAAAGCTGGTTCATAGAGTCAGTTCTGCCAGGCAGAGAAAAAAAAAATATGTTTAAGTACAAATCCATATTTAGCATTTGAATTTATGAAATAAAGTTGCATAAAGATAAATAAATCATACTTTCCTGACTGACAGGCATTTTTAGAAAAATCTAGAGTAGCATTTTACAAAACGTAGTCTGCAAACTCCTACGTGGTAATCACCTGGGTACCTTATTTAAATAGATATTTCTGAACCCTACTCCAAATATCTGAACCTCAGAGTGGGAAATTCAGATGGTGTAGAAAGAGAGTGATAAAGCTAGGATCCTATATATTCAATCATAATTTTTCTTTAAATGTAATTTTAAAAAAAATCACTGTTCTAGAAGATTTGACAAATGGATAGAATTTTATTATTTTATTTTATTTTATTTTATGTAAAAGTTGAATGGCAATACCTGTAAAGCAAGATTCTTCCTATCACAAATAGTCAGCTTTAGTGTGTTTTCAAATGAAGAATCATGAGATGTGGCATATAAAATCTAGCTAAGAAAACCTTATAGGGCAGTTAAATCTAAAATTCTAGGTCTAGAGCAAATTTCCCACTTCAGCACTATTTCCAGGATGATTTGTTTTTACTGGGGGATAGTCTGTACACTCCCGGACATATAGCAGCATGTCTACACTCTACCCCTCAGATGTCAGTAACACCCTCATCCCATTTGTGAAACAACCAAAAATGTCTTCAGACACTGCCAGATATACCCTATGGTTAAAATTGCCTTCACTCTGGTTGAGAAACTGGTCTAGGGAAATGTTGATGGGACACATTTATTTTCCTTGTGTATGTGTTTACAAGCACTTCATACTTCAATGGCAGTGAAATCTGGATATTTTGGAGAATATCTATCATTTATGTAGTTTATAGCCACGGTTTTTATCACAATTAGCCTACAAAAGTTGGTATACCGCTGACACATTGACTTTTACTAGAAAGACTGCTGTTTTTTTTCCTGCTTCTCTGTTGTATTGATCAGCCTTTTATTTTACCCAATCCATATTCCTGTCCTTCAATATTATTTTTTTAAGTGAGTAAACTGAGAAAGAACTTTTTTCATGGTCAGAAGTTGATGTCAGTGTGTAGAGAGTCAAAAGTTATTTTAGAACTAATTTTATTATATATAAATACTCTTTGTCGTCCTTAAAAACAAATATAATACTCTATCACTTTAATTAGATACATTGCTCATAAATTATTAACTGAGTATAAGCAGTAGTAAACTTAGACTAGTAATTCTGCATAAAATCCCCAGTCTTCCATTAATTTTGTTTCTTAATTTCTCATTGGTAAAGCATTCAGTTTAATGCTACATTGGGACGTCCTGCAGTGTTTCAGATCTGCATGATTCAAAGTTCCCAAGGTTATGCCACGTTCAGTCCCGATGGGAGCTTGCTGTTCTTTTGATCTACACAAATAACTCCCTGTTGTCATCACGGGAGTCCCACTGGGGACTGCGAGGAAAATATAGCCTTTCTATTGTGCCCTTAGGTTGGTAATGAAGAACAAGACTGAAACACGTCAAAATTATGCAGCACTGTCAGGCAAATTCCAATCAGAATTAGCTCAGAAGCTTCATTCTTGAGAAACAGTGTTCTGTATGTAGACAGCCTCCTACATGGGCATAAAAGTGGCAAACAACAGCAGTATATGCATTCCATTAGCTGGAGTCCTAGAGTGTTTGGTGGTTGTCTTAAAACTACTTTCTGATTAATCCTCATGAAGCACTGTATTCTTTTTCCAGTAAAATAAATTTAATCTAAAAATTCAACTTTCACGTGCAAAATATAATATGTTTGTATCATATGGATGAAATGGGCTTTTTCTGTTTGTTTTTTAGTTTAAAAAAAGGTTCCCAATACGTATTAGATCTTGCTATTTGTGTAAGGTTTCAGAAATCACAAGGGGGCACTCTTTTACTAAAATACATGAGAAGAAAGGGCAGTGATTTAAGTAAGTTTTTTTTTTTTTTAATAGTTTTAAATTATATAGTAGGTCTATCGGTACAAATGTAATTATGTTTTCAATGCTAAATTTTGAATATTCTAAACATGTGACCCTGTCTGTATGTGTCGTGTGTGTGCGCGCGCGTTTATATTGTGTATTTGCTTGCAGCAAAATGTTAAGGAATTAAACTTACTTAAAATTGTAGTAATGAGTAAGAACCTCAATTGAGAGCATAAGTTTTAGAATGTTTCTTTTCATTTGTTTTTTAGGCATGGAATATTTTTTTGAAACAGTATTTTTCTTTCTGCTTATGCTAAGAAGACTATTGATGAAGCTGCCATTTGTAAATGTTTCTTTTGTCACCTAGTAAACATTTATCTTTCCCCGAGTTTTGTATTTTAGACTCTTTAGCAGAAATCCATAATATGTCCTACATTAAAATGACATGTTACTATTCTCCTTATATGATGATAATGCTCTTTTGAGTGATTCAAGGATGATGATGATGATGATGTTTGAGGATGAACCCAGGTACAGTATTTACCATTATGATAAAATTTGGAACTGGGAATATTACATGGTAGAATGGAAATAAAATCATTGGTCTTCATGAGTATAAAACCAGCATTACACTAAGTAGAAATAATATTTATTACTCTGATTAATATAAGTAAAATAAAAAGTAGAGAAAAATTTTGAAGTAACTCTAACAATTATAATTGTAACACTTTCCATGTAAAGAGGATACGGATATTCCAAGATGAACAATAAATGCTAAATTCATTGGTGTGGTATTACCATTGCGACTTCAAATATTTCTAATAAAATATTATAATTAAAATTAATCCAATAGGTGAAAAAATATATAAATTATAAATATAATGATGTTTCCCAAAGAAACTACCGATAATACTTAGAGAAGAGCCTAGAGTAGCTAAAATTTTCTAGGACTAGTGAACAAAACCCTAACTTTAAAATTAGAAAACCTAGATATATCTCTGACTCAGTCATTTTATTAGTTGTGCAACTGGAGGTGAATAAATTAATCCCTGGGTTTCTCCATCATTCCATTGCAAAATGAAAAAAAATAGATTAACTTTTAAGATCCTTCTATCTTTAACATATATGATTCTAATAATTATCTTTGATAGTATTTTTATCTAATATAGTAAGCATTCAGTTGCAGTTTGTTCAAGTAATTAAGGATCACAATAGTTGGTAAAGGAAGCAAAGTACTTATTTACCACATTCTAAAGTATCAGGTTACATGGAGACATTTATTATAAAATTGTAGTAACTCTATGTAAAATTTTAAAAACAATGTAATAATATTAAGGTACAGTTAATAAATTTGGAGGATCTAGACAAACTTGTCTCAAAAATGTTATATGAGTTTTTGCATAGATTTCTTAAAGAAAACTGCACCCTCCAAAAGTAAATCCAAGTTTCCTGTGAACACATTTTACTAACATTACTATACAATATATCTATATCATGATCAAAACTGTTCTCTGTTTTGAAAAAAAAACATGATAACATTTACAAATGGACGGGAAAAACAAAATTGAGACAATTGGAGAAGTGTTTACAAGCTAAAGGCATTAGAAAGAACTAAACCATTGTTCTTCATGACATGACCTATTGACTCATATATGAAATTCTGAGTAATGCACATGTGCCAGGAATGATAAATTACATTGAGAAAGGGTGATGCATATAACTGTACACTCACTATAAAATACCAAGATTTGAGCCTGAAGCATCTTCTTCGCTTCCTTTTTTCCTTTGTCCTTTTTTTCTCTTTCCTTCAGTTCTTCCTTTATCTAATTCTTTTTGCATACAAGTCATCCTGTTCTTAGCCTTTCCTAGCTTATCCCTTTTTTTTTTTTTTTAAGAATATGGTTGGCGCTAATAAATTTTTTTCACAGTGTCACATATCTGCAATATTTAGAAGAGTATTTTTTAGACATGCTAGTGAAAAAATGGTTGTGTTTGTTTTCTATCTTTTTTTTTCTTTCCTAATGATTCATTTAAAATTAGTGGTGGGTTAAATTAGACTACATTTTTATGACAATAAATTTAACAGCTTATTGAATTCTTGCTTTTCCAACACACCTTCTATGACAGTAGGTGATTCAGCATCTTTTTAAACATATGTTATTAATTTTCCCTTTTTAGTAAGCAACAATACTCATTATAAAAAATGTTAACATACGTAAAATCAGAAAGAAAAAACCATTACATTACTATTATCTTTCTGTTTAATATTATCTTTGTTGTTTTGTGATTTTTTTCTTCATATTAATTTTGATAAACTTGGGATCAGACAGTATATACAATTTCTTTGTTTTTACTATTGTTTTCTATTACATTTTTTTCATTTTTCCAAATATAGAAAGTCTTGTGTTTTTTAAGACCTTTGGAAATACTTTCAATTGCTGCATACTATCCGACTGGTTAATTACCCAGAACTATCATAATAATTCTCAATTGTTTATCATTGTGTAGTGATAAATCTGCATTTTTTCTGAAGTGCAAGTATTGTTCACACTATTGACTAGGTTATTTCACCTAGTTGTAGCTATACATGAAGCTGTAATGTATATTTTTAAGTGTAATATTTTGTCATTGTTGCTTATTTCCTTTAGGTAGACTCCCACATATAAAATTGATGTCACAAAGGATAGTAAAAATGTAAGATTCTTGACCATAAATATGAATACTTTCCCAAAGATTCTGTTACTTTATTTTCCCACTAGTTACATATGAAACAGCTAATTTGATGACATCCTCTGTCAAGCTGCCAGTGATTTCCAATTGTGTTTTATTACACTACAAGAAACATGAATTCCAAAACTTGCCCCAATGCTCCATTTGACATTGTTTTCCACACAATTCTAGAAGGCACCAAAGGAAGCATCCTGTTTAAAAATTAAAAATTGGCTGATCTCTGTTCTAATTAATTAATTATTGTTATTAACAAAAGAGTAAAGAAATACTACCCTTATTTTTACAGCTATGTTTTGACATCCTTATTGATAAGATTCCCCTTTGAGAATTTGCTTTTTCACTTAATTAATATGTTACATTTATAGTGTCATCAGAGGATGACCTTGAGAGTATCTGTCTCCATGATGATATGTCTTAAGTACAAGGTAGAAAGAATACTACTAAGGCTAGCATGGTGAGCTGTCTGATTTTGCTGTACCTCCTCCTCTGGATCCTTTTATCTCTCTTACTGTCTCCTTGAGGCTGACCCTTATTACCTGGGGTCCCAAACTCATCTATATCTTAAACTGGGTGTGTGTAAAATGTTATCAAAAATGCTTTAAGGATTTCCATTCCTTTTTGTGGCATCATAAAAGAGATGCATATTTAGTTCCTCAATTTAAGAGCCAAACACTAGGAACCAAAATTAGTAAAGCATCCCCCTGCTCTTATGTAGTTTAAATTCCAGAAGGGAATTAGAGAGACAATTAATAAGAAAAGTGATGGTTGGGGGCCGGCCCGGTGGCTCAGGTGGTTGGAGCTCTGTGCTCCTAACTCCAAAGACTGCCGGTTCGATTCCCACATGGGCCAGTGGGCTCTCAACCACCAGGTTGCCAGTTCGATTCCTCGAGTCCCGCAAGGGATGGTGGGTTGCACCCCGTGCAACTGGCAACGGCAACTGGACCTGGAGCTGAGCTGCGCCCTCCACAACTAGGACTGAAAGGACAACTTGCCTTGGGAACAAAAAAAAAAAAAAGTCCTGGAAGTACACACTGTTCCACAATAAAGTCCTGTTCCCCTTTCCCAAAAAAAAAAAAAAAAAAAGAAAAGTGATCGTTTCATGTACAGCAAGTAATTGGTACATAAGAGAGGCAACAAAGAAAATTGCCTGGAGGATTCTGGGAAGTTTTAGAAGCATTTGAAAAAAAAGTTGAGATTGGAAAGGAACTATCCAGGAAGAAGAAATGGCATATGTTAACATGAGAGAAACTTCATACATGTATTATGAAAATCCAAAGGAGGAGGGATGTATAAAGGAAAGTGTGATAAGCTATAAACTGTCACAGAAATGTCAGAGATGAGAACACGTTATTTGTGACATCAGGGAAAGTATTTCCAGTAGTTTGGTATGGTCAAATGCCAGATTGTATCGAGTAGAGTAGTGAATGGGGGTGAGACATAGAGATGATGACATGAAATAGAAGATATATAGAGTAATATCTAGATGGTGGAGACATTAAGGGAGATTGTTTTTGTTTCTATTCTCTTTTTGTTGTTGTTGTTGTTTTTTTGATAACCAATTTAAGTTTAATAAGCCTGAGTTCTGTACAGTTGACAAATTCAGTTCCTTTTATACAGGAAATGAGTCTTTTTTTTAATTAAAGTTTATTGGGGTGACAATTGTTAGTAGAGTTACATAGATTTCAGGTGTACAATTCTGTATTACATCATCTATAAATCCCATTTTGTGTTCACCACCCAGAGTCAGTTCTCCTTCCATTACCATATATTTGTTCCCCTTTACCCTCATCTACCACCCCCCACTCCCCTTACCCTCTGGTAACCATTAAACTATTGTCTGTGTCTACGAGTTTTTGTTTCTCATTTGTTTGTCTTGTTTTTTTGTTGTTTTTGGTCTGTTTTCATTAGTTACTCACATTTATTGGCCACTTACTCTGCATTCTAAGTGGTAGAAATATAGTAGAAAAAAAGAAAAAATCACCGTCCTTAAGTTACTGACTTTCTATTTGGGGGCAATTAGGGATGCAATATTAACATTTACAAAATAAATAATCTTAGGTACGTAGATTCAATTAAGAAACCGAACAAGGTGATATTCAATTAAGAAACCGAACAAGCCACTGGGCAAGGGAGTCATGGAAGACCCTACGTTGAAGTGATATTTATATTGAGAATTAAATGTTGAAAGATATAGTGGAAAAGGATTCTAAGAGACAAATAAGTATAAAGGCCTTGAGATTATTATGAGTATCACATGCTAGAGGGACAGAAATTAGGCTAATGTGCTGCGAATAAGGGGAGAGAGAAGAGATAACAAAGGGAAGACTGGAGAGACTTACCAAAAGCCACGTGAGGAGGAGTTAGTAGTTCCACTTTGTATTCTAGTTTCAATGGCAACCTATTTAAGATTCTTAAGTGAGGATATATATATATATATATATATATACACACACACATATATACACACACACATATATATAGGTGTATATATATGTATATATATATATATGTATATATATTAAAGTTTAGGGAAATTGTTCTGCCTGCTCTGTAAACTTTAAGGGAGGGGAGTAGAAAGACCATTACAATGATTAAAACCAATGGGATTTTATTTGCTGACAATAAAGCTGCTGCATTGGAAGAAGGTTTTAGTCTTTTGACAGTTACAGTATTTTCTTCATGTGTATTACATGCTGTGACTTGGTGTAGGCTACTTGAGCTTCATAAGTTTATTAGACTCTGTTTCCTTAACTTTGTAATGGGTTAATAAAAGTAACTCTTGTACTTCTCACTGGTTTGTTGTTTGGATGAAACAGGGACATCTATGTGATAACCTTGAATAAGCTATGAAGCATTTGTCTAGTATCATGGTCTGTTTTGTTAAATTCTCATTTGGCCAGAACATCTGCTTCCGCAGAATTGATTCTGACATTAAAAAGGTTAAAAAGAAATATACAATAGTTTGCTTTGTGAAACCCACCAAAAGTACACATTTCTGTGAAACATTTTTTAATGGCATTGTTTTTGATGTTTAGTGACTTATCCAAATTCCCACAGCTATTTTAGCAGACCTGACACTAGTTGATTCATCATACTCAAATATGTATCTCCCTTTCAATATTCAGAGATCAAATATTAACATTCCAGCCACAAGAGTTTAAAATAGTAAGAAATTAAGGGGCATGCTTAACTTAATCAAGTCAAGAAATACGGGACATCTATCTATCTATCTATCTATCTATCTATCTATCTATCTATCTATCTATCTATCATCTATCTTATTGGGGTGGTTGTTATCTTAATTATCCAAAAAGACCCCAAGTGGCTGAATCACAATTTACAGACATATTCGGGAAATATTTTCAAGGCTTATGGTGTTCTCATCAATATCATCAGTATGGTCACTCTAACAAATTTTACTTTATATCAAATCACACTGTAAACGACATAGTCACTAATGATATGTTTGACTTTTGATGTGTTCTTAGTACATTCTTTCTGCTGACTGAGCTCAGGGATACAAAATTCAGTTTAACATCTAAAAGACTAGGTTGATTTTTTTCAACCTAGTATTTTCCATTTGTTTTGTCCATTATGTTTAAATTTAAATATCTCACCTTGGAATTTAGTTGACTTTTTGACCTGTAATAGTTCAACCATTTCTAAACTTATACTGCTTCATTCCATTTGTAATCAATTTTTTTTCTTTCTTTATTGAAACTCTCTAGACTCAATTTTTTCAGACTATGCAAAAATTGAAGAATAAATCCATTGCAAGATTATATATTATACTCAGTAAGTCTGTTGTTTCAAGGTGAACCCAATTTGAAACTAATATTTACTCATTTTTTTTAAAAATTGGAAACCACCTATCTGCTAGGCATTATTCTTAGCACACAGTACATAGCAATGGAAAAAAAAATTCCAAACAGACATGGAACTAAGATTCTAGTTGTAAGACACAAACAATAAGCAATAAACATAGTGTTGAATAAATTATATATTAGGTTAGAAATAAATAAACACTATGGCAGAAATAGAGCAAGGTAAGGATTTGTACATTTATTTCCTTTATTCTTCTTTCTCTCCGGATCCACTTTCACTGAATTGGCAGTCTCAACATCAAACTCTACATTTACAGTTCCATTTTGGTGTTCAGCCCAGACTGGCAGGAATTTCTCCATGCCATTTCCTAATTCCTCTGGGAAATAATCTGATTGTTCCAACTCAAGTCAGGGTTCCAGTCAACTATGGACCAGAACCAAAACATGTTCTATAAATCTCATCACTGTGTAGAGAGAAGTTCTTACAGAACAGAGATGTGGCCTAGAGACACACAGTACATTGTATTTTTATCCTCCAGTTCATAATTATAAATTGGCTTCCAGAAACCATTCAGTGTTAGAAGTTAGAGGCAGGTTGGCCTGTTTGATAAAAGAGTTATACCTCCACATCTCTTCTTTTACTAGGGAAGAACATCTTCTCCAAAAATGTTCCTTCAGATTTCTCAGATCTCATCAGTCAAGGACAGGTCACTAGGTTTGAAAAATCATTATTAGCATTTTGACATTTTTGTTTCAGGGGACAGTTCATTGTCAGTAAGGAAAAAAAATAGTAGAAGATTTAGGCAACCTATGGTATCAATTGGTATTAGATTACTAGGAATTTTGACACCCTACTAATATATTTATTTATCTTAGATGTATTTTATTTGTCCTTCAGTCATTAACCCTTATGAAGATTAAAAAGAAATGGAATTTCAGTGACATTTTATTAGGAAAACTAGCTTGGTTAAAATTTCCAAGAAACCTCAATTTGTTGGTTAAATATAATAAACACCCTGAAACCTACAATCACATATCTCTAAAATTTTATTTAATATTTTTTAGCCTAAACTTTTGAACATATATCTTAATAAATGATTACCAATCCTTTTATGAAGGATGACTTAACTAAAATATCTAAAGTTATGTTTCCATTAATAAAGTACACTTAAAGTGAATAATGTCTACTTTTATCTAAATGTATGGCAAACCCTTAGTCTATTTAAAAAAAAAATAGACATTTTTGGAGATTGGATATTTTTTTTTGCATTGAATATGGAATAAAAACTCAAATGTCATTTATGTAAGGACATATGTTTTAATCTCCATTTTCGGTGAAACACAGGGACATACTTCCTATAATGAAGACTGAAGATACTAAGCATGTTACTTATTCGTTCGTTTAATAAATAGTTTTTAACTGATAGTTACTATTAGGAAACTTAGGGTTCAATGTTGAACTATTTAAATACTCCGATATTGGGGATCACAAGTCTTGTGGTAAAGATATTGACATTTAAATAATTAAAATACACTATGTAAATAAGCTAAAATAAATACATGAACACAAAACACAATGTATTCTGGAAGCATAGCGGGGTAGCATCTAGCTAGCTTTGCATAGTAGAAGAGAAGAAGTTCCCAGAAAAAGAGGGTATCTGAGCTGGTTAAATGAAAATTATTTTTCTAGAGAGTAAAAAAGGAAGAGTCTTCAATGAGAAGTAATCAACATACACAAAAGCATAGAGATGTGCAAGGGAACTGAATATTCAGGAAGACTTTATAAGATGTATTCAAGTAAGGAACCATAAAGCCTTGACTAGAAGTGTGGACACATGGCATAATACATTCTGGGAGTAGGCACTTTATTCTGTAAGCCAGCAAGAAGGTACAAAGTCACCAGAAGTGTTGAAAGAGGGGAGGGTATGAATTAATTTAATTTTTAAGTTATCATTCTGACAACCACAATAAGATACCATTAGACACCCACTAGATGTCAAAAACTAAAAGGGCTGATGACATGAAAAGGTGTCAAGGATATAGAGCAACTGGTGCTCTCATACTTTTTTTGGAGGAGTACAAAATGTACAATCACTTTGGAAAAGTGTTTGGCAGCTTTTTACAGTGTTAAAAGTAAATTGTTCTATGACCCAGGAATTCCACTCTTGGATTTTTATCCAAAGAGATATGTAAACATATATTTGCAAAGAAGAATTGCATAGGAGTTCACAGTGACTTTATTCATAATAGTTAAAATTGGATATAATTCAAAAGTACATCAATAACAGTAGGTAAAAAATTATGACATATGCATACAATGGAATACTACTTACTCATAAATAAAAATTAATAACTTTTAAACAGAACAAAATGAATGAATCTCAGAAACATGCAAGCGAAAAAGCCAGACACAATAGAATGCCCTTAGTATAAATCCATTTATGTGAAGTTCAAGAAAAGCCAAATGAATCTGTTGTTATGTAAATCATAGTAGTGGATTGTTATAGCAGATGGGGATTGACTGGAAGCAGGCTTGAAGAAATTTTCTGGAGAGATTAAAATTCTCTAAATCTTGATTAGAGTCATAGTTATGTGGAGTCGTGTTAATTAAAACTCATTGAATATTTAAGATTATCTGAATTTCCTCAAATGTTGTTAATTGAGGTAAATGTTATCTCAATTTTTTTAAAATGACAACTTTGACAGCAACATGGAGGTAAACTACAGAGGGATGATGTGGATAGCAGGAATACTGCTGAAGAGACTGATTCCTTATTACAGTTAAAAGGTAAGGATCTGGATGAAAACAGTGGCAGTGATGACATATAAGAGAGCAGATTTCATGAGGAAGAGACGTTTCAGAGCAAGAAATGACTGTGTTCATAATATGATGATGGTGAAGGTAGTGGGTGGTGAAAAGAGAAGTAAGTAAAGAATGGATGTATTTTGATATCATTGTTAAAAATATATTGAAGGGCAAAAGACCCAGTACAGTCAACTCAATTTTGAAGAACAAAGTCAGACCAGATGTCAAGACTTACAAAAAAGATAGAGTAATCTAGACAGTGTGGTATTGGTGAAAAGAAAGTGAACAAATAGATCAGTGGAACACAATAGCGAACCCAGAAATAGACCGTATAGTCAAGTGATTCTTGCCAAAGAAGCAAAGGTAATTGAATGCAGAAAGGATAATCTCTTAAACAAATGGTGCTGGAGTGACTGGGAAATCCTCATACAAAAAAGAAATAAATAAAAATAATCTAGACCCAGACCTCGACCTCCAACCTTTCACCAAAATTAACTCAACATATATGACAATTCTAGATGTAAATTGAAAAACTATAGAACTCCTAGGAGCTAACAGAGGAAAAAAATATACATGAGCTTGGGTTTGGCAATAACTTAGATATTATAACAAAGGCATGATCCATGAAAAAATAATTGATAAGTTTAATTTCATTAAAATTAGAAACTGCTGCGTTCAAAAGACACTGTTAATGAATGAAAAAACAAGCCACAGACTGGGAGAAAATATTTGCAAAACACATATCTCATAAAACACTACTATCCAATATATTCAAAGAATTCTTAAAATTCAACAATAGGAAAACTAACAATACAATTAAAAATGGGCAAGAGATTTGAATAGATAACTTACCAAAGAATATATACAGACTGCATAAAGGCAGATTAAGAAATGGTCAACATCATATGTCATTAAGGAATTGCAAATTAAAACAACAACAAGATATCACTACACACCTATTGGAATGACTAAAACAAGAAACACACCAAATGCTGGCAAGAATGTGGAAAAACAACTATCATTCATTGCTGGTGGTATGTAAAATAGTGCAACCACTTTGGAAAATAGTTGACAGTTTCTTACAAAGTAGAACATACGAAGGTCGGACAATTAAGTTCACGAACTTTTCACCGAGTAAACACATAGTGGAAAGTTCAAACTTATTTGTCCAGCCTCGTACTCTTACTATAGAATCCAGCATTCATGCTCACTGGTACTTACTCAAAGGAGTGGAAAACTTATATCCACACAAAACCCGCACACAATGTTTATAGCAGATTTATTCATGATTGGTAAAACCTTAGTAAACCAAGATTTCCTTTAGTAGGTGAATGAATAAAGAAACTGTGGTACATTCATACATGGAATGTTATTCAGTGATAAAAAGAAATCGCTCTCAAGACACAAAAAGACAAAGGAATATTAAATGCATATCTCTAAATGAATGAAGCCAACTTGAAAAAGACACATACTGTATGGTGTCAACTACATGACATTCTGAAAAGGAAATACTGTGGACAGTAAAATGATCAGTGGTTGCCAGGGTTTCCAAAGGAGAGAAGGGTAGAGGAGTAGTTGCACAAAACATGTTTACGGTACACATTTATTTTGCATGATTCTATAATGTGGATGCATGCCATTAAACATTTGTCAAAGCCCATAGAATGTACAACACAGAGTAAAGCTTAATGTAAATTATGGCTTTTAGTTAATAATGATACATCAATAATGGCTCACCACTTGTAACAAATGTACAACATTAATGCAAGATGTTAATGAAGAGAATTGGAGAAGGTTGGTAAAGGGATATATGAAAACTCATGACTTCAATTTGATATAGATTGTGTAAGTATATGTTTGTTACTAAGGTGGAGAAATATAACAGCAATGAATATATAGAATATCCAATAAGAAATGGATTTTTTTATGATTATGATTATTTTATTAGTAGTAATAGTAGTATTAGTATTAGATGGATGGAAAGAAAAATAAGTTAAAACTTATGAGGGAAACACCACCCAATCCAAAAGAGGGTCCAGGGGAGACTGGTTAGCTCAGTTGGTTAGAGTGTGGTCCTAATAGCATGTATATGTACAGAGGGAGAAAAAGATAGAATTTGTGTCAGGAATCTAAGAAACACTGGAATTGAGAAACAGATGGAGGAGCCAACAAAAGAGAGGGTGAAGGAGTAGCTCAGTAAGAGAGGAGAAGAAAGAGAGTAAGTTGGTTTTATGTGAGCGAACGATGAGTGTGTTCCTTTGCACCAAATGCTGCAGAAATATAATGTAGTTTGTGAACATGTGAAAACAATGTGACATCTAGGCCACTATTTTTATTAAAGTGGTAGGATGTAAGCCGATTTTTAATAAGTTTCATTAAGAAAAGAATTTGAGAATATAATTACAAGTTCAGAGTAATAATTGAAAAGTATGCTAAGGAGAAAGAGGAAAGGCCAGCCATCACTCTGTCATGACTGATTCTGAAAATGTCAGGCAGTTTTTTTTTACTTTATAGGTCTTAAAATGGGGAATTAGGATTTCTGATTAAGTTTTGTTATTGTTGACATAGCGTACAGTTAGTTAATGGTATCCCAGTGAATTTTGAAATGTATCCATAAAATGTGATAAGTTTATGAAATATTCAATGTATAAAGAAGATTTGTCCATAATATGTTTAGCAACAAATGATTGGATCCTCTGGAAAATTAATGATAGTTTACTGAATTACTTGTTGACCTCTAATCTGTGCCCCATTTTAAATTTAAGATGAAGTCATTCTGAAAATTATAACTTCTATTTTAAAATGATGTATTGGTTACCACAAAGCCATTTCTCCTATTAAAAGTTGATTTCCTAAGATAATCATGTTTGCCATAATAATTCTGATCAATGTTTAAATAATCCAAATGGCAAACCATACTTTGCTTTTGTTTAGCATATTTGCATAACTCTCCAAAAATTTTATCAAATAATAGGAATAATCATATCAGTACAGGGATGAGGGATGTTTTAATGAATGAATAACACTTATTCTCCCAGAAACACTTAGAACAAATGAAATTTTGGATTATTTATTTTTTGATGTGCGTTTGGTTGTATAAGGTAGTTCTTAGGGCTGCATTTATATTCACAAACAATTTTTTTAGGGTTTTTTTTTTAAGCAATACTTTCTTTTAGTCTAATTTTTCATTGAAAAATTTTAAATGTTGAAATATACTATATGAGATAATTAAAACAAATCTAAGTTCTCAAATATTCATACTCTTTAGTTGTGACTATACATAAATGGTACAATACATCAAAATATTGCCAAAAAAAGCGACCCATTTGTACTGGTCTTTTCAGGATAGTTAAAGATTAAACTTCCTTACATCTCCAGCAAATAAACTCTTAAGAAGGTCATGGCATTGTTTAAATTTTCTGTTTGGAGCAATTAAGTCAGTGCCATGAGACACCTTTGGAAATTAATAAGTATTCTATGATAATAAGAGCTCTGTAAATTAGGTGCTTATCAGGTTACTATGGTCAATTAAATTAAATTAAAACCTTAGTTTGCATAAAAATAGTCAAATTGCTACAGGATAGTTACAAATAATTGTAGAAAATTCTGAACATTTTCAATTTTATTCAGGATAAATAACAATGGAATAAAACAAATTTAATTATGTTAATATACAAAGATTTGCAAGAATGTAAGTGTATAATAAAAGGTAATTAGTTAATTTTACTATAATATAATCATACAATGTAATATTATGCAGTCATATAATATTTTTATTGAAGACCATGTAATAACACAAAAGAGATTTACAATATATAGGTAAAGGGAAAATCCAATTTTTGTGCTTTTAGAGGGGAAAGACTAATCCCTAGTCTAATAAACTATGTCCCTTGTGTGCTTCTTGAGAACTGACCCCAGTCTCACAGGGAGGAAATGCCAATTCTATATCCTTTCTGTCCGTGCTTAGATTTAAGACCAGTTCATACAGGGAAGAGGTTTTCTACCACTGGGGCTAGCATTATGAAACTTACCTGTTTAATGTTTCTCCTTCAATTTGTACAATAATAGAGAAAGCAAGGATTGTAAGTAACTGGTCCCCAAAAATTATTCTAAGTTGCACCATTGATGGCACATTTGGGACTAGAATTCACACATAAACGTTATTCAACATTCACCATAGAATTTAAGTAACCTGAAAACAAAACACACACACACACACACACAAAACTAATAGAATTTAAATGAGAAGTTGACAAAACCACAATGTCTACCAGTCACAGTGTAAGACTATCACAACTCTCAGAAAACAACAGATGGCTTAGTAAAACAGAAGTAAGGATACAAAGCTTTAGATAACAAAAATTTCAAACATGATCATGTAGACTATACATATGTAGATATATGCATCACTCTGTAATTAATAGAAAGGAAATATATATTGTTTTCAAAAATTTAGTGAACATTTACAGAATTTGGCTAGGTAGTAGGCCACAGCAAAATTCCCATACATTTTTTTAAAAAGTTCTTTCAAGCCATAATCTATGTATGTAAGTCAATACTTTAAAAAAATAAAAGAACATATTTTCAAATTAAAAACCATCTGCAATTAAAAAGCATACATCAAATAGTGTTTTGAATGAAAAGATAAATAGTGTAAAATTAAAAATGATTGAAAACTAAATGACAAAATATCACTATATATAAAAAATTAAGTGATGTGGCCAAAGTAGTAATCAGAGGGAAAATTTTAGCCTTAAAACAAAACAAAAAATGAAATAAAATTATTATATTATGAAACAAAAGTAACTTAAGAGGAACACAAAATTATTGCCACAATGCTTGAAAGAATAAAGAAAAACAAGCAGGAGAAAGCAGAACCTATCAATAATAGCTGGCACAAATGATCAGGAAAGAAAAGGAATGAAGGAACAAGGTAAGCAACACAAACGAAAACTGAATATATAAATTCAGAATTTAACAATATAGAAGCATGTTATGTACAACTTGAGTTTGGTAAATACAAAAACCTAGAAAAATATACAATTATTGGGAAATACAATTTTATGAATTTAAAATTACAAACCTTAATTGTTCAAAAATCATGAAAAGTACTCCAAAAGCTATCACCCAAATAGAAAACAAACCTAGATAATATGACTCCTACCAAATCTGACAAACAGGCAATACCTATTATTTACTGTTTTATTCATGGTTATAGTAAAAGATGAAAATGTTTCCACATTCACTCAACAAGTGAAGCAAGATTCTTTCTTAAACTCTAAGCATGAAAATCCCAGAGGGAATTCTTCCTTATAAAAACAAAGTATTAGAAAATGAAATCTGATTCTATATTAATACATCACAGCCAAACATGGTTTAGCCTATAGGATGGGGAATCTGTTAATGTAATTTTCCACATTAACACTTGGGAAAGGAGGAGAATAATATGAGGTTAAAAGATTTTGATAAAATCCACCAAAAGTGTTGTACATAGATGAAAACCCTTGTCAACCTACCATAACAATATTAGTTAATTACATTAAGCATTATATTTAATGAAGAAATAGTGGGTATAGTCTCCTTTAATAAGAGGAACAAAGCAAGACCACGTCCTCTTATCACTATTACTTAGTATTTTACTAGAGGTCCTAACCAACTCAAAAAGATAAAGAAGCATACACATTGGAAATAAAGAAGGTAAATATCGTTATTTATAATTAACTTGTTTGATTTCCTCTGGCCAGCAACAGTCAATTAAAAACAGTGATTGGAACAGGAGCCATTCCTGAACCAACAGCAATACCATACATTCCAAAGAAGCAGTGTGAAAAGACGTATAAGAAGAAAACTCTAAAATGGTACTGACCCTTAGAACAGAACTAATGATAACTGAGAGATACACTAATACATTCATTGGGTGTGTACATAAATTTAACAACACACTCTTCCTTGGGCAACTGAATAATATATTTTATAATAATAATATATTCTTGTAAATATCAAAAGGACCCTTAAAAATCACTCCTATCTTTATCCCACATATTTTGTCCACAAGCATTGAAAGTGTAGAATGTGATTATATTTTTTTGTTTAACATAGGACGCACAAAGAACATTTTTCTGAACTTGCCTATTTAAATCATCATGTTTTCTGTTTTGCTCCTCAGAATGTAATGTCTGCCTTTTTATTGGATTGTAAAACATTTTCTTACTGATTTATAATTTTCCTTTGCATAATAAATGAAATGACCCTATGTTACATGTATATTAATGATGCTTTAGAAACAAAACATTTAGAAATGCAAACTCCAGATTACTGCACAGCTTTCTGATTTTGTCTGTATTCTTCCTCTAAAAGGCATGTTATTCCTATCATACTTTCCCTGGCTAATAACACGTACTCTTCAAGGTTCACAAGTCTTGCCTCTTACATGATCTGTTTCTCTCATGGAATCCTCTGTAGACCACTGAGGTAGAATCTGTTACATTTGCCACCCTTGATCCTGTCATTTGTGAAGCAATGCTTTGACCTTCCTTTGGGGAACTAGTCTTCCCCATCCACCCAATAAAAGATTTGATAGGGACAGCTCTTTATTACTGCTGCAGTTATCACTGGTGCCTCATTCTCCTGGGTACAAGCATCTGTTCAGAGTTGGGTATATAAATAAATGAAAACCAACGTGATTCAAGGAGGAAGTGTTGAAGCTTCTAATGTGGGGGAACTCTCCTTTTCTTGTGCATGCGCTGCAGGAAGAGAATCTTTCCTTTTTCCTAGAGTTCTAGTGTGATGTGAGATTTCTAATTCCTATGGCTGTTTTTTTTTTTTTTTTTTTCCCCCAAACACTATGAACACATCTGAATTTGCTTGGGGCTTGGGTGGAGTTCCATATTATTGAGCTGGCTCATGATGGAGAAACCTGACTTTCAATCATTTGGTTGGAGCTATTTGTCTGAGGTCACGCTTATTTCTAAACTTTTGATTTATATATAGGACAGTTAATTTACATTTCGGTGTCCTGGTATTGGCTCAAGAAGAGACCTACTTAACATAATTCCTATCTTAGCACTCATCATACTGTATTTAAATAATTATTTATGTGATTTTTCTCCCCTTACAACAGTGTCAGCTTTTGTGGAATGAGACCTTGTAGCAGCTTATTCATAATTTGATTTCCAACTGCATAGCATTTAGAGAATGATCAATAAATATTTTAAAATAGTAGTCCCACCATGTCTGCCGATACATTCCAAGATCCCGACTAGATGCTTGAAACCGCATGGTATCAAACTCTCTATAGATACTGTGTTTTCCTATATGTACATAGCTATGATAAAGTTTAACTTATAAATTAGTCACATAAGAGATTCACAACAATAACTAATAACAAAATAGAATAATTATAATGACATACTATAATAAAAGTTATGTGAATGTGGTCTCTCTCTCTCAAAACATATTATAACCATTGTTTATGTTTACTTACAGTAAGTGATTCGATGTCACTGGTTTCAGGGGATCCCTTACTGAATTGAAGTCTTTGTATGGACTCCGTGCTTTCGTGCATCACATTGTCGTAAATCAAAACATGTTTTCTGTTCATGTTCTCCACCCACGAATGTATTGCCTTTTCCATCTTAACTAAGCACTTACGCACTGTGGCAGTAACTTTTGCAGTCTGAAGTGCAACAGCAAAACTAATACAATTTTTGTCTGTCTCTTCTTCACAATTCCATTGAGAGGTGATTTATTCTTACCATAGATCTTAGCAACCTCAGCATACAATTTTTTTCTTTCCTCATTAAGTCCAGAACTTTCATTTTTTCACTTAAAAGAAGCATCCTATGCTTTCCTTTGGTATATCTGAATTCCAGCATCAGTAGTCTTGTCCTTTGGGGTTATTATTAAGCAAAATAAAGTTTAATTGAACACAAGCATTGCAATACCATGACAGTCAATCTGATAATGGAGGCAGCTAGTAAGTGACTAACAGTAGGGGAGCATACACAGGTCGGGGAGTGTACACAGTGTAGAGACGCTGAACAAAGGGATGATTCATGTCTGGGCAGGACTGAGCCAGACTCATGAGATTTCATCATGCTACTCAGAATGGGGCACAAACTTATGAATTGTTTATTATGGCACTTTCCATTTAATATTTTTAGACCATAGTTAACTGCAGGTAACTGAAAACATGGAAAGCAAAACTTCTACAGGGTGGGGAATACTGTAAAATGGCAAGGTAACTGCTTGTTAACTTTAAGAGAGGAGAAACATATTGTTTGTGAATTATTTCATGCTTTTGTTTCATTTTTTGTTAAGTATTTTATACTTCCAGCAATCCTGTAGTGTGCAGAATTCTTGACATTGTATATATGAACAGTCATCATAACCTTCTCTCTTTTTTAGTACAACTGCCTCACGTGGAGAGAACTCCCCATTCATCCAAGAGGACAGAATTAAATGACAAGGATTTACAGTAGCACTTGGGATAGTTTTTATACTTTGAAAATAGTTAACCAATGATAATTTAATTGAGAATACTACATGAAGCCTACGGGGTCCTACAATTAAGTTTGCGAATTTGTTACAACCATGCTGCTAACCTTTTTTGATATCAGAGGGATTATTCATTATGAATTTGTACAAACTAGACAAATAGTTAACCAAGTTTACTATTTGTAAATTCTGAAAAGGCTGTATGAAAATGTTAGACAACCTGAACTTATTGCCAACAATTCGTGGCTCTTGCATCACGACAATGTACCAGTTCACAAAGCACTGTCTGTGAGGGAGTTTTTAGCCAGTAAACAAATAACTGTATTGGAACACACTCCCTACTCACCTGATCTGGCCCCCAATGACTTCTTTCTTTACCTGAAGATAAAGGAAATATTGAAAGGAAGACATTTTGATGACATTCAGGACATCAAGGTTAATAGGATGACAGCTCTGATGGCCATTCCAGAAAGAGTTCCAAAATTGTTTTGAAGGGTGGACTAGGTACTGGCATCGGTGCATAGCTTCTCAAGGGAAGTACTTCAAAGGTGACCGTAGTGATATCCAGACATGAGTTATGTAGCACATTTTCTAGGATTAGTTACCCAACTTAATTGTCCAACCACTTATATTTACATTAATCCACTATAACTAAGTAAACAAACAATTAAAAATTCATAAAGATAAAAATAAAAACGTTCTTTGTAGCCCTGGATTGAGAAACTCCACCTATAGCCATTTGAGAACATAATATTCTCTAGGCGAAATAACATTCTGAGTTAAAGAATAATCCCACTCTACACACATTCTTATGCAAATATTATTACTATATATTAATAAATCTGTAGGTCACATAGTAAAAATAAATATGTATTAATCACAAGGATATTTTTAAGTCTTTTGACCTTCAGATTTTTAAATGTAATAACCTTAGTATTAGAATGTACATTTCTGTGTATGTGTTTAGAGTATATTGTTTAAATATTTTTACACATTTTGTATTATCCATTTTTGTGTTAGTACCTTGTACTTCTCAATAGAATCTGTTTTCACAATTAATATTCATTAAAATTAATAAATAACTTTAAAATATAGTTAAGTAATACATCTCAATATAAAGTAAAAACAATTTTTAATTGCCTTATTGGCCACTTTCCCGTATCATCTACTTAGTAATCAATTAAATTAATCAGATTCACTCTGGTTTAAAAGTTGAAAAATGCCTTTTTAAGAATCACAGTACTGTAATGGAACTGACTGATATGCTTCTCATATTTATTAAAACTTTTAAATTCTGTTTATCTACTGAATGTTTTAGATTAAGTTAAATCACAAGAGGGTTGTTTATCAAATCAGGTATCTAATAGCTTCTAAGTTTGCTTGAGTTGATTTCTAAAAACAAACAGAAAACAATAACAAAAAGACCTGTTATACTGTTCTAGCAACTCCATTCTAGTTTTTTTTTGTTTGTTTTTGATTGCCCCTAATGTATATCTTAGTAATTACTGCTACCTTTTTTAAAATTAATACAGATGATATAAGACTTACATAGATTAAATAAAGAAAATCCAAAATGAGGACATAAAATGCTCCTTCTTGACGTGTTTTGATGATGATGCTGGCAGGTCTTTAATTTACTGCTGAACTTTTAATATCCAGGAGCTTTTTTGTTTTTGTTTTGTTTCTTTTTAAAATGCTGAATTCAAGCTTATAGATATATTTGGCACATGGCACCACTCTAGATGGTTGATTTTTATAGATCAGGTATTGTTTCCCTCACTTTATAATAAAATAGTTCAGATATGGCCAAATTGTGCCTTTAGGATAACTGGTCTATCATTAAACCACAGCTTCTGGTGACTTTAGACACTCTGGGAAGCCCTTAATGCCCATCTCTCCTTAACTCCTACCAGCTGGCTGTAATGGAAAGACAAACAACATTTGCCTGATTGGCAAACAAGCTTTTTGCATAAGGAGAGGGAGGCAGTTGTGGTTAATTCCCTTCTCAGTCAGCCAGGTGAGTTGTTTGCTGGGTTCCAGTCTTGATTCCATTGAAACTGGGGTTCCTAGTCTAATGGACAAGGTCATTTGAGACAGATCTAAAGTGCTCAGCATGCAAGTGGAGTGATTTCTGCCATCGTTTAGTAAGCTTCCTGATGTAACCATTCCCTCTTTCCCTGACTTTACTTAGAAATGAGTCCTAGCTCTTACTGAAATTGATATAAATAAATGCACAACACGTGGGGAGGAAGATATGGGTGTAGTGGAATGGAAAAACATAAATAGGAGATGATCTAAACAGAGACGTTTCTATATAAAGAGGAAAAGCCTGGAAGCAGTGTAGCATGATTGTTCTGGAGAACTTCATAGACTTTCAAAATCCTTCCTTTGTAGTTACTTACTATGGGACCCTGGACAAGCTGTGAAGAATAAAGTACACTATGCATATAAGTGGCTCGCACACGGAAGATATGCAGTAAGTTAGACCTTTCCTACATATCCTCATGATAGTTAGGAAAAACAAGAGAGTAAAGTATTTTTACAGTGGTTGAGAATGAAAATAACCTGTGAAAGACAACTGTGTGTGTGTGTGTGTGTGTGTGTGTGTTTAAATAAAGAGTTCCATGAAGGTCTTCATAGATCCCAATTTCAAAGATAGTTAGAAATGGACCCCTTGTCACTATATACTTAGTACTTATCTTTCTAGAATTGTGGCACATTTTAAAATGAGGATAAGAAAACCTAGGAAAGAAATTGGTTTAATATATAAAATACTCCTAGTAAAATATCTTGAACATATTCAGTAATAGACGTTTGTTGATTAACTCAAGGTTTAGTACAGGAAGAATTAAAAGGATAAAAACACAAATATAAAACGTAAAATATATCTGAGTGGCCCTATATTGGCTTTTCAAATGTATATAAACTATTATTGGGCATGAAGTGACAGAAGTGACAGGAAAGGGGCTGGACATCTAAAGATCTGTGTCTTCTGGTGAGATCTGAAACACAAAATCAAGTTCTGGCGCTGCCACTTAACTTTTCTGGCACCAGCATCTTACTCTGCCCATCCTAAACACCCCACTCTAATATCTACTTTTTTAACTTTTCCAGTTCCCTACACTGGTTCCCAACAAAACTGGGAAGCACAGTCAGTGAATTATTCCCCTCTGTACCCACCCACCTTGACATGCAAAGTTACTAACTACCTCTCTCATATCTTACCTTCCACTTAACACTCTTCCAGTCTTCTTCCCAGCTGGGTTTTGCTCTCAGCAAGCTTTCAATTAATCCCCATTGAAGTGTTAACTGATAACCAAGGTGTTAACTGAAGTGTGAATTCTCTCAGGATTATTTAAATTTTAAAAGCTGGCTCTTTGAAGATCCAGAGGTTGAGTTATATAGAGAAACTGAGAGGAGACTTTCCTGTGATTAATAACACCACACCATCACATTTAGTTGACTTTTACTTGAATTAGTAACATGCCCAGAAGCTTAGCCTTGGCAATGGCTAAGAGGCTTTGGAGAATAGCAGAGGTTTAATTGCGAGATGAGCTGCACCTTACCAGACCAGCACAAATACATTGGAGATAGACTCAGAGCATTTCAAACTTGCAATTTGTTGCTCTATTATCAGATGTGGAGTTTGATACCCTATTAGAGGCTTTTCTTCCAGACAAGTATAACTGTCATTGTGTGTTCTTCAACAAACTTTTACATCTTGCAGTAGTCCATGGAGAGCTGCATTTTGGGAACTTGCCAGTGAAAGCTAGATGTGAAGAGTTTGAAGAGTTTGATGAACGTGTCAGGGTCATCAGTGATATATATATATACACACACACACACACACACACACACACACACACATTTTAGAGTAAATGGATATATAAAAATAAATATATATGCTTCCGTAAATATAAAGGTGATCATGTTAGCCTTAGGTGGCAATTACAATGCTAAAATACATAATGGAGTATTAGTGCATCATACCTCATCACATATTTTGTGGCAAACAACATACATCTTTTTTAAAGGTAGCTTACAAAGGTTAAAAAGTCATTTTTGAGTTACTGACTTCTGCTGTCGTCAGTTTCATCTAAGACACAATTCCTGTGCTTTGCCCATGGGATTTAAATTTGAAAAAAGAAGAGTTTTTTAAACATGTTAAAATAGTCTTATTGAATTGAAAGGAAAGTCTTTTTTCAAATTTTGAAGTAAAGAGGTGAGGACAGGATGTAGGGGGCTTAAGGATCTGAGAGCAGGAAGAGGCGACAGTGGAGGATGGATCTCCTAGTGATTATCCATTATATCCTAAACAAGAATTAGAATATGCTAAAATATATGGCAAGTCCAGTTGTGATTAGGCCAAAGTAAATATCTATGGAGCATTAGCATACATCAGTATTCTTAAAGTTATCTGACATTTACATCAACCAGGACTCCTATGAATTGTAATTGTAGATTCTGTTTTTTCCCCTCATTACTTATTCACCAGAGTGGGAATAAGGGAAATTGAGGAAAATACCTTTTTCTGAGAAAAAAAAATGCATTTTTTTCTTTCATGTATTCTACATATTACACATTCATTTTAAAATACTGCATTTAAAAATTAGAACTCAATATTAATCATTCTGTTTGATTCCTATTTTAATATAGTTTGAAAAACATTACACAAGTGTTTTATGGGATTGAAACGGAAAATAGGACAAGGTACTGCTGCTGTTCAAACAGCTCCTGAAGTTTGGAAGATACATGAAATTTTCAAAGGTCATAGAACTGAGAGACGTAGTTTGGGCTGAAATAATCTCTAATAATTTAAATAAATACATGATGTTATTGCAGTCTTTTAGTTCCAATAGATCTTTAGATTTACATATAATAATCACCTAAATTCCCTAAGTCTATGGGAGAGATTCACTTCATCAGATTTTCTTTATAGGGGGTTGGTTACTGATTTCCTTCCTATTTATTTAAAATATTATGTGAAGTCATAGAGAGCAAAGTGTTTTTTCATAAATGGAGGTTTGGAGGGCAAAATTAGTGTTTGGCCTTCAAAACTCTCTTCCCATTTTGCAGTAGGGAGACATAGGTTGGCTTTTTTTCTAGATTTTGACTCAGGTTCTAGAACGTAAAATACAGTTGCTGAGTTTTTATTAAAGGAACATATCTACCGTGTGCGGAACATGTAGGTGTGTGGAAGATGTCGGTGTCCCCAAATGCCCTACCTGGTAATTACTTTTTTTTTTTTTAAGAAAGTAATTCTACCCTTTAATATAATAGTTTGCACTCTGTAATAACTCAGCAGTTCACCGAAACACACTTTAACATTTCTGAAATTGAACACATCTCCCCAAGACCCTATAGATGGCTTTGCCTTAGGGCGGAGCTTAGTCCAAGAGGTTTACTGGAGAGAAAGTCCAGGGGATTCTTGGTGATGCATAAAGTTTTCCTTAGACAGATCTCACTTCCCAGGTCTGACTGACCAGCTTCGTAAATGCAGAGCCGAGGCACCTACGAGAGGTACCGTAGGCGTTGTGTTGAATAAATCCGGGAGCAGAGAGAATGATCGCGTTGTCTCACGAATATGAGGACCGCTTCTCGAGAGGAGAGGTTAGAAAGCTGATAAAGATTCCTAGGCGAGGAGCAACCGCATGCCCTGCCTCCAGCCGAGCGGCGCATCGGTAGTCAACTGCGGCTCGGATCCAGAGAAAGGAAGGTGGGATAGGAGGAGGTGGAAGGGAGGGAAAAAAGGGGCTGGGGGAGGGAAGGGGTGAACCAACCGGAGTAAGCGGGAGAGCAGCGCGCGGGGGGGGGGCGGAGATGCGGAGAGCGCGTCCGGCGCAGGGAGCTGACTGGACCGCTCGAGACGGCGGCGCGTGCGGCGGCTCCTGAAAGCAGCGAGTTGGCGGAGCCAGGCTGCATTTCTAGCAGGAGCTGCGAGCACGGTGCGGGCTCATAACAAGGTGATGTGCCAGGAAGCATTTTTTTTCCCCGCTCGGGCTGCTCTCGCTGGGGCTTCCTTCCTTATCCCCACCTCTCCTCCCCCGGGTCTGCGGGTCTACGTGTGAGTGTGAGTGCCTGGGTTTAGGGGTAAAGCCTAAGGGGAAGGGGGGGCACCCTGTCCCTGCTTGTCCCCTCCTCCCTCTACCTCCGTGGTCGCTGAAGCACGTTTTCCAGGGTCTCCCCGGTCAGCGTACCCCTTGTTTGACACAGTCCTCCCTATCCCCCCGGTTGTGTCTCCTTTCCCAGATGCTCAAGGTGCCAGCCGTATTGTGTGTGTGTGCAGCCGCTTGGTGCAGTCAGGCTCTCGCAGCTGCCGCGGCGGTGGCTGCGGCCGGGGGGCGGTCGGACGGCGGTAATTTTCTGGATGATAAACAATGGCTCACCACAATCTCTCAGTATGACAAGGAAGTCGGACAGTGGAACAAATTCCGAGACGTAAGTGCTGCGCATTCCCAACCCCGGGCACAGGAGCGCGGGGCTCCTGAGCCGGGGCCGCGGCGGCAGCTGGTGGGTGGGCAGTGGGCTCGGTTTTCCGAGCAGAGGGTTTGAGGAGACGCGGGGCGCACGGCGGCTGAAGTTGGCGGTTTCGGTGCCCCCTCCCGGTTGGTGCAAGGGGAATAAGGGCTTATTGGCCCGCAGCATAGGAGTTCAGGGCTCACCGGGTTCCCACTCTTCTTCCCACCATCCCACTGTCCCACTGTCCCCCGCCTCCCGGCCCCTAAAGATTTGCAAAGTGCTGGCTCTCCCCTCTTAACTTTTGAATGGTATTTCTGGCACTAGTAAACACAGCAGATAGGCTTTCGCGATGTACTGCTACGAGAGTAACTAAGATCGATCCCGTTACTAATGGTCCATTAAGGAATTGGAGGGAGGAGGTAGGAAGATGTAAGATTTCTAAATGCCCGCTCTCCATGGGTGGGAGGATGTTTGGCAGCATCAGTCGGCAGAAGTTGAACTGCTCCTGATTACATAAAATTGCTGGTCAGATTTGTGCTTCGGCATTGACTTTAGTACAGAACATATTTACAGTGTATTCGATTGCGTTTTATTCCAAAATGAATCCCTGCCGTAAAATTTGCGGAGTGTGAGGGGTGGGGGGTGGGGTAGGGTGGAACGGACGTCCGCAGGTGCTAACTATGAAAGGGTTAAGCTGTAGACTCCCGTGGGGGACTTTCCTAAAGGGTTATTTAGACCGAGCCAGGTTTTAAGAGTGGACGCTTTTTTGCCTTCGAGCCAGGTACCGTGATATGCAAGTCATTTTCCCCCCACCTGATATGAATGAAGCAGCGTTAAGAGCTGCCCCGGGCGTCAAGAGCGCGCGGTACCCCTCAACGCATCCAACCTGGTTGTCCTGGGGAGGAGGTTGATTACCGCCCCCATCCCACCCTTTAGACCCATGAGGCCTGAAAGGAAGCGAGAGTGATTCACAGACACATTGCCAACCCTTACTGTGACATTTAAGAGAATTTCTCGTGGGGTCCATCTGCAGTACACTGCGTGCAGACGAGTTAACTTCTTTCATCAGTTCACACTGTCACGATTTGGGGAAATGAATGGGAGTTTAGATTAATTTTCATCCTGACTCCTCTAGCCCTTCTCCCAACACCCCTTACATGAAATTACAGACAAGCCAATCTAACACGTAGCTGATCTGGCACAGGGGTAACTAAACGAACGCTAATTTTTACTTTAAAATTAGGTGAAGCTCATTGGCACTAGGCATGGGCACACGGATGAAAACTGATGATAATGATAATACTTAATGGAAGGCTTCGCTTACGTACATGCTTTATGAGCAGGTTTAAACATTTTATGGTTAAATGACTGTTCGTATATTTAAAAGTGAACCCCTTAACATTCTTTCTGTTGTTCTCAGTTTTAGTTATTATTGAATACAATCAAAAAGGCAAGCAAGAGACTGAGATATTTCTGAACCTAGGGAAGAATTTATGTGTATCATACCCTCATTGAGGAAAAAAGCTATTGAACATTTTGTCAGTATTTAAACAGTGCTTCTCATTAGGACATTCCATTTCTTAATGGCTGCTTTAAAATATTTTAAAAATGAATTTTAGGCTTCTCTAAATTATATTTTAAATCTGAAATAGCTTAGTACTCTGTGACTTGATTAAAATGTCTTTTGAATTATGAAGAGAAACCAGTCTATACTTGGAAAGTTTGTAAATGTGTTTGATTTAAACTAGTTGGGCAAGCTGAGTTGCCTGAAAGAATTAATATTCTAGGATCCTTTCAGCCAACTTCTATAATTACAGAGTATTTATTGCTATAATATTTTCAGTTATTATGTGATCTCTGGGGAACAATCCATCCAAATTATATGTTAAATGTAAGTAACGGATTTACTGAAATATGTTTAGGAAATGTCTGTTTTCATGCTCATGCAATACATGAAACTATAATAATGATTTATTTGAAAACTTTATGTGAAGTTTTAGCATTACTATTTTAGTGAGACAATTACATTTGTATAAGAAGGACTTCTGGAGGGCATAGGGAAGATAAGTGTTACCTTTTCCCCCCTTTAACTACCTGTTGCTTATTATTCACATGATAAAATGTATGCTGACAGTGTGACTGCTCAACTCAGGATAGTATGTCATCCTTTCTTAGACCATCCACCCCACTGCTAATTTACGTAGTTTTCATTCCCCTTTTTGGGAATCAGCTTAATAATATTCCTATGTATTTTTCAGAATGTTGTTGTTGTTATTGTTTTTTCTTTTAGTTCATTTTTAGCTGGAAACCCATGGTTATGAGGCATTGCCTGAAATAAATCTGTGCTGCATGAATTTACCTTGAAATGTTCTGCATGCATCATTGATATCTTAAGTAATGGATTTGTATACTCAGTTTATATATAGGCAAAGAAACAAGGAAACCTGAACCTATTCTTTTAGAAACAATTTAACAGACAAATTTCTATTTAGTGCTTGGTCCCATAAAAATACACTTAATTTCATTTGGGAAAAAAAATAAACTTTGGGTGCTTCAGCATAATTAATACCAGAATCAATTCTTACCTTTCTTCGTGTGACTTTCACACAATCAACATTATTTTACAACTAACGCTTTGATGAAAGTCTGAATGATATCTTCTTTTCAATTATGTTTGAAAACTATTTTGATAATATCTGATAATTCAATTCATCGTCATATTTAATTGAATGATTTTAAAAATAAATGTACTCTATTATATTCAATATATCATATGTATATATAATATGATACATATATATGTGTGTGTGTGTGTATATATATATATATATATACTCACATATATATAAATAAAACTTTATATATAAAACTTTAGCAATAAGGAGCATGGATAGGAAGTGTTATACTAGAGTAGATGAACATAAGAAGCACTGTCCTGATGACTCATTTTTCAATTTACTCAATATAAATAATAAACAGACAAATAATAAAACCAAAGGCCAGCTTATAATGAGTATGTATTAGCATAGAAGAAACTTCCAAACAATTTTGAGTACTTTATACTAGCAATGCTCTTTGAATAAAGTTTTGTTACTCGTTAGAGTGTACAAAATGTCATTATATAGACATAGAGAACTTTTATCCTTTAGAAAATCATCTGTATATTTGGTTATTAGTATAAAAATTCCTGTAGAGATTTTAATCCGTATGTTTTTGGAAAAACAAAAATTTAATGTAAAGATATAGACAGGGCAATACATTTACAAATAAGTATAGTAGCTAGAATCAGTATGCTATATCTGGGGTTAATTATGTGTTTTTAAAATAAAGCAAAGGAACAAAAAAACCTGGGGCTCATTTTGAACATTGTTTTAAGAAATGGTTACCATTTGTATTGTAAAACCCACAATCAACTTCAGTTACATTTATCCCTTAAGTGATTTTTAATACCCTTTAGATACATTGCAAGCAATCGTAAAGCTTTGCAATTTAAATTTAAAAATTGAACCTTAATGTAAGTTAAAGGACATGTAAAACGTGAAAGTGTAAAATATAGGTTGAAGTGCCTCAGAGGCATTCAAATTATAAATTGACATTTTAAAAATGCCTGGTTTGGATATATGGAATAGTAAGTAAACTTTTCTTAGCGTCTTTATTTCCCTTTTTCATCTGAGTTGAGATTCTAGAGTGCACAAATTATTTAAAATATAATGGCTGATGGAAAGGGATATTTCCTGTCACTTAGTAGCTGCAGAGGAATAAAACCGCTGAGAATCTATCAACTTTTACTGCTATTAGTAAGTAAATAAAACAATTGGTTTCTATGCCTACTCGAAGTAATGCTTTAAAAGGCATTAATAGTCAAACAATGAGAATCATTAAAGAATGCTCTCAGTATTTTCCTTGGATTTATGATGCACCCTGGATGTGCTTCCTGAATAGCAGGCATACTCTTAGCGTTGAAGGCTCCTCCTTTGTAGTACCTTTTTTTCATAATTAAATTTTTTACTGAGATATAATTGACAAGTAAAATTGTGTGTATTTAAGGTTTACAATGTGATGATTTCATATATATGTTACATATATGAGGGGTGCCAAAACAATGCACACATTTTAAGAGATGTTATCTGGGTGTTACTTTTCAAAGTTGAATTAGGGTGGCGGTGTGTAGTATGACGTTTGCTCAAAAGATGGTGTTGATCAAATGAATGCTAGCATCATTCATTGTATTACCATTTTAATACAGTTTTTTCCTTTCTTAAAATATGTACACTTTTTTTGGCACTCTTTGTATAAGTGATTCTTTGTGGTACATTAATAATAGGCAAGAAAGTTTTACTAGTTCACTTTTTAACAATATGTACTAAACACAAAATTAAATAATTATTAACACTTCAGAGACATGTGACAAATTAAACCACTATTCTGTGTGTTCAGGAATACTTTCTCAATAATAGATAACCAATTCTGATGAAAAACACATTTTTAGTGTTTCTCATTGTGAAACAGTCTTTTTTACTGTGGTCACCATTACCTACATTTTATAGTAGTTGAGAACACAGGCTCTCCATGGGCATTCTTCACAGTTAATTTCTTAATTCACATAGGGTTTATCTCTCTGAATGTTGATGTTTTGATGACTGGGGGCCACACTGTGTTTAAAAATTCCTAAAAACCTTTGTATACAGGTCTTTTGGCTGCCTACTAAGTAACAAATATGTGTACATATTTGCAAATCAGAGCTTGTAGAGACTATAACATGCAATGTTTTTGATATTAAACTATTATTCATTTTTTTTTAACTTTTATTTTTTTAACTTATTTTTTAAGTGTGTTTTTCCAGGACCCATCCATTCCAAGTCAAGTAGTTGGTTCAACCTAGTTGTGGAGGGCGCAGCTCACAGTGGCCCATGCGGGCATCAAACTGGCAACATTGTTGTTAAGAGCACCACGCTCTAACCAACTGAGCTAGCCGGCCACCCCTATTCATATTTTTTTAATCGTTCAGGGATGTCATCAAGAAAGAGGCAGTGGACTACCTGAGAGAAGCAGGTCTTTGAAGGTTCTGGGGCCAGTGAGTTAGTTTAACAGCAAAGACCTAGCCCCATGCAGCATCCTAAGCCCTGTCCTTGTCTCGGGATCCTAGTTAAGCAATGGTTGTGGTACAACCTCCACATCCCTATTTCTTAACCCCAGCCACCTACCGCCATCACCGCTACCATACTCACCAGTCAGGCTTTAAGATTGGTTTTGTCAAGTCAGATGTCACATGAAGAAGGCAAGTCAGAGAATACCCACTGATCTCTAGTTTCTAGAAAGAGAATTCTAAGGTAGAGCTGGTATTATCTCATCAGACCCCAATAAGAAGTGTGAATTGAGTACAAAATTTAGTCACTTTGCCGTAGGTTCATTCTAACAAAAATTAGAGAGATGTACGTGACACATTGAAGTCACCAGCTCTCCTACGTTTTAGTGAATTATTAGAAAGTGTAACTGAGTGGATAGAGAAATAAATTTTTGCTTGTGTGTATGCTATATATGTTTATAAGATGTCTTGGTAGCTCTTTGCATAAATGTACATGTATATATACTTTATGTGTGTATATGTGTGTCTTCAAATAGGTAACAGATGAAATAATTAGAAAACCAAGGTGATTATGTTATTGTGTTAATGATTTTTTATACACTAATTAGAAAGCAGGCACTCCTACTAAAATGCTGTTATGACATGTGTTAGCTTTTTTTTTCCTGGTGAATTTTTTGCATCTCAGAAATTCAGAACACACACACACACACACACACACACACACACACAGAAAAATGATGAAGTACAAAAAAAAAATTCAGAACACAGTCTCATTTGCTGTTGTATGTGGTCACTGTGTGCCTTCCTAGTTCTTATGGGAAGTCAGCTTGTTTGAGATTATACGACTATGCCTAAACTTTTTAGCTAGATATACAAAAGGAACATCAGATACTGCTATTAATGCATTTATTTTCCTTCTCTTACAATAAGACTGTTTTTAGATCTCATGATTCTGACTTAGAGTAACATTTTAGGTTCCTATACAACTTTAGTTTTCATGATCTGGGCCAGAATTAATTTTATGTGTGTATTTTTAAAGGCTGATCTGTGAATCATCTATACATACCATCCGGCTCCTGTAATAAGCTGCTGGAGTAGTCACATGCATTTTTCCCATTTATGAAATTTCTTTCATCTTTTCTACTTTCTACCTCTCCTAGTTTACAGATTTGGTTACCGTATTAGACTTGGAACTCTCTACAGCGTAGATTGTAGTCGTCTGCCATCAAAATCTGACTGTTCACCGAGCATGACCACAAGGATGGGGTCAGTGTTAGCCTTAGAAAAATATTTAATAAATGAAGGAATATTGTATTAAATGTACATTGCCAATTGAACAGTTTTAAGGAAAGGCTTTTAGAACCCTTTTGCTTTTCATTGACCATTTCTATTTCTGACCACCTTCAGTGCAGTTTTGTAATTTGAATGAAATTTTAATTTTCATAAAATAGAAGGTTTCAAGTACTAAACTGACTTAGTCTGTAAGTTCCAAAATGCACCAAAATGGATAGACTATGCCAAAACTGTCATGTTCCATTTTAGAGTGGTAATTGTAGACGGTAATTTTGTTCATTGCTCTCTGCCTGTACATCCAATTCTTTTCCTATAGTTTCTCTTGGGCCACTTAATTTTGTTGCTCTAAACTTTGATTTTTTTTTTCCTGCTTACTAAGTAATATCAAAGACCAATAACTTCCCCATCTTCTTCAACTACTGCACTGCAATGAAAGTTTATATGGCTAAATCCAGATGCCATAGGCAGTCCAGATTTCTTTCTTTTGCTTCTGCCTCGCTTACAATTGCCAATGTATTATTTAGGAATAGGTTAAGTTCCTACAATTAGGATCCCCAGAATCTGTGTGCCTGAATTAAGAGATCATTTTACTTCCCAACCAGGTAACCATTCGGAAGTGGGCTGTCCAGGCCTAGACTTTCAGAGTTATTCTCTCAGGGTTCTCTATAAATCGCCATTTCCTATCCGGCAGGAAGTATTTAAGAAAAAGTCTGGGAGACGCAGCTTATCCTACCAGTGACGGGAAAGTTGTCACACATGACTTCTCTGTGTATCCCTAAGTGACATGGCTAGTGACATGGCTATAGCTAGCTACAAGGGAGGCTGGAAAATGTCATCTCTAATAGGAAAGGATTAACACTAAAAGAAACAAGGTGATTCTGGTACTAGGAGGGAAATACTAGTAACTGCTGTGTCTGTTTCAATATCTAAATATCTCTTGGAAATATTCTCAGTGCTTAATAGGAATTTTTATCATTTCCTGTTAATTGTTTGCCTTGCATTCAGTCTCTTCTCCCTAATTTCCTATCATTCCTCTATCCTCTATTCAGGATAGAACTGGTATCCAAGGTTGTGGGTGTAGGAGCTGGAGGGCAAGAAATAGCGTGTTCCTGTCTGAGAGGAAATATTGCAGGTCAGAACCAAAGAAACGCATCCACATAGGGCATTAGGGAGAGCGTGTGTCTGATGATGATGAGTCCGATTTTCTAGTGAAATTGTTTAGCATTACCTTTTGTAGCTATCTTTGGTCATAGGTCTAGAATGCTCTGTGTGAGGTAGATAATGGTGAGCAGTGGGAAGGAATTAGAATTTACTTGTCATTCCCCATCGTTGAAGGACAAAATACTCTGTATTGCCAAGGTTGTGTTTCCTCTGATACAGGAAAAAGAGAAGTATCGTTAATGTAAAGTAGCTTTCCCTTGAATAATTCTAGAAATGATGCCATTGCTGGATTCATGCTGCTCTTAATCCTGGAAGCAAAGAAAACAATATTTTCACCATTAGTAGAGCAGATCCTTAAATAATGTCATTTCATTCAACATCATTGTTGTTATAACATTGATGAGAAAAAAAAAAAAATCAATTCTTGACCGGGAGCTGCATTTTGTGTGGAGTTCACATGTTCTCTTATGTCTGCCTGGGTTTTCTCGGGGGACTCTGGTTTCCTCCCACATCCTAAAGGTGTGCACATTAGGTGATTGACTCGTCTGAATCATCCCTGTCTGAGTGAGTGTGGGTTTGTGTGAGTGTACCCTGTGATGGAAGGGCATCTGTCCAGAGTGGGGTCCTGCCTTGTGCCCTAAGCTACAGGGAGAGGCTCTGGCCACCTACAACCCTGAACTGGAATTAGCGGGTTGGAAAATAATGATCTTACTTGCTTTTATTCATCTTTCTTAAATGTATGCATAGCTAACTTTTATTTCAGTGCTAATACCGTGTTTCCCCAAAAAGAAGACTGGGTCTTCTATGACTTTTTGCTCCAAAAGATGCATTAGGGCTTATGTTTAGGGGATGTCATCCTGAAAAATCATGCCAGAGCTTATTTTCTGGTTAGGTCTTATTTTCGGGGTAACACAGTATTAGAAGTGTTTGGGTCTTTATTTAGAAGTTTGGTGATGTTTTTGTGACCAGAAATATGTTGCAGGAACTTAACTCTTGTTTATATCCATTAGTCTATGGTAAAATTGGTTTATATGTTCACATGTCATTTTGCTTAAAGTCACAGTTTCTAAGAACCTATGGCTGGGATTCAGTGAGGACTTACTGTATATCTGGGATAGTTGACTAGATAGAAACTGCACCAGGTCAGATGTGCCATAGAGGCTTTATGCTTTCAGTGTTCTTTCTTGACATCAGAGATGGCTGACAGCTAGGATGGCTGAGCTCTTTGCCTGGATCATAAGCAGAGATGGTGAAGTGCTTTATTTGACCATCAGTTTTTTTTTTCGTTTTTTTTTTTTTTTTTTTTTAATCCTTTACTCCTGCCTTCTTCATACCTGCAAAATGAAAACTTTGATATTATTTATCCTTTTTCATATTCACAGCACAATTGTTTTACAGTGAATATGAAAATATAGATATTCACAGTATCTATATTCACAGCACGATTATTTTACAAGTGATGATTATATACTTTTTGCTTAATATTTTATTCACACTTAGAATATCTTATAATTAAATTTATAATAGCAGTACTATGGTACATATACATATACATATATATATATATATACACACACACACAAGGTAGAAAGGTAGGTAAAAAAGTCTTTATAAAACCATGTCATTGCAAGCATGTATTTCGCCCAAAGGATTGATGCTTTTCCCAATATCCTTCCACAGGAAGTCACCTGGCTTTCCATATTCTACTCAGAAGCTGCCTCCTTTATCAAAGAAATAATGGCCTCAGCCAGAAATGTCTCCCACTCCTGAACATGGATAGCAGATTTTTCTATTCAGAATCTAGGGAAAATGGCCTAATATAAATTTTTAGTTCTTCCTTCAGAAATAGCACCATGATATTTTATTAGTCATTTAATGATTTCAAAAGTAATCACAGTTAATAAAAAAAAATAATCTTTAGAATTTGAGTGAGATAGATTCCTTTTTTATATGTAGTTCTATGCTTTGGATATTTTCAATCAGTATTATCACTCTTAAAATAGGGATAATTAAAGGAAATTCAGTATTCTCTTTTCATGACTGTTTCATTAAAAACGATGTTATTGACTTTTAAAATTATTTAACTATGGAAAAGAAAGATTTAACTACTTTTCTCTGGCAGCAATCTGTAATTTTATTATTTTGTTTTATTTTATAATTTGATAGTTTGGTTTAGTAATGATATAAATTAGAAAAGTAACTTAAACTTAGTATATATTTTTATTCTTCCTACACAGAAATGCAAATAGGCAATTTTTTTCGCTCTTAGCCTTCTTTTATGCTCTTCATATTAATTTAGGAATTAACTATATGCTGATGTGCCTATTTACAGATGATTCTTTTAGTGTTTTGTCAATAAAATTGTGCGATATCTTTGTTTTTTAACACACAAGGTAAAATGAACCTTTTAAACTTTGCTAGATTATTTTTTATAATGGAGATCCTCTATTTCATTCTCTGAAAACTCTAACCTGTGCTAATTACATTGAAATTAGAAAAAAAACTCTACTTATATAATATATACATATATAACATATATGTATATATCAATCAAAATATGGAATATAATATAAATTGAAAAAATAGTGGTAGAAATACTATAGGCTCAAATTTATAAAAGTAAATGCAACTTTATTGGGCACTTTATTGTAAATAATTTGATTAATTAAATTAATAGTTGTTACTCTAATCAAATGACTTTTAAAATAAGTAAAATGGATAAATTTTATATTTCATATGAATAGGATACTCTTAAAGTTGGACTCATTATAGTTAGATTGGGTGATAATGGAAAAAATTCTCTTCAGACTATCAAATGAGTCAAATATTAAATATAAAATAAATTATAAAATGTATAATATTAAGTAATGATAGTTTTTCTTTGTCTAGATATTGATAATAATATCAGCACTTTTATAGAGCTTATTACTTGCCAGGTGTAGTATAAGTTGTATGTATAAGTTACGTATTAATTAGTAACATCCCTGCAAGGAAGTTACAATTGATATCCCATTATGTAGGTGAGGAAACTGAGGTCCAAGGTCACACAGCTAGTAAGTACTGGCATTTTGATCCACAGTCTTGTCTGTACACTGCTGTATAATGCTTCTTGGTTTATAAACACTGTTTGGGGGTGTTGATTGTATGTCAGGCACTTGTGCTATATTATCCCACTTAGTATAGCCTTTTAAAAATATTTTTAATTGTAATAAAAACAACATAACATTTGTCATATTATCCATTTTTAAGTGTATAGTTCAGTTGTGTTACAAATGACCATGTTGTATAATCACTCTCCAGAACTTTTTCATCTTGCAACTGAAACTCTGTACTCATTAAACAACTCCCTCCCCCTCCGTGCCCCTGGCAACCACCATTTTACTTTCTGTTTCTATTAATTTGACTACTTTAGCTAGCTCATATAAGACAGTATTTGACTTTTTGTGACTGGCTTATTTTCACTTAGCATATGCCCTCCAGGTTCATCCATGTTGTTGCAAATGACAAGATGTCCTTTCTTTTAAAGGCGGAATAATATTCCATTGTGTGTATATACCATATTTATTTATCCATTCATCTATTGATGGGTTGTTGGATTGCTTCCACCTCTTGGTTATTATAAAAAAGGCTGCTATGAACATAGGTGTGCAAATATCTCTTCAAGATCTGCTTTCAATTATTTAGATTTTCAATTTACTCTGAATTGGTAATGCTGAATTCATATAATTTTATTTTACATTTTTTAGGAACCTCCACACTGTTTATCAAGTGGCTGCACCATTTCACATTCCCACCGGTAGTGCACAAGGGTTCCAATTTCTTCACATCCTTGCCAACTCTTGTTATTTTCCATTTTTTATACAGTAGCCATGCTAATAGGCTTGAGGTAATATCTCTGTTTTTGGTTTGTATTTCCCTAATGATTAGTGATGTTGAGCATCTTTTCATAAGCTTGTTGGCCATTTGTTTATCATCTCTGGAGAAATGTCTGTTCATGTCTTTGCCCCTTTTTTAATTGAGGTGGTTTTCTTTTTTAAATATAATCTTTTAGCAACCTAAAAGGTACACATTATTAATCTGCTTTTACAAATGGGGAAACTTCAATGAACTTACTTAACCTGCTCAAAATTAGTAAGATTTGAATCTGTTCTCCTAGCTCTAAAGATCATGTTTATTTATTTATTTCCTTATTAACAGTTGGCCACTTTTTAAATGACTCATTATAAACAACTTACTGGTTTTCTGTCTTTTGAAATGTTATGTTTGGTCCTTTTAAATGGTCATAATAACTGTATTTTCTTTTCTGCTATACAATCAATTGATAAAGACTTTGAATTTTTATGACAATTAATTGAAAGAATGTCTCATACAAAGTTAAAATGATCTTACCATAATTAGATCATTTCATCTTGAAGCTGCAATAGAAGACTTTTCAACCTGTCCTTTATTAATCTTAAAGAAACAGTGAATAAAAAGCCAGTAGTCGCATAGCATATTATTGTTCAAAGAATGATTATCCCTATCGGTGTACTACATATGACAATTGCATATTACTGGCCTTTTTATTATTGAATTTTTTTTTGATGTCACATTGCAATTTTGAATATCGTAGGTGGACAGGAGTAGCTGTTAAAATGAATACTAATATTTTCTAACAATAGCTGTTGTTCATCTTATAAGTAAAACTACAAGATCTTTGGAGACTGCTAGGCATCATTGTGCTTAACTTCTACCCACTACAGTTGTGAATTTATCATCAAAGTAGATCAAAGGGCAAAATAAAAAAGAATTCTTTCTTACAATTTAAGATTTCACAAATTATTAGCGTATATAATCAACACCTACAAATGTAATAAAAGTGTAATCAGTGTTGAATGGGTTGTGAAACAGCCTACCAATTTCTATCCATAGTAAATCACTTGTTTTCCTGTTTTCTTTGTTGAATATCAAAGATTGATGAAATGCATTTGACTTTTTAAAAAGAAATCTCATATATAAGATAGGTGAGAATATACCTAGCTTTTAAAATAATTTTGTTATCTACTTATATTTTGGACAATTCTCCATGTAGAATCTCATTGAAGTTATTAAACATGAGCTATTTCATTGAACATGGATTCTGTTTTTAGAGTTTTGTAGCAAAAGAACAAAATTCATTAGCTGCCACATTGAAGAAAGTATGAATTAAAATTCAATGATTTCTATATTTTGTACTTAAAAGTTAAGTAATACTGAATTTATTTGATGCTAAATTTTATATAAGTATTTATATGAAATAAGTGGTCATATGAAATATTCTCTGATAAAAATTTAAAGTAAATTTATATGGTCAATTTTGGAATATGTCACATATTCCAGATAATTCTGTGGGTTTTTTATTCTTAGCATAAGGAAAAGCCCATTATTTAATAGGAATGAAAGAAGGAGAGGGACCAAAAATACAACAACTTAATCGAGTTGTGTCTCCAAATATATAAACCATTACAGGGCATTATCTTCCTCATTATGGTAAAATGCTTACTAGGTATAGCTCCTAAATATAGAATTTGGTATTTCCTTAATCACAGCTTACTTTTTTCTATCACCAGCCTACTTGTGACTTTCAAAATATTTACATAGGGTACTTTAGGCAGGATACTCTGAAATATGAGCTTGCTAATTGCCTTGGCACATGCTATTAGCATCTGCTGAAGAATCAGTTTTAGAATATCAGGAGAATATTTATAGGCCTTTCACGGCATACAGTGTAGTAAGAAAGCATAGGCAAGCGCCTAGTCTTTCAGTAAGACTGTCTAACGTGCCCTTGGCAACAGCTGATATTCTCCCCAAATGTCCCTGAGGCAGTTGGATTCATCTCAAATGAACATTCCTTGAGGCAAAACTTTTCTAGAACATTGTATCAATAAGCATTAGCCTAGAATTACCTGAGACATTTTTCTGTGACATGGAATATAATTTTTTGGAGTTGAGATGTTATACATTTTATAGTTTTAAAGAACTGTTATGCTACTGAAAATAAACTTTGTGAATTAAAGGCATACTCCACACTGGTAACTGAGGAAGTCTCTTTAGGAAGCTGGGAAATTTAAAAGTAATCCTAGGCAAAGTGATATTTTTATGTAGATCAACACATTTAGCACGTTATTCCCAGAATTTCTTGTTGATTAAATATGCCAACTTTGCAGGCCGATGTATTGTCATTTGACATCAGTTAGAATAGAAGTTTTATGTTAGTTTTTACTTTTCCACATGTTTTCCTAAACAGATTTTCAAAAACATGGTAAAATTGCCAGTGGGGAATAACATGTTTAATTCAGATGGTAAATTCATAGTAGAGATAGGAGAAGACATCCCACATCATTTCTGAAGAATAGAAGTCTTTGAAAGAAAGTTTATTTTGAATGTATGCCATGCTGAATCTCACTGAGAACCACAGCAGTTTATAGGTCAGTAAATGAGATCTGGAAATCTAATTTCAGAACGGCTTTGTTTGCTCTGAGTGGCTGAAAACCACCTGGCCTTTGCGGCCAAAAGTCTTCTGTTTATTTTCAGAATGAGTGCCTCTTGTGTACATGTGCTGTTTGCTCAGGAGTGGGGATTTGGGAGAGGAGTAGAGGAAGCTTGCCATCAGTCTCAAAGGTCTCAAAGGTGACAAATGTTATCTCTGGTGTTAGCCTAACACGTGGTTGCTACCACTGGTACTGTGATCAGAAGTGAAACATCAAACATCGGCTAAGGCCGAGATGAGGTCTGTAGGGACCAGGGACAGTTATTTTGCTGTTCACACACAGTCGTTTTTAGTTAAAAGCAATTCACTGACTTCTGATTGGTCTGTGTCCATGTTCCTGAATAGCTTTCAAGTTTTCTTACTTCATAGCCTGATATCTTGGACTCCAAAAGAAGTTCCTTGTAAACAGATACCCTTATAAGGAGTAGGCAGTTTTAGTTGTAGGTAGTCTTAGGTGTAATTACAACACGTTTATACTTAATTCTCCTTGAATGAGTAGTTTAATTTTCACATTTCGTTGCTGGACTAGACTGGGATGTTTTTTATTTGTTTCCATAGTGGAACAAACCCATCTTTATTGTGGTTGGTGGGTTTAACTTTTAATTTTACTTGAATGAGCCTATACATTTAAATAACTTTCCCCTAGATGGAATGATAAAAATTCCACGATTTAAATTTTGTGGAGATATAGCAATATTGATATCACGTATAACTATTCGATTGTGAAACGTTTAAGATTGATTTTTGAAATGGACATAAATTATATATTCATCACTAAGTTTCTTAAGTAAATATTGGCTAAATCACATAGAAAGCAAATTAAGCTGTGTAAAGAACATATGATGATAGAATTATGTGTTATACGAATTTGAATTAGCATATTTTTTAACTTTTTGTAATATTTTAAACCAAAATAACTTTGTAAATACAATTGACCAGTTAATTAAGGAGATTCAAATTATTTTTAACAAGCTTTTTTTTCAAATACAAATTTATTAATAAAAGGCAAATACAATAGCACCATAAATTTCATGTCTGTTTTAACAACTAGAATGTTGTGTTTTTATTGTTGTTAACAAAACCATTGGAATAGGTGGCGATTTCTGTGTGTGTATTTAGTTTGGCATAAAAGTTTGTGTTTATGCTGATCTTTTTTTATATTTATTTTAGGATTTCCCTGTAATGCCCAATTATGAGTGTTTATTTCTGCAGCATAATTAATAAAATGTTTGTACATTTATTAAACTGATGTTTTTCCAAAGCTAATCCTCTGTGCCCAAAATCCTTAAAAAGTAACTCAGAATGTGTGGACAGCTATAACCAGTTCTCCCAGAGCATGTTCAGATAGATAGATGCAAATCTGCATACGATATTCAAGGAACTCATAATTCTCTGATTATTTACAACATGAGTGTAGATGAGTTGTGCAACAGAGTCATTTCTAGAAAGCTTATGACAATCTTTAAGTTAAAGCTGTACAAATATTTTTTGAATGCCCTGGTGATTACAGGAACTGTCTCATTGAAGTTGTCTTGAACTGCTGTCTTGCTCCCAACTGTTTCCAATCAAATCACTTGCAAGTCCTGTCAAAGTCTTCTCTGCAGTACTTCTCAGATCCACAACTATTCCCTCTTCCTTGGCTCAAATCCTCATTATCTTCCCCTTAGACTAGTCTTGTAGGTGGCCTTCATGTTTTTAGGCTTTTCCTTGCCTACAGTTTCTAATGCTTTATTGATAAATGAATTTCCCCCAAGTTGTAGTTCCAATCTTTTTGCTCCTCTGTTCAAAAACTTCCATTCCTCCTTTCATTTATTACAGAGTAGAACTGCATATAGCTGCAACTGTAAATTAAAACTTTGAGAATAAGATTCTCCTCCATGAGATAAACTGGTATCTCCACAAAATGGATCAGTTTATGTATATTTATAGCATCTTAGAGGGAGACGATGTGATTCCGAAGTCTGTGAGAGTCAGTGTAAGCTATTTGAATAGCATAAAATATACTTGGAGCCACATTGTTCCTCAGAAGGAGTCTGAAATGAGAGAGAGAAAAATAATTCACCCAGGCAAACTTTGGTGCAGTGCTCAGGACAGAGAGACAGCAGCCACTTCAAAGGTGGGTCTAGTGTTCTATAGCATGTGGACGACAAAAAAAATTCCGTCTCCAATTTCATGCTCACCCAGAAAACTTCTGATTTTAATGTAGCTCAGCCTCAGGGGAAGAATGTATTAGTCATGCTGATGTGTGTTTTCTTCTGACAGAACCAGGTTTCTGAGTCTTCGGGCCCAAATGGATGGATGGTAGTAAATTAATCAAAGTAATATCACAGTGTGAGGTCTTTAGTTGGTAGCCAGGATTTTCCTGGTGACAGACAGGTCTCACCAGGAGCTTTGTACTTAAATGTCAGCACCAAATAAAAGTTTCCTACTCTCAAATCCAAAAACCCTTTACTACCTACCTCTAAACCATATTTACTTTCTTATCCTTATTTTCTCTTTCATGCAATCTTCACACCAATCAAGTTATCATCTATCTTCCTGCTATACTTCGTCTTTCTTGTTTTGTGTGGCTTTCTCACAATGATTTGTTCATCTGGAATGGAAGTCCTTTGCCCTATTGTTTATATCTTTCCTAATTCTCATTGTTCATGGTCTAGTCTATATTTCTTTCCCTAAGCCATTTCATAATTTTCACAGTCAAATGCAATCTTACCCTTTCCTGAACTCCCAAAGCCCTTTCCGTGAGGCAGTGTTAGTGGTGGAAAGAGCCATGCTTCCTTAGATGTCAGTGCCTTGCATTCAGGAATACAGACGGGATACTCACAGTAATACAAATTAGTAAAGGGATGAGTGAATGAGGATGCAACTGGTCTCTTCAGATCAAGCATAGGAGTTAATAGTTAATATAGGTGTCAAAACTCAAGTAAATACTAGTAGTTGATAACACGTATTATCTTTTTTTTCCTAGAGGTTTTATTGATCATGTCATTTATGGAACCAGTGTTCATTCCAATTTTTAGACAGTCTTTCTTAAATACCTGATTTCTGCATTTAAGCTCTCATTTATTTTACAAGAACATCGTTGCCTCTTTACCACCAATGTTGAACTATAGTAAAAAAAAAATATTAAGGGTTGGCTCTTTCCTTTCCATTTCTGTTCTTCCAATCAGCCAACAGCTCTTGATCTATAATTACTATGAAAATGTCAACAGTAGGCTGCTGGATTTTTGCCATGATTCATCACAGAAATTAGCCACCCTAAGGCAGGCTTCCAAAGCTAGGAAAAAGTTTTTCCTTGCCTCTTTTTGTCTAAACCCAAATTTTCTAAAAATAAGAATCCTAAGAAAGATCATTAGTAAACTACCATTAAGACTCAAATGATTAATTTATTCACTATAAATAACATAAAAAGGGGAAACTTACAGAGATTTCTTTTTATTTTCTGGAAGAACATCTGTTGAAAAGGAACTTCTTAACTTGATTTTATAATAAAAATAGAATGTTAAGAACAATCTTCTGGGAAATACCTATTGAAAAGACACATGCTCTAAGATATATTATGTAGCCTGAGTTTTTATTTTGAAAAAAAAATAATTTTTTTTACTATCCCAAATGAAATTGAAATTACAATTTCTAACAAACTTGTTTTCCTTTTTATTAGTAATCCTATAGTGTTATGCATTTAATTTGAGAGAATCTAAAATACCAATGAAAGAGCAGATTTATAATCTATAATAGATTAAAGTTACTTAAGAAAGATAAAGATAACTACTGTTTGTATCTATTTTATTCTTTAAACTATATAAAAACAGTAATAACAACAAAAAGAAGACCAAAACCAAGAATTATAACCACTGTCTGTTGAGTGGTTTCACTCTGTTGTTATTTGCTATTTTCTTAAAATAACATCTAAATTTACATCTTGAAAAACATGCCCAACCATCTATCATGGAAGTAGTATCTACACCCATAAAATCAAAAGCAGAAATGAGGTCTTTGAGAAACTAGTTTGAAATCAAATCATGTGCTCTAATTGCTGGGATATTACCATAGCATTTTATAGTATAACAGTATAGGATTAAAGTATTTTCATTGTCATTATAATAAAAATTGAATGTATTTGAATCGTGCAATCTGGTAATGCAATAGATGAGCAAATTTGTGATGAAATGTCATCTTAAAGTTTACAATTTTTTATGATGACTGCTTATTAACATTATAGTATGATATTTTATATTTATTATTCTTTTGTAAAATTTTTAAAGATCCAAGAATTAAATGCTTGATTTCTTATGATTTCAGGATTTGAGGTTTATAATACAAGGTAGTTGACTTTAGCTATATTAAAACTATGATGTTTTGGTTTATAATTGTATTGGTTCACAACCATGCGAGATCCCCCTGGTGAAATTGAAAACTGGCTCTTATATACGGAGAGCAAGTATACACTAAAGAAAAACGCAAACCACTCCAAATTGGTAGGTAGCAGGTTTAATAAGGAAGAGGGAACTTACATACCTATGAAGCTTGTCTTGGGCATCAGCAAGATGAATAGATCTCTGTACCTACCCAATCAGAATCTTAAAGTTTATGTAGAGGCCCTAATAGGGTTCAGTGATGTACACAGTCTAGATGGTCTCAACAATACATTACTTTCAAGACCTTGAAACTGCTCCTAGTGGGGGAACATGGATGGGCAGAAGGGAGGTACATTCCAAGGAATGGGGGAAGGGATGAGAAGCCTCAGATTGCCCTGGTCTAGCACCCAGGTCAACTGGCTAGTACGTCCTTTTGCAAATTGACACTACAATGATCATGAGGGCAAGGAGATTTCTTTTTTATTTATTTATTTACTTATTTTTAAAAGATTTTATTGGGGAAGGGGAACAGGACTTTACTGGGGTACAGTGTGTACTTCCAGGCCTTTTTTTCCAAGTCAAGTTGTCCTTTCAATCTTAGTTGTGGAGGGCACAGCTCAGCTGTAGGTCCAGTTGCCGTTTTCAACTAGTTGCAGGGGGCACAGCCCACCATCCCTTGCGGGAGTCGAACCGGCAACCTTGTGGTTGAGAGGATGTGCTCCAACCAACTGAGCCATCTGGGACCTCAGCTCAAGGTGCCGTGTTCAATCTTAGTTGCAGGGGGCGCTGCCCACCATCCCTTGCGGGACTCAAGGAATTGAACTGGCAACCTTGTGGTTGAGTGCGCACTGGCCTGTGTGGGAATCGAACCGGCAGCCTTCAGAGTTAGGAGCATGGAGCTCTAACCACCTGAGCCACCAGGCCGGCCCAGAAAAGGAGATTTCTATTGTATTCATTATATTTAAACGAATAGCTCTGGCAATAGTGTCTGTGTTTCTAACTAGAGCTCCAGTTTCTTGTTTGACATTAAACAGCAGATGACACTAGTGAAACAAAACAAAACAAAACAAAAAAAGGTGGCAATAAAGTAAAAATGTTTTTGCTAAATATTTAAGTTTTCTAAAATTTTTGGAAAGCTACTTTTACAATATCACTCAGAACATGACCTTTTTTAAAGTTTATCATCAATGCGGTTAAATGACATGCAGAAAATAGAATCAATACTTAAAGAATATCTTCATGTAAACAGCAGAAAAGATTGAAAAATGATTCCAACTTCTGAGTACATTATTATATGCCTATAATGGCAATATCTATGCATAGTCATTTCAAATTCTACTTAATGAAATTGTGTTGCATAAAAATAATCAAATTATATTTATAAAAGAAGAAGCAAATTTAAAAGTTTAAGATCTGAGCATTGTTCAGAAAAAAAAAATCAGTTGTGAAAAATGATAGCTTTGGGTACCATTTTACAGGTATCAGACATAATGGCAAAATAATAGAAAAGTGAACATTTTCTTAGGTACAATTTATTTTTCTATATGAAAATACTCAATGACTTCTTTCTTTCCCATATACCCTTAAACTTCATTAAATACAATGATAAGTATTGTACAATGGTAGGTGTTTATTATTACTATTGCTACACTGTTAATTGATGCAACCATGGCATTAATGGTTAGAATAGCTATAAATGAATTGACTATTTTCAATTGGAGTTATTTTGGAATTGTACTGGTGGTGCCTTTCCCTTTCTGCATGTTATATGATTTCAGGTGACACAGTATGACACCTGCTTTTGCACAAATACAGGAAGACATTAACACATGTGAACAGTTCATTTTATGCAAAAAAAAATTAAAAATAAATCATTCTCACATATTAGTGGCTGAGTCTATTTCAGATAGCTACAGGGGAAGGGCAGAGCTATTTCCCAAGCATAGAACTGCGATCCACAAGAGCAACATTGGATTATCTCTGTCAGCACTGATCATAGATGACACTATACCATCTATGCGAAACCTACATGATTCAAGCACATGCTGCTGAGAGCATTAACATGACTGTAAATGAACATCTGGAAAATGCCTAGATGTACGTTATGCTCCAGCACTTTCATTACAGGCAGTGGCAGTAGCTAAACCAAACATTCTAAAGTAGTGCTTCAATTCATTCAGACTAATACTCTGTCATATTTGTTTTATATTTTGTCATGTGTCTGGAAAAAATACAAGTATTACTGCAATTTTCTATCATACCTTCACCTTGTTACAAGATTTCTAGGACCTTAGAATATAAGATTTCCAGTGGCATTATGTAAGCAAGTTGAAAAAAAAACTTGCGTAGTTTTGAAATTATTTTAAATGAATTTTGGCTTGAATGATGTTTCTGTTCTATACTATGATCTGGCTGAAAAAAAATTGGCCCTTGGTTGATGATTGTCTGATATACATCAAATAGTTTACCAGTATAGATAATAACTTTTGCTCTTATCAAAACAATAGGAATAGAATAAAATATGATTTTAAGTTAAAAATGTCAAATTGTTCTTGAATACAGATCTTTGTCTATAGTTGAGGTAAGACAATAAATCTTAAAAAAAAGTCAAATAGACAGAAATAGCAGCTTTAGTGAAGATTCAAAATGAAGATTGCCCAGTGTATAGTACCTAGGAGCAAAATGGCATTTATTGAACCTGGTTTTATTATGCATTATTTGTTTGTAACAACCCCGTGATGTGTTACCATCTATATTTAAGAGAGAGCCTAAGTAATCAGATGAATAGAAAATTGTAATCAGAGAATTTTTTTTTAAGTAGAAAAATCATGTCTCATGATGCTCAGATCAGTGTGTTATACTATCTAGTGTATAACAGCTTAAACAACTTGGTAAATAGCAATGTGAATAGATCTTGAAGTCAGTGTTTTCTACAGTTACATGCAGAGCCTGATACCGGAGAATTGCTTTATAAGATCACTGATTACAATTATGCTATTGTCTGTTTTTAAAATCAAGTTACCATGTTTATTACATTCTGATAGGCATATTTAATAACTTTTAAAAGATATTCTTGAAAGTAAAATAAATTTTTCAATGTGTATTTAGGTTTAATAGGGCAATTTTTTTTGTTCTGTTTCTAAAAACTTATTAAAGAAACAGTAACATAGGGACAATCCTAATATGACTTAAGGAATGAGACACTAACCTATCCTGAGTACAAAACTGATTTGGTTGATTGTAATAAGTTGCCTGTTAAGATTAATAGTTAAACCTTCATTCCTTAGTGGTCCATTAAAAGCCCATTCAAAGAAGTCTAAAAACAGTGCATGTACTTGGTCTTGGACATAATCGAAGGCACTATGTATTAGCAATTGGCTCATTAGATTATGTGAAGGATATTCGCATTTTATTTGGAGAAAGATAATCTGAAATTAGCCATCTCACCTAGGAAAAACAACGTCCTCATTTCCTAAGATTGTTATCCATTTTAAATGACGAGGTGATCGTCAATAACAGAAACTGTTAGTGTTTACCTTATTGGAGGTGTTATGCATGATAGCTAGCATGATTCTTAACCCCTTCGAATACACATAATACTGTATTTAAGGGAAAACTTTTTTTTTGGTAAATTTTTAGAAAATTATGAAATTATAAAAAAGATTCACTATCATATTTTCCTGAAAATAAGACCTAGCCGGACAATCAACTCTTATTTTGGGGGAAGCAGGGTATGTGTAGTTTTCTGAGATACTGATTGAATATGAATGAGTCTATTCAGATATTCTTAGACTTTTTTTTTTTTAAGATTTTATTGGGGAAGGGGGACAGGACTTTATTGGGGTATAGTGTGTACTTCCAGGACTTTTTTTCCAAGTCAAGTTGTCCTTTCAATCTTAGTTGTGGAGCGTGCTGTTCAGCTTCAAGTTGTTGTCCTTTCAGTCTTAGTTGTGGAGGGTGCTGTTCAGCTTCAAGTTGTTGTCCTTTCAGTCTTAGTTATGGATGGGGCAGCTCAGCTCCAGGTGCAGTTGCCCTTGCTAGTTGCAGGGGGCGCAGCCCACCATCCCTTGCAGGACTCGAGGAATCGAACTGGCAACCTTGTGGTTGAGAGCCCACACTCCAACCAACTGAGCCATCCGGGAGGCAGCTCAGCTCAAAGTGCTGCGTTCAATCTTAGTTGCAGGGGGCGGAGCCCACCATCCCTTGCAGGATTCAGAGGAGTTGAACTGGCAACCTTGTGGTTGAGTGCGCACTGGCCTGTGTGGGAATCGAACCGGCAGCCTTCGGAGTTAGGAGCACGGAGCTCCAACCACCTAAGCCACCGGGCTGGCCCCCTTAGATTTTATTATTCAGTGATTCCTAGAGTTTATAGGCACCTGTCCTGAAAGTTCTCAAATTCTGTGTTATTAACATCTTAGGAAAATCAAAACCTGATATTATTGATCTGATTGACTCCTTGGCTTGATACATTCAACCAAAGTAAAGCGAGAAAATGCTTCAGTTCACAGCAATAGCCAGGGGCTTTACCATAAGTACAACATAATCTTGCTGTTGAGTATTATGAGGTTAGGTCTAGCTGCTGTAGTGCTTGATTATAGGATTACTGTCATCTTGCAGCCAGACTCCTTGAGTTTGAACCCTAACACTTACTACTAGATTAGTTTGAATTCTGACCCTACCATTTACTGCTACTAAGTGACCTTAGGCAAGTTTTCTTCTATCCACATTTTCTGACTCTGTAAACAGGTTGATGTTAGCACCTACTGCATAATGTTGTGTGAGACAGTTTTGTGTGGATACATGGGACGTTTTTAGTGTACATTACCATAAATACATAATACATGTTAATCATCATTCCTATTGACAACTATCATTGTTTAAATTTAAGTTGAGCTTTAAAAAATTCATTGTTTGGCAACTGAATACATTTAGATTAAGCATATTGTCTAAAATATGTAGATCTAGCATTTTCCAATAAATTACAATATCAATTCAATAACAACTATTATCAGGTGTTAAGAAACATATATATTGAGAGCATGTTGCACTTACCTACCTTTGTGCTGTAGAGCTAACCACATAAAATTGTAAGACTCAGTTACTTAGCTTGTAAAATGAGGACAGTATTTGCTCTTTCCAAAAATTAGAGGAGTGTTATAAATATCAAATGATCAAATGTACATGAAAACACTTTAGAAAAGCAATAAATTGCTAACTTATGGTATCATTTCAGAATATTCCTCATCTGTTTATAAATCTAAGTCTCTTAGCTAAATATACACATTTATATTTTCATATTTATAAAATTTATCATATTCATTGAGGCTAAGAATATATCAAAACAATGAGGAAAAGGCTACTTTGTTTTTAAATAATATTGTGTGTTCTCTTAAGCCCTCTACCCAAGGCATACCATCTCCTCTCTGAAGAATCCTTGGAATAACTAAAGCGATTGACATGTTAAGGAATGATTAGAATATGTTGTGACAAGGAAAGTAAGATAAGTACATGTAAATTACATCTTAAGGGGAGGTGATTCAATGAAGGCCTCACAGAGTCCATGGCACTTACTCTGATTTTGATGGATGGATAGAGTTTGGCGTTTGGACAAGGGGAAGAAAGCATACCTGACAAATCTGCATGCTCAAGGTATGGAGGTGTGAAAGGACACAAGGTATGTCATAACTACAAAAAATTGCATGGGTATAGATAAAGAATGAATGATAGGGAATCATTGCAGATGAGACAAAAACGTATTAGGACTAGAATTAAAAGTATTTGTAAAACTTGCTAAGCAGATTGTCCTTTACAGACAGCAGACGGTTCTTAAAATTACCACTAGCGTTGGCCACCTGACTAATTTTGATGGAAGTCCACAGAGTCAGAGTAAGACCTGTGCCGATCCTAGTCCCTGGATGGCCCCTTCCCTGCCCCAAATGTATATTCAAAATAAAAATGAGTATGAAATTAGTGTAAGGAATTTCAATGAAATTCTGCCTTTTTCCCCCTATGATGTCTACTTTGATTTGATTGTTTTAGGAAAAAAAATGAGGATTATCCAGCGTAAAGCACCTAGGAGCAGAACAGCATTTATTGAACCTGGTTTTATTATGCATTATTTATTTGTAACAGCAACCCTGTAATGTAAGTGTTATCATCGACATTTAACAGAGCCTAAGTACCAGATAAATGGTAAATAGTGGTCTCTTGTAATTTTGCACTAAGTTATTAATCTTCTATATAATGGCCGGTGCATACATTCCCATCTTATGGTCTGCCTGTTTAAGTGAGAATGAAGACTGATATAATTTTGTATTACAAACTGGGCAACAAGAAATCCCTAAGAAATATAAGGCTATTTTGAACATAAGGGCTTATGAAGGTATGTTCCTTCTAGCCTTCAAACACAGAAAATGTAATTTAATATCCATACTCTAACAGATTGCAGTACTTTTCAAAGTTTTCATTAAGTTTCTTTGCAATAACATTTTTCTTTAAAATTCATAGACGTTTGTGTTCCATTCTGGTGCAAATAATGAAATCTACTCATCCATAAAAATCCAGATTAAGCATCATAAAACCATATTTGCTTCAATTTAAAAATAATATTTTCAAACACTACTTGGAAAACTTACGTGTTGGGAATTTAGAAAGAAATCACAATGTCCCCAGTGTCATTGAGCATCCCCCAGCATGCTGCGCAATACATGTATCCCAGTCTGAGAAGCACAGTGTTGACAAAAACTAATTCACCTTTCTCTTGACATTGACACTAAACTGCTGACGACCTTCTGGCTGTGGTAGTTGTGGGTTTTTTTATGTCTTATGAGAGAATGATCTGAATCTAATACTTTTGTTCATTCAGTTATTTGTATATTACAATGTGAGAGGAGAAGTTAAACTGTTAGTAGTCCATACGCAGAATACAAATAAATAATTATTAAATAGCATATGCAATTTTTGAAAAGCGTGACTGCAAACCTGTATAACGTATAGGCTGTTGTATTTAATGTTTACAAGATTTTAATATATTTGCTTGTTAGAATACTGCTTTAGATTTTCCTCACTTGTAACTACTATACGAAAGACAAGTTTCCTGTCAAAATATTAATACTCCCTTCATTTTAATAGATAAAATAATGCTAAATTTATAGAAATATTTTCTCATAATTTCAACAAGATCTACTTGTATGGATAAACAAAAATCTAAATTGAATGTCATTCAATTGACTACCGTCAAGTAGTAAATGTCTGTTTCTGTTTCCAGAAATGTGCTCAGTTCAAAAAGGTATAAAGATAAAAAGACAAAATACAAATTTCAGTTAAATTCGGAAAGTACGGTTGAGAATTTAAGGCACCTGTCCAAGGTAACTTAGCTAGTACGTCTTAGAGGTGACCTGTTTGATGCAGAAGCCCAGGAGCTTAGTGTTCTCTACTGACTTCCCAAATTAGGTTGCATTTTCCTAAAAGTAAATAACTTGAGTCTCTAACCATTTGGAGTGAAATAGTTGCTCCAAAATAAAAGAAAACACCTACATTTCCTATATCCCTGCTCATAGAGAGGAACAGCTATACATATAATGGCAAACTGCAAATAATTTAAAACAAGTTACAGGTCTTGCTGTATAATAACACTTTAATATCACTTATTCAATAAATCTCTATGAAATTGCCTCTCGCATTATTTCCCCTACTGTGTTAGGCAACTGTGATTCAGAGACAAATATTTAAAGGCCTCCAGGTAACAGCTGAAGCATCATCAACCAAGGACATTATGGGGCCTCACAGTGTAAGCAAAACACATGCTTCTTTCTTTTGTTCTACCCTTCTCTCCAAAGAGTTTCTATCTGGTGGTTTATGAGAGCTACTCTAGTTTTGCTGGAACATTCATCCAAGCTCCTGGGAAGGGTGTAAAAGGAGAAAGGGAGTGTAGGGTACTTTCTAGGACTCAACCTAGGAAGTTGTACATAACAATTTTCACTCATACCTTTTTGGCCAGGACTTAGTGACATGAGTTCACATAGCTACAAAGAGGTTGGGAAATCTTTAGCTGTGCGTACATCTAAAAGTGGAGGTTCTATCACTAACACAAGGCGAAATATAACATTACTCTTTTACCATATTTGTAGAGAAAAAGGCCAAAAACTAGAAGTTTAAAAATCTCAAGGATGTTTAAGAGGAGAGAAAACAATTTATAATATTTTTTTAAAATCTTTAAATATAGGCCAAGAGGTTTGGTATTTCTGTTTATATCTTAATATTGCTGACCTCTCATTTTGAGCTCAGAATGCTTGAATGGAAAAAAAAAAATTAAAGAGGCAGTCTTCCTACTTTTGTTCATTAAATCCTTGTAAAACTATTTTGGCAATTGTTTTTCTATCAAAAGTGTAAAAAGAACCTTATTTCATAGGGGAAAGGAGATATGCACATCTCTACCTTTCACAGTTGAAATTGAAACTATGCTTTTTAAGATAAGAAATAGAAGAGGGAATTACAAAAATTGATCCCATTGCAAATAATGACAGACAATTTGAACTGGTTTGTGGCATAAATTCTAGGATTCATGTGGTATTCCCAAATCCCCCAGTTCACTGGTTGGAAAAAATCTCACGTATTTTAAGTGTGCTTTTAGGTTACCTGCCAACTAATGAAAATGGTCACTTTCACGAATCTGACTACATTTTATGTGCTTTGTATAAATTGTCTTGTGCACAGTCTATTTTTTTCCTCTTATATTAGTCTACATCTGTGTCTATATCTGCTGGTTAAAAGTGGACCAAAACTAAAACACGATTCTATCCATATCACTTTAGTCAGAATTGCTATTTGGATAGAATAACTAATGGATTGCAGTTGCTGTTACAGAATTGCACAATTGTAAACATATTTGATGAAAATCACTTGTCTCTCAAGTGTACAGGCAGGATATGGCATCTAACATTTAATGCCATAATAGACATTTTGGATTAGGCCAACAAGCTAGTTATAATGGTCATACAATTATAAAATATCATTTACTTCCCTATGATTCAATAAAGTGCATTTATTTCTTTAAAGCCAAAATATACTGAGTTGACAAAAAGATCGATAAATTTTGGCCTATACATTAAATAAAGTTTATAAAGTTGAACAAAGGTGAAGAAAAGTAATTATACCCCTTGATCTTATGATCATGATATATGGAACTGAGAAATTGCTTTGTAGAAGTCATACCTAAATCATATCATTAATTGGGTTTATTCTGGAAATGTCTGCAGGTACAACTCTAAATTTCTTTAGTCGGGATCATTAGAAGCTATTCTAGTTCAAATTTAGTTCTTCTGCGATATACAGCTAAGTATGTTACAAAGCTACTAGTTCAAATGTTTGGTTTCAGTTTCCAAAACGGGAGAAATACCCCACATTAGTAGTCATTTAAAAGAAAAAAAATAAATGTGGATTCTTCTAAGTCAGAAAATGTGTTTTTAATATGCACATCTATGCAAGAATACATTTTTATATTTTATTACATACATTTATACAAATATGTCTAATTAGGTAGTATTACTCTTGCAAAATCAAATTGGCATTTATTTTGAGCTCTTTATTTCCAGTAATGGTTTGTATTTCAATTTAAAAAGTACATCAGATAAGTTAAAGAAAATATGAGAAGCTTAGTGATCAGTCTTCATATTTTTCTCCTCAACTCCCATATGTTTTGTGGACTTTCTGGATGCAGATTGTTTGCCATACATTGTTCTTTTAAAGGACCTAGAAAAATATTCTGGCAGTTGTCATCATCATCATAATCATATGAAATAACTTTTTTTAAAAAATAACATTTATTCTACTAAAATGCTATAAAAATGTAGTTATTAATTTGTTATTACTCTTAGAAAAGCAATAATGCGTACAACGTAATTTTGATTTTCAAACCTTGTATGTTCTTACCTAATTCTTAAAGAATGCGTTTTTATTTTTCCTCCTCTGACCTTATTATTTTTTCTTTTTTTTAACCTTTCTCCTCAATGTGCTTACATTCTCTCTCTTGCTCCCTGCTTTTCTCTCTATTGTGCCTCCAAGGAGAAATTGCCAGTATCCCAAGGAAGAAATTTTATTCATCTCAGTTGTCTCAATGTTTGATAAGAAGCTTTAATAAACTATGCAGCAAGAGTTAAAATTAAGTCATTTAATTATAGCCGATGTGTCTGTGTGGAGCCACAGTGCGGTGGCTTCTGGAAAAGCGCTGTATTTCAGATGAAATACCGAGCGCTATTCCAAGAGGATATATTTTGCTTTTTGTCAATTACAACTTCCAGGTATTTTGCTTTTAATAAATAAATAATTTTTATGTGTTATATCTAATATGAAGTGAGTTATAACTCAAAAGAATTTCCAACTTGTTTTCTCAACTTCTAAGGTGAGAAATTCAAAGTTGCTATTGTGGGATCCTGGGTGACGGTGAAATAACAGCTTCTGGGGGCAGTTTGCATCATTGGACTTTTACTTACTCCTTCATATCTACTCATTATCTGATGACTTTGGTATTTATAGCTATCATTAGTTGTAATATTATATGTGTGTTATTAAAGTAAAATAAGTATGGAGTGTATGTAAAATATATTTATTGAGAGTATTCTATGGTGGACCTAAATGACGGATGGATGGAGTCCATTGCCTTTTCAATATCGCATGCCCTGCTGTATTTTGTAGTTAGTAATTTCAATCTATAGATTTAGTTGTTAATGAAATCAATGTGATGACTTTAAACAACATAAAGTACGTGTTTCATAAATAATTGCATTGTACCTGTTTCAGTGAAATTGACTAGATTGGTCCTTTGTATTTTTGTTATGTATTTAGGCAAGGAGTAGATAACATTGTGGTTTTTTAAACACATAGAAATTTCTAAGCAGGATCATCCACTTAAGCAGGATTTCAATCCATCAAATAGATCAATCCCCTTTATACTTCTTCCTTTGCATCCTGAATTGTCAGACAGGCAGTGATTATTGGAAAATGCTTCATTGTATTTAACTGATATCTACCGAACAGATTCCATGTTTTGGTGCTGAGTTTGCCTTTTGGAGAAATAGAGAAATATACTTCCTTGTCCATATAATAATCACACAAACATTGAAAGGCATTTATTATACCTTCTGTTTTCTAAGTCATTCACTGTTAAACACACACCATCCGTACACCACACCAGTTTGAATAATATGCAAAGATTTTTTTTTGTACTTTAGTAATTATAGTTTCCCTTATTTGTAAGATTTTTCTAAAGGCAGATGATTTCACTTTAAAGTAAAACTATAAAAATACTCAGAGTTTAGAAGTGAATATACATATAGTAACTATAGAAAAGCACAGAGGAAAACAAAACAAGAAAAAAAAGAGAGAAGCACAGAGAAGAGATATTTCCTATGGTTTCATCATCCAGTAATAACCACAGTTATTTGTATTTGCTCTTAAAGTTATTATTTTTAATTTCATACATATTATTACAGGTTGGGTTCCCCAGAAACAGTCTCTGAAATTTGAGTGCGGGAGGTATATTGGGGAGTGTTCTTAAGAACAACACCTGTCAGGGGTGAAGGGAGCAGGACTGGGCATAGGGAGAAGCTGACCTGGAATTAATTTGCAACAGAAGCCTCAGCCAATCATTTGCAGAACTGTGGAGCTAAAATGGCAGATGGTTCACTTAAGAACTGAACCATATGAGGCAAGGGGTTAGGTCTTTGACTAATTTTTGGATATGGGCTGGCACCAGGGATGGGGTAAAGCCATGGGTAAGACCGCCTTCGGTAGAAGGCAGTGTCTGCAGAGGGACTCACTTGTATGTTATGAGCAGCAGCACACCTCTTAGCTGGGGACTGAGTGTCATGTCCTGAGGAGGCATCTGGGAAGCACTGCACCTACTACACTTATGCACAAATACATTTAGCATTTCGTGGATCATTATTCATGCCCTTCTTTGAAACTTTTTACACTTTATTTCTGTGACTTTATGAATTAGAAATATCTGATAGCTTTAACGGTTTTGAATGGGTTTTCTGAGGATGCTACATAAATAATGATTATTTCATGTATTCAAAAATATACCGATGGGCAACATGGTATAAATTACGAGATTTTTTTCCATAAAAAGTGAAGAATGTTTTCAGTTACTACGTAATATGTTCTCTGTGCCTTCTTAAATAAAGGTACACAAGGCTATATTCTGTAGGTCTGAATAAATAGGATTGAAATATATTACTTTTATTCCAACCTTTTACATTAGAGTCACTACACTATTGATTGAGTTGAGTTTTGTAACCTATGTTTGTGACTGTACAAAGTCAGATCTCGAGTGGGCTCTAGTTTCAACTGTCAGATTCAAACTATGATTCTTGAGATTGAGATGGGATTCGTCTATAAGATTCAGAGCAACAGACCCTTAAGAGACCTAAAAGGGTGTTCAAAAAGAAAAGAAAAAAGAAAATGCAAGTAAAAGCAAACGCAAGAGCTACTATCTTTCTTACTTTTTGACTTTCTTATGTAAATATTATGTGCAAGATTCTAACAGTAGATTATAGTCTGCCATTATATCAACTAAATGCAGATTTTATACTTTTGCATCTATTTGGAAGTTTGGTCATTTTAAAGATGGATATGGACTAATTTCTTAGCAACATCCATAAATCCGCCTTTTTAAAGGAAGCTCTAGGTTCAACATGGTGTGAGTTCATTTATTCATCCAGAAACCTCAAACATTTATAACCAAATTCCAGACAAGGCTGTCACTTAGGATCACAAGCTGACGCATGTTAGTCTGACTTTCGGGATTGTGACATAGATTTCCAAGAAATATATATATTTTTTTATTTTTTTAAATGCTAAGTAATGAGGTGTTTATAATGGTGTTACTAAGAGCAAATGGATCTCATCTTTGCCTCATTTTGACATTTCTTATTTTTAAGAGTAAAATATATTTTCTAGACCCCTATTTCTATAGCTGGCTATAAATATTCATGATCTGATTCCAGACACATTAGAAGGGATTAGGAAAAGACATGCACATAAATAAAAAAAATGCATAGTGTAAAATAACATTGAGCCAAACACAAGTGAATGTAAGACATATTCTTTCTTGAGACAAGCTGTTTCAGCAACTTGGTGGCAGCGTTGGCCGAATCTTGCAAAGCCATTCACAGAAATTCCTGCAGCTAAAAGAGTAACGTGTCAGTGATAGATTCAGGTCTTCTGCAGTTTGAATCAGCCCCCTGTGGATGGATGTTCATGAGGAAAGTAATATTTGTTTTAAGGAGCAGGATGCTCCTTTGCAAAGGCCTTTAGGGAGCCCATTTCATTTAGCATGCTTATTTTTCAAGCATACCCTTGAAACATAACATGTGCATTAGGTAAACTTGAAAATGGAAATAGCTAATTTGTGATGCAAACTTATGTTCTTCCCGTTTCTTACCTATTTTATTTAAATTATTTATAAAAATGTATTGCCACTTTGAATTCATGTTTCTTTTTTTCTGAATAAAAGCAATTAAGATATTATAGTACAACCTTCAAATACTTTTAAGGAGATTTAACTTTCATTAAATTCAAAACTAATGAACTATAGATTTCTCACATTCAATTTTCAACAGTAGTTTATTTTCCCTTTTATTGTAATTTCACTTACCTTACAAATACTAGCCTAAGATTTCACACATCAGACACTAAAGTACGTACATTTAAATTAAACTCTAAATATCCTGGGTGTTAATTATGCCTGTTTTGCCTTTATTATAATGTTTTAATAGCTTTGAGTGTATCTGTAGATCTGTGACGTAGAAATCAGTGAATATATAAAATTGTACACAATTCTGCCCTTCAGGTAGACTTGTAACTTAAATTGCTATTTCTTAAAGTAAATTAGCAGCATGTATGAAATCCTTTAAGAATGTGTAAAACGCTTCATCCCAAGATTTGAGATTCTAGGTTAGGTACCTTTTCGCAGTCGTACACACTTTACCAAAGAGTGGCAGACATACCCTAAGGTACTCCCCAATGAGTCCCACTCTGTATAATCCCTTACACTCTTGAGTGCAGGTGGAAACTGTGATGTGCTTCTCACCACTAACACGTGGGAAAAGTGGTGGAGTGTCACTCCCGTGATTAGGTTAAGTCATGTGGCAACAGTGATAGGATAGTCACTCCTGTGAATATCTTCCATCAGGTAAGTCTCCATCTTAGATGACTGTAGGGGGAGATTCTCCTGCTGGCCGTGAGGAAGTAAGCTGCCAGGATGAGAAAGGGCCTCCAAGAAGTTGATTCAGCAAGGGACTGTGAGTGGCCTCTGAGAGTCAAGAGTGGACCCTGTGGACAGCCAGTGAGAAAACACGGACTTCAGTCCTACAACAGCAGGGAACTGAATTCTGCCTCATCTAAGCTTGAAAAAGGACCCTGCGCACGAGAAAGATTACAGCTAGCCCTTGATTGCAGGCTTTGGTAACCTTGGCTTAAGGACTCAGTGAAGCTGAGATTTCTAACACATAGATACTGTGAGATTAATAGATATATGTTGTTTTAAGCTGCTAAGTTTATAGGTAACGTGTTACACAGTGATAAATAACTGATATACCAAGGATGTTATTAATTATAGCACTGTTCTCTAGTTCAAAAAGGAAACACAAGCAACTGAAAAGTAAAATGATAGGAGTATTTATAGCCTGGTATGTACCCATATACCAGAGTGCTCAGCTATTAAAAATTATATTGTGTTGGTAGATTTTAAGTGATTAAAAAGAGGTTGCAAACAGTATGTTCAATAAGATACGTCTTTCTTTGGAAAAATAGTGGATTATATGTGCATTAAAAAAGAATGGATAGACTATACACTAAATGTGGAGAATAGGTTTATAATTTACAATTTCTTTTGACTTATGGATATCTTTAAAAGTTTATATAATAATCTTGTCACCTGCATAAATACCTGGGAGTGGGATTGCTGGATCATATGGTAAGTGTATTAACTTTGTAAGATATTAGCAAACCATTTCCAGAGCAGCTTATGTATGTCGTTTTTGAACTTTCATTTAGTTCAAAACATTTTCTCATTTCTCTTATGATTTTCTTTTTGAATCATGGATTAATTAAACATGGATTAATTAAACATGCACTATTCATCTTTGGATATTGGGATATTTTTATAGGTCTTCTTTTATTGATTTCTAACTTAATCCCTTTATGTTCAGAGAAAAATACTCATACGATTTCAGTCCTCTTAAATTTATTGAAACGACGGTGCCATATCATGGTGTAGAATATGGTGTATCTTGGTAAATCTTCTCTTTGCACTGGAAAAGTATCTTCTCTTTGCTCTTTGGAGGTAGAGTTTTCTAATAATATGTTAAGCTGATTGATAGTATTTCAGCCCTACTGATTTTCTATTTTGTTCTATCAATAACCAAGCTAAAAGTGTTGAAGTTTCCATTGATTATGATTTTTTTTCTGTTTTTCTCTTCAGTGCTAATAATTTTTCTCTATGTATATGAAGGTTTGTTGACCATTTATCATTATGAAGTATCCTTCTTAATCTTTGAGATATACTTCATATGATAGGAACTCAGCTTTATTTTGAATAATGTTTATATGATATATCTGTTTTCATCATTGTACTTTAAAACTGTGTCTCTATATTTATAATGAACTTACTGTAAATAACATGGAGTTGGAAAGAGCTATTTTATGCAATCTGGCAATCTCATTAGAGCCTGTAGGCCATTTACATTTAATGCGATTATCCATGTATTAGGATTATTCTTCTTTCTGTTTTACCTGTTTTCCCCCCATTTTTCTCTTTTGTTACTTTCTTTTGGATTAAGTATTAATTTATGATTTTACTGTATTCTCTTTATTGTTTTATAATCTTAGCTTTTTGTTGCATATGTTTATTTGACTGCACTTTTTTCAATATATGTCTTATTTAATTTCCAAGAATATTATACTACTCCACCTAGAATGGAACTATCGCACTGTACTGTAATTATATTCTTGTCCTTCAATCCTTTTGTACTATATTCATCCTTTTACCTTCTCTATATATTTAAACTGCACACTATTTTTTCCTTTAAATAATTATTATTCACAGAGATTTAAAAATGTGAATAAATGACTTTTACATTTACAACCATATTTATAATTTCTATTTTTCTTCATTGTTTCTAAATACAAATTTACATGTGGTATTTATCATCCTTCTCTCTGAACAAGTTCCTTCATCATTTTTGTTCCGATGTGATTGCTATGAAGTCTATCCGCTTTTGTTAAAAAAGTCTTTATTTTACTTTGTTTTTGAAAGATATTTTCTCTGAGCATAGATTCTACATTATCATTTGTTTTACCTTCTAAAGATAACACTCCGTTGTTTTCTGGCTTTCATAATTTGGATGAAAAGCTAGTAGTCATTATTATCTTTGCTCTTTGGATGTAATGTATCTTTTTTCTTTGGATGCTTTTAAGGTTTCTCTCTTTTTTTTTTTTTTCCTAGCAGTTTGTCCCACACTTTGATGTGCCTTTCTTTATGTTTATGCTTGGGTTTGCTGAAGTTCTTAGATTTGGAATTTATAGTTTTCATTATTTGGGGGAATTTTTCGGACATTAAAGTATTTCTTCAATACTCTCTTCCTACTCTCCCACCTCTCACTCTGAAAAGCCAATTATGCATGTTAAACTTTTCAGTCATGTCCCAGATCTCTTTGTTGCTTGCCTCCCTCCACCCCCCAACATGCACACTTTTTGTCTTTCTTTTTTTGTTTGTTTGGTTTTAGTTTCAGGTGTACAAAGCAACATGATAGTTAGATGCTTAAACCCCTCACAAAGTGAAAACCTCCCCAGTCTACTACCCCTCTAACATCGTATATAGCTGTTACAATTCCATTGACTCTATTCCCTATGCTGTGCCCCACATCCTATGACTATATATACAGAGGGTGCCAAAAAAAGATGTATCCACATTTTAAGAAAGGAAAAAACTATTAAAATTGTAATAATGTATACTGATACAAAAAGATGAATGCAAGTCACATTTGACTTCTGCAATTACAAGAAGTGCTCAAAGTGGTTACCATCAGCATAATTTTAATAGTTTTTTTCCTTTCTTAAAATGTGCATACATTTTTTGTTGGCACTGTGTGTGTGTGTGTGTGTGTGTGTGTGTGTGTGTGTGTTGACCGACAGGCTTTATGTATAACTGTATGAATGAACATTAGAGAATGAGTTAAATAATATTTACACCTAAACTGGCTTCTACCTCTTTCTCTGTCAAGTCTTCATAGTGGGTATTTGAATCAATATAGTGGACTGTTGAGCAGAGTTTGGGTTTTGTTGTTATGATAGGTACCTTTAGTGCATCAGTATCTTCAGATTCCATTGGTGGTGGATCTCCATTACTTTAACTGCATGTGATGCCTGCACTACTGCAGAATTTTCCTCAATATTCCTTCTCAGCTTTCAGCCAAGCCTCTTTCTGAATCCTGCAGAGAGGACTGCAGATTTCTCTGTTCCTTTCCTTCATATAGTAGCAAATAACCTCTCTCTTCTGGTCGGTGAAGAGCCTAGAGCACAGCAGCCCAAATCTATCTGCCTTGTATCTGTGCCTTGCCTGCGGCATAACAAAGGGTCCTGTGTGGCCTTGCATGGTAACAGTACTATGCATTGTATCTGTGCAGGACCCAGGGTGCAAAGAGTTTTCTTGCTCCTCTGTCAGTGGCAAATAGGGTTTGCTTTCTGTCAATTTACAGCGGGTAGGCTGGTTCTATTCTCCTCTCCCAGTCATTGGTCCTTACTCTCGTGTTTGGTCAGGGGCAGGCTGGAGGGGGTGGAATTCATTGTCCCTCCTTCAGTAGGGGTCATTTTTTGTCCTTGTTCAGAACAGGGTCTCATCTGACATATACACATGTTCTGCAACCCTCCCTCTTCTAGCATCAGACAGCTCTTTTCTTGTATGAGCACAGGATCTGGAGCATGAGCAGCTATCATGGCTGTCCCGGAGTGGTAGTCTCTTGACACCTGGTACTCATGCAGGGTCTGGCGCTCACACGTGCTTCCCCACGTATTTTTCCTTCATCATCGAAACTTATCAGGCCTTTCATGAGGCATCAAGCAAAGGTTCTCTCACGTCTCCCTCTTCACCCTCAATCTAAAATGAGGGCGGCCATCTGACAAATTCTTGTTTGGTGGGAAAAAACCCTGGAACCCTAAGATTGCTTTCTAGAAAAAGTGGCAAAGCTTTGCGCCAGTGAGCCATGGCAGATAAAGCAGGAGTTGGAGCATGACGTCCTGGGTGAATAGTAGGGTTGCCATCATAACTCAGGTGGCGTCCGATGGGTGCTTTAGAAGAATGGGATGATCTCTGCAACTCTATTAATTATATATTTTTTCTTCATCAAGATTAAGTTATAATTTCTTACCTATTTTATAAATTGTATATTTTATACTCTACAACTGGACTCCTGTCTTAATAGAGATGTGCCTTAATTATGAACAAATATTGATGAACCATGAAAAAATATAAAGCTGGAATATATAATTTTAAATCTAAAATAAACATTTGAATTTTTTTGTATTTTATATTTTATTTTTGTTTTGCATTCATGTTTCCATATGAATGTAAGTTTATTTGTAATACCCAGGTCCAAAATTTTATGATTGTTCCATGTGGTTTCGTTTTACTGAAGGATGTTAACTTTAAAGAAAAGCTGTACATGCTATGGGAATCTTCTAAATTATTCTCCAATCTATGTCGTTTTTTCAATATCAATGTATTTTTATATTTTTTGAGCATGTACATACGTAGTTTGGAAATAGTGAAAATCACTTAACTGTCTCCTTATTCTAATTAATATAACAGTGTTTGTCCAAGTGTGTAGGCACCAGAATCTGGGAGAAAGGTGAGGGAAAAGAAAAATGTAATGTTTTCATTTTTATTTCAAACAGATATTTTATTAAAAAATGGATAAAAACACTTCTAAAATAATTGGCTTATCCCTCACCGAACTCAGTGTTAGTTAATTATATTTAGATTTACCTCCAGTCAGCACTTACATGTGTTTTCCTACTGTTGTGTTGTTGGATTCTAAATTCCAATTTGTGTGAAGGGACCACTGTTACTAGGGAGGGCTGCTCCTCCCCCACTTTTGGTTTACGCTGAAATATGGAGAACTCCAGTCTGTCCTGTTTTTTCGTGTTTCTTGTCAGAGGTTAACTTCACTGAACACTCTATTTTCCTAATCATCTCAATTATTTATGAGAACAGAACCCTTACAACAGATCGTTTACACGGGAAATTTTGACTCATAGCCACGGCAGAGCTGTGGATAATTTAGAGTTGGTTCAGCGGTGAAGAAAGAGAAAGGAAAGAGAGGGAGGTCTGAGGAAGGGAAAGTGAATTAAAGGAGAGGACCAGGAAGAGCCACTGCTGTCAAATGTCTGGGTACCGGGCGTGGGGGCGAGGGTGGGGGTGCCAGTTCCCAGTAGTGTGAGTGCTCTTGGAGAGGCTGGGATAAGATTGCCGATTTATTAATTATGACGATATTTCAGTAAAAAAATTAATGTATGATACACTTGCCAGCAGAGTCTAGCCACTCTGTTACTATTTCATTGAAAATATTTCCCATTTCTCTTCCCACATTTCATGTCCTAAGTCCAGTGCAAGGGAGTTCTTAACGATTGCTGTGGATTTCCAAGAACCCAGCATTGTCATAACTCCTGCCACATTTTAGTTTCTGTTTCACAGAAGTCACTTAGCATATTTACCTAGAGGCAGAACCCAGACCTTTGATGCCCCACTAACAACATATAAAGTAAACAAAATATCACACAAAGGCTGGTGAAAAGACCCAACTTGATGACAATTTGGAGGGGGAGGGGGTTTTATAATACAAATTCAAACAGCTGAGAATTGAATATCAGACATCTCTGCTTTTAAAAATAATTTCTACTTTCTTTTCTGCTAGCGTCCAGACTCAACTTGGCTCTCGCTTCAACACCAAATTGCCATGTATTACATATTTAAATGAGTTCATGATAGATTTTATTTTCTTTGTTAGAAAAACTAATTCTACACTAATTCCGCTTCCAAATGAAGAAATTTTTCAAAGTATTTTCCAAATCAAACTGTTCTCTCTGTAAGATGAAATCTGGTGACAACTGTTTTATTTCTCAATTTTTTAGAGTTGTGATATAATGGCTAAGAGAGTCAGCCTGGTATATTATCCTGGTTCTATCTTGGCTTAGCAAAGGAATCCTTATTTCTGTAATCTGTAAAAAGAAGATAATAATAAAATCTGTTTTCTAGGGCGAGTATGGAGCTTAAAGGATTTAATTCTGGTGAAGTGCTTATGGTGATGCCTGACTTAGTGTGAACACTCAGTAAAAATCACCTGTTACTAAATCCTGTATGAATAAGTTTTTGCTGGAAACTGAGGGATGCCAGTTATGATAGGAGAGAAAGCTGTGTAGTGAATTAGGAACATTCACTAATTCACGAATTAGTGAATTCTGTATGCTTCTGGCATACAAAAACCAGAAGCATTTTTCCCAGTCTGTTGAGATTTTTGCTTCTTGCTATATCCTCTGTTTGGCCTAAATAAATGCTAATAAACTCTTTTAAAGTTAAAAAGTGTAATAACCAATATCCATGCTATTGGCTTTCTGAATTCCTATGAGTTGAAATATGTCACCTAAAACTGAATTGGCTTTCCAAATTAAGTTTAGTGATATATTCTCTTGTAAGACTAAAGGAAGAGATAATGGCCAGATATATGTTTGAGGATTCTTTCGGGAAAACAGGTATGAGTGGAAAGGGACAAATTTCCAAGTTCTGCAAATTGAAGGCTCTCTTTAAGAGATATGTTTAATGTGCACATAAAAAGGCTAATTTCTTGCAGTGTATATATACTTAACAAGAACAAAGGGGAACTTAGGCAAATTACCTTCACAACCTTTTTGATTTGTTAGTGTCTTGGTAGCTCATGAGCCATCGGGCCTCAAATAAATGATCCTGGTATGATATTCAAAAAGGTTTTTTAATCAGTGTTTTATGACAAACTCGAATAAAAGTTTCTGTGTCTGGATATTCCTTTTATATCTTCTTTTAATGTGCCTTGAGGGTAATGTTAGGTTGATTCTGGTGAGCTCTCTTGGCTGAAGACTATTTTCTGGCATTGTTCTCATCGGCTTTCAGGCAATCTCTTATTTACAGTCTGATAAATTATATGCTTCTCTTCATTCCTTTTTTCAAAGATATCTTTTATTATTCTGAGAATTCATTTCTTTTAGGCAAACTATAGTTTTACATGGCTATTGTACACTAAAATTCTTTTGGAATACTAAAATGCTAACATCAGTGAATACCGCCAGTCTTCTATTCCCTTTATTCCTATTTGTTTTGTTCAGGCTTCTTTATCATGAAAGCATTTCAGTATCACATTTTATTCATATTTTTTCTAAGAAGAAAATTCATTAGAAATTCTCTCTATGCATTTTTTAAAAGTGTCATTTTTTTCATGCTGACTGTTTTGACCTAAATTTTGGTTGGAAGTCATTTCCTATTTCTGTACTTGGTTGAGTTTTCTCTGACTTAGTATGAAGAAATCTTTTTTTAGGAAGTTTAAAGGAATATTTAAAAAGAAGATTTTATAGCCTTGCTATTAATGCAAAACAAACCACCTCAGAACTCAGTGGCCTAAAGCAATGATCATTTATGATCCTTCAAATGTCTGTGGCTTTGCTTAACTGGGCTTTTCTTCAAGACGTGGCTGGAAGACTGCTTGTCACTGCAGTTCTGTGGGCTGGTTGGAGTTGCTCTGTTCCACATATCTTTTCTGTTCTTGAACCGTCAGGGTTGCCAAGGACTGCTCTAATCATCGAGATGACCAAGGGACAGAAGGACAAGCAAAGAGCTATCCAGACTCTTCTAGTTTATAGTCTGAAGTGGCACACACCGTCACTTCTGCTAGTTGTCAAAGCAAGTCACATGACAGAGTCTGCTGTTAAGGGAGGGCATGTGCTCTTTGTCGATAATGAAGCTACAGAAAGGATGTGCACACAAGGACATATAAAGAATTGAGGTTAATGATACTAAGAATAAGTAAGAAAAGAAACGAGAATATTGTTTTATGAGTACTTGTCTGTGTCGTTTTTTAAATTGTGGATTTTTACCATTTCTAACTCCTTTTAAATATTCTTTTTCAATTATCAGGAGTGGATCTTTTGTTTTTGTCTTTCTTTGGGCTTCAGAATACCCCTTCTATTCTTCTTTTGTTCATATATAATTGCGGAGGGTTGGGTGGAGGTACGTGGGGGGTAATGTTAGTTCTGGCTTCGTATTATATTTAAGTGTGCATCATTCCTTTTTTGTTGGAAATATAGTACAGATAGTACAGTCAGTGGTTGTATTTTGAGAGTTTGAAAATCCACCATGAATTCAAAATTGATAACCAAGGGAAAAAAAAATAAGGTTTGCCAGACTGTGTGCAACGTGTTCTCTAATTATTTGTTAAAGTCATAAAAAAATGCTAGAATTTTATGGTTTGTCACTTTGTACAGGGAGTTAGGAAATGATAGATTAAAACAGGATTGATTATTTTTAAATGTTGCCATTGTTGCCTTAATTTAATAGATCTTTATTGAGCATTTAATACAAAGGATCTAAGGATACCAAAGTGGACACAATGAACAGTATCATGACCTCATGTTACTTACATTCTGATGGAGAAAGACAAATATAAGCAACAATGAGTACAACTTTGGTAGAGTATTACAATGAAGAAAAATGAAAGATAAGGTATGCCATGTTGTATTGGGTGATGAAAAAAGAGGCCCTCTAAAAAATGCAACTTTTGAGTATAACTTGGAAATACTGGAGCGAAGGAGACTTATGTGTACCTCATTGAACAGGTTTTTAGTTACAGGAGAAAGCATATGAAAAAGCACTAAGTTGTGAATCTGGGAATTTGAGTTATATCAAGGAGGCCTCTGTCGCTGGAACCAAGGAATCTAAAGGTGAAAATTCAGGAGATAAAGTCCGAGTGCTTTGCACTTAACAGCTGTATGAGCTTTGATGAGTTTCTGAAACAGCCCGTGCCTCTGTTTCTTTGTCTGGAATATGGGGACTGAGATGTAGGAAAGTAGCCCTGATATTTGGGCCTGGCTTGGCACTCACTGCTAGGCCTCGGTATTCTCCTGGAAATTTTAAAATCTCCGAGAACATCAACATCAGACAAGGTTGTTCTGTGACCATCATGAGATGATGCAAAGCAAGATCAGTTGATAATTTTGGCTGCAGACAGCAATGTCATTTTGTAAAACACGAAATGCCTGCAGACATGAGTGATGGCTGCTTCATTTTTAAAAGAGACTTAGTAGTATATCCAATCATGGAATTATCCCTGCTTTCTGATAGCACCCCATCCAGAGTGAACCCGCTTTTAAAATCCCCTTACCAAAGTCCAAATCCACTGCTAAGTCCTTTCTGTTGCTCTTTGAGATGCCCCACTGGTCTCCATGGTGCAACATGAATTAAACTCAACTCATGTAGCTACAGGCGTTTCCCTTGTGGTCTTTGACTAAAGGGCATTGACAAGAGACAATAATAACAACAACAATAATAGAGTTTTTATGAGGATAAACTCAATTAGATGTGAAAAGCCCTCAACATGGTTGGTATGTTAAAAAACAAAAAGTGCTATTAACCACCAGTGTCCCATGTCCCTGTTTCCTGGGAATTTGGAACTGTGCCCTTCTAGGGGCTTCACCTGAAGACTCTTCATCTTTTGCCTCTTCTCTCAAACTGCTCAGGCCACAGATCAATCATTTCCTTGTCCCTCAGAGTCACAGAGAACCCACGAAAACTAGTGATTTGTTAGATAATTGCCCCTCTAGTTTCTTAAAAATAGTAAACTGTTTCACCCATTCAGTAGTTTAGTTGAAAATTGCCTCGTTAATGCCACTATGTGGGATACCTTAAAAAAATGCCATTGTCTCTCATCTTCATCACAAATTCTTTCAGCAATTTACAACACTGGGCACATGGTAGTGAGCAGATATAGTCCCTCCACTCAGTGCTGCCGCGAGCTCATGTATAGCCCTTGTCGGCAGGGCTTGACAGGGCTCTGTCCCCATGAACCCCTTGGCTGGGTGCCCGAGTGCAATAGCCCTAATGACACTTTGGTAGGGGTTGATGGCTCTGCCTTGTACAGTTTTTTTTCTTACCCCATCCAATTTCAGTCCAATTCTGTATGTCACAGTTACTGCCCAGGTTCTGCTGGTCCATCTTTAGGAAACGTGACTGAATATAAGATAGCATTGATATCTAAGAATTAAAAGGATTGGAGGCATTATTTTTACGTAAAAGTTATGTATGTGGAACATAGAGACATATTGACAACAAAAATGACATTTAATTATATAATTTAGGAAGGTTTAGAGCAGAATAATGGATTGAATGCACATACAAAACAAATCCTTAGACATAATGGGAATACTAATGGTATCACTTAATAAAATGACGGGGAAGATTAAATGAGAATAAAAATGTTTATCTGAATGCTTTTCCGTGGTAATCGCTGGTCTATGATAAGCAGAAGAATGGCTTCCGGAGTTGTTCTGATTCTCATTCCTGGAACCTGTGCATATGTTGCTTTACATGGCAAAAGAGATTTGGTAGATGAGATTAAGTATCTTGTTATGGAGTGATTATCCTGAATTATCTTGTGGACACAATGTAAGCATGAGGGATATTAAAAGAAGGAGGGAGTGAGTCAGAGTCAGAATGAGAGGTGGTGATGGAAGCAGAGGTCAGAGTGATGAGGCTGTGAACCAAGGGATGTGGCCCTGCTGACATCGTGACGTTAGTCCAGTGAGACTTCGGGAACTTCTGGAATTGTCAGCTATGAATTTGTATTGTTTAAGCCATTAAATTTGTGGTAATTGGTTACCGCAGGGATAAGACATTAGTACACCTTGATAGCTTTATTATGATTAATATTATTGAATTAATTTGATAGGTCTGCCATAACGAAGTACCACAAACCAAATGACTCGAACACATATTTATTTTCTCACAGTTCTGGAGGCTAGAAGTCCAAGATCAAGGTGTCAGCAGGGCTGGTTCCTCCTGAGCACTGTGTGGGAAGGATCTGTTTCAGTATCTGTTTCCTTGCCATCCAGATAGCTGTTTTCTCTCCTTGTTTCACGTTATCTTTCCTCTTTGTGTTTCAGTCTCCAAATGGCCCCTTTTTAAGAGGATACCGGTACCAGTCAGACTGGTTTATGATCTACCCTAAAGACCTCAAGTTAAGCAGACTATTTCTGTAAAGATCCTATCTTCAAATAAGTTCACACTCTGAGGTACTGGGGGTTTGGACTTCAACATATGAATTTGGCAGGGTGTGTGTTGCGGGCACAAACTACCCATAACAATCATGTGTATTTAAAATCCTAAAATGTGAACTCTATGTCTGTACTTAGAAATAGAAACTATCTCAGAATTATTTTAACCATAACTTTCCTTTGGCTGAGATGGTTCTTTGAAAGGGCAGCATGTTTGGGGATTAACCATGTTGTAGAGGTGCTGTGACTTACTGGTTTAATAAGAAGAGGAACCATTGATACTACCACTGGGATACAGCCAGAATTACGGGAGATGGCAATTTAATGGTTCTCAACACAACTCCCTTTTGTAATTAGAGAGAATTTCCTTAGTGGTTCAAAAGTTAAGTTACTTATGTTATCTCATGAGGTCTGCCTAAGTATGCTGTTACTACCTCATTTTGAGTATCCCCAATGATTCTGCAGGTGGCAAACAAAAAAGCACATTTAATGCAGTATCTGGCAGCTGCATTCTCCTAGAGAAGAAGCAAATCAGATTATATTTACCAGTGAAATTCGATGTTCATTAGATTTGTCCTAAATCAGTAGGGCTTAAAACTTCAAGGACTCCTTTGAGAATATCTATTTTTAAAAATGTGGTTTCTCACCAGAAAAGTGCATACAAGTGTGTGTGTGAAAACAAAAAGTTTGCATAAATATTATACCATTTGAAGGCGCTTTAAAGCATGTTTACCAGCCCCCTAGGGCCCTACCTATAACCATTTTTTCTGAGGCAATTTCTCCTGAAGGTCTCTCGTTTGCTTTAGTTTTATCTCCAAATTGGGCATCTTTATCATCTCCTCGAGCCCCAGTTCCCATCCTGTATGCTCAAGGCTCATCTCCCTCCTGTGGGTTCCGAGTCAGCACTCACTACCTCATATTTGACCTCAGTGGTTCTTGGAACTTCTCAAATTGCTACACTTCATAAGCTGTCCTCCCCTTCCTTTCATGGTAGAGTATCAGTAATTGTAAATCCCTCTACATGTTGTTCAACTGTTGCCTAAGTTATCTGTTGATTTAGGAGACTTAATTTGATTTGGTTTCAAAAATTTAGGGTACATTTTGTAGTACATTTACAATAAGTAGTTTTGCTCATATGGTGCCCCGAAACAGAATGCATCTTTAAAATGCATTTTTTTTCAGATGTAGGATCACATATATTATAAAACCTACACTTTTTTTTAACCTTTCAAAATGTTATGATTTTTAAAGAAAAATTTGCAATAAAATTACTATTTGCTGTATGATTAAAATCATTCATGAATAATAGGAATGCCATATTGGAAAAATCATATACAAATACACCATCAGGTATCATATAATTGTATGTTTTATTTGAATAGACTATTCCATTGTGTTCTTTCATAAAGAAGTCATAAATACAGTGCTATTGTTTTTATCGCCAAAGCTATTAGAAGCAGTAACAAATGTTAAAAACCAGGAGGAAAGTCTTCCATAGAACAACTTAACTAGAAATGACTTATATTGCATACTGCCTTTGTTCCAGCTGTTACTGCTGCCTGGAATGTCTGGTTTATCTCCTCTCTTCAAGATGTAGTTCTATCCATGAAGTATTTCCTGAACCCCTCCATCCAGAGTGGTTCTGTGACTCTAAGAGAACTTCTGTCTGAGCAATTATCATATTAGGTTATCATCACTGATTGCCTGTCTCTCTCTCTCTCTCTCTCTTCTCTGCTTTTTATCAGCCTCTCTCACTGTAATCAGATTCTTGAAGTCAAATATGGTTATTATTTGTATCCCAGCACCTAGCATAGTGCCCTGTACGTAATAGGCATTCCATAAATGACTGTTGAGTTAACAAAAGGAAGCTTAAGTCAATAAAGAAATAATTGGGGCAGGGGTTGGCGTACTCTTCATATTAAAACAGATTTTTCTTTTTGACATTGTCACTGTTGAATCATTTTGGAAGGCTATATGAAGAAATTCGGTAAGTATCTAATTATCTTTAGAGTCCAAGAACTGGCTAGATGTGTGTGTGTGTGTGTGTGTGTGTGTGTGTGTGTGTGTGTATAAAACCCTTCTTTCAAAAAATTTACAGAGTATTACGAAACATAGGCTTAAAGTACCAGAAAGAAAAGTTGCAAAATGCAAAGGAACTTAAAAATATGTAAGGCGATACTGTGCAGGCTATTTACATATATATTGAGAAGCTGTAATATCAATGATTGGACCCATTGTAACAGGAAGAGCAGAAAATAATAAAAAGTGAAACTTCAGATATATTTCAGTTTTTGGAGCAAGATCAAATGGAGTGTCACTTCTGCGTAGACAAAGTAGTTATGGGCATTTATTCCCCATCTTTCAACCTTGTAAATGAAAACAGGAAGTCACAAAAATGTAACTCAAGGCAAGTAAAACATAAACTTGGACTACACCCCTGGATTGCAAATATCTGGTGCTAATGAATGATAGAGATGAAAGGACGACATTCTATTTGCATATGGGTCTATAAATCTCCAGCCAAATTCATGTAAAGAATATGAAAAAGAAAATAGACGAGGACTAATTTCTGTGATAAATTTTGTCATATTTTTCATTTTTAGTACATGAAAAAACATTTAAAATAACTTACTTTTGAAAAAGTATGACCTCTGAAATCTTGCAAAATTCCCTGAAATCATTTAAGTTATTAATCAGAGATGTTTTTCCAAAATGAATTGCCTGTATGGGCCTAGATCTACTAGGGGTGCCAAAAAAAGGTATACACATTTTAAGAAAGGAAAAACTGTATTAAAATTGTAATACTCAATACATCCTGATAACAAAAGATGAATATTAGTCATTTATATACATTTTTTGGCATCCTCTATATGCACACATGTTTATATACATGTATGTATACATATGTGTATGTATACGTATATACATGCACACAATATGTATTATATAATATGTATATATGCATATATAATACATATTGTGTGTATGTGTGTGTGTGTGTGTGTGTGTGTATAAATAAAAATCTCTATTCTAAACTATAACTTTACTTATTTATTTATTCTCATTCTTTCCCCTACCCCTCTCCCATCTGGCAACCATCAGTTTGTTCTCTTTGTCTATGGGACAGTGCTTGTTTTTTTTTCATTCATTTGTTTTGTTTTTTTTGGATTTGATAAATAAGTGAAATCATGCGGTATTTGTCTTTTTCTGTCTGACTTATTTAGTGTAATACCTTCAAGGTCCATCCATATTGTTTCAAATGACATGATTTCACTTTTTGTTATGGCTGAGTAATATTCCATTATACACACACCTACCCACCTACCACCTGCCCATCAACCTACCGTCCACATCTACTTTATTAATCCATCAATGGACACCTTGGTTGCTTCCATATCCTAATGCTGCAGTGAGCATAGGGGTGCACATGTCTTTTTGAATTAGTGCTTTGAATTTCTTCGTATAAATACTTAGATGTAGAATTGCTAGCTTGTAGGGTAGTTCTATTTTTTAGTTTTTTGAGGAATCTCCATAGTGTATTCCATAGTTACTGAACCAATTTACAACCTTGACAATAGTAAGAGGGTTCTTTTTTCTTCACATCCCCACCAACACCTGTAATGTTTGACTTTTTGATAATAGTCATTCTAACTGGTATGAGGTAGTTGTGGTTTGGATTTACATTTCTCTGATGATTAGTGTGTTGAGCATCTTTTCATTTGTCTGTTGGCCATCTACATGCCTGTTTTGTTTATTTATATTTTTGATAAATGTCTATTTAGTTCCTCTGTCCATTTTTACATTGGATTGTTTATTTTTGTGATGTTGAGTTATATGAATCCCTTGTATATTTTGGATATTAAACTCCTTATTACTATCATTTGTAAATATCTTCTCCATTCAGTAGGTTGTCTTTCATTTTTTGATGGTTTCCTTCACTGCAGAAATTTTTTAGTTTGATATAGTACCATTTGTTTTTGTTTTGTCTTGTCAAGGAGACATTCTAAGAAGATATTGCTAAGACCAATTTTGAAAGTTTACTGCCTATGTTTTCTTCTAGTTTTATGGTTTCAGGTCTTACATTTAAGTCTTTAATCCATTCTGAGTTTTTTCTATATATGAGTATTGTGTCAGAAAGTGGTCCAGTTTGATTTTTTTGCATGTATCTGTCCAGTTTTCCCAACGCTACTTATTGAACAGACTGCCATTTCTACATTTTATATTCTTGCCTCCTTTGTCATATATTAATTAACCATATAAGTGTAAGTTTATTTCTGGGCTCTCTATTCTGTTCCAATGATCTGTGTGAATGCTTTTGTGCCAGTAATTTGTGACCTATTTTTCACAAAGTCTCCCTAAGGATATGATATAAATTAACAGATATGATAACCCATTTAGGCAAATTGGGGAAAGCTAGTTTGAAATTTCTTGTGTGTTTTAGGAAATATGGTGTCTTTTATCTGTATGTATAGTGATTTGAACTATACTAAAGGAAGAAATAATTATTAGGAATCCTATTTCAGTAAATCTGTATGAATGGTGAGTTGTCATGCACATAAACCAGATTGATGAGCTTCTGCTTCCACTGAAGATGCATTATTTTAGGAAGTGGATATCTCTTAATTGGGTAAACGTTACCCTGAAAAAATGATGTTTGATAATTACTTGCGAATCACCAAAGTAAAATTCAGTGTAGTCTCTGTCACAATAATGACATGTATTGAATCATTGAAATTTATAAAAATTGCCTGGTGAGGACTTGCTGATTATAAACTTTGGTTATAATTTTGGGTAACAAATACTGGATTTGTAAACACAGCCTATGTACCCCGTCCCCTCCTTTGTTTTGCTGTGACTGTAAATCTCTTGGTGCTTCTCTCCACTGACCACTGTTTTAGAGATTCCAGGCTGGACTGCACAGACTTCCCTGCTTTGGAGACTTGCCACAGGAGTTAATTTATGCTATGCTTTCCATTAGCTTTTCCCTTTCTTCTCCTAATTCACTTAAATTTACTTCATTTTGATACCTTCTTAAATCTACAGCAGCCTCTGTAGTTCCCTTCCTGTCACCTCAGTCTAGTCTATTGCTTTTTAAGTCATCAGAGGGAAAATATCCTTCTACTTCTTGTTTTTCTTTCTTTAAACATTATTTTTTGATTTTTCTATTTATCCCTTTTCTTGTTTCATATACAAGAGAACAGAAATCGACTAGATAATGAAAGGAATACCTAATAAGACAGAGAGATACTGTCATCTTAAATAAAAATGCCAGACATTTTAATGCAAAATTAGATATAACCCCAAAATAGTATCATTGACTTTTAAAATATTCTTAAATTCTTAGAATCTGCTTTTGAGTTGTCTTCTTCTCTCTCTAATTAAATCTATGTTGTTTTCTCAAGCGCATAAACATTTAAGAGAAAATATGAACTGTTGTCATTTGGGTAATGACTACATTATTATATTATTAGTTATATTATTGTAAATATTAATATTTTCACTGAATTAAAGGTCTGATGAAGCCATGATAATTTGCTAAAATAAAGACCTCATTAAACCATTGGTGATTAACCTAAGCACCTTTTATATACATTTTTTGTCTCATTGGAAAGTGGGCTATAAGCTTTACATGAGTACTTTAAAAACACTTTTGGAAACCAACCTGCTTTCTATTTGGAGAAATCTTTATTATCTTAGTCTTTTAATGATGAACAGGGTACTTCATGCTTTTTAATACATGTAGTTTTCTAAAATGGTATATTTTCAGTTTTTATTAACTTGCATACATTCTACAGACTTTTAATCTATTTGAATTGAAATAGTTGTCTAAAAATGAGCCCTTCCCAACTTATCTATTTAATAAGTCAGAGTTTTATGTATACCAAAAGTATTTTAACTGAGCAACTTGAAATTGGGTTAGTTGGCCTATCAAATCATCTTTTCTCAATGTAGTTAAAAGAATACTTGGAAATTACTTGCTCATTGATAATTTCTACTTCTTTGTTCCTTGCAAGGACTCTTTTTTGTCCTCTTCTCCTTACCCCACTTGCCTTTCTTTTGAAACCATAACCCTTAAAGCTGACTTGATTTTTTCATCTCTGAGTCAGGCCCCCTGTACTGTCTTTGGTTTTCTAAATCAGTAAGTACAATCACCCAAAGGTGAAACTTAGAACAGTTTCAACGGCTGGCATGTAACCCTTCTCCACATTGTGAAACGTGATGTCCTTTCTGGTTTCAGATAACTAATTATTTTTTATCAACTTTACTTATAAAAGGATAAACTTATAAAATCAATAGAATCCAGTGTTTTAAATCTGCTCAAAGCTAAAGTGCCAAGATTCAAAGATAAGCTTTGCCACTTTTTAGCTGTGTGACACTAGCGAGATATTAGTGGTGTGTATCTCAGTCTTCTCATCAGCAAAATTGGAATAATAGGAGAATCATAGTGAGAATTTAATGAGTTCACAGATGTCAAGTGCTTAGATCACTCTTTTTCATTGACATCTCTCAGTAAATGTTAGCTCTCGCATTATCTCAACTTGGAAATGTATGAGCATAGAGTAATATTTGTTCAATGAATGAATGACTGAATGAGTCAAGTATCACCTCTGTATGTCCCAAAACACCTGGTGCATTTTGAAGTTTTCTCTTTGAGTTACTTAAAGATATCAGACATTCAAAAACTTTTAAAGCTTGTGAAATTCAGGTTAATTTATTCTGGCATTTTAAATTAGATAATCTCCCTTGTTTATGTTTACAATAGTGAAATGGTAGCTTTCACAAATGGTATAAACATTAGAAATGACTAGGTTTTTGAATTGAATTTCAGCAATTTTAGTAGTATTTTACTACTATTATATATACTACTACTTAAAATTATTTATACATGTACCAAAAGGATCAAAGTCGGGCAGTCTCCTGAACTTCCAGTGCCAACAATATTATATTTATGGACATATGCACAAAAGTAAAACTGTTTATTAGCAAATTAAATATATTATCTTTCACTTGATATAGGAATAAATGTGTCCTATATACAGTCATTTCCTTCAATGAAGTATTCAAATCAAATCAAATGATCTTATGTATATTAATTAGACTCAACTTAATTCTATTGCAACTTTTCACCACACATATCCTCTATAATAGAAACTGGGCTTTCATATTTGTGTAGCCCAAATTCTTTCCCAAAAAAGAAACTAATTATTTTGACTCCATACTCTCCTCCCCATAATAGTGGGAAATACCATACCCTCTAAGTTGATGATTTATTAGTTTTCCAAAACTATTTTTAGAGGCAGATGAAGTTTCACTCAAGATAATGATATTGAATTGCAAGGCATGTGCAGAAATAAGTCCCTGCTTTTAAATCATATCTACTAATATGGCAGCTGATGAAGGAGGAATGTTGCTTAAAAAAAACAAAAAAATCACCTCTATTCTTACTACAGAACTCAGTCAGCTCTCACAATGGCAGAGACTACAACCCTGAAATCCCCACCCAATTCAAAATCATTTATTAAAAAAATCAAGTTTCAATACTGTGAATATTATTTTTTGTATACTTATCCTGAATTTATTGATCACCCATTATATTTCTTTTGGATTTAACTGTACCATCCTTTAAAAAGTAAGATAGAAAAGACTACTGAATGTCAAAGTGGCATTTGCGGTGTGGGGGGAGACAGAGGACTGTTAAAGAGTTCAGGTTTGTCCAGAATGATGAATGAATGAATGAATACATACATAAGTAAAATGAGATGTTATGTGAGGGTATTCAACTTAGGAATGTCTCATAAAGTCATAGAATTTTATTTTTTCCTGGTTCTTCAAAAACATTTACATGGAACTCCATCACATGTTCATTTCACCATGAAAAATTTTACTCTGTTTCTAGTGGTTGAAATTTCTGGGAAATACTCCGAACAGATTTGCTTTATACTTTATTCCACAATAGAGCCATGGTATAAAACATTGCCATTTTCAAAATCCCATGAATACATTTTTACAGTTTTCAACAGAAATATGTAAACTGCTGTTCTCCTGCTGAGGAGTGAAATTAGTGAGTGGTGGGCTGCATTTCAACAGACCATTTACCTTCCATTGTCATAAATATTAGCTGTCTGACAGGACACTATTAACTAGTCCACAGGAAACTAATTGCTGAAAAGGCTTACAGGTGCTTTTATAACTAGAGTTATAAAAATGCAGAAAACTGACAGTAAGAGCACATGAACTCTTGACAGCCTAGTAAGAAATTTAACGTTTTTCTGCTCTTGAGAGATGAATTGTAGTACCAGTGTCACTGACAGATCAGTTTACCTTTTAGTGCGGAACAAAGAGAGGGTTGTAGGCTGTCACACACTTCAGCAAGTAAGAAAAATGGTTTAACCTTGAGGTACAGTTGAAAAGAATTGTGCCAGTTCAATTCTGTGGAACACTCAGTTATGTTTTAATTTCTTAGAATTTAGTAGGCATTGACTTCTTAATATAAAAAGGCATTTCATCTGAAATATCCTATTTTTGTTGAGGCAATATTAAAATATTGGAAACATTAAGTTCTCTAAAATATCAAAGAAAATAGCCATTTTGGACTGTTAAAATTCAAGTTTTGTAACAGTATTTCCCTCCTCCCCCAAATTTTCTTTTTTCCTTAACTTCCCATTAAGTGTGGGTTATGAATTACTTTGTTTTCTATGGCTATCTCTGTTGAATAGTAATTTGCCTTCTCTCTTAGAAGTCATTGCCTTTTTAGTAAGCTGGCAATTAAATCATGAAAATTTTCATAAATCAGTTTCTGGAATTCATTGTTTTTACTCTTTCCCTTTCATTGGTTTTTGCTAATGATGCCAATTATTGGATGAATATAACAACAGAAAATTTAATCTTCCTGCATTCCCCTTAATGCTGTGAATCTCAATGAATGGAGATTTTCCTGATGTGTCCCAGATAGATCTTATTCCTTTTGTCCACATGTGTCCTTTCAACATGATATGATCTCTATCCACTGACATTTCTTTGGATTCTTCTTGAATCTCTGATAATTCCCACTTGTGTGCATTGCAGTTATTTATTTATTTATTTATTTTTTATTGGGGAAGGGGAACAGGACTTTATTGGGGAACAGTGTGCACTTCCAGGCCTTTTTTCCAAGTCAAGTTGTTGTCCTTCCAGTCTTAGTTGTGGAGGGCGCAGCTCAGCTCCAGGTCCAGTTGCCATTGCTAGTTGCAGGGGGCACAGCCCACCATCCCTTGCTGGAGTCGAACCGGCAACCTTGTGGTTGAGAGCCCACTGGCCCATGTGGGAATCGAACCGGCAGCCTTCGGAGTTAGGAGCACGGAGCTCTAACCGCCTGAGCCACCTGGCCGGCCCTGCAGTTATTTTTGATCTGTAGTATTTTGCTGTGCTCAACATGCCTCCCTCACACTACATACTTCATTAGAAAGTCTTTTCTGATTGGTATTTATATATAGTCTTAAAATAAATATTATATTGCATGCTTATTCATTTTATCCTTCAATTTTGTATATCTAATTTCTAGAAATTAAACTTAACATGGGAAGAGTATTAGCTTTTACCTTGTTTCAAATTTGTGTTCCTGATAAATCCCAGCTAACCTCATTAGTTTGTGGAATTCACATTTTTTTCCCCTAATCCATGTTATACAGACTTAGGATAAATCAATTAAAAAGTTAGAGTAATATAATTAAATTACTTATAAAAACCACTTGTTTTTTGTATTTATGTGAATATGCTGAAATATTCTGTTGGTTAGAATGTCAGTTGTTCCCAATGAGGCAAAAATGAGTCTCTTGTTTGTGTATAGAATAGTTCATTATCACAGTGCAGCATGTTGCTATTTCCCATTCCCAGTGGAGCATTGAGCTGTTCTTGTTTGGACAAGACTGAATCGTCCTGTTATTTCTGGGATTAATATTCTGAAGAAACTGAGATCTACAAAATTTAACTTCAAATCTAGTGATCTTATTTTTTATTCCAAGACTTCAAATAAAACGTGTAAGATTTCTTCATATATCTAGTTTTTTAATAGAATAATTTATAACTCCTTTTCTTATAGTCTCTTGAAGCTGTAAAATCATTTGCATCATGTAAAAATTATCATTAACTCTCATTCCAAGACCTGGTTTATCTTCCTGGTTAAGGCTTAGATTCTTTATGGATCATACTGACTCGAATCTTACACATGGTCCACTTGGTGATTATCAGCTAATTTGTTGATCAAGAGAATCTGGTCTAAGGGATATGTGGTTATGTAGTCACATTTTCTCATATTTAGCATGGTATTACCTAAAATTTAGGTTTGTCAAAAAAAGTCTACTTTTTAATTGCAAGATTCAGCTCACACTAATACAAAAACAGTATTTAAACGAAAACTATCATAAACTGAAAAATCTAAGAAAACTTAAATAATTACTCAATATAACTCAAATAGTTTTTAGCATTTCCTATGAAACATAACAAACCAAAATATGGAAATAGTATGACAGATATTTACATTTTATTTACTAATTATACATTAAAAAGCACATAAGAACAATGAATAAATGTAGATATTACCAGCACTGCAGAGGCCAACTCTAGATCCTTCCCTGCAGTTTAATTTTTCTGTTATAATTTTGTATACACTTCCTGAGAACTTAATGCATCATGATTCTTGTACGAAGATTGTACATATTCATATTGGATTTAAAAAATTACCCTTATGTTTAAAGACTTTAAAAAAAAAATTGCGAGTCAATGCCATCGGCATTTATTGAACATTTGCCATAATGCAATGGGATCAGAATGCTATGGTTGAATCCCAGCTCTAGCCCCACCTTCTAGCATGTGGCCGTGGGCAAGTTCCTTCATCTTTCTCTAACTCTTTCCTCTTGTTTAAAAATGATGGTAAGGGGGATCAAATATATGGTGATGGAAGGAGAACTGACTCCGGGTGGTGAACACACAATGGGATTCATAGATGATGTAATACAGAATTGTACACCTGAAATCTATGTAATTTTACTAACAATTGTCACCCCAATAAATTTAAATTAAAAGAAAAAAAAATAGAGGTATATAATGACATATGAATACCTTAAAGCAGTACTGGGTCATAGACTCACAGTGGAGATATTCTTTATTTTGTGCTGTTGAATACGGTAGCTGCTTGAGCACTTGAAATAAGTATGATCAGAGTGACAGAGAAGCTAATCTCTAATTTAAAAAATTTTAAATTTACACAGCCACATGGAGCTAGTGACTACCATATTGGTTTCCCTGACTTGGAAGGTGGTTGTTTAGTTGTTAAGTGAAATAATACATGGGTAGTGCTTAACATAATGCCTAGCGTATATTATTATTTTAATAATTATCATAGTGCACACAGGATGAAACATGTTTAGCAAACATTTGTTTTAATAAAGCAATCATGTGAACTAGCCATTACTTTTCATCTGAGAAAACCGACGTTTGGTTGGGTTAAATAACTTATCTCAGGTTGTAAAGGATCTAGGGTTCAGAGCAAGCATTGACGGCTGATGTGACTGCTATTGCTGCTAGCTCTCATATTTTTGCTAAGAAATATCATCTTTGTGTATGTTTAATGTTCAAGTACAACTAACCTATTCACTTTTTTAAAATTTTGTCTATAACCATGTATGTATTAGCATTTTTTTGGTTGATGAGCCCTTCCTTCCAATATGCATAAGTGGATGTTTTATCTTTACTGAGCTCCTCCCAGTGTGGGGGGGAAAACGACAATAAACAAGAATATTTTGATGACCTTTACCTTAATTTTATTTTTTTCAAATGTCCTAGGTGATATCTATCTTTATTAAATATTTGGAAAATAAATTCAGGGACAAATAATTGATAATATCTGTGGATACAATTTTACTATCCATTTTGTTTCCCCTACAAATTTTCAAGGAATGGAGTTTATTTGAATTGAATTATGTAAGTAGAATATTCTTAGGTTTTTGTTAATAACTGCCGTGTTTCCCCAAAAATAAGACTTACCCCGAAAATAACCCCAGTTAGGATCTCAGCCAGAGGGGCAAATTTAGTACGTTATGACGATGTTCCAGAAGAAGATGACATGACTGTATTTGAATAAATGTAGATTGTTGTACATGAAAAAATAAGACATCCCCTGAAAATAAGCCATAATACAGCAAAAAGTAATATAAGACCCAGTCTTATTTTCGGGGAAATATGGTATTACACATCACATTCTGAAAGAAAATCACCCTAAAGTTGCTTCATATTTTAGAAACTCTCAAAGGTTATTTACTTGGCTCAAGCTAGAATAGTAGCCTGGTAAGGACAGTGATTTCCCTGTGATCATTTAAGAACACATCTTGACAAAACTCTACTATACATCCGAATGAAAGCAAAATGTGTGATAGCTTGTTGCTGCCAAGTCGGTGACGACACCCACTGCATTTCTTACAAATGTTTATGTGCATTCTCGTTTGTTGGCCTTGCTTAATATTTTGTTTTAACATCTTTTCAATTATCAAGAAGTATTTTTAAACATGACAGTGTTTAAAAACATGACAGAGACCAGTCTTAGAGGTGTTGACATGATAAGGGCGCTCTCTCTCTGTAAACTGATGCCAAAAACTGTAATGGGCTCCCTATTTCTGTATTTATAAAAGCAAAACCAAAAAAATTCATCTTTGATAGAGCTAAAAAATGTGGTAAGCTATAACTGAGTAATCCTAGATTTTTGTGTGTGTCTTTATCGTTCTCTGCCTATCAGCAATTATTTTTAGCCTCAAATACCTATGTTACTATTAGGACACAAAATGCTGTAAGGATATAGTGATTTTTACTTGATGATACAGCACTCCAAAATATTTGCCTTTTTAAATGAATAGAAAGGACCTTTGGATTCTTAAGTGTCAGAATATAAATATACAATTACTTGCACATATGGCTTATTGCAAAATCTGTTACTTCCATAAAATTTTTCCGTGCATTGGAATTTAGGTGACACAGAAGAATAAAGGCAGAATGAATCATAGGTGGCCATGGATTTGAAGAAATATCAGGGATAACAAAACTAAACTTTTACATGTGTATATATTTTTTCCAAGATAGTTACATTAGGGAAACTTTCTCAAAGTGTGCTTTTCAGAACTCTAGATCAATAGTATGTGTACTGATGTTGTATAAAAAGGGTTAAGAAAAATCTATTGCATAGCTGTTTATTGTGGAATTTTTAAATACCTTCACTATGTGAAAGTGCTTGGCAAATGTCCAGGAAGAGTGATATAATACTATGAGACATTTCTCAAACGTCAATACCAGAAACACCAGCCTTCCATTTTTTTTCTGCTGATAAATCTATTCTTATTAAAATTTAGAATTTTATTAGTGTGTTATTGGCCAGAGATAGTTCAAAAACTTTTTTCAAGTTTTATTCCTTTGCATGGGTACAATTTAACAACAACAAAAATCTGAAATTGCTGTAGATTTTTATTTGCCTCACATTTTAATTCCCCATCTCCCCAAATCATGATAAGACATGGTGCTTAACATTTGTCAACTGTGGGAAATCTCATGTTGATACAGCTGTCATTCTTAAAGATAGAGCTAACTAAGCTGTAAAGATATAGCTAACTTAGCTAACTAAGCTTTGTAATTTTGGGTCCCCCCCCCCCTTTATACCTCTATCACTCTGTTTCATGTTGTATTTTATAAGTTATTACAGCAGAACTTGAAGCAAGCCACAAATGAATTTTGAAGGAATGGTTCTAGAAATTACATTCTGTCTACCACCACAACCAACCCAGGCGAATGCAGTGACAAATCTTTGTAAATAATTCTTATGTTAGAGATCCTGATTTTACTCTTACGATCTGAGAATAAGGTATAGTACCATAATGTTTGTTAAAAACTGCAAAACATTTTCAATAATCATGAAACCAGTGTTTGGCCAAATTCCAGTCCAAGTAATGATATTCTCCTTCCCTAAATCTCACCTTATAATTTTTCATTCTTGGAATTGTGGAAGAGTCCTAACATTTGTGATCATGTAAGTCTATGTTTCAATTTAAGCTCTTTAAATGGTTTAGATGGGAAACTCTTGGTGCTGTAAATGCATAAATAGATATTGGCTCCTTATATATTTTGGACATTAGCCCCTTATCGGGGGCATTGTTTGCAAAAATCTTCTCCTATTCGGTTGGTTGCCTGTTTATTTTGTCAATGGTTTGTTTCTTTCACTGTGCAGAAGCTTTTTAGTTTGATATAGTCCCATTCGTTTATTTCAGCTTTTACTTCCCTTGCCTATGATGTCAAATTCATAAAATCCCCTTTGAACCCAAGGTCCGTAAGTTTAGTACCTATGCTTTCTTGTATGCAGTTTATTGTTTGCAGATTGGTGAAGCCACTATGGAAGGCAGTGTGGAGATTCCTCAAAAAATTAAGAATAGAATTACCGTATGATCTAGCAATCCCTCTCCTGGGTATCTACCCCAAAAATCTGAAAACATTTATACATAAAGACAAGTGTGCTCCAATGTTCATTGCAGCTTTATTTATGGTAGCCAAGACATGGAAACAACCAAAGTGTCCTTCGATAGATGAATGGATAAAGAAGTTGTGGTATATATACACAGTGGAATACTATTCTGCCATAAGAAAAGATGAAATAGTGCCATTTGCAACAACATGGATGGATCTTGAGATTATTATGCTGAGCGAAATAAGTCAGACAGAAAAAGTTGAGAACCATATGATTTCACTGATATGTGGTATGTAAAACTGAAAACAACAGACCAAGATGAACAAATAAAGAAACAAAAACTCATAGACACAGACAATAGTTTAGTGGTTACCAGAGAGTAATGGGGGAGAGTGTTGGTAGATGAGGATAAAAGGGATCAAATATGTGGTGATGGAAAGAGAACTGACTCAGGGTGGTGAACACACAATGTGATATATGAATGATGTATTACAGAATTGTACACCTGAAACCTATATAACTTTACTAACAGTTGTCACACCAATAATCTTTAATTTTAAAAAAAGATATTGGCTTCATTGGTCATGTGTTAAGGCATATGTCTCAATTCCTTTAAATGGAATGGGAAAATTATGCAGATTTAGTTACATTATTTTCCAGGTTCTTTGCTTTCATTATCTTTTTGCTTATAACTAAACATTATATTTTAAATTATTTACAATTAAAAGAACACTATGTCTCATTTTTTTCTGTATCAACTTGCTGCTGCTTGTGTTCTCACTTGTCTGAACTATAAAAAGGGGCTAAAGCACTGTATGATTAACAACACCCATCTTGGAAGCATCTGTTCATGATGCAGAGGAAGTAAAGTTGCATATGTGTATGTATAAGTGCAGATATTTCTTAAGTTGTTAATATAAATGGGGGGTGATTTGGAAGAAGAGACTTGTAAGTTACTAACTTCATGTGTTTTTATGGATTGAAATTGGGAATGAGCCAGGGTCATTGTGATTGCCTTCTGATACTCACTAACCATCTCTCTCTAGTTGCACTGTCCAGTATGGAGGCGACTGAGAACTTGAAATGCATTCTAGAGACTGAGCTTATGCTGTAAATATAAAATAGAAAATGAATTTTAAAGACTTAGTGCTAAAATTAATATAAAACATATAAATTCTTATATTGATTAAATGTTAACGATATTTCAAATATGTTGGATTAAGTATTAAAACATATTATTAAAATTCATTTCACCTGTTTTACTTTTTATATATGGCTACTGGAAAATACAAAATTGCATATGTGGCTCATAAAATATTTCTATTAGACAGAGATACTGGCTGTCTTCAAATATTGTGGTCAATAGTCTTCTCTCTGCCATTGTAGCTTAATTTTTTGATGTTTTCAAGCCTTTTCATATTTGTTTGTTAACAAAGTTCCCTGCTCAATGATTTTAAATTTATTTTGTGAAAGTGGTGAAATGCAAGTGAATTAAAGTATGTTCTAGGAGTTTTGGAATTCCGTGAGTTGAGACATGATAGATTTTTGGTTGTTTTACATGGCCGTTTTTATTGTATCTCATGTGTTGTGTTTTATTTCAAGTTAGAACTTCAGTTAAAAAACTTGGAAACATTGCTTTGTTTTATGTTTTTCATTTTAAAGGACTAGACACATGATGAAATCATAGAATAAAGTCCATAATATTACTAGACATACCATGTAATTTTCTGTTATGAGGGCAATAGGCATATATGGATGGATAGTTTAATACAGGTATTAGGTTAAAATAATTTCAATGCAAAACATTAGGATAATTGAATACTGTTTTTCCTCCCATCATGGCATCTGCCAAGCGCAAAGAAAGTAAGGAAGATTGGGAAACAACATTCTTGTCTCTGCTTTGGTAGATGCTAGTAATTTCATGGAAGGTTCATGCCTTCATGTGATCAAATTTCGGAACTGCTGTTCTGCAGGGTTTGTTTCTCAGTTACTGATTCCAGTAAAAAATGGTGTCCTATAGAATTTCAACGTGATGATGGATTTATGGAAAAGACCCAGAAATGATAGAAATTTTCAATTTTTGTTGAATCCCAAGTAATCGTAGGCAAGGAAGAATTTTTGAAGAAGTCTCGGCAGGATTGTAGTAAAACAGACTTTATTTTTCGATTCTACTGAAGTAATTTGTTTCTGTTGCTCAATTATGATAGCTGCACAGAAACTAAGAACTCAAATCATGTTTTCCATGGCAGATAGCTATTATTTTTTCCTTTCTCCTATCGCGTATTGGAACAATAACCTCCATATTCATTTTACATAAATGATTTCTCCTGGGACCTTTCTGTGTTCATAGGGCTTGGGTTCTGATCCAGAGATAGGCACCTGACCCAATTGGGCCGTTCAAACTTTTTCCTGGGAATTATGGAGTTGAAGCCAGAGAGAATATGATTTTAGTCTTTTCTCTAGAAGCAGATGTTCATAAACATTGCTTTTGTCACAAGGGTCACTTTGATGAAGTCCGTGGACCCCTTCTCAGAATAATGTTTTCAAATGCATTTTATGAAATAATTGGGATTATAACGAAAATGATTTGTATTGGACTAAGAGTTATCCAAATATAAAAGCATAACCAAAATTGGATGTACTGTTATATATGATTCTTAACAGAGAAAAGAGCTGGCTTCGAGGAGATTGAGGAAGAAAATGAGAATGAAACGTGTAGGTAGAGAAAGCAGAGATGAGAAAGGGAGAGACAGAGTTCTGACAGTGATTAAAACACTGGTTCTAGTTTTCCCCTGAAACTCAGTCTTATTGCTATTGTTTTTCCCCCCCATATAAATTGTATTTGTTAGTTGATGACTTTGGGGGTGAGGGGAAAGCTCCTCTTTGTGCTTTGATACTAAGTGTAATTTGAATGCTAATGTTGTACAAACTGTGTTATATTACAGACATTAAACATGTTAGGGAAATATTGCTAAAATTGAGAGTCACAAACTCAATGATCATACTACACTTTCTGACTCTAACATTATTAAAGTAGTAGTATGCAGTGCTATCCAGCAGAACTTTCTGCAGTGATGAAGTTCTTTTATATCAGCACTGTCCAAGACTACAGCTGCTAGGTAGGTGTGCTTATTGAGCACTGGGAATGTGGCTAACGTAGCTGAGGAACTGAATTTTTAAATTTTTCATTTCATTTTAATTAATTTGAATTTGACTTCACATAGTCACCTATAAGGCAGCGATTCTCTTTGATTTATATAATCTAACAATTTCCTAAGTGGGAATGTCTCTGATTGATGCCCAAGGTTGCTCTGCTTATGTCCTATGGACACCCCATTTATTCCCATTTTTTACGGTGTTCCAGAGTACATAGTAGGAAGCTTCATGTCATGGGCAGACCCTTGCTTAGAAGTTAGACAGGTGCTCTGCCATTTATTCTAAGCCTGGTCACACGCTGACTGTGTGAGTTAGTAACCTTTGGGAACTTATCAAACCTAATTGAAACTCAGTTTTATCATCTGTAGGATGGGGATAATCATATCCATCTCATGGTGTTATTGTGAGAATAAAATTAAATATATTGAGAATAAAGTTACATGCATTTAAAGAGCTTAGCATAGTGCCTAACGCGGTTGTTAATCAGTAAATATTTGATATTATTCGATTTGTTTAGTTTGTGTAATTGTTAAAATATCAGATGGATGAGTTGACTTGAGTTTATGCTGGAGAAATGATAATAAAACCATCTACCTTTAGCAGAATATTCAACTTTTGTCTCAATATACTTGAAACATATTTTGAAAAGTATACCTTGGTCAATATATTAAGGTAGCTATTTGAATGGATTACTATTATGAAAGCAAGTGAAGCTTCATTTAATTGTTGAAATTTTCCTACAATTTTAAAACAGGATTTATTGTCTCAAAGTAGGAAATTATGCTCTCAGCTATCAATGACTGCTCATAATTATATTCTATTTGAATTTAAGTGTGTGGTGATTATTAAAGGAGTTTGAATTTCAGTTTAGTCCAAGTTTAGATGACTTTAAAGTGTTCAGGTGTTTTTTTTATCACAGATTTGTCAGATGTCTGTTACTGAACTGTCAGGGAAATAAGCCTGTAATAATTCAAGAGTCTTGATTAGTTATACCTTCGGTACCCGGTAAGTTGAGAAGCTACCCCATGAACCGCTGTTTTATCAGCATTGGCCATAATCTCCGATATGTTACTACCCGTTATCGTTGTGATACTCTATTTATGGGTAATCTGACGTATATACACTGAAATTTATATATCTGGCAACTGCTCCACAAAGAGTTTGCTAAAACATTTGTATTAACGGCATATTTTACCTTGATGTCTTCAGTTGTGAAATTACTCATGGCTGTCCCCATAACTAATAGCTACTTTAGGATGCACAGTGCTGCATTTTACAGTGATGTAAGATATTCATAGTCTTTTCTCAAAATATCTAATCTCTCTTTTTAAAAAATGTATGGCTCCTCTTTAGGAATTTGTAGTTGTAGATATTGTATTTTAAATTCTAAGTAAAAATTTCAGAAAGCTATTTTTGTGTTTTCTGTAATAAAAAAAAAGAATTGTTAATAGGACCCCTCTCTAGTGTCAAAGCTGAATGCTATTCTGCTACTAAGTTTAATTAAAGTCATTAGCTGTGGATAGCTTAGCTAGCATTGCACAGCACTGGAACCATACTGCTTCTCAATATGACAATATTTTCAATCAGAGGAAAGATATTTAAGGCTAATTTTACTCTCTTTAATTCCCTTCCGTATTTTTTTCTCTTTATTCATCTATAGCATCAAAACTGAAAATGGAAAGTGGGAATGCTCTGTGAGCAAAAGCTAGTTAAGGGAGCTTGTGGCATGGCAGGCTTGCACTCTATTGCTTTGTACCCTTGACTTTAGCTCTTTTATCCTACATTGTTCTGTCCAAAGTGAGAACATGCAAAATCTTAGCATCTGATTTTCTCAATTTGGAGGAGAGCACTGAGTCTCAAACTTGGCTATACATTGTAATCACCAAGAAGGCCTAAAAAATGTTGACGCCTGGGACCCACCCCAGAGATTCCCGTTTAATTCATGTGAGTGTGACCTGTACATTGAGATTAAAATAAAATAAAAAAGCCTCCAGACGATTCTAATGTGCAGCATAGTTGAGAACAACCACAGTGAGCCCCCTATTCTAGTAGAGCGTTCTTTATCAAATGACAAGCTCAGATAGTGTGTTATGTTCAGTTGTTTCAGTTAAAAAGGTAAAATGAGGCAATCAGTTATCTTTTTTATTTATTTTTTTTTCTTTCATCATAAAAGTGACACATTTATCACCTCAGTAATTTGAGTATCTATGAGTATATATTTTAACCCAGAGCTAAAAAAGGATTTGTAACCTTTAACAAAAATTACTAGGCTAAGACGATGTTTAATCTTAAAATCTAACAACATAAAAATAAAATGCACGGATTGACTTATGTAATAGTGATAATGAAAGCAAACCCAGTTAACACTTAGGCATATGTGTTATGGATCAAGTGCACTTCCGTAGTTTATCCTGTTTCAACCTCAGAACATCATTTAAAGATAAATGCTATGAATAGCCCATTAAAAAAATAAAGGAAGCTGAAACACAAAGTGTTTAGCCAATTTGTCCTACTTCATAGACCTGGTATATGGTGGGGCTCAAATTCAAACCCAAAAGTCTGGTTCCAGATTCTCCACTATTTATCCCTATGCCACACAATCTCACCGTACCATCATACTGAAGGGAAATCATTGAATCACCTCATGGGACATTATGAGCCCTAGACATTTGGATTCTATAGTTGCTGTGAGGGATTTTGATTCTGAACAATGGGGGCAATATAGCTAGTAATGTAGAAGGGGAGCAGATTATTATACATATGTAAAATCAACCTATATAATGAATGTAGTTACTTAATATTTCTTAATTTTATATTATAGTTTAGTGTAGAATATTGTGCCATTTGTGACAACATGAATGGATCTTGAGATTATTCTAAGCGAAGTAAGTCAAGAAAAGTTGAGAACCATATGACTTCCCTGATAAGTGGGATATAAAACTGAAAGCAACAAAGGAACAAGATAGACAAATAAACAAAAACTCACAGACACAGACAACAGTTTAGTGGTTACCAGAAGGTAAGGGGGTAGGAGGGATGGTAGAAAAAGGTAAAGGGGCTCAAATACATGGTGATGGAAGGAGAACTGACTCTGGGTGGTGAAGACATAACGCAATATATAGATGATGCATTATAAAATTGTATACTTGAAACCTATGCACTGTGTTTCCCCAAAAATAAGACCTACCCTGAAAATAAGCCCTAGTTAAGATTGTCAGCCAGGCGGACACATTTGGTATGTTATGACGATGTTCCAGAAGAAGATGACATGACCGTACTTGAATAAATGTAGATTGTTGTACATAAAAAATAAGACAACCCCTGAAAATATGCCCTAATATGTATTTCGGAGCAAAAATTAATATAAGACCTGGTCTTATTTTGGGGGAAATATGGTAGCTTTGTTGACCATTGTCACCCTGATAAATTTTATTTAAAAAAAAAAGATAAATGTGTATAACATTTTGCAGTAAAGTTAATCATCCAGAATATCTACCCTGTTACCAACAATATGTTCCGGAAGATTTATTGTCTTCAATGCATTTGTTGGAGCAGCTACACTCATTCAGTATGATCCAGGGTGCTTTGTGTCACAAATAACCAAAAACCAAACTCAAATTTAAAGTAAATTGATTTTTCATCTCATGTAAAGAAATCAATGGTAAAATAGCTCTGATTAATTTAGCTATTTATTATGTGACTGAACACCCAGATTCTTTCTACCTCTACACTCTGCCATTCTCCGTGTGACAATTTTGCAGACTTGAATGCAAACAAGTCCAGGAAACATACCCGTGACAATGTCCAGGACATTAAGAAGGTCTGTCTCTTGGTAACAATGAGAAAATTGTCCCAGAAAACCCTAGCACAGAATTGGATCACATAGCTACAACTGGGTCACATGGAGTTTCCGAAAAGAAAAATTATCTATGGTAATGTAATTATCATGACTAACTTAGAATAGCTCTTTGAAATATGAAGGAAGTAAGCAATAATGGAAATGTTATTTGTATTGCCTTTTAATATTTAATGGAAATGATTTTATGCAATTAACTTTTATGGAATTACTTAATTTTACAAATAAAATGCCTGTGAGAATATGAATCATTGCTGATTGTGTTAGAGAACCTTTAATATGATCATTTTATTTTGAAAATCCTTATGACCATATTCTCTAATTGTACATTTAAAGAGAAATGAGGACAATTTTGTACATTAGAAATACATCAAGAAATTGACAATTAAATACTGCCTAGCATGTTTGCTCTATTGGTTTAGATGTCTCTATTCCATCCTAATGTAACCTGCAGAGTGGCCATAATTTCAAATCTGTGGATTTTCTGGAATTACTTTCTGTGCTTTCCACCAGAGATACTCACAGACATTAGAGCCATATTTAGGAACACATTTCAAATGTATCTTTTTTCATTTCTTTCAGTGTAGTTCACTTATACATATATATCACTTGAGTGAATAACATTCTAGGATGGACAAATAAATTCTTTTGTAAGTACCTTCTGAAAAATTGCTTAATAATATAATGTCTTTGGATTTACATACTCAGCTTTCTATCTGATTTCTTACGGTTCTAATGAATTATTGGAAAAAATGAGGCTACTATCTAGGCTTACAAATGAAGCATGGATTTAGAATTTAAGGACTTTTGCTAGAATCTCTTCATAGTACAGAAAAATAACTTCGTAGTAAAGTCTTTTTAAGTGATACTATTAAGTACACTTTTTCACCATCCTTACTCTCCAACATATTATTTCATACTACAGTGTTTAATATTTTTTGTTGCTAAAAATTTACTGAAGTACTTCAATTATAAATCACATCAATTGAAGATCATAGATCTGCATTAATTTATGCCAGTTCTATTATTTTATTTTTACTTGTTTCTCCTTGCATGACTTACTCCTGCAAATGTTTGGAGGAGAAAATATATGTGATAAAAATCTCCTCCTACTGTGTTTATTCTTCTCCATTTTTGCAATTGTTTTTTTCTTTTTTGAAAAAGCAACTCTTTATTATTGGTGAGGATGCAGCACCAAGCAAGTACTAATTTCTTTACTTCCTGCCAACTTTATGCTTTTGTGATCAGATCCTCTTTATTTTTTTATTTACTGGATGCACAACACTGCTTTTGTCACTAGACTCACGGTCTGTGGGAAAGTGAACAGAGTAACCCTGGGTTATGGCAATGTAAGGAGTTATTCCTTCCTCCACTGAAACGATGTTATTAATAATCTTTGATATAATGTATTTCACTTTCTCTGTGGACCACCTTATCTTAGTGCTTTTAGTGCCACAATTATTTTGTATTTTTATAGAAATACACACACACACACACACACACACACACATATTGTACAAAGTCCACAAAAAAGTCTTCTTAAGAAATGTAAAAGCATTCATAATCTTAACACTAGGAAATAGCTTATAGTTCAGTGTCATATCTTCATTTATTAGGATATATTTATGATCTACAGATTATGTTCTTGGCACACTGAGCATTTTTATTAATATAACCAACATTATACTCATTTATATATTAGTTATTTTAAAATCTTACTAATATTAACATAGAATGATTAATTAAATATAACCCTATATGCACAAAACTTTTTAAATTATGAACTTATAATTATAAAATTTATATATAGAAACAGAAAATTTATAATAGAAAACTTATAAAATCCAAATTTTATAAATTCAATACATTAAAATTTCCATTTATTGACATTGTCTAGTTAACTTTCCAATGAGCAGGTATCATTAGAAGAGCAAAGTTTAATCTGTATTAATGTAATTTCATGTGTAGCTTTTACCAATATTTTGGCAAATATGTCATTGGATAAAATCAGGAAAGTATTAGAGTTTTATAGTTTTCTTCTCAAAAATTAGCAAAAGAGTAAAAGAGACTTAATAGAAGTTGAAACTATTCATCGACACATACTCACATGAAAAATTGATGGTACAATAAGAAGAAATATGAAAAATCAGCTTCCTCTAAATTACTTGGGAATGAAAGGAATTAGTATTGCTCACTGCATCCATATAAATTCCCCTAAATATAGGCACCAATGTTTAGTGGTCTATGATACAACGCCATGGGATCTTTCTAACTTTGAAAACTAGATCTACTATAAAATATGAAAAAAATATTTATATACATATAAAATACGATTTATACTCTGCCAGTTTACTACTATTAAACTGTTTACCTCTATGAAAACAGGGAATTGATTGATGCCTCTCTTCCAAACAACTTGCTAGCCTAATTCTTCCCAATGGGAAGATGTGGTTCCTCAATAAATACAAGCGTTACCACAGTACACTTAGCTCTTTTGTTGACCTGATATTTTTACATTGTCAGTTTTACAGTAGCATTTCTATTATTAAGTGATAGTTAGGAAGTCATGCAGTGAATGCGTATATACTACTTGAGTTGGCAATACTATATTGAGTCTGTGAGAGAAAACACACACATACACTCTCATTCATTTCTTCCCTTCACAGATGGGCACAAAACAGTGGTTTTCAACCTTTAGTTTGCCTGAGTATCACATGGAGGTCCCACCACCAGTGTTTCTGAACCTCCTGGTTCAGGGTGGGGCTAAAGATTTGCTTTTTAAGAAAATATTCCTGGTGATGCTCATGCTGATAGTCGTGCAGCCCACTCTTTGAGAAACACTGCTTTGGAGGGAGACATTGGACATAAGCACATTGGGACACTATGTAAACAGTGGGACAGTCCTTTCATTCTGTCTCTATTTGTTGATGCAGGAGATTTTTTTTTTTTTAATTTACATTAAAAAAAGTAATCATTCATAGAATATTGAAAAAATATGTTTGCTCTTTTTGGAGTATTGCTGGAACAAATCAGAGGTGAGATGATACCTAGAGCAGCATTATGCACACTGGACAGTGAATTTTTTTTCTTACAGTCATTCACTTGACAAGTATTTATCCAGCAGTAAATCATTAAAATTTGTGTTAGTCTCTGGTTGAGTAAAACAGTGTAACCACTTCACACTGCACACATACACACGCATTTTGTGTATGACAATTAATGTGTCCCGGTTGGAAAAATTGTGAAATCTTGCCTATTTGTCTGGCTTTTGAATTGCTGTGAATTTCTGGTACATTCTCAGTTATCTATCTCATAGTATCTTGATAGAATGTTATTCAGTGGCTAAGACCTGTGACCTCTCGCCAGTGAGATTGCTGGAAAATGAGGAAGATTACAACCACTTGTGATTGAAACTGATTGAAAATTATTACCTTCCATTGAGGAAAATCCCAAACTATTCTTTATGAACTGTGCACTTTCTGTGAAAAGAAAAAATAAAAGGTAAGAACAGGATTTTCCCCCCTTTCATTGTGCACTAAATTTTGAAATTGAAGCATTCATATTTTAAAATTTCCAAAGCTTTAGTATATTTTCAATACTAGTGGATATCAAGGCTTGAAACAAGACATTTTCTATATATGCCCCTTTAGCCCTTGTAGATAAAATGATAGAATGAATGGCCTTTTAACTTTTCATCTAAACTTTATTATATTTTATTGAGGAAAATTCAAATCACTCATGAAGAATTAAATATTATATATTTATATGCATACTTGAGGCATAAAAGGCTTCTTAAAAGTATTCTCTTATGCTCTACTCACAAGTAGAAAGTCTACATCGGTGTTGGGATCAATCCTTTTCATTTTATGGATCTGTAAACTCTAAATAGAACTAGGAATAAGGTACTAAATAATGCTGACCAAAGCATGAAGGAAAAGTCAATAAAATGAAATGGAGAAATAATCCAAGTTACTAAAGTAAACTTGCTTCATAGCTATATCCTTTCGTTTTATGTTGAAGGAAATCTAATATAAGGGAACCGAGTGGACAATATAATCAAAGGTGAAAGTATATGTGCAACAACATAGAATGTTCTATTAATGGTAAATACGGTACCTATATTTACCTATAATGGTAAGACTTTTGAGTATCTTTGAATACTTGATAATCTTTGAGACAGATTTTTTAATTTTAAAAAGGAAATAAAAGTTTCTAATGCATAAATTAAATCAGGAATTTTTATTATGACAATCATATGTATAGATGCTGTACTATGAATAACTTATTTTTTATGCTATTAAAGTAACGAAGTTAAGAAAATAATGGCAAACACAAATTAACTGAGAGACCAGGTCATTAAGATCAGTACTCCTCCCCACCCCCCAATATCTTAGTTTCTTTAAGAAAATTTGAATACAAAGTCTGCAACTCATCAAAGTCATATGGCAAAGTGTAATAAATGTAGCATATACTGGCATCTTGATTATTTAATGTTAATGGATATCTCTTATTTTGACATAGAACAATAGATTATTTTTGAAATTTATTAGCTGTCTAGTCATTTTCACATTTTCAAGTAAATAGACCTATTTATCTTACAGTTTTAAACAGGGATAATAAATTTAGACACTGTCTTACTGAAAGAGAAAGGACTGGTAAAAATGGCCCCATACAAGTGCTGTGCCCATCCATCTGTGTATCCTTTTACAGCATCGACAGGTATTATTTGGAAGCCAAGCGAAAACAAAACAAAACAAAACAAAATTCAAATTCTTGATTATGTTACCGTTGAACCGAATTTAAGTAAAATAATTACTGTGATTAACAATAAAATAGAATTTACTTTGCTTTTCCCAAATCGGGCAGCCCCCGCAGTAAACTAAGGCCATGAAAGCTGAGGCTCTGTTCTTGAAGTCATACACACAAGTGTTAATCTGCTATTAAAAAAAAAAAAAATAGATAGTGTGTTATTTCCTATTGCTCTGTAACAACTTAATGGTTTAAAAGTACACAAATTTATTTTGTTGTAGTTCTGGAAGTAGAAGTCTGAAATGGTTTTATGAGGTTAAAATTGAGGGCTATGTTCTATCTTGATTTACTAGGGCAGAATCCATTCCTTGCCTTTTCCAGTTTCTAGAGGGTGCCTTCATTCTTTGATTCCTGTCCCCCTGGCTCTGACCTCTGCCTGCGTGGCCATGTCTTTCTTCTGATCTTCCTGCCTTCCTCTTAGAAGGACCCTTATAATTATGTTGGTTCCATCTGGATAATCCAGGACAGTCATCTCATCTCAAAATCCTTAAGTTAATCACTTCTGTAAAATCCAGTTACCATAATGTAGCATGTTTCAGGGGTTGGAATGTGGACATGTGGAAAGGCCATTATTTTTCCTACCACACACAGAAACAAAAAATTTGATGTAATAATTATGCTTAATTTCTGTGCTCAAATAGTGGTGCCAAAAAGGTATATCTATGTCAAATGCCTAGAAACTGGGACTGTTACTTTATGTGAAAGAAAGAATCTTTGTAGATGTTAAAACAAGGATCTTGAGAAGAGGAGATCATCCTGGATTATCTGAATTGTGCCTAAATCCAATGGATGTGTACTTATAAGAGGCATACAGAGGAGAGACCCACGGACAGAAGAGGAAGAAAAAAAGCAAAGATGAAGATGAAGGGAAAAAAGTGAGATTGGAGCAAAGTGACTACAAGCCAAAGAATGCCAAGGATTGCTAGCAGCTACCTGAAGCTAGGAGAGAGGCATGGAACAGATTTTTCCTTCAGAGCCTATGCCAACACCTTGATTTCTGACTTCTGGTCTCTAGCACTGTAAAAGAACACATTTTTATTGTTTTAAGACACCAAGTTTGTGGTAATTTGTTGTATGTTTGAGGAGATCATCGTGAAGATGTAACCACCTATTGGACCCACACGCTGGACCTGGGCAATCAGAGGCTTCTTGGCCCCCACCCCACTGTCCTTGGAATGTACATTCTGCCTTCATTGTAATTTGTCCATGCTAGCAGCCGTTTCAAGGACATATCCTTAAGAGAATAATGTGGTGTTGAGACCATCTGAACTGAATAAGTAACTGAACTCTCTTAAGGCCTCTATATAAACTTTTAAGAATCTGGCAGAGGGATTGTAGAAATCTACTCATCTTGTATCCACCCAAGACAAGCCTCATATGTAAATTGCCTTGCTTATTAAGCTTGCTACCTACCAGTCTGGAGAGGTCTGCCTCTTTCTTTGGTCTCTCCTTGCCCTTGACTATGGGGACCAGTTTCAAATTTCATCTAGGAAACTCCTGAGGTTGTGAACCAACTTTATATCAGTCATAGGAAAGTCATATAGTTTCTAAATGTAAAAGAGGTTCACAGACATACTTCGGATGGTAAGCATTTTTCAAAAGAAGATTAACAAAAATTTAATAGTCATAAATTTCATTGACTGTAAATTTATAATCTCAAAGACATTCAAATGTTAAGACACAAGACTTCAAAAGACTATATGAAAATAGCATATCTGGAGATACACCCAAAAGGTATTTTTCAGTAGTGGTAATTAAAAGATAAATGCTTGAGCTCTGATACGAAATGTTATTTTAGCAGCTGAGTACAATCTTATAGCATTAAAAGAGGTTTACTGTAGTTCTTCTGTTGTTGATGAATTAAGCAAAGTAAATTAATAAATCCCTTGCATTCATATTGGCTGAGTAAAAATAATTGGTAAGAAAATAGATAGATTTGATATGATATTGTTACTCTGGGTATCAAATAGAAAAACTTTTAAATAAGTTTGAATTACAATGACTCCTAAAAGAATGCTTGATAGTAGAGAGCATGACTTTTTTATTGGTGTCATTATTTGTTTCTCTCTTTTGACTTTTTTTTTTTGAGAGATGCTAGATGGAAAAATAAAATTCAATTGTTAAGAGTTGGGTTTCATTATAGTTTTCCAAGGAGACAAGATGTACTTACAAATATACTAAGTATCATAGGAATAAAAGTATACAGAAGATTTTTCTTAGTTTTTTTAGATTAAATGTACTTATACTTTGAGGGTGTTTTTTGGTTGTTGTTATGTTTTTCATCATTTCTTTTAAACATATTTTTTATTTTGACCCCAGCTTGAATAATGTCTAAATTTCCTTCAACTCAGAATACGTGTTTTCCGGAAAATAAGATCTTGCAGGACCATCAATTGGAGTAAAAATTAACATAAGATCTGGTCTTATTTTACTATATGACTGGGTCTTAAATAGTATAATATAATATAACATAATATAATATACTATAATATAATATAATATAATATGTTATATAATGTAATATAATATAATTAATATAATACCGGGTCTTATATTAAGTTTTGCTCCAAAAGACGCATTAGAGCTGATGGTCTGGCTAGGTCTTATTCTCGGGGAAACACAGTAGTCATATGGTATGAATGACTGTCAGAACCACATACAAAGTGTTTAAAGCAGAACGGCCTCTAGTTATCAGGAGTGAATATATTAGAACTGTTATCTGAACTACTCCTGGTTTGTATGCCACCGTTTAGCACATCTTTTTAAGTTTGGTTTGGTTCATTTATTTTTACTTGTTTTTAATAATTTAATTTCAGTGTGCTGGAGGAAAAAACAAAACAAAACTGTTGCCACAGACAATGAAGATAAATGGCTCTGTCACCTACCATGAGATCTTGTGCAAGTCTCAGTGTTTGTGTGTGCGTGCGTGTATGCGTGTGTAACTGACATAGCAACATTTGCAAAATACTGTGAGCCTTAGATATTCAAATAATATTAATTTAGAATATATGCTCCATTTAAGGTTTGTCAATATTTGTTCACCATTAGTTCCATAGCTTCAAACTGTGTATTGCTTAATGAACAGAGATATGAATTACATCTATAGCCTGCTTATTAGTGATATTTCCATGTGGAAATAAAACATCTTTTAAATAAAGATCTAATTTTATCATCTTAAAGCATATTGGAATCAAAAAATTTTGATGACATGTTTTTAACTCAATATTCTATAATTCAATTGTTTTCTTTTAAACCTATTTTTATTGACTACAAGACAACACTGATTTTATGTAGCTTTTTAGTAGAGGAATGATTTTCCTGGACTCATGTGCTTTTTGTAGATACTGACTTTATTTTCATATATAAGATTATTGATTTTACACAGTTTAATGTGATATTCACTTGCAAATTTCTGGTGGAAAGATGTTTAGTTTAAGTATGAAAATATGTAAATTAAATACCTGCTTTTTTTGAAGTTTCATAAAAGTCATGCTAGGTTAAAATGTTGATAATGAGCCATCAGAAGTTTATAGATATTATATCTAATGGTTTGACATCTTCATTTTCTCTATATTGACTTTGCCTCTTTTTTCCCCTCATATTTTGTATGCTATTTAGTAGTTACATGCATTTTCCAATTAAAAAAGAAAAAAAACAAGCTCCCAAATTTTGATGTGTAATTTAAATAAATTTTACTTTGATATGTCTAGTAAAGTGAAAGTCTGAAGAAACAGGAGGAAAGCAGTGATTATTTAATTGATTTTGTAAGTTTGTTTTTGAAGTGGGAGGAGTCCATTGTTCAGAGCATTGGAAGAATTAAATGTCAGATGCTGTTTCAAAGGTCTTTCTTAGGACTATTGTGACAGTTATGTGATAATTTATTTGGATAATTTCATTTTATCTCAGCTATAATGAGAACTTGAAGTTTGGAGGAGTTTAAGTGAAATTTTTATTTTCTTACTGAAGGCATTTCTATTCCTCATACTGTTTTTGTACATATCTATTAACTGAATAATTGGTCACCAACTAAGAAATTCCCCAACACTGTTTTCTTGCCTTTTAAGTGGCTTTCTTGATTTAGTTTTTCTATTATATAAAATGCAGTTTTGGAAATACCACACAGCACAAAGCAGATCAGTTTGACTCAATTAACTGTGCATGTGTTTTTGTTTGTTTTTTAAACTTTTTTTTTCTTTTTTTGGTAATCTATAAGTAAGGACACCAAGCGTTTTTTAAAAAGTAGTATCTGCTAACACATCCGATGTAAAAGAATGCTGATACTTGATTTTGGATCAAGTTTTAATACCACCTTTCAGGAATACCTTATTGGAAAGCTTTTATATAATGTCCTTTTAAGATATATATATATATATATATATATATATATATATATATATATATATTTATTTATTTTTTTTTGGCCTAGAACATAAGTAATAAAAGAAATCTCTTCAACCACTTGACCATTCTATAATGGTTCATAGTTTTCTGAACCATCTGTCACTGGGACACGTATTGGGTGTATTTCTCAGGACAAATGTTGAGTTGCCAGATAAAGAGAGCAGGAGATACATAGGCCCAGCCACGGGGTGGGGTGGGGTGGGGTGTGTTTGTGTGTGTGTGTGTGTGTGTGTGTGTGTGTGTGTGTGTGTGTGTGGTGTGTGTGTGTGTGTGTGTTCCCACCACAAACTGTGAGATTCTGTGAGGAGGGAAGAGTCAGGGGTGAAAGAGCAACCAGAGGCTAACACTCAAGCCCGGAGTAAAATTCAAATGCTTGGAACAAGAAAAAAACAAGAAGATTTTGTTGATTTTATTGTTTATGTGGCTTCTTATTATACCTCACTTAAGGTATAAGGGTCTTAAAAAGAAGTTTGTTGACCAGGTGGAGGATGTATTTTTGAGTATCGCATTAGATGGAAACTCAGGTAAATGTTAGATTTGCCAATGTGTCAGCAGTAAAGTTTTCTTACAGGCAGGTATGCAGTCAGATGGGATTGACTGACTTTGTCTTAAGTGTCAATCATTGTGCTTGAAATGGTGTTGGAAGATAGAAGTTAAGGCAAAATATTGTTTTCTGTTCTTATCTACTACCTGTTTTTATCTTTTTTGTTTGTTTCAATCAAGCTATGGATGAATCTCATCCATGTATCTGCTCACTATATTTACTTCGTTTTTCAAATGCCAGGTATAAGAGATGAAGGAAGAATAATTAATATGTATGAATATTATGTCGGTGGTATATTACATTTGTCTGAATCAGTGATAACTTCACCAGTCCAATATGACAATGCACTCACCCTACACTGTAGTTTTATTGTGTTCACTGAGGTCTTCTATCACTAAGGAAGCAATAGTGAACTTTCCCTCAATCTGCACACAGGGAAAAGTTAATGGATTTGCCTTTACATTTTTATTAATAGGCAATCTATTAGCAAAACAAATGTACTCTTGAAAATTATTAATGGAGACCTCAGAACAACAGTTTTCCATGGTTAAGTTCACAGGTTTCTTTTTATATTATTTTACAATTATTTATGTGAGTGATTTTACTTTTTATTCACACTATTATGGTAGTCATAATATTTTTGTTAAGGATATTATGAATTAGTATGGTAAACTTGCCTGTGTTAATATTGCCCAGGGTATGACTCTTTTGTGACCTCAATTTGTGAGAAATTTCAAAGCAGCAGGATTGTCATTACAAATCATTCTGTGGCTCTCCAAAATCTAAGTGAAATGGTTCCTTTGGAACAGCAAACTATCAAGCTATGTCTCTGTCCTCTACGAATGAGAAAATGTGGAGTTGGTGGGTGAACATGAATCCTAGTGATAACATTTAACCAAGACTAGAGATAAATAATATAAAATTTTGTTAGGCAATCACATAAAACAAGGAATCCTGTCAGATAAAACTTGGCCCTCCACTATCTCTTTCAATATTCTCTTATCACTTACTGTTGCTTCTTATCATTTGATTGAGCTCTAAGGTAGGAAAATTAATCTTATCCACATTCACTTTTCTTAGCCGAAACCTGAGAAGAAATTTCTATGAGGCACTAACTGATTCTGGCCTCTCTTACTTAACACTGTAGCAAAAAACTCAGGAGAATATACAATGGGGTTACTGACAGGAAGACAGATGAGAACTGGCTAAAAGAGACGTTTTTATGAGGAAGTAATTATTGTTGTCCATCCTGTGATCTGATGGGAGAACGATAAGCCATTTATATTATTTTTTTTTTTTTAAAGTTTCTTTGACCTGAAAATTTTCATGTGCTAAATGTCAATATTCCAGAATCTATTTTGGGTATTCACACGTTCATATAAATTCTATATGTTTAAATATATTCTAAGATTTGGATATGGGTATCTTTTGTTCATTAACTTTTATTAAATATATTAAAAATAAAAACTGATTGTTGCACTACTCAGTGCGATCGTATGGATGTTGGATCTACAGAATGGCTGTCTAAACACACCAATGGTGTGGAGTCCCATTAATTCTCTGGAGTGAGACATTCTAATATTTTGAAAAAATTGAGATTTGTTAGAGAATTATATATTTATTAGAGAAGTCATCTTTATATGAACTGAGACAGGCTGACATTAATTAAAATGGTAACATTGAGGATAATTATTTACTCTGTAGGGCATGAATTTTAAAATAACATGAATTACCCTTTCTCCATGTGAGGATAATCATTTTTGACATTAAAATGTTTTTAAAAATCCACTCATGTTAAAATGAATGCAGCTGTAACCATTGCACACGATGTTGCCCATTACATCATAGGCTAACACACATTACAATGTGTAGTTAATAATGAATTCAGTCACAAATCCTAAATACAAGGGGAGATAGAATCTTGTGCCTTATTTCTTGACTGAATATGCTAATCGAAATTACTGTATAATACTAAGAACAAACATTCAGCGTGATTTAATTGTTTTTAAAAATAATTCAAAAAATTCAGTGTCGGATTGTCAAGTGGTTATTACTTTGATATGACAACCAAGAGTGTCAATGTGGTTCTCTTTATTTTCACAAATGGCCTTTGGACATAGGAATTTATAATACTGAAGATTTGTATAACCTTACTATGTATCAAATATTGTGCCGCGTTCTTTATAAATAGTAGCTCATTTAATCCCAAGAGAAACCCGCTAGGATAGAATACTATTATCATCACCATTTTATAACTAAGAAAAAAAAGGCATGATGGTAACTTGTCAAAAGTCACTTGTATCTGGAAAGAGACAGAGGGGGAATCTGATCTGACGTTGCCTCCTCCAGAGTCAGTCTTCTTCATCACAATACTCTTGTGCCTCTAAAAATGAGGTGTCATTTTGAAAATTGCATTTCAATGTGCAAAGAAATCTGTATACACATGTTTATGACCCTAATTTATAGAAATATGAAACCCACAATGTATATAGTTTGAGTGGCATGGCTTTTTAACTTAATAAGTTATGCCAGTGGAAATCATTTTACTTTAAATTTATATAGGTATGTTCCTTAGAAAATATCTATATAAAAAACCAAGATTTTTCTTGTTTCTTTTTTGTTTTTGTTCACACCTTTGGGTCACTGGTAAGAAGAAATAAGGTTTGTTAACAGTAGTGGTGATTATAGAGGATCATGATCCACTTGCCTTTAGGGCTCAGGCAAGAAATGAAAACAAATAAATATATGAGACAATAGGAAATAATGGGTATGCTGGTAAATTATAAACATGACATTTCCTATCTAAGCACTTTAAGTATACTGTTTATACATATGCATCAAACAAACACGTTTCTGCCTGATGTCAGACTCAGGCCTTTCCTTTTGGCTTCTTATTTTTGCTGTATGATTACGTAAGTAGTCCTCATGGTGATTCAAATGACTTCGATGGAAATTATTTTGGAGATGACTATTTGGTTAAATCACAAGGTAGAATATCAACAGGCATTTCCTTTGTTACTCTTTTCAACAAATTTTAGTAATCTTCTATTCACAGATGATAAAACTAATTTTCAAGAAATATTAGAATGAAAACCTTTCAAAAGACTTTTCTTTGTAAAACCCAGGAATAGTCTATCCTAAAACATCTAGTCTATCCATACATTTATTAGGGATTCTTTTATATGCTCTATTTTTCCACCAAAATCGTCTGTTGTACATACAATTATTCTTGGATCATGTTGTTTATGTGTGAGAGTTGATTGCACTATTCTCCACCCATCTTGGAGCCTGCATTCCTGCAAAGACAATACAAGTTTTGCTTCTAGTTAATACCAAGATTGCCATTATAAATCATTCTTGCGGCTCCCTGCAACTGAAATGATACCTTGCTTTTTTTTTTTCTCTTCTAGTTCAGATTATATTAAATTGCAGTGAACTAGCTTTTGTATGTTATAGTTATGTGTGCACATCTTATCTGCTTGGTAGCCATGGTGAACTTCTCTATTTGATCTTGACTACTAGGCATGCGGACAAATAAAAAGGGCTGAGATTGATGACAGATAGAGACTAGTTACAGCCTAGAAATAACTTAAGTAAATGTAAGAAGGGCTGTGACCAGAGGAGATAATAGCAAAGAAGTGACAAAAATTGGAACGTTGGTGTAGGTTATATTAAATCTCTTCTCATAGGTTTGCTATTGATATTTTGAATATTTAGGAAGAAAGTAACAGAACAGCCCCAAGAAACCAGCATTTCTGTTTCTTAAGCAATGAATGCCAAGTTGTCCTTTTTTTCTGATGGGAAAAGCATTTAACGTACTTGTAAAACAGGGCATAATGCCACTTTGATGACGCTTTTTCAAGAATAACTAGCACATGAAATATGAGCAATTTGTCTATTTAAGTTTTAACTAGGATGGCAGCTGGTGTTCAGAAGGATTCATTGACATGAATTTTAAAGTTAAAAATGCTACATAAGCAATTATAAAATATAGACAGACTCATAAAAAGGAGACTCTTTTAAGGTATAAACTGTTCACAGGAACATTTCAGCTCTAAAATTACACAACCTTTTAAAGGGCATAAAGTGGGTGTTTCTAGCTATCATTAGAATGAACTTATTTAATTAAGTGTGAACTTTAGAGATAGACATTCTTTGAAATCTAATGGAGCAGTAACCAAAAGAAAAAAGGAAGGGAATAATTAAATTGGGTTTGCAAGTGATTATGAAGATCCTCTGATAAGAGAGCTTTTAAACAAGATGTGTGATTATCATTATGTCATGTAAGCTTTAAAATCCCTTTTAGCATCTGGATCTAGGCAGTTTATATTTTGGATTAATTATCATATACACACCAAAAGAAACATCACATCCAATACATTCATGCGCAGCAGAATTCAGAGGTGGAAAATAGGAGATGATGTTGTATGTTGAAAGAACTTTTTGATTAGGAGATCGGGGCAGAAATACTGGTCTGACCACAAGGTGTCTCTTGCTTCTAATTATGGGTCACATTACCCAACATGCCAAACATTTTATGTAAAAGAATAGTAAAAATGAAGTAGGTGCTATTTTCTCCCACTCTTTCTCTGTCATGCCACCAAGGTGGTGACTGAGTCTTCTTTGTATCTGGGCTGGGTCTGAGTTTTGTTGCATTTTAATCACACTTGGTTCTTTACTGATTTCAAATGTTTGCAGAGTGAGACTAGGCATTTCCCTGAAATTTCTGCATTGGCAGCTCCAGAAATCTCATGCTTTTCAACCTGATTTTTTGGGGGACTGGGAATTGCACTTTGTTTTCCAGGCTTCCCTGGGATTTCCACTTTTTCAGAGAGCCCTTTCCACCCTGCTGCTCTGTCCCCAGACTTCAGTTGGTAGCTGCTTTGCCCTGGATGACTGCCCTGGTCACCTTCAGTGGGTCTTCTGTCCATGTTCCTACCATGACCCTAGTTTTTGGCTAGCTCTAACCTTCTATCCCTCTGTGAGGATCCTGTGTACCTCAGGGGTGTTTCTCTCAGCTTGGCCACTCTGTCTGATCCAGGCTTTTGCCTCTTCTGCTCTTTTCAGCACTCTGCCCAGCTCTTGGCCTTCTCCCTACTGCCAGTGTGTACTCAGTACAGGGGCCAAGGAAAAATAATAGGAAGGCAGGTCAGGGCACACTTTGTAACTCGGGCTTTTCAGAATTCTACCGGTTTATTCCAGCCCACATGTGGCAGTTTAAAATGTTACATATTCTGCTATGCCTCTTTTTTTCATGCCAGGTTTTGCTCTTGCATTCATCATGGCCCCAGGGTTCAAAGTACACATGGATTACTTCTTTCCTAGGAGGCATTTGTCCAGAGCTGGAATTTAGTACCTTGAAGGTTTCTTTAAATCCTTCACTTCATAATGGGCTTAAAAAACACATATACTTTTATAGTTTATCTGAATTGTTCTCATTTTTAAAGTGGGGGCAATAGTCTTTTGCTATTGTCTTTATTTTAGCTGGAATTATAAGTGGCTCTGTGGAGGCACATTTACATTGTTTTCAATTTTTAGAAATTAAAATTAATATTGCAATGAATTTTCTGATCTATGTCTTTTGGTATATATATTTGTGTGTGTGTGTGTGTGTGTGTGTGTGTGTGTGTGTGTCTGTGTACCTCTTGGGTATATTTATAGGAGTGAAATTTCTGGATCGTAGACTATGAATAGGTCATACATTTTAATTTTACATATTTCGTACTCTGTGAGATAGTGTTATTGCTCATACAGTTATGATTTGTTTAGATTTACCCCCACATATTTTGTTTTCCATTATTCTATTCCGTACTGATTTTTCATGTTTTTCTGTTACCATATCCTTGTCCCTGAAGGACTACTTTTAGTAATTCTTTCAATTGAGAGTCTACTGCTGATGAATTTACTCAGTTTTGTTGGAGATATTTACTTTTATTCCTCATCTAAAGATATGGGTATATAATTCTGTTTGGCAGTCATGTTACTTTATGGATTTAAAGAGACTATTTTATTGTCTTCTGGCTTTCATCATTTCAGTTCATAATAGTTAACTGTCAATTTTATTGTTACCCCATGAAGGTTAATTCCTCCCAACACACTGCCTCAGCAGAATTTTACTTTTTAAGGCTTTTTCTTTGCCTTATATTTTAATATGCTTAGGTGTCTTATGCTTATTTGTATGTTTGTATTTCCCTGCCTGGAATCCATAATGATTCTTGAATTTATAGCATGATCTATTTCACTACTTTTTAGAAAATCTCAGCCATTATTTCTTCAATATTATATCAATAACAACTTCTCTGTTCTCCCTTTCTTCAATTACAATTACATAAATTAGACCTTTTTATATGGACACATTTTATGGTGTGCTTTTTTCTTTATATTCACCTTTTTTTTCTTTTTAATTCTTGTGCTTATTTTATTCCAATCACCTATTCTTCTTTACCTAACCCATGGGTCAGCAGTCTTTTTCTGTGACAGGCCAGATAGTAAATATCTTATGTTTTTCAGGACATATAGACTTGGTTACAATTAGCAAACTCTGCATTAGAACACAACAAGTGTCATAGACAATATGTAACCCCTTGGATATAGTTGTGTCCCAACAAAAAATTAATTATGAAAAGAAAGAATATGCTAGATTTGGCCCACACGCTGTAGTTTGCCAAGCCTTTGTCTAATATAAGTCTATTGAGTTTATGATTTCACTTCCTGTATTTTTCATGTCTACAGTTTATTTGGCTCTTTTTTGTAGACTCTAGTCCTCTGGAGAAATTTAACATAATGCCAACTATTTTATGAACACCTCACTTATAATTATTTTAACATTTGTGTCCGTCAATTCCAATGTCCGCATCAACTCAGTCTAATTCTATGACATGATTTTTCTCTTAGTAATGTCTCCTGCTCTGTCTTTTAACTTTTTATGAAGCTGAAGTCTTAGTATGAAAAACTATGCAGGCTCTGGATAAGACATTATCTTCAGCAAGTAGGTAGCACAGGAATGTATCACCTTAGTACCACTCAGAGTTGAGCTTTAGAAAGACTGAGTTTTAGTACTTATAAGACCGGGTGTATTTCTGCGTCTCCCTTATTCGAAGGGTTATGTATTTTCAGGTATCCCAAGTAAAAGTCTTTGGAATTTATTAGGAACACTATTCATTGGCAAGCCCTATATGCCACATTTCATCTCCCCAGCAATCTGTGACTGTTGAAAATAACATTTAAATCTTCACCTCTTCACTACTAGATTCTATACAGCTTTTCTGTACCTGCACTGCTTATGAATTGCTGAGAACCTAGAGGAGATATGTGAAGAGCTTACTTATTTGATCTTCCTTTCCTTGAGGGATAGTTTATATTCAGTCTAGGCTGTCTTAGAAACCCTGGCTTTCTGAATTTCACCTTACTAGCCTTAACAAATGGGAAGAAACTCTCTTTGGATTCTCTGTATCAGCATCCATTCAACTCCACTTCTCAGCATCTCTTTGTCAGTTTAGAAGCTGATCCATGCCTTGCAGGGGAGAGTGGCATCTTCTGTCAGACTCTCCTCAGTGAGTTTCTCTTCTCCCAGGTTCTTGACCCTGCATGTACGGGCTCACCTGCTAGTTCTTCACTGCCTTCATGCAGATGTATACTTGTTGTTTGGTTGCTTGCTTGATGAGTTTCTAGCTTTCCTAGTTCGTTTTTAGAGGACAGCTAGAGGCTGGTCTGTATTCACTTGTTACTTTTTCATATCTGAAATACAATTCAAAATGGTCTTTTTTTTTTTTTTCCTATTTATTACTCTGTGCAGTTTGCTATGTCAAATTCCTTCTCTGCAGTTTTCTTCTCTGCTCTGTGCCCCAGGAGGTCCTACAAACAATATTACCCACACTCCTTTGTGGTCTGGCTTCCTACTGGGTCTAGAGAGTGGGAAGCACCAACAGGGGAAGTAGTACTTTAGGCCATTGCTGCTGTGGAGTGCATGCTGTTCCACAGGTCCCTTCCATTGGTTCTAGTGTCGTCATGCTCTGCCCCTTTCATATACCTTAGGCCTAAGGATAGGTGATAGGGCTTCCTGCTGCTGCTTGAACCACTCTTGGTTATTTCTTTAATCCTGTCAATTACTCTCTTAATAGCCCCTTAGTTAAGGTTTTATCATTTAAACCTTTGAAGGTGCCATCTGCTCAGATCCGGAGGGATACCCACTCCCATTCCTACTCTGGGTAATTAGAGAGTCTGTGGAAGCTGTATGATTAGGATGGTTAAGTTTTTGCCTAAAACAATGGGCTTTTAACTTATGCAGCCTTGTATTCGATTGAGAGTAAAACCTAACAGTAAAAATTTCATAAGGAGAATTCCCACATTGCAAGTATACATTAATGTAAATTGTATAACTACATGACATAGGATTTAAAAAAAAAACACCCAAAAAAAGTTTATTATGTAGAACAAGATCTATACAGTTGTTAAATAAGACAAAGTGGCAATGTACTACAAAGATTACTCAGTAATTAAAATACAGTGGCCTGGACTAAAGTGAGGTGGAGAAAGCTCAGCTGGCTTTAGTTTGTCAGTGCCGTTGACTTTGAGTATTTTTTATTACTACAACAATTGGTCTAAGATTTGCAGTCCTTCCCTTGACACACTGACCTTTTCACATTGATTCTTTCTACCTGCTGCTAAGATACAAAATCAATATAATCAAGCAGGCAAATCACTTGATACTGAAATAGCCTGATGATAGAGGAGAAAAGCAAGTTATCCAGTGTCTTTGGATGTACTTGTACTGTGTAAAGGCAGGCACACAGGGCCAATTCAAAGCAGTTCTTGATTTAGACTCATCTACTAACATACACCTTTTATTTTAAAAAAGAACATGGTGGTTACTTTAAGTACATGAATGTTGAATAACTATGGTGCACACCTGAAACGCATATAATATTGCATGTTATCTATATTTTAATTAAAATAAAACTTAAATAAAAAGAACACGGTTGCACAGAATCTAGGGAGCAGATATGTTAGGCTAATTTATGATGGAATTTCTCCTTGATGACACCTCATGGTATTTCTTTCTCTTTCCCTTCTAAAGCAGGTTTGTGAAACTTCCTCCAATCCCCATTTCTCTATTTCTGCGTTCCACCTGACATACAGTTAGTCAAAATCAGGTCTCTAATGCAACAGTTTTAACGAGGTGATAGAATGGGGTTGTGAACCTTTGACATTTTCCTTCCCTTTCCATCTTTCCTTCTCCTGTTGGAGACATACCACTCATCTGAAGTATTAACAACAACCCCCGCAAGCCCTGTGTTTTTCCTACCAGAGTTCTGGGTCTTACTCATGAAAACCCAAAACAAGTTGTTTCTTTCACATGGGAATAAATTTGGTAGAGGGACCCTGACAGAATCCCTTAAATGATTAAATGATAGTAAGCCAGCAGTCATCAGTTTATCAGTTAGCTTTAATATACTACACAATTTGTATTAAAAAAAAATGACTGGAGCACTTGTAATATTTTTGAAAAGTGATTTATAACACTGTGCTCTATTTGGAAAGTATTTACTGTTGCTTACTGTTTTACCTACAGCAAGAGAAAATACTCTGGGGGATTCATATGACTTAGATATTTGCAGGAAATCTTTTAATCATGTCTGTTATATGTAATAATATTTAATAGTTGTAAAGTGTATACTCATATACAGATTTAAGATGTTAGCACATTTGCTTTTGAATATTTCACTGAAGTAAAGTTTTGAAAAAGTTACTTTAAACAATAGTGACAATATATTTTCTAATCTACTGTAACGAATCCAAGAATCAGCCCTGGCAACAGGATAATTTTAAAAATTTACAACACACTTTTTCCTTTGGCAGCAGTCTTCCTGTAACTCATCTGTGATGATACTATTACATATTCTCAAAATGTGATGAATTAAAGTTAACTGATGATAAGTTGAGATACGCATTTTCAGTGTCTGGTTGGAAACTAGCATCAAATTTTAAAAGTTGCTTTTTAAAGAATTAAGCAGGTCTTATATCATATAAAATATTTTTATAGCTTATTTGGCAATTATTCCACGAATAGGGCAGATGAGGCGAGTTAGAATCATTATTTTAGCTAGTGCCTCATAATATTCACTGAGATTGGGTTTCATGACTCTTAATATAAAAATTCATTCGGACTACTTTTAGCGGGAAAAAAAGTGGTGTTTAAATTATGAAAATATTTGAGAATTGAACTACAATTGGAAAATATGTTCCTTTTTTAACTTTATTTCTTTGAGCAGTTTAAGGTACGTGACAGCATTGAGAGGAATGTGCAGAGATTTCCCCATATACCCGCTGCCACCACACATGCTTAGCCTCCCCCATTCATTATTAACGTCACTCACCAGAGGGGTACATTTGTTACCAACAATGAACCTAAATTGACACATCATTGTCACCCAAAGTCCACAGTTTACCTTATGGTTCACTCTTGGTATTGTACATTCTATGGATTTGAATAAATGTATAATGACATATATCCATCAATATAATATCATACAGAGTGGTTTAACTGCCCTAAAAATTCTCTGTGTGACTTGAAGAGACATTTCTCCAAAGAGGACATACAAATGGCAAATAGACATATGAAAAAATGCTCAACTTCACTAATCATCAGAGAAATGCAAATCAAAACCACAATGAGATATCACCTCACCCCAGTCAGAATGGCTATCACCAACAAGACAAATAGTAACAAGTGTTGGATAGGCTGTGGAGAAAAAGGAACCCTCATACACTGTTGGTGGGAAAGCAGACTGGTGCAGCCATTATGGAAGGCAGTGTGGAGGTTCCTCAAAAAATTACGAATAGAATTGCCATATGACCCAGCAATCCCTCTCCTGGGTATCTACCCAAAAAATCTGCAAACATTTATACATAAAGACACGTGTGCTCCAATGTTCATTGCAGCTTTGTTTACGGTGGCCAAGACATGGAAACAACCAAAATGTCCTTCGATAGATGAATGGATGAAGAAGTTGTGGTATATATACACAATGGAATCCTATTTGGCGGTAAGAAAAGATGATATAGGAACATTTGTGACAACATGGATGGATCTTGAGAGTGTAATGCTGAGCGAAATAAGTCAGACAAAAAGCAGAGAACCATGTGATTTCACTGATATGTGGTATATAAACCAAAAGCAACAAAAGAACAAGACAAACAAATGAGAAACAGAAACTCATAGACACAGACAATGGTTTGGTGGTTGCCAGAGGGTAAGGGGGGTGGGGGGTGGGAGGTGGGAGATGAGGGTAAGGGGGATCGAATATATGGTGATGGAAGGAGAACTGACTCTGGGTGATGAACACACAATGGGATTTATAGATGATGTAATACAGAATTGTACACCTGAAATCTATGTAATTTTACTAACAATTGTCACCCCAATAAATTTAATAAAATTAAAAAAAAAAATTCTCTGTGCTCTACTTATTCATTCCTTGTTTCCCCCCCAAAATCCATGATAAACACTGATGTTTTTACTGTCTGTATAGTTTTGCCCTTTCCAAAATGGCATACAGTTGGGATCATGCAGTATGTAGAATTTTCATACTGGAATCTTTAACTTAATAATATGCCTTTAAGATTCCGTCTTGTCTTTACATGGCTTGATAGTTCATTTCTCTTCAGTGCTGAACACTATTCTATTGTATGCGTGTGACACAGTTTATTTACACATTTACCTGCTGAAGGGCATCTTCATTGTTTCTGAATTTTAGCAATTATAAAGTTTCTATAAACATTGTGCATAGGTTTTTGTGTGGACCTAAGTTTTCAGTACTTTTCAGTGAATACCAAGTAGAGTGATTAGTGGATCATAGGTAAGAGTATGCTTAGTATTGCAAGAAACTGCCCATTTGTGTCCAAAGTGGCTGTAACATTTTGCTTTCTCATCAGCAACTCATGAGAGTTCCTATTATTTCACTTCCTCACCAGGAATTGGTGTTGTCAGGCTTCCAGAGTTTGAAGAGTCTAATAGTTGTGTAGTGGTATCTCCTGTTTTAATTTGCATTTACTTGATGATATGTGATGTGGAACATTCTTTCACATGTTTATTTGCCATCTATATAGCTTCTTTGGCAAGATGTCTTGTAAGGTGTTTGGTGCATTTTTTAATCAGATTGTTTGTTTTCTTATTTTTGCGTTTTAAGAGTTTTCTGTATATTTTGGATAGCAGTCCTTTATCAGATGTATCTTTTGCAAATGTTTTTTTCCCAGTCTTGTCTTCTCATTCTCTTGACATTGTCTTTCACTAAACAGAAATTGTTAATTTTAATCAAGTCCAGTTTATCAATTATATTTCTTTATGGATTATGTCTTTGGAGTTGTATCTAAAAAAGTATCACCATATATAGGATCACCTAGGTTTTTTTCTGTTACCTTATAGGAGTTTTATAATGCATCTGAGTTAATGTTTATGAAGAGTGTAAGGTCTGTGTTTAGATTCTTCTTTTTTTTTCCTTTGCAGGAAAAAGAGTTATTTTTATCTATCTTAATGATTTTATTTGTTTCAGTAATGACATTTTTACCAATTTTTAGTTATATGAAATGTTTTTCTTTAAGTATTATTCTAAGAACATGTTCTATATAACCATTTTGGTTATTATTGTTTTTGTATTAAATTATATTTAGTTTTTTTCTCCTTGTAAGTGGCCTGTGGCCTTATTATACAATAAAATGTATTTGCATGTTATTCTGAAACATACTTAGTATAACTGTTTGACATATATACACTTGAATTAATTTTTTTTATATTGGAAATAATTTTCTCATGCAGTGTAATAGATTATAAAGTACAATTAGTAGCACTTGACAGATTCATCTTCATTTGGGGGAGTATTTATTAGTGGTTAATAATCTCATGTTGGAGAAAGTGGTTTAGATTGTTTAACTATGTTATTTAAAGTTTCCAGGAATGATGTACTATACTTTAGAATTTCCTCCTCCTTTCTGCCCATCAAGCATGTATTCAGTCATCCAGCAAATATTTATTGACTACTTCCTTACTCATAATAAGGGTTCAATGGATATTTGTATTACGAATAACAATTAAATACAACACAAATGAAGGTGACACACCATGATTTCTTTCTTTGAATACTGACCTATTATCGTTTTATTCTTTGGCTCACTGATCACCCATTCATTAAGAGTCTTTCATTTATCGGCCCTTACACAGGATTCCTTACCCATAAGTTCAGACACTGGGATCCTATACATGAAAGATAAGTATCCTCTCTATATATATGTATTTCTTAAACAACGTAATATTTTAAATGACATTTTGCATCCAGATCCCTTCCTAGTGTAAAAGAGAGTGCAAATATGATGATGAGAGTTTGTGGAATATCGCTTATTTCTTTTTTGTTTGTTTATTTATTTTTGAGAACTAGGAAAAAAGAAGTCATAAACTAAGTAAGGACGTGGAGGCAATATTGCCAATTTGAGGAGTCTTGTGTTTGGGTACCTTTCAGAAATTAAGGAGAGTGAGTGGACTGTGAAAAAGGATGTTGGGTACCATTAAATCCCCACTTGATGTGAGAGATCACAAATTGTGACAGAGCTTGCATGGTTGTGTGCTTTTCTCCAGTTACATGTAGCTCAGTAGATTCAGACCCCAAGCAGGAGGAAATTTGGCTTGTGATTTTTCCAAGAAAATCTTTCAAGGGAGAGAGGCATAAGGGAATTGCAGGTATATTCCTGAAATAAATTAAAGTAATTTATCATGGAATTTAAACTAGTAAAACTAGAAAGGAAGACATGGGGGCAGGGTGATTAGGAACACTAAAAATGCAGTTGGACTGAAGGTACTGGTGAGTCTAATGCATTTTTGGAATTAGAGTACTGGAGGAAGCAAACTAAAGGATAGGAGATGGTGGTTGGTGAGTGGGATGTTTCAGTTGAGTTTTTAAAGCAGTGGTGGTTATTGCTAATTATAAAGTACGGGCTAGATCATGTGAATGGCTCAGGTATGTGGAGAGCAAAACCGTTGGAGAACAGAAAAGGAGCTGAGAGTCCAGGATTGAAAGTCATCAGTGTGGATAATGAAACCATCAAGGATTTTGATGAGAGTATGTAGTTGTGGAGAAATAATTATTAAAAGTTTTCAAAGAATAAGAGGAAAGATGAAGGTGTCGAAGAAAAGAGATTATGGGATGGCCGGTTACTCAGTTGGTTAGACTGCAGTTCTCTTAACAACAAGGCTGCTGGTTCGATCCCCACATGGGCCACTGTGAGCTGCGCCCTCCATAACTAGATTGAAACAACTACTGGACTTGGAACTGATGGGTCCTGGAAAAACACACTTAAAAACAAATAAAAGTTAAAAAAAATGATTATAATTAAGGAGGAAGATAGTGATTGCAACAAGGAAGGGTAATTGCTAAAGATGTAAAATCAAAGCCAACAAATTTTAGGAAGGAGGGAGCGAGAGAGAGCATGGTCTTAGAAATGATTAGCAGGCCCTTGGAAAAATTCCTGAAACACCAGAAGGATACCTACCCCACATCCAAGCCTTTGTAGAAAGAGTTAAATGGACAAAACAGACACACTTGAGAGGGCTTTAGGAAAAGCCGTATCCTCAGTGGAGAACCTGTTTCAATTAAGGAAACGTATTGACGAGGATGTTGGCACCAGGGGTTAAAATATGGAATTTTACCAAAGCCTGATCATGTGTTTTAAACATCACCATGCAAAAGTTTCAAGAGATTTATGTAGGGGAATTACATCAGTGAATGGGAATTTGAAATTGAGGATGCATTTAGGGATTAAATTCTAGGAAGTCATTATGCAAATGTAAGAAACTATAAAGATTTCACTAATGTTGTACTGTACTCTGTTTCTTAGAAATAGAATTTAGATATAGATTTTATTGGTTACTATTTTGACAATCATTTTATTTGGGAATAAAATGATCTGATTAATGCGTAGCATGCTTAACTGAGATTATCTCATAAATTAACCAAGATTTAAATAATTAGTATATAAAATAAAATAGAAACATTGAAACTCTTGAGAATATTTTAATTATTTTTATTAGAAGTAAATTCATTGCTTTTGAGTTGATATTTCATATCCTAATTATTTCTGCAGACTATTGATGCAGAAGGATCAGGATTGGGATGAGTGGGAGGGGTGATGAGGTTGACTTTACATTAATTCTAATAAATCTGAGAAATGATTTTCAGATTTGTATGTGTGTGTGTGTGTGTGTGTGTGTGTGTGTGTGAATACCTTTGGATATTTTTTTCATCACTGAACTAAAGAAGCAAACAATGAAAATCGCTTTTAGCATTAGAGAAAAGATAGTTGGCAACTACTGAATAGAGATTGGTTAGAAGAGGTCAGTCAGCCAGTCAGAGAAAGAGAGAAAGCATCTAACAATAGCTGCCTAAGTTAAATGGCATTTGAAATTACCAAGGTAAGAGACCTTGGGAAAAGCACACCTTGGATCACATAATTTATTAATGGAAATAAAATATCTGATAAGAAGTCATTTGATAGTGGGAATTTAGTGTTCACTACTTTTGAAACGGATAGAGTTATATTTCAGTAGCACAAGCATAAATTGATACAGAATATGAGAATAAGTAAAGTTCTAACACATTATAAGACAAATAATAAGGATTGAGTGTTATTAGGTTATACTTATTATGATAGCTCAGACCAAACTACAGAATTGAGTGTCGTGTAGAAAGAAATTAATATATCAAACTGTACTTCAATTTTGATGAGATCTTTAAACTCTTCTCCAAAGTGATCTCAGATACAGTATCTAATATCATTTTCTCTGTGAAGTAATAGGAGAATCATTCAAACGGGGACAATTTAAGCAGTGAGAAGAAAGAAATTACAGTCACTGGCAGACTTGATTTGAATTGAAGTCCATTAGATGCCCACCCAACATGCTTTCTAAATTAAAAGAAAAACAGTACAAAGGTATAACAACTTTTCATGACCGCTGTTCGTGCAACAGTCTGTTGGTTTCAGAGACCAATGAAAATATTGAACTCTGATCAAGAGAAGCTTTAAACTTGTGTAAATGAGTAAGATAAGCATAATGTATAACTTTTGTGTGTGTACTACCAATTCCTGAACCTTTAAAAAGTCCTGTGGGTCAAATATGCTTGCTTTACATTAACTCTAACCTCTGCAGGATTAAATTTCCATATATTCCCTATCCAGTGAGACATATATCACATATGCATCTAATTTCCAATAATACAAATTATTTGATATTTCATTTCTGTTCGATCTACATTATATGTGCCCTTGGAAGTTTATATTGTTGTGCCTTTACAATCATTTTAGTAGGAAATCAAGAAGCATATGCTGTATTAATATGCTATATTTAGGGTCAAGGATTTCTAAAATGTAAAAGTGAATTAAAAATCATAAAATTATTTGCTAACAGAAAGGAAATATTGAAATATTTCTATTTGTCTTAGTTTCAATACATTAACCTTGATTCACAATTATAATTGAATATATTAACTATGGGAGGCAGAATAAAAAGGAATGGGGGAGTAACTAAAAAGAGTCAAAAGCAATTATATATATTTTTTCATTCAGAACATAATTATTGTAGGTAATTCTATGTGAAGAACATTACTTGGTGATTTGGAGAGTATGAAGATGAATTAGACACTGATCCTTGCATTCCAGTACATAAAATCTAGTAAGAGACATAATCTATGAAATAAATAACCTTAAGATTTAATAGAAAAAGAGCTATGTATCAGAAAGTGATGGATAAAATGTCCTGGATGTTTAAAACAAAGGAGTTGTTTAAAACAAACATAGTTTATTCTGGGAGATCTAGAAAAGTTTTATTGAAAAATTGGCATTAGGTTGATCTTTGAAAGTTAGATGCAGTTTGGAGTTGGGGGCAGTAGCAAAGGGTAAGAATGGACCAACCAAGTAAAAGACAAGAAACTGAATAAATCAAAATGCTCAAAATGGGAAGTCAGAGGGTCAGAGATGTGAAACAGTAAAAAACAGTGTTGAAAATTGGTTAGACTTGGTTATTTGTGTCGGTAAGCAGTGAGGAACGTTAAGGATTTTAAGCATGGCTATGAAATGATAAAAGCTGTGTATCCAGATTAGTCCTGCAACTGTTGAATATTTTACGAAGTGGAGAATTATTTTTGAAAAATGTAAAAGTCAAAAAGGTGGAGCATACATACACATACATACTCGTACATAATACATACATACATACACACGTCCATACATGCATATTGTTTAAATCTCCTTACCTGGTGTTTTATTTATACACCCAGATGCATTCTCCATAACAAAGACTTTAGTCTCCAGGGGAAAAGACTTTACAAAAGCCTTGCCCCTATAGCCCTGGGATAGGACATAATCTCTCACTAGGGGATACTCTAATTTTCCTATTAGTCCTAAGAGGACAAAAGCTCTACCACTGGAGAAACATTGTGAAGATCACAGCCCAGAGACACAGGCACTCTAAAAGACTAAGATTTAATCATAAATTAATAGAATGCCTCTCATCCGCCATACCCTTCCACCACACCAATGGTACAATAATCATAATCTCTCAAAATAGAAAGAGATGCACAACATAGACTCTTTCTGAGAAGCGTTAAGGGGAGTCCCCAGTCAAGAGGTGAGACAATAAGGACACTAGAAAAGAAGTATTACTGATATACGGAAAGAGAATATCCAGTAGAATCACTTAAATGCTCCAATAAAACTAGTGAGGGCAGAAAAAGAGGGGTTAAAAGTAACAAATGCAGCAATTAGAAAACCATTGCAAAATGGTAGATATTGACCTAAACCCAACTATGTGTTGTTATAAGAAACTCTTTAAAATATAAACACTCAGATAGGTTACAAGTAAAAAAGGAGAAATATGTCAGGCTAACCTTAAGCAAATGAAAGCTGGAGTACCTATATTAATTTTGGAAAGCTGACTTGTGAATAAAGAAGATTATCAGGGATAAAGAAGGACATTGCATCATGGTTAGGGATCAATTTTCCAAGAAGCCCCCTTCCTATGGCAAGTCCTTTGTATTTTTTAGGCAGTTAGGGGGAAGGTCAAAGGTTTTCATTGAATCTTCTCTTTCTGAAAAATAACCAGCTTAAAATAATCAGTCTTCCCAAGATGGCATATTTGGGCATGGCCAAACTCTGTTCCTTCTCAAGGCTATCTCAGTATAATGTAGAATCATGAGTTAGAACTAATTATAGAAATTTCATGATGAGTTGTCCTCTTTTTCCTCTCAAAATTGAAATACAAGGAAGAAAGTGAAAACAGAAATTTAAGTAATATCCAGATTCCTGGAATCATCATGATGTTGAGGACCTGTTTATGATACTAAGGGGGGAACCTTTACATTAGAAATTACAGTTTCCTTAGTATCACAAACAGGTCCTCTTTGACTTGACTTCTGGCATCTGCTAGTTTCTTTTGTAATGCTCCCAGCCTCTTTCCTGATCCTCTGACATACTCCTGGCAAGTATTCTCTTTTTATCTTAGTGCCTTTCTTTGCGTTCTCTCTCCTCAACTTACTGCATTGATTTGATTTGATAAAATGCATTTGGAACTTGCAGTGATTTGGTTTTAATCTTCTGTATATATTAGGTAATTCTTAGTTGTTTATAGAAATTGAAAACAGTGATTATTTGGAGAATATCAATTACTAGAATATTCTAAAGATATTCTGGTCCCCATTTTTGTAAGCTTTGTTCTGTTCTACATAGTGGGAAAGTTCTGCATCTTTTTTACTTCATTTCTCTACACCCTGAGGAAGATGCTGCTGAGCAGTAAAATGTCCAGCAGTAGAAAATACTGGAGAGAATTTTCATTCAAAAACTTGACTACTCCATAAACTTAATAGCCAGCTCCTAAAATTATTGCCTTTACTAAACCTGAAAATTTGTCCTGTCCGCATGTGGTTTCTTTTTCGATTATCATAATTCCCATAATTTCACGTAAGCAATAAGTGTTTTTCTTGTTTGAATTCCATTTTTCTTCTTGCCAAATCATTTGTTAAGTTTTATTTAATCTTACATTAATATAATTAAAAGGGTAGAGACATTCTAAAGATTACTGACCAGGTAGTTAATTTTTATTCTTAATTATTTTAATTTTTGTACTATCAACATTATCCATCTTAATAAAGCATTATAACTTGGAGATATTGACATATTACAATGAAAAGATGTAATTCCTTTGATTTATTAAACGTCATACTATATTATAATCATATTAAAAATCTTAGATGGAATACTTTTTTTGTTTCGGTGACTTAATCCAGTTTTTACTGTGAATAATCAATGCATATTGGTAAGCAATTAAGATAATATATCTCTTATTTTAATGTCTGTTATCTTACATCCTAAAGGCCAAGTAAATAAATAGGTAATATAATTTCAGGTATGATAAATGCTATCTGGAAAGTGAAACCAGTCTAAATGGATAGAGAGTGATTTTAGTAAGAATAGCAACAAGATCTGTGTCCCTAGTGAAGGTGAAGAGGAGAACAAATGACAATGACCTCAAAAAGGAAGACAGGGTTCAGACTACTTACGACCTTGTGCAAGAGAATCAAGTCTTCTAATGAACAATTTTTATTTTCACTGATATGTCATATATATATTTTTTCTAAGCCTATATGTCTTCAGATTTGTCTACTATCCAAGCATCCAAGGCACTGAATTTCAGTTATCTATTTTAAACATATTTTGCAGAGTTTTGAGTGGTTAAATAAAATAAGAATCTTGAAACTTAGGTACTTACACTTTTTGTTTGTTTGGTCTCTGAGGACTTTGTCTTAATCTGTATAACAATCACTGTTAAAGAAAATAAATAAATTGATTGAAAATTGAAGAGATGTTCTCAAGCAGTGATTATGTATCTTGTAGGTACATATGGGATTCTGTTGCTATTATACAAGGACAGTCTTCTCAGCATTTCCAGTCCCCTTTGCTCTGCTTTAATTTTTATATGCTACATATCACATTCTAATATATACCTGATATGATACTGTAATTAATCTGTTGGTAAAAGAATGTAGTCCGTCTCAATCCTACCATAATACAATCTCCACAAAGGTAAAGACTTTTGTCTGTATTGTTCCATGGTTTATACACATTGAGAGAAAAAGGCCTGGCACATAGTAGTTAATAGATACATGGGTAAATGAAGAAGTGAACATATACATGAAATTGTTGCTTTGGTTTTCAAATAAAGATGAAAATGGAGGAAATCTTTTCAGACTAATAGGTTGATAAATTAAACTTTCAATTCTAAATCACATAGATTTTATCTCTATACTGGACAAATGATATTGAATTCAACATCATGGGTATCAAACTATTAAATTTCATCAATAAACATGTTGGGGCTTTCATTAGAATTTGCTTGACCTGTCAATTTAGATAGAAAATACATCTTTCTCAAAGTTGTTGCATCTTCTTGTCCATAAATACAATACAGTTATCCATCTATTAAAGTTTTCTCAGTGTCTTCCAGTTGAATAATTCTCTCTTTAAGCATGACTAATCAGTTATTTAACATATCCATTAGATTTTAATGTTTATGGTTATTTATTTTAAGAAATTCCATTGATTCTTTTCAAATCTATCTATCTACCATAGCCCTTTGTTACTTAAATATATATATATATATACACACATATATGTACTTTTATCCTTGTATATTTAATATATGTATGTATACATATACATACATATATATACATATATATACATACATATATATACATATATATATAGTGCTTTTATCCTTGTATATTTAATATATAAACACTATATTAATCTCATAATCCAATATATGAAATTTGGGTCCTGAAGACTTACACTTTCTTAGTTATTAATTGTGTTTTCTTCTTACACTTGTTAATATTGGCCCATTTCTTTATGTTTGGTAATTTAAATATAAATTTGTTAAACTTAGTCTTTGGGCATACATACTGAGGAACCTTTATTTGTCATTCTTTTATCTTAAAGAAGATTGGAGTTTACTACAGGTTCACTAACTGAGTCTACTTTAATTGATTATCTAAGTTTAGAGATTCCTAGAAAGTGAGAGTTGTGCATATTAATGCATGAAACTCCTGAGAAAGGAAGTCTATGTATGACTATAAATTCCAGCAAACAACATTATTTTTTATCGTGAATTTTTTCATGAGTAGTATTTCTTATTGGTTATTTTTGCCTGTAAGTGGATTTTTCACAGATCAATCTTTCATTATATGTGCTTATCCATTTTAAGTATCCAAGCTTTTTGTAGGGCCTCTGCTCAAGTAATACAAACACATGGCTTAGGCTAATATCCCCTTATATTATTAAAAATCCTGAAATCCTAGGTTTCAGATACTTGTCATTAATTCCAAAGTAGCCCAAATTCTGTATTTCCTTAAGTGTATTAATTTAACATCGTGTGTGTGTGTGTGTGTGTGTGTTTGGAGATTCTTGCAAGCTCCGTGATATATTTCACAGTATGTTTCTTATAATTTATCCAGCAACTACAGATTTTATGGAAGCAAGGCTCTCAAATATCTGGTGTTTTCATACATATATATATATCAAAATCGCCAGGTTTTATTATGTTAATTTGTGTTCTGTATCAAAGTTCATGGCTCACAGTTGGTGTTTAATAAATGTTTAATGTAACAGGTTAAGATTTCTAAACACTCTCACTAACTTTTTGTAGGAAAAAATTTTTTTAATTCTTCCTTTCCTCTCTTGCCCTCTATTCTTTCATTCTTCAAATCCATCCTCCCTCTACTGTCTTACAATTCTTATAAAATGGAAAACTTAAATTATTTCATTTTGGATATTCAGCAAAATATGAGGTTAGAAATGGTTGCTCATAAAAAATAAAGAATTAGAAATTGGGTAGGGAGAAATGGCTACATGAAAGATTTTCACTTTCTTTATTTTTTAATTTATTTTAATTTTTTTTTTTTTTATTGGGGAACAGTGTGTGTTTCTCCCTGGTCCATCAGCTCCAAGTTGTCCTTCAGTCTAGTTATGGAGGGCTCAGGAATAGAAGTGGCAACCCTGTTGTTCAGAGCTCGCGCTTTAACCAAATGAGCCATCCAGCCGCCCCACTTTCTTTATTCTTTAGGAATTCATTGTTACTTGTCCACAGTATTATAAAAATTAGAGCTTTTGTATTCTATATGATTTATGAGAATATGCATTTGTTCCTGACAGCAACTCCGAATATAATTCACAAAAATTTTGTGTCCAGTACTATATTTAACACAATTACATCTTAGTGAGCTATGTCAATCTCATGGTTTAATAATATATGAATAGATATGATATTAATATTTAAGTATCAATGTTTAGTCTAGAGAGTGAGTTTATATTTTACATAACCTGTGAGGTAATATTGATAATCATCGTTTTGCAAATTAGGAAGTCAAGCTCTGAGAGTCATTATAACCTTGTCACATAATTAATAATTCACAGTGATAATTCTGTACCAGTCTTCAAAATTCCTGATCCTACAGACATTTAGTATTTGTTATGAAATTTATTTGATTAGTGCTGTAATAAGTTCATTGTCAAAATATACTTTTTTATGATATTATGCAGATATTTAAACATTTCAAGGCCATTTAGTATAAGTGGAATACAATTTTTCATTGGTGTCTGAGGCAAAAGAGGGTCAAAGAGGCTTCCTGGGTGAGTCCTTACGGGACACTTTGTAGCAGTTTGGTGTAAAATCTTGAAAAACATGGTGTTTTTAACTGTCATACTTAATTCTTGTTTTTGGCTAAGTATTTAGTAATGGGAACTAAAAGCATTTTTATTGGCTGGTTTTGATTAAGTTGTTAAATTTTAAAGGGTGTGTTTCCTGATCTCTGATATATATCTTCATTTCAACTTCATGTCTTCACTTTAACTTCTTTTATTATTTAGATCTGAATTATTTGTCGGAACAATATAATGTTAATTATCACATTATTTTTTATTTTAAAACATTTTATTATAATTGTAACAAAAGATATCAATTAGTAAAATGCTTTCTAAAATACCCATATCTATTCATAATGATTCAGAAGTTAAAAATATTACATGATAAAAATATTTACAGAGACTTCATCCATTGAGATATGGACGGCAAGTAAGCACGTGAAAAGTTGATCAGCATTATGAGTCATTATGGAAATGCAAATTGAAACTAAAATGAAATACCATTACACGTTATTAGAATAGCAAAGAAAAACGAATGATAATGCCAAGTGCTGATGAGGATGCTGAACCACTATAACTCTTCATATGTTGCAAGTGGGAATGTAAAATGGTACAGCTAATATGGAAAACAATTTGGCAGTGTCTTATCTAGTTAAACCTACACTTCCCATATGACTTAGCAAGCTGACTCTTAGGTATTTATCCTAGAGAAATGAAGACATCTGTCCGCACAAAAACCTGTTGTGAATATGCAAAGCAGTTTTATTCATAATTATTCCATATTGAAAACTAACCAAATGTCCTTCACCTGCTGAATGGATACATAAGTGTGATGCATACATGCGATGGAATATTACTCAAAAAAGAGAAAAGACTACTGACACATTCAACAACATGAATTAACCCTAAAAGCTAAGGAAAGGAGGCAAGAATGGGAAGTCTGCATACTTTATGATTCCATTTAAATAACGTTCTAGAAAAGAAAAAGAATAAAAGACTATAGGGGCAGAAAGGAGGCCAGTGATCCCTAAGACCTGGGGTATCAGTATAAAAGGACATAGAGAACTTTTTCGGGTGATGGAACTGTTCTATAGCTTAATTGGTGTGGTATTTACGTGACTGTATATACTTGACAAAACTCATTGATCTATACACTTAAAAGAGTGAATAATGTTCATTTAAATTATACCTCATAAAATGGACAAACATTAAGATATACACAATTTTATGGTTTAAAAATCCTAATTTTTAAGGTTAAAAATTCCCAAATATACTGGATGGATGTAATTAAGTATTTTGGGCTGAAGATGCTGAGACCTCAACTTTAGACTTTGTTTAAAAGGTATGTAAACTTTCCAAGGTAACCAATGAAAGAATGAAACATTTATATTCTACGTTAGAACAAGTGTTGAATTAGAAAACAAACCAAACCAAACCAAAATCAAAACTTAAGAAAACAAAACAAAAGAGCTAAATTGTGTTTTTTAAAAATCAGGAAAAATAAATATCAGAAAACTGATTGAAAAATGTAAAATGGAAGTCATGGAACCTTAACTTATGACACTTTCTCTGGAAAGTTGTTCCTCGACATTCTATCTGAAATTGCAACATTCCAGACATTTTTTTATTCTTTCTCTGTTGACTGTTTGTTTCTCTTAATCAGTTATACTATCTCAAATACTATGTTTTCAACTTATTTTAATCTTTATTCAAGTTATATGTGAGAAGGTTTTGTTTATTACTTTTTCTGCTCAGGTAACACCAACACTGAATAAGTAAAGGTTCAATATGGATTTGTTGAATGAATTAATAAATTATTGAACACAATTAATACGCTGGGTTTTTGACATACATTTGATAACTACAAAAAGGAGCGATTATCCCTTATTGTACAGGAACATATTTTAATGAATGAAAATAAACCAAATATTTACAATCTGTTTAATACAATTATAGGAGCTGTGTAGATCTGATACATGAAGTGTAATTTATAGCTACTATAAAATGCATTTTAAAAATGTATGAAAAATTATAATGCCTGAATTGACCTTAAAAATGCAAATTATTCATTCAGAGACTGTAAATATTTCATAGGTCTTACAAGACAGCCTACATTCTCTCCATGTTTGGAAAGAGAACGTCATTAATGTTTGTGGCCTTTCCCAGCCAAAGTTCCAAGATAAGATTAAGCACTAACATTGTAAAGCAGTGATTTTCAAAGTGGTGTCCCAGACCAACAGCAGTAATGTTACCTGAAAATTAAAAGAAATGCAAATTCTCAGGTCCCACTTAAGAACAACTTAATCTGAAACACTGAGGGTGGGTCCCAGTTTATGTTGTAACAAGTCTTCCAGGTGATTCCATTGTGAGCTAAAGTTTACAGATGCCTTAATGCATCCATTACATGTTAATTTTTCTTTTTCACATCTAGAATGATACTAGATATATGTCATCCTTAGGGTAAATTAAGAAAACAGTCATCTTTCCTTTGATACTGTGCATGAATTTCCTTAGTGTCAGTGGTACATAATATCAGGTTTTGTTTAATACCATCTTTTCTCTTGTTTCATAAACAACAGCAAAAAAAATCTGTATTTACCTCACTGATTTTATTAAATACAGTTGTGATATCTAAAAACATATGGCTTTTATTTGGATTATAAATAAGCAATATTCTGAAGCAATGTGTTCTTTGAATTTTATCATGAAAGATCATTTCAGCTCTCTCATATGTTTCATACCTCGAAATAAAGTCAATGACTTTGGGCAATTTACTACAGGAGCAACCTCAGATTGTATGTACTCACCAATGAGCTCTTCTAAGTGAGACTCAATGGTTCCCAACATTTATTCTGTGATGGAATGTTATAAGATTTGTTTAAGCACTTTTGGGAAAAGTAACAGACATGTTCTTAGGATAAGATTTGTGGATAAAGTATGTTCTGTGGCCACTAGTACTAAAAAAAGTAAATTTCCTATCCATGGTTCTTACTATAGCCTGAATGTATTTATTACAAATGTCAAAATAATTATGCTTTAGATTTAAGAGGGTAATGATTACACATTTTTTGAAATATTACATCATAATATAATGGTTAGGAAAGCAGAAACTGAAGATCTTCTACCTGAGGATCCAGAATTGTGGTTCTGGTATTTACACACTCTGTGATCTAGGACATGTTACTTGTTTAATCTCCGTGTTGTAATTTTATCATCCATAAAAAAGGAAATTACAGTTAACCCCTATACCCCATAGGTTTGTTATGATTATTAAATGAGTTAAAAATGTTATTTCAAACAACACTTGACACAGAGTGTTACATAAGTTATAAATAAAACAAAGTGCAAATTATCTAGACCATTTTGTTTAAAGAAATATTTCGTATTACTAAGTATGCACAATAACTGCATTCATCATTTGATTGGTTAAAAAAAGGAAAAAAATGTCATACATAAAATAGTCTGCATTTCTTATCTCATTCATTGATTCTACGATCAATTATTTCTGAAGCAACTGTATTGTGTGTGACATTGTGCTAGGGAATGTAGAAGATACAAAAAGAATAAGACGTTGTTGTTGATTTTAAGGAGCTTTTTATTTTAATTTTGGGGGGAGTATTGGGGAACAGTGTGTTTCTCCAGGGCCCATCAACTCCAGGTCATTGTTTTTCAATCTAGTTGTGGAGGGTGCAGCTCAGCTCCAAGTTCAGTCGCTGTTTTCAATCTTAGTTGCTGGGGCGCAGCACACCATCCCATGTGGGAGTCGAACCGGCAACCTTGTTGTTGAGAGTTCGTACTCTAACCAACTGAGCCATCCGGCCGCCCCAAGCTTTTTATTTAGTAGACTAAAATAGTGACAGTGTTAATTACATTTCCTTAGTGTGTGGCAGAATAAGACATTTGGTTCTCATAAAAATCCTGTAAAATAAAAATTGTTATTCCCATTTAACAGTTGTAAGCATAACAAATCAGAAATTTTAAGGTAACTTTCTAATTTACAGAGCCTGTAACAGTTTGCAGAACCCAGAACTATAGTCAGACTGATCTGATTCTAAAGCTAACTCCTTTTTGTTTATTTCATACATAGAAGGATGAGAGAAATAAAATCAATTTTAACCTCCACTGGTGACATCCTTTTGTTTTAACCTTTGTATGTCTGATCTTTTGATCTTTAGTGATTGTAAAGTACTTAATCCTCACTTTAGTATATAAAAAAATGAATTTTCTTATAAGAAACTATGATGGAATCAATATGTGACTCATTTTTCAATAACAAAAAAAGAACTGAAATTAATTTCCTCTAATGCACTATTATGGTAAAGGATCTTATTCCCCATAGTCATTGAGAAAATATTAAAACCAATGAGCTCAGACTAATTGTACATAACATTTTGTTATGTTTGTTGAAGAATGTATAAAATAAGATAAAGAAAATAATCACAACTTCATTAGCGAAGAAATGTAAAAATAAAGTCTCCAATGAGAATTTAAATCCATCCTAATATCCAGGTAGACCAAACATCCTATTCTGTCCTTTCTTTCTGCACCATTATTGGAATCTAGGTAGTTTGTTTATCCCAACATGGGATGTTTATTTTAAACACCTGCAATGACTAACATGTTATAATGTGCTTGACATGAATATCTGCTTCATAATGAAAGTGGTTTGTGTTCTGGGAGTGTAATGAAACAAATGTATTAGTTTTATTAATACTTTGAGGTAGTATGGACTTACAACGATGCCAAAGGAGTTATTTGTATGAGTTCTTTAAAAAATGGAGAGTATCTCCCCAAGTACAGATGGTAAGGAAAGGCATTGCAAGAGCCCAGAATAGCACAAAATGATAATCTATACTATGTCCCAGAATGTGCATATAGAATCAATTCTCACTTTTTTGCTTATGACCCATCCACTACCATATCACTAGATCTCTCTTTGTAAAACATAAATTTAACCATATTTTTCTCGTTCTTTCAGAGAAAAATATTCTCCTATTGAATATAGAATGAAATCCACAGTTTCAAGATTGCAACCAAGATAATGTGATTATCTGTGACAGTTTAGAAAACTCTTCTGTATATTAAACAAAAGTTTGCTTGAGTAATTTCGGAGAGGTTCTAGTTATGCCTTTTATCCTGATGTGATAATTAATATCATCATTATAATAACCATCATCATGACCATCAGTGATTACTAATGGAAGCTTTATCCTGTGTCAGGCATAACAATTGGAATTTTACATAATTTAACCCATTTAATCTTTACCCCAATCTTCCAAGTTGGCTATTATACCTTTTGGCAAATGAGAAAATTTACACACATAGGGATTGAATAGTTGACCTGTCAAATTACTATTAAGTTCATAGGAAGCAAATATTTTAATTTACAATTTTAGGTTCTAAAAACACCATACCATGACCCCTTGGAAATGATCATGACACTGAAACTGGATACAGAAATCCAGGGCTAAATTTAACTCTTGCCTTTTAACAGCCACATGACCTTTCTTCTGGGGGCCTGCCGGAGTTTGGTCCAACTTGATAAGCAATTTAATAATAAATGAAAATGTCCTTTGGGGCTTTTTCCCCTTTCCCTCTCATGTTTTTCTTGCTCTTTGAAGTCTTTTCCATTCCATGATAAGCATCCCAAATTCCTATAATCATTTTTGAGAGGACTTGTTTTCTAGATTCTATCAGATCAGGGAAGAAGGACTGTACGTACAACTTCCTTTGATTCTGACATTTTGCTTGCTTGCATTAGATGGCATTGAAGTTTTTATTGAGTGAGGCCATTGTTAACCATACCTCATAGGTGTCTCACATCAGCTTGTGGTCAGGTGAACTTATCACCCTGGATGCCCCTGGACAAAAGCAGGTAGAGGGAAACAAAACTGGATTATTCAACTAATAAGGCTCTCACAGCCAAACTAATTTTTCCAAGGCCTTTGGTACCTACAAGATACTTGTTATGCAGTAGGCTTCTATTTATAATTACCCTCATCTCTGATATAGTTATAACTCACACTCTCACCTAATTTAACATTTTAGTATGGAACTTCTAAAAATTATAATTTATTAATGAGTACTAGTAATAAATGTATAATACATTTATAGTTTTATTCTAATTTTCACTAAGGACACCAGGATGTAGAGAGAAGTATTTGGAGGGTAGATATTTCAAAGCAATACCTATGCACCTTTATTATGGATCACCTCAAGACTTCTTGCTTCCTGTGAAAGGGAATTTAGGACAATTTTAAAGACCAAAGTAATCATGATGACATTTTTGGCTACACAGTCCACATAGTAAGGGTGATTGTTAAAGCAACTGTCAAGATAATATTTCTGGACTATGCAAGTTCTGTCCAGATTTGACATTGGTGCACTTGCCTCAGGGATGTGCCGTGACATTGAGTTACCTAGACAGTGGACTTATTCTCAGGGAAAAATATAAAAGAGAGAAAAAATATAAAGAAGAAAGCATTCCAGGGAAACTGAAAATTAAAAGGGAGGAAAAATGATAAGGGAAGGAAAATTTCTTATGGCAGAAACAAGGTTGTTGTCTTTCTCATTTTAAGGCTGATAGAGATCGTAATTTCCAGCGTATTCAGACAATTCTTAAACCTGTATCTTTTAACAACTTTCAATATATAACTGGACATTGAGAAATTTAATATAAAGAGTTTTTATCCAAGTGATTAGCAACACATTTATTCTCATAAACCATGAGATCTGATCCCAGAGATTACACTATTATAATCTTCATAAATTCCAAATATCATAAGCAAGAGTTTCATCCCACATACTTGGAGTGACCTTGAAAAACACCTGGCTCCTCTGTTAAATAGTCACCCAAGTTACCGACATTGCATAGCAGTAGAAAAGTGTCAGTTAGTCTATCCAGATGATGTGTCATTACTTAATAGTTAGTGATTTTAACTGAAAAATATAACATAGCAATTAGGTTTAAAATGACCAGCAGCTAAAAATAATAATAATAATAATAATAATAATAACTTCTAACATCTCAGTATAATTGATATATAAGATATACGAACAAAGAAAACCTAGAATTTCTGTAAATTTCTATTACCCTCTTCTGTTATCACCAGACTTCAGAAATTAATAAAAATTTTATTAATGGCTTTTCACATCATTCATACAGATTCATTGATACTCTGCTGAGTTAGGTAACCCAGTTTGACGAGGGCATTTTAAGTATCCATTTGCACTAGTGGAAGTCCTAAAGTAGGTCTGCCTTGATTGTGAGTATACAATGAACCTGAGATGAAGGGCTGTTTTGTTACCTAAACTAAATGGTAATACCGTACTTCCCAAAGTTTAGCATTTTCTTTATACAGAGACCAGGTTGTATATTTGGCTATGTTGTAGATGGTATACTGGGAAAGGAATTGCCGAACACCACCAGGAACACTGATAGTTGAATAAGTTGGTTTTATCAACCAAGGTAGAACACACACCACGGTGAACTGTGTGGTGTCTCAGTATGAGGGTGTGATAAAGACACTGATGCAGGTTTGGGTAATTTTAGGGAGGGTCGAAGGAAGTACAGGCTTGTTTTGGATAGGTGTTGTCAAGAAGTGGGGGAAATTATTCATTTAGTAGGAGTGGAGGATGTTTGTAGTTTGTACAGTGACTGTCTGAAGTGGATGTTCTATGAGATTGTTAATATCCAACAGAAAAATACAGCTTCAGTGTAGGTCAGGGAAGTCTGCAATCATGTGAAACCAAGCTGAGGAGTCAGGTAAGTTCTGGCTTTCCTTCTTTGTTCCCTCCCTCCCTCCTCCTCCTCCATCTTTTCTCCTTTTTTGGAAAAGAAACCGTCTAGGTTGGTACTCTTTGGGGATTGGTGTTACTACTGTTAAAAACTCATTACTCATTACGGGGCAATGGAGTCTGTTGTCCCTGCTCCCCCAATTTCACCAAGAGGAGAGAACAAAAAAAAATCTTAGACCGAATTCTGCCAAATTTACCAAATTCATTTTAGTGAACAGGCACCAGAGCAGTCATGCCACCTGATCTGTGCTTGAAAACCTTCGCATTCTCAGTCCTCAGAAAGTGACAAGCTCCCGGCAGGAGTGGTTCCTACCTAGGAGAACACAGCTCAGAAAACTTTTTTCTGTAAAGGGACAGATAGTAAAAATATTAGGTTTTCTGATTTCTTTCACAGCTACTAAACTCTGCTGTGGTAGTCCCCAAAGCAGCTGTAAGATAAAAACAAACAAACAAACAAAAAACAATAAACAAATACACACAAACGTGCTGTATTACAAAAGCCTTATCAGGCAGTGGGCCTTTTTTGGCCTGTGGGCTGTAGTTTCCCAGAATTCTGATGAAAAGGCAAGATTAGCCATTATTCTTGTCATATGGAGCATGTTCTCTGTGAAAGGAGTGACACAAAACCAGATTTCACAAGGGCTTTGGGGCTCATGCTCTTTGTATCTAATCATATGAATATCTTATGCTAATTCATGAACTATCTTGTGTAGATTTTCAGCACAAACTCTGCCATGACTTCATAGCTGTCTCTACAGGGTTGATTCCTGTTTAGGGTAATTCAAATGCTACCTAATCACCTCCAGGCTTTAAAGGAAAATTCAATTATGCACCTGTGCTTCAAACTATTCATAGCAAAGTATTTCAAAATGCATTACTACTCAGATAATATATGTATTAGATTTGTGTTTGTTAGAACTTTCCTCTGATATTTTAGATAGTAGATATTAAACGTGAGGATATGCATATTGATGAGAGGCACATGGGGAGTTCATGGGATGAACAAGGATTACAGTGTATTTTGTCATTAGGGAGGTTGTACCAGGAATGTCATTCAGGATTTGAGACATGTGCTGCTCAGTTTCTTTGTTTTCCTCTTTCAATCACACTCAGTTCTGCTCTTTCTCTGATCCCACTGCTTTATCCATTCTGTATATGAAAGTGCTACATACCTCATTGCTGAGTATCACTATGGTCACCTTTGAAATACTCCCCTTGATAATCTGTACCAACACCAGTGCTTAGTCCACCCTTCAATGCAATTTTGGAACTCTTTTTCTGGAATGGCCATCAGAGCCATCATCATACTACCCTTGATGTCCTGAATGTCATCAAAATGTCTTCCTTTCAATATTTTCTTTATCTTCGGGTAATGAAAGAAGTCATTGGGGGCCAGATCAGATGAGGAGGGAGGGTGTTCCAATACAGTCATTTGTTTACTGGCTAAAAACTCCGGCAATGACAGTGCTGTGTGAGCTGGTGCATTGTCATGATGCAAGAGCCATGAATTGCCTAAAAGTTCAGATCGTCTAACTTCTTCACGCAGCCTTTTCAGCACTTCCAAATAGTAAAGTTAGTTAACTGTTTGTCTTGTTGGTACAAATTCATAATAATCCCTCTGATATCAAAAAAGGTTAGCAACATTGTTGCAACAAGTTCGCGAACTTAATTGTCACATCTGGTATATCGTTTCTTCTTCATAACTTTATATTAGCTGTAGATTTTGCTTACTCATCCCGTTCGTTGGCTTTCTCCTAATCTTGGCTCTGTCATTGCCTCTCTCTTTCCAAGATGTTCCAAGTGTTTAGTACTCTACATAGTTCCCATTTAAATTTTCCAGAGGGAGATTTAATTGACAGAACATGGACTTGTTATGAAATAACATTTCCAACCTTTTAAAAAACTTTTTTTAAGGGGCCTAAAGCGTATATTAATGTTGTTTCTTTCCATATTAAGTGTTGCATCCAGTGCAACAATAGCTGAGGGAAGTGAGAAGGGCGGCGCAGGGTTAAGAAATATAGTAGCCAAGAATAGAGTGCAAGTGGGGCCAAGGGACTCCAGCCTCAAAGGACTGAGCCCTGAATCAGGCCAACACATAGCTTTTATTGATTACAAATGAGGAAGTAAAGCTTGTTAATCTCAAGATCTGTGAGTTTCATCCATTATAATGGGAAGCTGATTCAAACCAATCACCCTTGCCTGCAGACAGCGGAACCTGTAAGTCTCAGGATGTATGTACCTCCCCAAGGGACAAAACATTTATGCATATGAATAGATGGAGAGCTGATGTTATCACATGATTGAATCTCTTCCCAAGCAGGAAGGAATGTAGCCACAGAGGCAGAAGCTCTCCTTAGCCTGGGGAAGATGGAGATCTGTGCCCATCTCTATCAACCCCGTGAGTTTTCCAGAAGGCCCCCACGTGACTGTGCCTGGCTTAGGTTGCTCCTTCCTTGAGGAATCTTACCCGTCATTGACTAACCAGCCATCCTTTGGGGCCAAACAGGGAGACATAAGGCGTAAGTACAAAGGTGAAGCAAAGTCCATGAAAGGATCCGTCTCACAGACTGTACGAGGGGACAGACGGGTAGGCTGCTGTGTGGCAACAATTAAGTATACATTAACAGCATCTGCATTAACATATCAAACTGTAATTATATGGATGAGTGAGGGAATGAATGGATGAAGAATCGAAGCTATGAAAATATTAACAGGCGAGAGCTGACGGTTTTTAATTTAATACTATTTGGGAGTGAAAAACAAGGTAGCAAAGATTTCTTTATTTGAGAGCTCATTAAATGCCAGAAATTGTGCTTGGTATATTTTCATGTTTTATTATTAAAGATCCATAAAGCTCTGTAAAGGTGATATCCAGAGTTTTGCAGTTGAAGACATTGAAGCTGTGTTGAAGTAATTGTATAGCTCTGTTAACTATCCTTCATAGCTTATTGTAGAGCTTGAACTTTTACCCATGTTTGCATTATTCCTAAACTTTCTGCTATACCATGTTACTGCAGAAGCCAGCATTGTAGCAGAAACGGATTTATGGGGTGAGCTTCGAAGATGTATTGTCCTGGAATATTGAGCATCATCATCAATACAAGAAGTTGGCATAGAGTCCGACAATCACAGTGACTTATTTTGACTTTCCATGTGGGTTTTCATGTATCCTCCCTGACATGAGGTAATTACAGCTTGTTTCTTAGTGTCAGGGAGGTGAGGTAGATGGCATGGCCTTACTCCCAAATCCTGAGGCAAAATTGCATGGCAGATGATAGGTTTTTGTCATTTGACTTACTTTTACAAGTCTCACTCTTAACCCAAGCCCCTCAAATTCTCCTGGGGATTTCCAAACATCCCGCCCTGGCATCTCTCTAGGGCTCTGTTTTCCTAAACTGACGGGAAATTCCCCTTTGTGCTTTATATTTCCTTTTGGAGCAGGGATGGAAGGCTCATTCCCATTACTGACAATCTGTAGTACTCAACAGTACTTTAATTGCTTCTTAGGAAAGACTGATTGCATGTGCTCAGGAGACATTTGTCATATAAAAAGAGAGAGTTGATTATTCTAAAGAATCAATTGCTAGGAACATGGGAAACTTGTTTGAGGGTGACATTCGCTATGTCAACTGACCTTAAGCTATCTCCGCTCCTATTGCAACTGAACGCAGATCACCAGATCGGGACTATATATTGGTGGGGAATCTCCCTTTCCCCTGTTTCAGAATGAGAAATACGTTAAAGAGTAGGAAGTGGACTGTTGGATATAGTTATATCTAAGCGTGAAAACCATGACTAATAGCCAGGTTTGAAAAATGGAGTGGAGAACATTTGTAAAAGGAGAATTTGCCATCTGTGCACTTTGAAAGACCCCTGGTGAAGGATTACTTCCTCCCTTTAGATAACAGGTTCTCTTGCATTCTTCATTACAGGGATTTTTAACTCTACTCCCTGCTTTTTCAACTGTCTAATCCTTTTATCTTTAGAGCACATATGGCCTCCTACCCTGTAACTGGTAACCACCGTTCTGATCCAATTTAATACCTACATTGGACTATGTTTTAAATATCATACCACTGAGTCCATAAACAACTACGCTACTATATGAAGTAGCTCAGCACTGCTCAAACAAAATACAGTTGCCAACACCACAAAATGTCTTTTACTTTTGCGTAAAAGTATTTTATACTGAATTTACTTTCTCCTGGATTGTAATTAACAACATTCTGAACTGCTTACAAGATTCAATTGACTGGCAATATTAATCACACATTCACACAGAAATTGGCTATTTCATTTGTTTTTTCTTTGTTGTTTTTTTCTTGTGCATTCTTGGCATCTAATCACTGATTAAAACAAAGGAAATGGCTCTTTTCACATGTGCCTTGGACATTTGTTTTCTTGGTTTGTTTAGTCTATAAAGATTCTCCCCGCCCCCCCTCCCTTTTTATTGGCTCTTGCTTCTGAATTTCTATAGATGTGGAATGCAACCAAGAAACAGTATTTCTTGTCAGGAGGAACAGTTTATTCCAGATAATTAAATCCAGGAATGCTCAAAGAAAACACAGTGAGGAGCATAAATTAGATTCTATCAAGGGATATAGTTTGTTCCCCATGAATGGATACTGACAGAACAATATTTGTGGTAAGCTTTGAAAGGTTATTAATAGTTTTGAAATTTTTGAAAACTAGCATGTTTTGTGGAAGAAAGCAATAAGGTATAGTTCTGTGTTGTAAGATGTACTTCAGACATTCACAGAAGTTTCATTTTTATATTTGACAATGTTTTTGAGCTTGTGTCTAAGATTTTTGCACATATACTCTTGTAACTGCTAGGGTAGATTTTTTTTTTTTTCATCTGCCCCAGTGCCATTTGGAGAAGCAAAGAATAAAATGTAAATATAAAAATAGAATAAATTTAGAAAAACAAAAATATTCCCAATGATTGTAGAACCTCTCTATTACCCATAAATATTATATAGAATTGTATTGTGACTTAACCCAGCGTCAGACTTTATGCTCCTAGAAGGCAGGGAGACTTTTATTCACTGAGTTTATTTTCTTGTTTAGAACTGAAACATAACAGTTAAAATCTAAGTATTTGCTAAATAAATCAATGTGCAAAAATAATTTAGGTTGGGTTTCCTAAATTGTTTGCATAATAAGAGTGCCACTTGCCTTGGAAATTGACTAATACAATTAAAAATTAGGAAATTGAAGCATAATAAAAATGATTAAGATAATGGACTGCAGAAGCAGGTGGATTAGGTTTGGGTCTTGTGTCTAGTAGTCCCTGGACATGAGACCTTGTCACAGAACCTTCCCTTATCTGTACGTTGAGGTGAAGAATGGTAACTTATTACAGGGTGATTATGATATTTTAAAAAATGACTGGTATACAGCAAGTACTACATTAGAGGGTACAGTTATTATTGATATTAGTCCATAATTCTGGACTCTGTGTAGATATTAAATGATCATGCAAATATACGAGTACCAACATCTTTATTTTTCTAGAAGCCATATGGCAACCTTAAAGCATTAGGACTGACTTTGAATCTGGAAGTAAAGGAAAGAATGTATCTTGCAGCCGCAAATCTGGTTAGGATGAGCTTGCCTATCTGTCTCTGCCTAGCCACCTTGCCTGCCACTATACCACCCACCCCATCCCCATTCCTTCCCAGCATACCTGATCCTACACACACACACACACACACACACACACACACACACACAGTGATGACCCAGTGATCTGGCCCACATAGATCACGCTTACATTATGATCCCATATGCTGAATTACTTGTAGTTTTCAGACTTCTCTGTGCTTTCTTGTGTCTACATGACTTTTTATTTGTTAGTGCTTTTACGTGAAACATCAGTGCTTGTATATTTTCATGCTATAGCCCTTATGGTGTGTACTCTGTCTCTGATCACATGAGGCTAATGTGGATTTTACACTTTGTACGTGACTACATTATGTTGCTATCATAATTATCTTTTTACAAACAGTAAAATACATGACAACAGAGATATGTTAATATATTTTTATCTTCTAGTGGCCAGAGCCTATGATACCTGCACATAAAAGGTGTCAAATGAACACTTGTTAAAGACCCACCTCTCTCCTTCCCTCCCTCCTTTCCTTCCTCCCTTCCTCCCTCCCTCCCTCCCTCCCTCCCTCCCTTCCTTCCTTCCTTCCTTCCTTCCACTTATAAATGGACTCACCTACAATAAATAAGTGCAATTAAAAAAATGAAACCAAATATATGAACTATATTGTAATGATTACTAATATTAATCTTTTCTTCCATAATAGTCAGAAGTTCCTTAACTTATGGCATCATTAAAGTACAAATGAGCATGGGACACCACTAAAACCAGATATTATATGTTGAACATGAGCATTGAGTCACATTTTTAAAAATCGTGTTTTTTTGTTTTTTTGTTTTTGTATATTCAGAAAAAAGAAAAAAGAAGCATAATTTCTATGTTCCATAAACTAGTGTGAAACTACTTTCTTTTTTCAACATAAAACACATGTAATATAGATGTTATGCTTTACACCAGATTATTCTAAAGGGAATCTTGTTCTCTTAAAAATGTTCTGGTAATTTGAGCTACAAGATTCAATTAGATAAGAACATCTTGTTCATTTCCTTATGAATTTCAATTCTGTACTCTTTATTTGAGGTATAGCTTTTTGTCTTTTTATAAGGATGAGATAACAGTAGTGAAAAATAGGGAATGCTGAATTATTTGCAAATCTGAAGAACTGGAGAGAGAGAGAGAGAGTGTGTATGTGTGCGTGTACACAAAAACATGTGCATATATACTTAAGAACAATTATTCTTTCAAAATTGATCTTTTCAAATCATAAATACTGGAGGAATATCATGTTATGTTATATATGGTACATGTGTTATTTATTGCCTTGCTTAATATAAAATAAAATGGGTGAGTTTCAACCATACAACTTTTTTCTTTTGATTTTTATTGATATGTTTTAACACAATTTTCAAAATATCAGCTCAATTACATGAATTCTTTTATACATAAGTGTCAGATTTTAACTTCAATCTCGGGTGTGAACTTGATATAAATGGCGAATTTATTTTTATTAGTATCTTTCTAAAAAGGATGTAAAAATAGCAAGCAAATTATTAAATGGACTAAACAAATTTTAAAATGTTTCTAATTTTAGGTTGCTAGCATCTGAAGTCAGTTTTCTGTCTTCATAATTACACATTTTGGTGATTATATTGTGTAAGGCAAAAAATAAAGTCTTACAGTGGAACATAAGCCAAATTAATTAACACCTAAAAAAATAAACAGGTTATACTGTTTTAAACATTTGTTCATTCATTAGTGTCTTATTGTGAAAGAGGCTATTATCAAGCATACGGATTAAAGTTTTTATATCGGTTTCTATTGTGTATAGTTTAAGGGTTAAAGTTTTCTATTGTCTGTAGTTTATTATAATTAAAGCTGCAAAATGCACAGTTTTGGGTAAATGTAAGATTACTTATGTTGTAAATATTTATTGTGATTCATTTTTATGTAAATTTTAAAATGTATAAATACATTTACATCCCATGGCTACATTTATTGAAGCTGCTTACTTTTTGATGATTTTAGACTAAGGGGAGAGCGAATTGATATGTGTCTTAAATCACATGTAAATTAGAAGCAAAATATTGTTACTGATTTTTATCTCACTTCTACATCATAAGGTAAATATTATTTTAATGTAATTTTTCCAACTATGAGTTAGTTAAAATATCCTCGCTCTTTTGGAGATGGGATGTTTTATTATTCATTGGACTCATATTATTTTATCAGAAAACCTTGCAAACTTAGGTTAAGTTTGGGGAACACATCTCTCACTGCATCTCTATCGTGACAGTCATTATTGCTCCAAATATGGTCCACAGAATGGTGCTGATCCGCAATCTGTATGGGGATAGGTACAGCAATTGAGAGTAGGCGTTGAAAAAAATTTCATAGCAATTTGACAGGAAAAAAACATTACATTGACTAACTCTGATAGTAATGAATTTAAGTTTGAATTTTAATGCCTATTTTTATTTTATTTTTAAATAATTTATTTTATTGCCTTTAAACAAGGTTTGTTCTACAATGGTTGGAAAAAATAAAACTGATTCTTCACTACAAATAGGTTTTGGAGCACTGCTGCATATTATAGACATACACAGTGAAGTTAACTGAATCCTGAAATTAAAGAAATGGGTGAAATTTGAAATTCCTTTTCTTGAAACTCTTGACAATAGAAACCATGAAGTATTCTGGTGTCAAATGAGGAAAGGAGTTTCCAGCACGCCCTAGAGGTAGTAAATCTGTAGGAGGGACCCCGGATAATCACCACATCCTGCCTTTGTGCTTGAATTTGGGTAGGATCTAGGTAGTGACTCACTTCTAACAAATTAAAAAATGCAATAGTTATGGGATACCATTCTGAAATTAGCTTTACAAAGACTGTATTCTACATTATACATCCTCTCTCACTCTCTGTTGGAGGTCTTATACTAATAATGACAGCCATGCTGTGAGCTGCCCTGTATGGAGGCCCAGGTGGCAAGAAACTGAAACAGAGCTAGTGAGGAACTGAAACCCTGAGTCCAAAAGTCAGCAAGGAGCAAAATCTTGCCAAAAACATAAATGAAAGATTGGGAGATGGTCCTTCCTTGATCAAGCCTTCAGAAGGGGATGCAGCCCGGATGGCACCTTGATGGCAGCCTGTGGGAGACTCTGGCCCTGGCACTCATCTTAGCCATGGCCAGAATTGACTTTCGGACACTGTAAGATAAGTGTTGTTCTAAGCCACTAAATTTCGGCCCAATTTAGTATGGAACCATGGACAACTAATGCACCCGTCCTAAAAAAGAGAGTAGGGTACCTCATCTACTACCGGTGCACAGAAAATCAAGTAGATTCCTGGGGACTATTTTTTAGCCACTATCCTCCATATAATATTTTACTACCCATTATAACTCTCAATTTTGGCTTTTTGGTATGTTGGGCTATTTTTTAAAACTACTGTGTTGGTGATTTGTAGGTAATATTATTTCAGTGTTTCAAGGAATTTGAGATACAAAACTTAAATATTGGGACGAACTTCAAGATGAATTTTTGAATTGAGTGAAGGATTGTTCTTTTAAAAACTCTTCTATTGCTAATGCTGAAGATTAAAGAGAAGGTACTAGTCACAAAGCAAAATTTTGCGGGCAAGAATAAATCATACTTTAGTTTAAAGATTTTTTTTTAGAAATCAGTGACTATGAATGTAACACTATATAGATAATAGCAACAGTGCATTGGAATTTCAATTTATACATAATGAAATCAAATGATAACAATGGAAACAAATCGAAAATTGTCTTAAAAGCAAAAATGAAAGTTCATCGTGAGCAAAACAGCTTTCAATTTGTATCTACAAATAGATATGTTCATAAAAGGTATTCACAGATATTAATCATGAAAAAGGATCCAGTTGGAAGTAATTGGTATTTGCTTATAAACATTCTTCCCAACTATCCAATCAGTATAAAATCTGAAAAGGCTTATTTTTGATGCTGGAGGAAAAGAAAAAAACACTTGTACTACACATTGATTCAATAATGAAACAAGTATCACACCCTGTCTCTTAAGGAAGCACATTCTAAAAAAGATAAATATCAGTTTGCTTTCATTTATGATGATTAAATTTTCTCTGTTTTACACAGCATTTAGTTCATATTTTGAATGGCTATATTTTTGAATAGCTATAATATATTTTTATATTACTATATTTTCATTGTCTGTACATGCTAGATTTATATCAGACTGGTAACATGTTTTTAACATTATATAATATACAGTTTTTTAAAATTTACATTTGACATAAATATACTTATATTTGAACAATATTCAATAATTAGCTTCATAGAGTTTTTAAAATGTGTGGATTATGAACACTAAGAAAATGATGTTATAAATACCAAAAGAATATATGAAATAAACATGGATATATTCATACTGCTTTTTTGCACCAATAACTAAACAGTAACTAAAATTTCAATTTACTAATCTGAAAAGTGTTCTAGGATTAGAAGCACTTTTTGGGGTAATATATCACAAAAATTTTTAGGCTCATATTTTTCCTTGGTTTCAGATTATTCATGTTGATTTCCGGTGCTGAAAATATAATAGGCTCATCTGTATATTATACCCCAGCTAGATGATATATTTATTGTCAGAAAGGGAAAATGAATATCTGGAAATTTATAAGTCTTAAGATTTAGAAATGAATCACACAGATTCAGATCATTAACTATCTACAACACCTTTTTTCCCCTCTAAAAAAATATGTTTTCTTACGTGGAAATAGAGAGGAATCCCATTAAATGTTGTTTTTTCCTTCTACTTCTCTTTCTCCTTTCCTTCTCCTCCTTCTCTTCTTTCTCCTCCTTCTTTTCTTCCTTCTTCTCCTCTTTTTGTGTGCATTCTTTTTGAGGGTAGTATAGTATAAGATAATAGCACGTGGTCTTTTGCAGTGGATTACCAGCATTGCAGGCCTTCATGTTTCGCAGGCCTATGGTCTCAGTCATAACTACTCCATTCTGCTGTGGTAAATGCCAAACAGACATAAACAGTATCTGAAAGAATTAGTGTGGCTGTGTTCCAACAAAACTTAATGTAGAAATACAGGTGGTGGAACTGGCCCGTGGATCATGGATGCTGATCTGTGGTCGAGTGGAATGTTTAAGCATGCAGACTCTTTGCCACTTATGGGGTTCATGTCCCACCTGTACTTCTAACTTTAGTTCCTTTTTAAGAGATTGCTTAATATCTCTCTGTTTCATTTTCCTCGTGTGTAACATAGGAGTGATATTTAAAGCACTTACCTCTTATAAATGCTGAGAGGAAAGAGTTTAGTACAGTTCCTGGTACAGTGCAGGTGAGCAGGACCTTCAAGCCACGATTTTTTTCCCTTCTTATAGTTACAGTGAAGATTCCCAGTATTTATGTCCTTATTTTATTAGGGCAAGGTATTTTGTGCCTTTCCCACTCCTATGAATGAATCATGTATCATTGTAAAAGTAACCAGTACACGTTCCATATATTTTCAGAGCCATTTGAACCTCTGTTTGCAGAGATTTTCAGAGACAATCGAGGGATTATCCCAATGGCACTATCCTTTTTGCACCAGTTATTTTATCTATGTGTCTAATTTGTGGTGAATCAGGGACATGAAATGCTCTTAAAAAAATAAAGGTCCCACCAAAGTATTATAAATGCATTCTTTCAGGGTCCTAGGACATCACATGGAAAAAATGAGTGCCACTTGGGGAATAAATGTGACACTTGGGGGCTTGAAAGAGATAGTTTTTTCTTAATATAGATAATTCCTTTACACCCAGATAATGCTTGCTTTATCTTATGATTAAATCATATGTTAAATTTTTCTATACAGGAGAGTTTCCACTTTTGTGAAAATTACTGGCTTAATGATGATACCAGCCATTCTTCCCGTGATAAGATATGTAATATGAGACTCATAATATATAGCGTATTTCAACATTATTTCTGCTGCTAATTTTTAGCTGATAGAAGTAGCTGAAAGAGCTATTGAAACACAGTAAGCAAACAATTAATTTTTGTGTGAGAAGGTTTGGAGACATAATCACAAAATACAGAAATCCTAGGAAGTTACCCTCCCACCCTTTAACATGGATTCACATAGTCTTCATCACATTATTTTTTTATTTCTGTATACTTACAAAACAAATAACAAAGTTTTTGTCAGTAAATGGAGAAATAGCTTATACTTATCTTTGCCATGATTCTGGAGATTTGAATAAAAAATACAACTGTTGTGGCTTTAAAATCAGGTGTCTGCCTGTCTTTTTATTTCCCCAAACACTAACATTTTTGCTGATTGACTTACTTCTTGGGAATAAGTATGATCTTTCAATGGCCCAATTTCTCCTTTCCTGAAGAGTATTAGGAGCCAAAAACACTCTCCCTGATTCTGGATGCATTTGTGACTGTCCTACTTGGGTGAAATTTGAGACCAGAAACATTTTGTCTCTTCCTGGCTTGTGGAGATTGTTTGGAAGCAAGAATTAGAGAACAGTCAGTCAAGGTTGGCAAATCAAGTAAGTAGGTTTAGGTGCAGGGTAATTGGTGGAAAGTAGGGGTGAATGAAAAGTCCAGGAAGAGAAAACGTCATCGATAGATAAGAAGGAGAATCCCAGAGAAGAATGATTAGAGTGCAGATTGACATCCATATACAGAGAAGATACTGATGACTCCTCAGGATTTGCTCTGAGAGTCCTCTTCAAGGTCAAGGAGCCATGGTTTAAGGCTAAAGCCATCTTTCAGCATCACATACTCAGTAGGACTGACATTGTAAGGATTTACCCGATGGATCACAGATTAAATCCTGCAAACAAAGGGCAGTTTGGAGGTTCTGTATCTGTGTATCCAAAGACATGCTGTTATGAAAGACAGACTAGACAAGATATGGAAGTTTGTGTGTGTGTGTGTGTGTGTGTGTGTGTGCGCACACATGCATTTTTCATATTTACAATTGAGTAATTGTATAACTTGGGGACTTTTCAGCTATTCATTTCTCTGTAACAAATCAGCCCAAAACTTGGTAGCTTAAAATCACAGTTTATTATTATTGCTCATAGTTCTGTGCTCTCACCGTGATCAGTTCTGTATTTATCACTTTGAGTATCTAAAAGGAGATTGCAGTAAAATGGGTGCTGGGTTTGAAGTCATTTGAAAGTTCAAAATGGCTCTCTTACATGACTGGCAATGATTTTAGATGCCATCTGGGAACTCAGCAGAGGATATAGACCAGTGGCTTCTCCATGTATCATGGGTTCTCTCATAGTGGCTACACGAAAGGCTTCTTATGAACTAGCCTTACACCTTCCTGATATCCACTCTGCCATATTCTATTGGTCAAGCAAATCATGAAAGCCAGACTGTTTCCAAAGGGAAGAGGATGAGAATTCATCTATTGCTATGAGTAGCAGGATCAATTTATAGTGAGGAAAGCAATTGATGGAGGCTATCTGGGGAGATTATCTACTCCTGTAGTACAGGAACTTTAGATTCTTTATCTCTAAAGTTAGGGAAGACTAGATAATATCTCAAAGACCTTGGAAAATTAACTTTCTGGGTTTCTATATCCTATAAGAAGAGTCTTACTAGTTGCCTTCCCTCACATATACTATTACAGATTTATTTGCTCGCTTTCTTTGCTCCCATCATACTCTGCATAGATTTATCTTCAAATCATCCATTATGGAGTGTTTCTGGCTTTCACATTAGATTCTGAGCTCCTTCAAATCACAGGCCATGTATCGCTCAATTTTCTTTTTCCTAAGCATTCTATTTAAAGCACAACAAATACTTATTGGAATAATTGAGAAAAAAAAAAGTCCTAAGTCTCTGATATATCATTGGAAGGTAAATAGGTCATACTTTATGTACATTTGGCTTCAGAAGTGAGAGTCCAAAATAAGATGCTAAAAGGTTGCTTTCCCAGTGGTTATTTCATGTGTTAATAATCTTCCTTCTAGCATATAATTGTTTATTCAACAATTCTATTTTCATATAACAAGTTAAGAAAGATATTCATTTATAACATTATAGGGAGAGGTGACAATCACTAGAATGTTTTCCTGGCTATAATAAAAATAGGAACCAATTTTTAAGTGTCTACTGTGAACTAGAAACTATAGTAATACTTTACACATGTTATCTAATTTATTCTTTTCACAACTTAAGGACATTATAACTAATTTCAATTTCCATAAAAGAAATCTTAAGGCCAGTTGAAATATCAGAGTAAGTGGTAGATTAAGGCCAGTTGAAATATCAGAGTAAGTGGTAGATTAAGGCCAGTTGAAATATCAGAGTAAGTGGTAGATAAAATAAAAGTGGTAGATTATTTTAATAACCTAGAGTTTCTTTGCTCAGAAACTTTACTCTTAGCCTGATGTCCTGTTATATCTTCCTTTTTATTTTTTTGTTGTTTTATTTCTAACTCATTAATTAAAATTATTAAGCTAGCATTTGAAAATGTATACCAAGATAAGTTTATGTTTAAATCATCTTAATTATAATTTCTGGCATTTTTTCCCCAAATTTTTATTTTTTATCATAATTTATTCAAAATTTAAAACGTAATTATATAAATGGTATCACTGATAAAGCACTTGCTTTTGGAGGTATCCATTTTCAGAAAAAGTTAAAACTCATGTTTTAAATAATATATCAGTAATGAAATACAATTTGTAAGTACTTATAATAAAATATGGTTATAAACGCCTTAGAATAAAACATATAATATCAAGTGGGATTCTGTCAATTATAAGGAAGACTAAGAGAGAACTGCTATGAGGGGCTTTCTTCTTATTAAGTATAGTGTGAAACTGATGTCATAACTTTATTGGAGAATTCATTGCAAAGCCACTTACTGTAATTATAAAGTGTTAGTACATATAGTTGGCAATACCATAGCTGAATATATATTAATTTATTTAGTTTGTTTGTGGGAGTAAGGTTTCTAGGTTTCCATAGTCATATGTAAGGTAGTTCTGCAAAATTTTAAAATCTTATCAACTCCATACCACGTAGAGTTTTTCTTTGCAAAGCTATTATTAATTAAAATATATCTGACTTGTGAGGTGTCTCATATGACTAAAATATTTAAATATCATTTAAATGTTATAGACACTAATTAAATGTATCTCTGTAATACACACATCTATTGAAATATATTTCAGCGTATGTACATGAATATATATAATGTGTGTGTGCATGTTTGTGTGTGTATTCTAAATGAGTGACTACATACAAAGATCTTGTATGAAATTCCAGATATTCTAATATCAGATTTCAGATAAAGAAGAGAAGTACTGTGGAAATATTGTCACTTAAACTATTTTAATATAGATTGGTCATAAAATTACATACCCCACCTAGAACTGGACTGCCATATTTTTAGGATATTGGTATGCTGTATCAGAAATATCCACCATTGATAATCATCACCTTAATACTCATTTTATTTTTGCTATGTGTCTCCAAAAATATAATCTTTTGCGTCTCATTTGATAATTGTGGAATACTTTTTCTTCAGCTTAAAAATACTTTATAGTAGTTGTGTAATATAAATTACAGAGTGCTTAGGGGAATATAGGACAAAATTGTGTTCAGTAGGCGTCAATAGTATCTTTATTCATTGTTATTTAAAAGCGACCTGCTTAGCTAGCAATATCTTTTCAAATATGTATTTTGGTAAGGTTTTATTGCGTATACATCTCTTCATAGCCATTGGACAGGCTGAATGGCTTACTAATAGCTAACATAATGCCTACGCATTAGCCTTTTTATGTTCATTTCTAGGCATTGTGGAGTTCTTGGGTGTCAAGACTCCTATTCCCAGTTGATGACATATCAAAATCTATGAGGATGCTTAAGTAATCCTTGACCTAGTTTGCTGTTCCATATTATTCCTTCAGGCAACGGCAGAATTTATTAGTACAGGTGTAACAATGAATGCATGCGCCAAACAGTTGATCTTTGGATAACTTGTCCTACCTATCTGCTTTGTCTGGACAAAGCCTAGTTATAATCAGCTTTGTCACAGGAAACTAGTTTCTCTACCTGGGCACAGTGTTTGTTCCCAGTGATCACTTTCCTAAACTTATATTCTGTATTTATTAAAAAAAAAATATATATATATATATATATATATACTTACACATTTATGTATGAGTTACTTATAGCAAAATATAAACAGTATGAAAGCAGACACATGAAGGGATAACTAAATGATGGTAAATCTACACAGAATGATATTAGATAGCCACTAAATATTTTGACAAACCATATTAATACAATTGTGAAATGCTCTTAATATTACAAATAAAGCTGGATATAAAACTAAAAGTATAATGTTATTGCAATATAATAAACCACCTGTGAAGAAAAATCAGTTATTGTTAGCAACCCATTATTGTAGGGTATTTTGATTTATTCTTCTTTTTGTATTTCCCAATAACTCTGTATCGTAAGTCCTCAAATAGGTGAGTTTTTTCCCCTGAAGAGACAGTGGGCAATATTTGGTGATGTTTCTGTTTGTCACACCTTGAGGGAGGTTACTACTGGCATCTCATGGGTTGGGGGACATGGATATTGCTGAACAGCTTGCAATGAACAGGACAGCCCCACTCCCCCAGTATAACAAAGAATTACCTGGCCCAAATATCAGTAATGACAAGGTTGAGAAACTGTGCACTACATTATGTATGGATTTTATTTAATTTAGGAAAAATAGAGCATTAAAACCACAAGGAAAAAGTTTAAACAGTAGCATACATAAAATTATCTTGTGCGGATTACTTTTTAAAAATTAACAAGTATAATTTCTTTAAATAAAGGGAAACTGGCAAAAAGGCATAATGCTAAATTCTTGTTGCTGCTGCAATTTACTGGTGTAAGCTTTGGAACATAAGTGACAAGAATTCAACTTTGCCCGTTGGAGCACTCAGGCTTAGTTTCATTCATCTGAACCTGCATTTCTCCAACTGGGGGCATTTTTCTTTTCTTTTTTCTTTTGCAGTTGTTTTTTAAATCCCTGGTTAGCTTATTTTGGATCAAAATTAAAGCCTGAGAACAACCAATATCCACATAAAGCTTTCTGAGACAAAAGAAATTGCGCCTGAATGAACACTTATGTGGAAATACTTTTATTTCCCATCCTGGCATAATTCCTAAGATTTAATGAGGTGAAACCATTTTCAGAAGGAAATAAAATAAGAAAGTGTAGTGATGTGAGAAAACAAAGAAAAATAGCTAAAAATAGCTGATAGGCTAACTATTTTTTTTTTTCATACTCTATCAGATCCCCACAATGGGTGTAGACTTTGAGAATGCCCTTGATATTACCAAAAAAACCTGGCTTATGTTTATATTATGCTTATAAATTTTTATATAACTATGGTCCCAAACTAACCCAACATGATCATGTTATGCTGAAGGAAGCTACATTAAAAGTGGTTGAGGTCAGATTTTTACCATAATACACACACACACACACACACACACAGAGAGAGAGAGAGAGAGAGAGAGAGAGAGATTCCTGCTAATCTGTCAAGATGTTGAGTATTTCAGATGTGACGCGTATGTGTTCTATCAAAAGTGTTGCTTACATAGTATCCGGCATCACTCCTATCAATTAGTTCCACACTTATTCCACCTTCCAGATTTGTTATGTGGATGGGGTCACTATTGAAATAAAAACTTACCCACATTTTCTTGAGTGATGTCACTGGTAGCTGTACCATTTCAGAATAGTCCAGGGTGATAGCAGAAATACTTGTTGCATTAACTATTATAATAATAAATGTAGGATTTTGAAAAATTCTCTGCATCGAATATTTGACATTTGGTTCGGGGGGAGTGCTGTTTGGACATCACTTCCACCAATGTTATGAGGAGTCTATGGCTTTCTATAAAAAACCTAAAGGACTTTGTCAGCAGTGATGACAATTTGTCCAATGGTGATTTTGTCCAAACATATTGACAGAGGTGAACCTGGCTCCTTTGTGACAGATATTTTGCTGGTATTTTATATTTTTTATAACTGATTCCCACAGAACCCTTACCAGATAGGTAGGTTTTATTTTTGAACTTTATTCACAAGGTTCTGAGATTTAGATAAGCACCTTTTTAAAGTTACGCAGTTAATAAGTGGTAAAGCCCGCCTTAAAATTCGAGTTTGCCTGTCTCCAAATCCATCACTCATGTGCTCATTGTCTAGTTTTTAGTTATTCTTCAGGAGAAACGCCAATCCCTCTCCATGCTTGGAATGAATAAATTAGTCATCATCCCCAAACAGTAAGAAAATACAATCTAAAAAGGAAAATATATTATATGAGTGTGTTATGATCCTCAGCTAAAATTTACAGATTTTGAGTGGAGAAATTTAATTTGAAAACTCAGTTTTTCAAGAATTCTATCATGCTGAAATTATTTTTTAAAAAGAGATTTTAAAAAGAGACTAAACATCACCATATATTTGATCCCCCTTACCGTCATCTAACCCTAAGTCTGGGTGGTGAACACACAATGGGATTTATAGATGATGTAATACAGAGTTGTACACCTGAAATCTATGTAATTTTACTAACAATTGTCACCCCAATAAATTAAAATAATAATAATAATAATAAATTCATCATGTGATTCCCTTGGGAAAAAAAAAAAAAAGAGACTAAACAGTCAGTATTTTTTTTCCCAGTGGTATTGTCCTCCCTTAATCTAATCCTAGATAATTTTGCAAAACCTATCAAGGTGGATTGCCCTAACATGCTCCTCTCTTAATATAACCCTATCTCAAAATAAATAGGAGACAGACAGAAGTGTCTTCTGTGGCTTTCTTGTTTTCCTTCTCTTTCTTTCATTTGAAGTTGGTGAGGTGATGATGAAGATTAGTCACAATAAGGGAAAGCTTTTATAACAATTTAAAATTTTTGAATAATTAGAGACGTATTTATTTGCATAATGAAAGTATGTACTGCATTTGTAGGGTGTTAGCAAAGAGATTGGGAAGAAGATTCATAGAATCTCTGCTTGGCCTTTTTTGATTTCCTTCCTGTGTTCCTTGGCTTTCCAGGGGACTGACTTTGTGAGTCTAAGAGTATTGAGCTAGGCAATGTTTCACAAGGAGCTTCCCCACAACGTGCTACCCTTTCTTACTGCAGTGAAAATAGTGTATTCATGAAACAGATGAATAATGTATTCATCTGTTCTATTTACCATAAAAGATGATATGTATGAGGGACTTTTGCAAGGCCTTTCGAGTGTAAATAGCCAATAGAGTTAGTCAATTTGGCTTTGCTCTTTTTAAATTCTTTTCAGTATATACTGCCCCGCTTTTGTGTTCTCATATTTACTAACTATATAGTAAATATATTGCACTGATTCTTTTCCATTTCAAAGATTCAGACTTTGAGCAAGATGGAATTAGATTTGCATTTTTTTTCAAGCTTCTAATTGCATTTTGATGAACTCCTTAGTCATCAAACAATAGTCAATTAACAAGTGACCGATTTGCATAAAGTATATGTATACTGTGTGGGCTAGTGCAGAGTCATTTGGTACCTTTCCTGCTGTATTTATTGTTCCATTTAATATTGTACCAGTAGAAAATGAAGTTGTATATTTGGAAACTGATGCAATACTTTTATAGCTTATTAACTTAGGGTAGTTATCTGCATGTTATATTGCACATTGAATTGCAACTAAATGTATGGCATAATATTGAAATACAGTGGCAACTAAAAATAGTTAAATTATTATCGTAAACATTGACTCACAATGAAAATGAACACATTTATTGACATTTCTATAACATGTAAACAATGTGTTCCCTTTTGATAACTATTGTTTTTCTCTTGTTCTTTTTTTTATTTTTTATTTATGTTTTTTTTTATAATTTGCTGCTTGCCATTGCAGGAAGTAGAGGTTTGTATTCAGCTTCTGTATTTCATATTTTATTTTTGATTTTGTATGAATCTTTACATTTTAATTACTCATATACACTCAATTCACATTATTTTCCCCCTTAGGATGATTATTTCCGCACTTGGAGTCCAGGAAAGACCTTCGATCAGGGTAAGAATCTCATATAATTTTAAAATAAAAATCTATGATATTAATTGTTTAGATTTAAACATACAAAATAGGAGAGCGTAGGTGAATGGCAAAGTTCATGCAATAATGACTTTCATTTGAGAATAATATAGTTAGAAAGAAGTTAATTAGGTGTCACGATTATGTCAGGGTGAGTCTTATTTTTAGATACATATTTTAGATTACTGATTTGGGCTTCTGAACTGTACTGTGCCCCTTTTTCTTAGTTGATACAAGTCACTTCATCCAGTTTTCCAACATATTCAAATGCATTCACTAGGAAATATAATTGTTTGTATAAAATTTCAAAACAAATGGCTTTGGTGTCTCTTTTTAAATAAAAGCTTTCATTTAAAACAGAGCTGACTGGTAATTAGATTTGGCTGGAGTCTTAGTAAGACCCAAAAGAAAAAGTCTTATAATAATTAGGAGTACCTCCGCCTCTGGATACACATTTTGTAGTTTTGGTTTCTTTACTTGCGAAGACAAAGGAGAAAATATGAAAGGGAAAGGAAGTACTTCCATATCTACAATGGGAATGAAAACATCACACTCAATGCAATCATAATTACATACATAATTAAAAAGATGTGTTTACTAAAGTGTAAAATATTAGAACCAGAGCCTCTTCCGCTTAAAATTTGAAGCAAAAGAAATTTTTACTGTACATGGACTATAGTAACCTTACAGAAGATATTAATCTATGAAGTACTATCACTTAAAAAGAGAAATCACTATTGAGAATAAGACATACTATGTTATTAAATGAAGCCTTGGGTATTTTGCTATGTCTCCAGACTTTGGACTTAGTATGTAGAATGAATGCCGCAACAGCCAGCTAACCTCTCTGAGTGGGAAGCAACCTAAGGAAACGTAGATAGGGCCGTCATCCACACTGATCTTAACCTGTAACCTATAATCTGTAACAGTCATTCACATCCAATGCCCCCTTTCATATCAGTTTATTTCTTCATGTGATTTCACTGGTTTCTAGTGTGTTTGTGGAATCTGCATTTTATAATTTAAAAAAATGATTTTGATTTGGCTACTAATAAGTCAAGCCAAATGTACTAAAAGATAGGCAATGAAAAAATAATGATATTCAGAGTAAGATACATTTGCAAACTTCCTTGGGAAATGAATTTTTATGATGGAATCATAAACCTTGAAAAATCGGTGTTATGTATGAAATGGATGTTAACACTTACATTTGCCGTACTTGGTGTATCCAATTACAATAAAGATGCTTTTTTTTTCTGTGTGTGTGTGTGTGTTGATGTGTCAAACTTAGATTTTCTTTTCCTAAAAAATAAAACATGAAAATAAAAAAGTTTGTTATAGGGAGGCTTCCAAACCCCAATATGCTATAACACTGCTTTACTTTAATTTTCAAAGAAGTTTTAACCTACTAACTTGTCAAAAAACACCATATTTATCACACAGAGAAAAAGTTCATGACATGATAATAGCTAATATTTATAAAGAGTGCCCTCAATCCAGTCACTATTCTAAGATTTCAATATATATGTTTATTTAATCTTTAAAACAACCCTGGCAGATATTTGCGAAAGGTGAGGCAGTAAAGGAGATTAAGCTCCTGCCCAGGATAATAGTACTGCAAAGTGGGAGAGTCAGGATTTGGGTCTAGTCTGAACCCTGAACCCCATTTCCTAACTACTACATGGTACTGTTACTCTCACATTATTGCTCTAAAATGAAATAATGGCATACTAATGAAATTTTAAAGTTTATGCTTTAAAAAAAAATACTTACTTGAACAAACATTAGAAGTAGAGCTGGTAGATTTGTTTCTATACTTTAGAAAAATATTTTGCAGACTATCAAAAAAAATACTTACTTGAACAAACATTAGAAGTAGAGCTGGTAGATTTGTTTCTATACTTTAGAAAAATATTTTGCAGACTATCAGACCCTAGGTTTTGATAGATGGAACATGTATAGTTGGAAAACATATGTAAGAAAGTTATATATGGTAAAAAAAATTAGATTGAGTTACATGTATTTGTTTTCTATTTGTTTTTGGTTTTGAGTGAAATTAACCAACTCCTTTGTAGATCACACCAAGAAAAATTATTTTTTCCCCACGTAGCTCTCAATAAGATAGTGTGCACCATTTGGATAAACAGACTTGAGATATGTTAATTTCTAATATGTTTCTTGTTCCTTCTGATGACAGAATCTTCTGTTAACTAGTCTCAAAATGTGATTGAACTGTTGAATATAAAATAACTTAGAAGATTTTTAATGAATGTTTATAGTTTTTAATATATTATACTTTTCACTGGTTTATTAACAGCCGTAGTGCATCAATATAAGTTGATTTTTCACACTTTCTTTGGATGCTTTGCATATTTCCTGAAAAGAGGGATGAAAAGCATTCCGTGGAATTACATTTTTTTACGTTGATATTTATATCATTTTTACCGTATTCGTTATAATTTTTACTTCCATTTTTATATAATGCTCCACAAAATATGTAGAAATTAATTCGCACTAATGAGAATGTTAATTAATCTTTCATAATACAAATGACATAATTTCTTAGCTCAAAACTCCTCTGTGCATATGTGCATAAATAGGACATACATTCACACATAAGTATGTATATTATATATATATATATATTTATATATGTATGTATAAATATATATGTATATAATATATATCTATATTTGCATACCCACAAACACACAGACATTTGCACCTGAAAACTTGCTTCTAAGCAAAAATCAACTGATTGTTCATATATATCTTCCTTCTGGCTTAACTATAATAGATTATTCCATCTCATATATGTAATTTTCATTAATCAGAATATTTCTACTTTATCACAAAAAGGTAGAGTTTGGAGAAAATATAGTGGTTTTAAGTGAATTTAAGTGAAACTATTTTGGTGATGGTAAATCTAAAATAAAATAAAGCATACTGTTGCCAAAAATAAATTGCCTAGGACTATCTCCATGTGGAATATTCTGTACCATTACTTCTCTTCATTAGTGGGGTTAATCATGAGTTAACATGGCAGCAATTTGCTGAAAAAATAGTTTTAATGAGGACATGATCTTCTTGAATATGACATAAAAATTCTGTGTTTACTACAGCAAATAAAACAAGAGAGGCATAAAGAAGCTAATGTGGTACCATGGTAAATATTTTAAATAATTTAATGAACGCTTTGGATATACTGTAGCTTTAAAAAAAAAAAAATACTGACTTCTTTCCTCTTCATTACTGTAACACTATCTTTTTTGTGTGTCACAGATTAGTTTGGGTGTGTAAACTGACAAATCTGTGGCATTTTCAGCAGTAATTCCTGACAGGTGTTTAGACAATCTACTTGTACAAAGTGCTATTTCTACAAGGATAACCGTTTATTCAAAAGTTGTTTTCTGTAGGATACGTTATCTGTCAGGTGTCCTGAGATGAAAGAGTTGGAAGTAATATGTGCTTTCTATAGTTCCCTAATTTTTCTCTCCAAACCAGTTTGGAGTTTCTCCACTTGGTCTCTACTGTGGCCATGAATTATAATCAATAGACTAATAATAAAGAAGTGAAATTTAAATAGGTCCAGAGATTTCAGGACACATCAGTTTTATGTTATTGATGTGTTTCGTCTGTTTCTGCAGACTTCTGGCCATATGGAATTAGGGGCAAGTCGTGTAACTGATTTAGATCAGCACCTTTCTGTCATTTCACACAAGTTTCTTCATGTACTCTCTTCCTAAATCTGGACGTCTCTGGGATGGGTAGCCTGACTCCTCCTGGCTCATTAGGTTGCATTTAATTCAACAAAAGTTCTTAAAAGGATGGTGTATTTGGGAACCATTGCTGTACTCAAGCTGCTTGAAATCTATCCAGGAGAGATAGACGTGCGAACAGCTAACCTTGTATCTAGATGAGCCATTCTTGCAAGGATTGGAGGGGGTGAGGAAAAAAGACTCATCTCTTTGAAAGGTCAGTCATATACTTAGCCAAATATGTATCTATTGTTTCTGTCATTTCAGAATCAGTTTCTAGAGCTTTATCTGTTTCTCCTAGTGTTTCGCATCCATTTGCAAAATTTGTCACATATACCAACAGTCACAGCTTGACATGTCTGTTTGCAATAAGTCTCTGGCTACAAAGGAAAAGCTGTTGAAATTTCATCGAGAGCTTTTATTCCCTTCAATAAACAGAGCTCTTATGATGTATGAGTGTAATTATTTCTGAAATTGAAAAAGAGTAGGATTTGAGAAAATGCACCCCCCCACCCCCAACCTATCTTTTTCTTCTTAAAATACATTGCTATGCTTCTTCAGGCACGGTACCAGTGGATTCTTGATTATTGTAGGTATTGATTCTCTCCCAGGTAACTTTAATTTTCACTTGTTTACATGAGGATTATTATTTTCTTTTTTCATGTGTATAGATAGTAGTTATTGCTAGTAGTCAGAAACAATAGATTGGTCTCATCCATGCTTCACAATAGAGGCATGGTAGTACCACAATGCTGCTTTGTTGAAGAGCTTGGAGCCTTTTGATGTTTTTCTAGTGGAGAAATTTGGTGTTCCCAGAATTGAAATTCAGTGGAATCAATAATGCATAATTATGGTTATATGATTACAATGTTTTCTAAAAATGCTTTCAATCATTTAAAAGTGCAAATTCTGAACCATTATTTAATCTGAACCATTACTTGATCAATTCAGACGAATTGATTTAGAATTTTTGTATCGTTTTGGAAAAAATATTTTTCAGGGTACTCAAGTGCTGATAGCCATGCCAATTTACATCATGTATTAGTCATGTAATCCATGTTGGTAACCTTGGCTTATAGAAAGCCTCTGGAATACATCCAAATAAATTATATTCAACCTGGAAACCAAAAGTGTATATTCATTTACTCTATGTCAGATTTAGCACCTAAGAAGTACATAGGGCTTCCAGGTGAGAAATGTGTTCCCTCTCCCTCTTCAATTCTGATTTCTTTATACAGGAGTGGTATTTAATTTGTTTTATACCGTAATCTAGAAAATATAGAAATCACGAACCTTAGATTATTTTCTTATGTATCAAATAATACTTTTTGCCCCATAGATAATAAAGATTGTATAAAGGTCTGTGTTTTAAGAGCATGAAATTGGGATTAGTAATGCTTCATTTGGATCATTTCACAGTAGTCTACATAAGTGTGCAAGGAGGCAAATTATGTTTATGTATTTTTAATGACCTTATGTGTTATTAAATTATGAATCAAATTTATACAGCAAGGGATTGATCAAATATACTTTAAAGGTGTTCAGATATTTAAGAAACAATTTTGTCATCTCAAACCTTGTTAATCTAACAGTAATACATATTGTGAAGATGGAAAAACGGTATATGAACACACACACAAAGATATGTGTGTGTGTTTTATGTAAACATCACGATAAAATATATATAACATAAAATTGACCGTTTTAACCATTTTTAAATATACAGTCCAGGGCTATAGAATACATTCAGATTATTGTGTAATACCCACTGCCATCCATCTCCAGAACTCTTCCATTTTCCCAAAGTGAAGCTTTGTACCCATTAAACTATAACTCTCCATGACCATCTCCTCCCAGGTCTGGCAACCACCATTGTGTGTTCTTTCTCTATGAATTGTACTACTCTAGGTATTTCATATAAATGAAATAATACAATATTTGTCCTTTTGTGACTGGTTTATTTCACTTAGCATTATGTTCTCAAGGTTCATTCATATTGTAGAATGTGCCAGAATGTCCTTCCTTTTTAAGGCTGAATAGTATTCTATTGTATGTATATACCACATTTCATTTATCCATTCATCCATGATGAACATTTGGGTTGCTTCCATATTTGGCTTTTTTGTTAAAACAGCTATTCTTTTGAGAGCAACAGAAAGTTTCAGGGAAAAAACTTATTCACCTTTTTGCATTTGGTGCCAGAAGTAGGTGTGGAAGGGGTTTTAAAATGGATTGTAGGGATCAAGAAAACCCCCAGATAAAAATCATTGTTTCCATTGAACAAGCACTTCCTATGGATCAAGTGGTATATGTAAGACAATCATTGTACTAACCTTAAAAAGTAGATACAGTATTTAATTTACAAAGGAAACTGAAGCTGATTGAGGTTGATAAAGGTAAAAAGCTAGTACAGGTCATAGCTAGACATGAAATCATGGAGTAGTGAATTTTGAAGTTCATTTTCTCTTTGATTATGCAATGCTGATTTAGATTTAGCTCTATGCATATTTGCGGTCCGTTTCTCAACTCAGATATAACATCTTTTCATGAAAAGACATGATAAGAATGACACGGGAATATAGGTAACAAAAAGAGTCAATCAGCAGATACTTGTTGGATCATATTTAGAATTGCTCTAATACTGAGGAAGGAGGTGTTTGTAACTTGTGTTCTAATTTTCAGAACATAGAAACTAGATTTTAAACTCACTTATGTAATTTTTATGTAATACGTGCAAGGGTTGTTGCATTGGGTTGTATTTTCATTGCTTGTGAATAACTTACAGCATATCTGTAAGACAAAAAAACTGTTTCAAAGATGTATGACAGTTTCTGTGGAATATTTTCTTGGAAGTTACTTTTTGTTGAAGTATCCTGACCAAAATGCTCACCCCACTTCCTTATATGCGATGTAGAAAAGAAATAAATGTGTTTCTGGAATATCAGCATTGAAACTTAGATATAACTATGTCTGATCACTAATTAAGGAGCTTCCACCTCTTTACTATCTCTGATGTCCGGCTTTGAATTAAACTTTCTACTTGGATATGCCATTCCATCCTCATGTAACATTTATTATTTGAAAACTACTTCTTAATATATATCATTGTTTCCAGTTTTTTGCCCTATATGCTTGATCAAGAATGAGTAAATTCAGTAAACATAGGGGTGCACATGTTTTTTTGAATTAGTGTTTTGGATTTCTTTGGATAAATACCGAGGAATAGAATTGCTGGGTCATAAGATAGTTCTATTTTTAATTTTTTGAGGAGCCTCCATTCTGTTTTCCATAGTGGCTGTATCAATTTGCAATCCCACCAGCAGTGAACATGGGTTCCCTTTTCTCCACATCCTCGCCAACACTTGTTGTCTATATACACCCCTATGTTTGCTAAGTGCTATTCACAATAGCCAAAATATGGACACAACTGAAATGCCTTTTGATAGACGATTGGATAAAGAAATTGTGGTACATTTATACAATGGAGTATTACTCTGCCATAAAAAAAGAATGAAATCTTATCATTTGCAACACAGACGGTCCTAGAGGATATTATGCTAAGTGGAAAAAGTCAGACTGAGGAAGACAAAGACCATATGATCTCACTTATATATGGAATCTAAAGAACAGAATAAACAAACATACAAATCAGAAATAGATTCATAGACGCAGAGAACAAAATGATGGTTGCTAGATAAAAGGGGAGTTGGGAGTATAGATGAGAATGGTGAAGGGATTAAGAAGCACATATGCACATTTTAATAGTCAGAGTGGTCATGGAAAGTATTGGACTCAATACTCTGGAACAGTAATTATTTTGAGAGCTCATATGAAAACTATCTCCCTTGACAAATTTAGAGGACTTTATGATTTTTCAAAACATTGGGTTACAACAAACTGTTACATTATTATATTAAACAGGATACATTACAGTTTTATAATTAACACAATGTAATCTATTAGTTTTCTAAAGAGCACAGTATGTTATGCTAACGCAGAATACTGTTTCCCCGAAAATAAGATTTAGCCAGACCATCAGCTCTAATGTGTCTTTTGGAGCAAAAATTAATATAAGACCTGGTCTTATTTTAATATAATATAAGCCCATGTCTAATGTAATATAGTATAGTATAATATAATATAATATAATAATATAAAATATAATGTAACACCGGATCTTATATTAATTTTTGCTCCAAAAGATGCGTTAGAGCTGATGGTCCGGCTAGGTCTTCTTTTCAGGGAAACAAAGTACAATTCTTGGAGCCAATAAACCAGGCTTCCTTTTCCTGCTTTTTCAACTATTAAGATGAAACTCAATTTTCTACAATTTAAAAGACAGACTTTTGAAAAGAATGTGTCAGGACTCCCCCGCCCTGTTATAATTACTTTTCTTTTTTTAATTTAAAATAATCTGATAGAAAAAGTCTCTTTTGAGTGAGGTGTTAAAAGATTTATCAGTGTTTTACCTCTAAAGCCTGGGAATTGTTTCTGTTACTTTTTAAGTGAGATAAGAAAGCCTAAACGTAAAGGTATTTCTTCAAACAATGTTCTGTAATTTTTTTCTTTTTCTTTTATTTCTCTTCTTTTTCTTTCTTTATTTTATTTATTATTTATTTATTTATTTATTGTACATAGATTTTTTTGTTTTTAGGACAATTTTAGGTTTAAAGCAAAATTGAGTGGAATTTAGAGTTTCCGTATGTCCCCTGCCCCCATACATGCATAGCCTCCCCCATTACCGACACCCCCAACACACACACACCAAAATGGTACATTTGTTACAATTGATGAACCTACATTGATACATCATAATCACCTAAAGTCCACAGTTTACATTATTGTTTATTGGTGGTGAACAATCTACAAGTTTAGGCAAATGACACATCTCCATCATTATGGTATACGGAGTATACTTACTGCCTGAAAAATATTCTGTGCTCTGCCTATGCTTCCCTCCCTTCTCATAACCCATGGCAACCAATGATATTTTTATTGTCTTCATAGTTTTGCCTTTTCCTGAATGTCATGCAGTTGACATCATACAGTATATATAGGCTTTTCAGACTGGCTCCTTTCACTTCACAGTATGCATTTAAGGCTCTTTTAGGTCTTTTCACAACTTAATAGCTCATTTCTTTTTAGCACTGATGTCCACAGTTTATTTATCCATTCTCCCACTGAAGGACTTATTGGGTTGCTCCCAGGTTTTGGTGATTATGAGGAAAGCTGCCATAAACATCCATGGGCAAGGTTTTGTGTGGGCACAGTTTTCAACTCCTTTGGGTAAATAGCCAGGAGTGTGATTGCTAGATCATATGGAAAGAGTATGTTTAGTTTTGCAAAGAAACACTAAACTGTCTTCCAAAGGGACTGTATCATTTTGCCTTCCGACCGGCAATTTTGCATTCCCACTGCTTTTGCTCCACAGCCTCACATCCCTTATTTGCATAACCGATTTTCCCCTTAGATATTAGGACCTGTAACCCTTATAAAGAATCTGGCAATAAACTTGATCTATTATTCTTTCTATTTTATCTAGAAATCTGTGCACATGTTCAGAACCCAGGGATTATTTTTGATGATATAATGATGCAATTTTTTTTAACCTTCAGAGGAATTTATTATTTTGCTTTATCTTGAAGGGGTGGTTTAAGTATTAAACGCTCTTAAATATGGATTGCTTTTCTTCCCACATACTAACTTGATACATACTTGGTAAATTAGGGATATTTCAATCAGGCCACTCATCAAACTTACTTAGGGAGTATTTTATACACAAATGTGGGAGCCCATACCCTACCTGTTGCATCATTAGCTCCGTGTCTGGATCCCTGGACTTTCTACTTTTCAGAGTCTCCAACAGATACATCTCACCCAGACCTGATCCTTAGGTTAAAAAAATGGTAACGTGACTGTACTGTAGTCCTCGTTTTTGTTCTTTTAACTCAGTGTTCTATAAGCAGCAATTTCATTGCATTATCTGTTATTTTGGGAAAATTTTTACTACATTTGACATCTAATTAAAGCACTGCCTAAAAGTCTAATTAGTGGAAGAATGGAATTTTGAGTATGCTTTTTCTCATTCCAAGACAAGCAGGTGATCTTATCTGTTTCATGCAATGCTTATTAATGAAGGTATGTTTAACTGTATTACAATTATAATTTAGGTTTACCATTTATTGGCAGTAATTTGGTTTCTTTATAGAGCATTTTCCTAACATTTTCACATGAATTGTTTCATTTGACCCTTACACACAGAAAAATCTTTCAAGGTTTGTAAGTGGAATAAGATTGTTGCTAATTCTAACACATGAATAAACTGGGAATTCGGGGTTTTGATTTGCTCAGTTACACAAATATTGATGAAATGCAATTGAGATTACCACTTAGCTCTTTTAGATACTAGTCCTGTGATTTTCCAAGATATCACGTAGCCTGTTAATTTATTAGTGGTGTTATAATAATGGTTTCAGAGCAAAATAGCCTGTTTACTTAGCTCATTTTATTAGAGCGTAATTTTCATAAGCCCCCCAAAATTAATAATAATAGTTGTAACTTCTTGAAGTCCTACCACATACCATGAGCATTTACTTAATATCCCACTCAATTCTCACATCAACTCTTTGTATTGCTCTTACTTTGTTCCCATGTTTTGTTTTGTTCTAACATTATTATTGCTCCTATTACAGAGGAGTAAAACTGATATTCAGTGGGGAAAAATAATTTTCCCCTAATACAGGTATTCTGAATAAGAACCAGAATTTGCATCTATCTTATTTGATTCCAAATTCTGAGGCTTCTCTCCTCACGCACACTACCTGTGGACCATGACCTGGGCCACCATTTATGCCAGGGGACCTGGCTGCATTCATGAGCAATGACTGCAACTTCAAGTTAGACCTAATGAGGAATCTGCCATTGCCTTTAGAGAAAGGACTGAATCCTTGCCACTCACTGTAACTTTGTATAAATCATTTAATCAAACTCTTTGGGCTTCTAATTTCCGATCTTTAAAATTAGGAGGTTGCAAAAATGATTTCTAAGTTCTAGCCCCAAAGTTTTATCTTTCCAGTGTTATGTAAGTCCTGTGAATGGCATGTTAATGAGTAAGTCTTTGAATGTAAATGCTGACATTATAACACTTAATTCCACTTAATCTTCATTCACATTAGTGTTAAAAGAACAGTAATTTTTCATTGGAAGGATGAATTTAACTTTCAAGAGAAAGTTGCAAAAGTAATATTTCAGAATAATATTTGTAGAAATTATTGTTATTATCAAACTTATTTTAAAGCACTTTATCATCATACACATTGCTGGTTAAGTATCACTTAATAAATATGTCTGTAATATTGTGCAGTTTTCTTATACATTCTCATCTGAGGCTAAATTTTTTTTTATATGATTAAAAGAATGAGACTTGCTATCCATCCGTAACTTTACAGCTATTTAATGAGTTAGTTTGGGACATATGCAAAGTTGTATTAAATAATTATTAATATAATGCTAACCATTTATAGTATGTGCCACATCTAGAATTAGAGCTCATGCCATTAATCTAGTCTGGGGCTTCTCTACTATACTCTGCTCCAAAATTATTAGCTACAACTTTTAATCATCATTGTAAAAATGAGCTAATTATTGCTGTATTGCAGTGGGGTTGGTTTCCAGTTAAGGCCAGAGCATTTAGAAATTAAAATACATCTTAAAGCAGGATAAGAGACATGTTTAAAATTTCAAAGGGACCTCTCATGCAAGCTAGGAGGCAACATGATTTTAGGAAAATTATGTGGGCTTGTAAATCAGATAGTGCTATGTTTGAGTCTAGGCTTTATTAATGATTAGAGTCTAATTATTAGATTGTAAGTCTTTTATAACGTAAGAATCAGTGTCATGTGTTGAATTGTGTGTCCCCCAAAAAAAAGATATGTTGAAGTCCTAACCCCCAATACTTCAGTTTGTAACCCTATTTGGAAATAGGGTCTTCGCAAATAAAATCAAGTTAAGATGAGGCCATCCTGATTTAGAATGAGCCCTAATACATTATGGCTGGTGTCCTTATAAAAAGACAAGGAAGGAGACGGTTATACACGTAGGGACCACCCAGATTGCCGACAGTCACCAGAAGCTAGAAGAGACATGGGGAGTAGATTCTTCCCCTGAGCACCCAAGAATGAACCGACACTACCTATGCTTTCAAGCATCCAGAAATGTGAGAGAATAAATTTCTGTTTTTTTTTTAAGCCACTTGGTTTGTGGCACTTAGTTATGGCAGTACTAGGAAACCAGTACAGCTGGTCATATTAAAATCATGTTTAAATAATTTCTATACATAGTGCCTTGCATAAGCATAGGAGCTGCTATATAAACAAATATCTTCCTTTGATCTAAATGTCAAACATACTGTATATGAATTAGAACTTTTAGTACATGCATTTTTAATTTTATAACATTTTACATAAAGAGTATATGTGTGTTGGATGAATGTTCTTGCTTAAGCAACATCTATTTTTCTGTCATCAGCACCCTGATTTTCTTTTGGGAAAACATGCCTCACTACTGCTCTTAGATCACAGGTTCTCTGTAAGTTGATGTCACTCACTCCCAGATCAGGGAGTGGTTGAGTGACCCCGATCTGACCCAGTGGAGCCTCCTTGCTCCCTGTTCTCAGCAACTATTTTAAAGATGAGAACACGACCCAAATCAGGCCATTGCGATTCTGGGATGAGCAAAGAAATTAGAGGAAAGAGAAGCTATTAGGTTGGTACTAAAGTAATTGTGGTTTCTGCAATTATTTTTAACCTTTTAAACTGAAATTACTTTTGCAGTAACCTAATATCTTTTTGCACGTGTAGCTATATAATGTGATGGAAGTTTGGAGATAACCAGGGCCACCTCAGCAAGAATACCACATACTGGAGTGCACTGTTACAGGAGGAAACAAGTGAAGCTAATCCTGAGCATACGTTCGCTTTGGGCCCTATGTCCAGCCTCATCTGAAATGAGTTGCAATCATAGATGTTTCTAACTGAAAGTATCCTAACCATATAGAAACTAATACCTGGACCTGAGTTGTAAGAAATCCTGAAGTGTTTGTAGTTAGTTGGCTGAGCTGAGGTAGAGGCCACAGCATGGAGGTTTCCCAGTTCTTGTGTAGGAAGTTGTCATTTCCTGCTTCATTATAGGAATGCCTATTCTGTGGCCTGTGGTCTCTCTGTGGAGTTTCATATTATGCGCCTGTTGAAACTGATCCTTTTGGGGACCTGCTAGATAAGTACTTCTTTAGAAAATTCCATATATTGGTAACATACAATTGCATTTTCCCCAAAGCTTTACTTCATATTTCCATGGCTGGTCTTGTCATTGTATCAGTAGCTTAAAAACAAAAACAAAAGTTTTAAAAAAAAAAAAAAAAAGGATCTTAAAAGTCTTTGACCTTATAAACTAAAAATTCAGTTTATGTAATTCAATTTGGAGAGACATTCGGGAAAATATTGAATTTAACTAAGTTAAGCCAAATTAAGTAGTTGGTATGAACCTGATTTTCTTCCAAGGTCAAAGCCACTTCCTCTTATTAAGTTAGTTGTTCTAGGTGACACAGCAGGTTCTTTGTTTCTCTTCCAGTTGGCCCTTAACAGTGGAGAGTTGAGTGTCTCCTGGGCTCTGTTGCTTGAGCAAGTTGCGTGTGGAACCTGAACTGTGAACATAGTGAACTAATCGGGGTAGTCATGTTGATGGTGCTTTGGGATACTGCAAAAATTCTTGAAAGTTGGGGGATGTTACTCTAAAATTTTAGATCTGGGTAATTTAGATAACCCACAGCAAATGTGTCCCTACTTTGCCCTTTGCTTTTAGGATGGTAATGAGTTGCCTCAGTGAAGAAAGCTAAGCAGCAAGAGCCTCAAATTCCCAACCCAGCAGTCTCTTCTCAAAGGAACGCATAATTTATGAACTCAAGTCTTCAGCCTATGTTACCACTTGATAATGGTCATGTTCTTTTATGCAGTAAGAAAAACATATCAGAAACTAGTTCCAGAAATCTCACCCAGGGAGAAACAAAACATCACTGTAATTTCTGAGACTAAAATTACAAAATACTGAAACAATAAGGATGTCTAACAGTGCTGTGCTTATTGTCATCACAGAATAAAAGGGCATCCATCCCTCTGGTCCACCTAATTTTTTTTTAATCATAAAATTGTAGAAAGTCACAGGAATTTTTATTAGAATATAGAATCATGTAAATGATATGTGACTGTATCTTAGCATAGCTGTCAGTCGTATATTTTCAGTGTAATGGATTGTAATTGGCAAAGGATAAAAAAGCAAATACAATTTAAGAGTAGATCATGCTATTTAAAAAGTTTTATATGTCAAAGGACACGTTTTAAAGGCATTTAGCTACTTTACCACAAGTCTTTTATTTGAGAAATCACTGAATAACACTCTAAAATCATCCCAAATAACTGTCAGCAGGAGTATTTTAAAGTGGATTTTTGCATTTTCTTGTGTGCCTTGCTTACCATGGGACTGAAAGGCATTTCTGGTTGGAGCTGTGAGTCTGCATAGGACTGAAGTATGGATTTAAATAAATGAGGTCAAGGAAGGCAAGTGACATGCTTGAAGGAGAGGAAACTCAAACTTTTGGTGTTTTCTACTTAATGTAGAAAAGAGAAGAAAAGTGGATAAAGGCGACTGTGAAGCCAGACCATCAGACCTACATACCTAGGGAATACATTTTGACATATAAGGTATACTAAATAAAACTCAAATGGTCGAGGTAATTTCTGTGTGTTATTAGAATTGTCATCTTCTGGCAACGGATAACTGCATCAGTATGAAGATTCTGATTGAATTTTTTGACAAGGTGTGTTAAATGGTCTTTCATAAACATTTAAAATGTGTAGGTGAAAAACAGAATTTTCTTAATGAGTGTTGCATTCAACAGAAGCTCAATATAAGCTCTGTGTTTAATAATATTATTTAAGCTGGGATAAAGAATTTAATTCAGGTCTAGCCTCTAAGGGGTGAAAAGTGGAGGTTATTGAGGTAGATGGCTTGGAACTGAGTTGCCTACATTGGATGATACGGGATTGCGGAAATCAAATAAAAGTAATATTTGCAGAACTCCTGGTAGTAGCCACCTGAGTTAGCAGGTCTTAGCTGGTAATTGTATTAATGTTCCAAGACAACCCTGTGGGATGAGAATGTAGCTTTGGCTAATCCAGGACAGGTCTAGTTCTAAAGGCAGGAAACTAGGAAAAGTCTCATAGCCAGGGTTCTGGCAGGGAAAGAAGATGAAGAAATAATTACCAGGGCTAAAGAAATTACAGCCCAGGTTTCAGGCTCACAGAGCAGCCTGGTATCACATGAGAGACACACGATCAGAGGTGGGCTTGCAGGAGTTATATACGAGTATGGTTAATCTACTTGAGAATGTTAACTCGGAGTTCTTCAATTTCCTTCTGCCTAAGGAAAGTATAAGCTATAGGGACTTACGCTGAGTTGGCAGGTGAGATTTCCGTTTAATACCATAGGAGAGATAGGTGTTTTTCATCATCTCTTACATTATTTCATCTGCTTATCATGATACTTAATTCTGCCCTGCTCAAACATTGCCCTTCAGCCCAAATGTCAGGTCACATTTAGGTGTCATGATAACCACATAGAAATAACGAAAGGCATAATGCAAAAATACATGAATACATACATACATACACACATACAACGAAAACAAAGGAAAAAAGGCACACTGATACATCAGGTATTTGAGGTAATCACAGTCTATAGAAAAAAATGGCTTTTTTTTTTTGTCTTTTTGACCTGTCCCCCTAAGACTTTATCCCTGTTTGTGTTTTCCTTCTATTTGGAGATGACCTATGTGTTAGAGTTGACACTGTTGACTCTCTCTTACTTATTAACCACTAATCTAGTTTGTTTTGTTTTGTTTTGTTAATCAACACTGAATAGGTTCCTATAAAGTTTTAAACTAATTTATGAAAACTGCCTATTTTATCAATGGATTTATCTTAATTTGGGAACTAACGTATTACTCAAAATATACTGAAGTACAAATGTGTTGTTGGCAAAATTATTGCTTAATATATGAAGAGTCTCAAGATTTAAAAATTCTATGTGGACGTAAATAACCTTTCAAACACTCTGACATTTTTTTCCACCTTGAAAATTACATCATCGTTGATTAGTTTAAAAATATCTGCCCTTTAAAATAAGTTTAGTATTGCTTTATAAGCAGATATATTAGACTTCAGCAATTTTTTTCTAACCAGAGAATTTTTACTTTAAGATAAATTTAAATTCTTACCAGATATATATCTCACTTTATCTTTATTAAAATATCTGATATTGACAGTGCATGTAAGAGCTATAATTTTGATCATAGAACATGACTTAAGTCATGCTGAGCTGATAAAAACTGAAGCATCACCACGCTGCCAAGTTGGCTTCCATATTGTAGCCCTGTTTTTAATTAGATGGTTAAATTGCCATCAGCTTGTGCTTTCAGACCTCATCTCTATCTTTCCATTAAGCAAATGGCGTTCAGTTTCTCCTACTGAGAAATACAGGGATGACTTTTTTTTTTTAATCAGTCTTGCCTTTTTCCATGCCTACTTTCTTGGGTTCTCAGCAGTTTTTGTTTGTTTGTTTGTTTTTGTTTTGTTTTGTTTGTTTATGAAGCTTGGATGTTTTAATTTAAATTCCATCTCTACTGTTTCAGTTTATTATCTTGTTCAAGAATGGCTTTTTGGACATGAAATATCAATAACTATTATTTTATATGTATAATAAATTATTTTGTCCCCTATTCCTAGGTTGGCTACATTTAAATAGCTTTCGAGAAGTCAAGAGAATTCAGAGGGTTTTGAGAATCTGGAAATCTTTTAGTTCCACTATTCAGATTTTTCCTGAAAGTTAATTCTTATTATAAGACAGTTGAGATAAAAGATGGTGGCTACTTCTTATTTATTTTTTATATTACATGTAATTTTTGTTGGCTAGAAGGGCATTCCAAGGTCCAGTAGTATATAATAAACTTCATAATTTATTATTTAGTAAGACATGTTTATTGAGATAAAATAACTGATGAATTTGAAATGCAATTATTGGAATAAAACAAAAAAATGATTGTAATTTTGTAGAGGACAGTCTTCATCTAATAAATTCAAGTGGAGATTAAGAGTTTTCTGATAAGAGCAACCTTAAATTCATGTAACTGTTATCGGTAACACTGGGGCAGAAGCTGGCAAGGAAGATTCCTTTAGCATCCTTAATAACACTGCACTTTTGTCTTGAGAATCACTCTGACTCATCATGGGTGGGGCATGAGGTACCTACATGCCATGTAGTTACGGACTCAGCATGATTCTTAGGTTATTAAGGGTTTGTTTCTGACTACTCAGTCTTCCACTTTGCTATACGCAAACAAGGAGTGATTCTTCCTTCATAGTTGTGAGGATTAAATAATGTACAAAGCTTTGAGAATTATACTTAACCACTAGTAGACACTTAATAATAGTAATAAAAACAGTAATAATGATGACTCATGGCATATTGTTTCTTGATTTACATTTTTTAAAGAAATATACGTCAATTTTTTCTCAATTGTGATGTTAACGTACACATTTAGTTAAAAATATAAACCCTTAAAATTACCAACCAAACATTATTTTGTACTAGGTAAGTGTTCACTTCAGTTTTAAAATGTCATATATTAATACTTGACACTCTTGATTTCCTACTGCTAAATTAGTTAGCGATGTTTATGATGATGTCATGATGCCGTGAAATGACTAATATAACATGCCAGTAGCGCTGAACTAAATTAAATCACAGTGGTAATAATGGGAAACCCTGCTGAGCATCTCTGCTAAGCATGAGCAATTAAGGAATAAAACCATTAGTTAGTTGTAACTGAAGAATTCATGTTTATACGTAGTAGTTTTTCACCAAAACTTGAAGAGGATGAATCCATATCAGCTCAAAATAATGAAATAATCAGTTATCATTGCCTCATTAGCATCTTAAGAGATAATGCCTATTGAGCCCTTTAGTATATTTCCCAGAACCTAATTAGAAATACAAGTTACAATTTTTAGAATTGGGTACAGGGCAAATATTCATCAAAATGTCATTCAGGTTGAGCTCTTTTCTTCTAAGTTTTTTTTTTTTTTTTGCTTTTTCCTATAATAATAAAATTGAGATGAAATAAACACATATCTCTTAGTAGAATACTAAAGTCGTCTCACCTCTCACATAAAGTGGATGATGAGAGGTCCTGCTCTACACTCTGCCTGATGGAATTGACCTCATCGCTACATTTCAAGGTTATCCCTGAATAGGACCATAATGCATTGGAATTCACGTCTGACCTCTGGTAAACCTGGGCCATACTTTTGATCTTTATCATCACATGAGGCTACAGTTGTGAGTTGAAGGATTTGGCACAGCAATAAGACCAAGTACCATGAGTATCTTCGTAAGGTATCCCCTCCGTTTACTCGCCTTAGACCAACTAGGCCACACTCCTATATGTACAATTTTTATTTAGTAATGGGATTTTGCCACACATTACAAATCGCCTAGTTTATAATGGACCACTTGGGCTACCTATTTACTTGGTTTCCCATGGTCACACCTTGGAGATAAGCTAGTGATTCTTTTTCAGGTAAGTAATATTTGACAACAAAACAGAATTTGCCTCAAATGAAAATCCTAGGGTTCCGTACCATGATTCTCCTATTTGGTCTTGTGTCATAAGGCCCAGGTAGCCAGGCTGCTTGCATCTTAACCCGGACCTGGAACAGACCCTTCCTTTGCTCCAGGTCCTACCTAGACAGGCAGCTTCCTGGTTATTCAGTACATGGATAGGAGCAGCACATTCAAATCATGTGGGGATTTCACTATGTTCCAAACTAATGGAACTTCTATAAATTTTGCCAAATGTGAGAAGTTCCTGAATTTTTCCAGCATTTATCCCATTCTCTGGCAAGTAAATGAATGAATAACTAACATACAGAGGTCATATTATAGTATCCAGATATTATTTTGGTTATATATGGTAAAACCCCACCGTCTGATAAGCGGGGTCCAAAGGACCTAAGCAGTTAAAGTGTTCATATTTGTATTATTGTGAAATTAAGAAACAATCTAAGCATGCTTGTATGTCTGTCTAGCAGCTCCATGGGTTCATTTGTGATCCGAAATTATCTTTTGGATTGCTGTTTGGCGCCACCTGGTGGTGGCTGTTTGAGCTGTCTCTGTACAGTTAGGGACAATTATGACAATGGCTATAATTTTAGGAATCTCCCAGTTAGTTGGTTCAAATTATATCTTCATTATCTGGGGGAACTTAGCTGGGAGAGTAATGAGGATGTGGGACTCATCTGCTTTCTGGCATTTCTCTGCTTTGGCTCCCTTGCCTAAGCTGCCATCTAAGGACTTTGGGCACCCACTTTTGAGAACTTGACTGGAGAGCAGTAAGACCATGTTGCCCATCACTGTTTATATATCTACACTTAGAGGATGGATGGATAGGCTATCACAGATTTTACTGTAGTAGTTTTTCCTAATATTTTTCTCCCATCAGAACCAACTGGCAAGAAAATGGCAGCAATGGAACTAGGCAAATTTCTTTTTACTTAAATTATTTATGATGATTTAAATAAAAATTCAGTGGATCAGTATATATTAATTTTTTCTATGTTTTGTTTTTCATAGTAGTAAATATTTGCTCTAAAATTTGGTTTATTACTTCAAAAACTAATTTTTTTTGTTCTGAACATTTTGTTTCAAGATGGAATTTTTTAGGCTCTGGAATTCTTATAATCTATACCTCACGGATTGCATAAGATTATGTTTTATTAATCTGGTTTCACTATATAACCCAACTAAACAAATCCTTCTTTGATGATACGGTCAGGAAACCTAGTTTAATGAATCTAAGAGACTGTGAGATATTTTCAGTTAGGGTTTGGAACTGAAAAAACAAACAAACCACAAAAAGCATAAGTTTGCATCATTTTATCACAACCCTGAACATTTTTCTGAAAATGTACAGTTTCTGTGATTTTTCTTCCCTTGTTTCACAACTTCTCTCTGCTACATGGTTAATCTAAAAAAGATCCATTCCATACCATAGAATAATCCTATGATCTCAGTCTTTCAGACTCATTGTTAGTATGCTTCAGTAAGGCCAGCGATGATGCAATTAGAATCTGGAAAACACTTTTCCCCAGCTGTCTTCTCATAGCATATTTAAATTTAAAAATTTAAACTGAGTTTTTTCGAGCTCCTTCTTGCGTCTTATAGTGAGGTATCCAACTTCAGAGGAAAATTATGTACAATGGAGTGAAGATTTTGTATCTCAAAAGGCAATAGTGCAACATAAATTAACAACTTTTGAAATAATGTATCCGTTATATAAGTTTTAAAGTTGAGCAATAATATACGCAACACTCTATCCTCTTCAGCCTCATTTCTCCCTTCATCAATTATGACTTACTTTAGAATCTACCAAGTGTCTGTTCCCTTGTTGTTGTTGTTATATGGTGTTGTTCTAATGAGTACGTTCTTTTTATTTTCTAATAACTTCGAAAAACACATTTATAATATTTTACATCAAAAGCTACTTATAGCGTTAACATCATAGCCATGCATCTCTGCTGCTTCCTTCATGTTTGGAACGTGATATGGTGCCACATTTTGTAATTCTATAGGCTTTTATGTCAGTAACTAGAGTTGGATTCTGCTGTAATGATTTAGTCCGGCCTGATTGTACCCTGTTGCATTGTTATTTTACTACCCCAGAAAAGTGACTACGAATACATTTTGAATGTTTTGCAGATTTGAATAAATACCTTAGTCAAGAAACCTCTCCAGTGTTTCTGCATTTCTAAATTAGGCCTTTTGTGATATCAACTTGCCAGCTATGGCGACCTAATGCTTTGATAGATCAATGCTAACGTTGCAGTCCTATAGTAAATAGCAATTAGAAATTTTCATTGGCACCTGGGTAAAATACAGACTAAACTGTCTAACAAAAGAAGCTGACTGACAGGGCTCTGAGCATCAGAAAGTGCACTATCATTTGATTTAGTTATCCAGGAAACTTAGAGGTTTTAATCTAATTACAGCTAAGTAGGTGGCAGTCAGTGAAAGCTTCATTTAACAATAGTCAGATCAGTACTTAGCAAAGGATTGCCTTTTTTTGTAACCAGTGATATTAATTGCAAATGACAAACTGAGGCTAAGAGAGATCCATAGGGCTCACTTACCTGCTAGGGTGATCATCATTGTTTTGCTAAGATAGTCTGTTATTGTGGACCTTGCAGTTCTGTTGAAAACGCAACATTAATCTCCTGAAAGAAGGACTATTTGAAGAATATTTTAAAAAGCTTTAATTCGTAAAATATGTTCTGAAGATTACTATTTGCATTAAAAAAGTATTCTTAGTTGTAAATTCTCTTAACTTGTTACTTCAGCCAATATTATCATTGGTTCTGTAAAACAGTCTTCATATATGTAAAACCTCTTTCCACTTATAGGATATTTAGATTCCGATAGTTTCATCCAATGTCTTTTATTGCTATTGCCAACAATATCTGAATACAGATTTGAGAAAGTGAGATCCAGTTTTGCCTTCTCTTGACTGTCATTACTTGTTTTTCATTAATTTTACCTATCTGCAGCTGTGCAGGATTTACCTTATAAAAGAACACACTCCATTGATGGGGAAAATCTGATTTATAGTATCTAAATTTTGAGGCTGAAATTTGTCATTCATGTATGCTCTGCTACTCGGAGATAGTTGATTGAGAAGGCCTTAAATATTCTCATGGAGAATGGAGATTAAAAAGAAAAAAATGCTTCAGAAAGAGAGGAAGTTGTCTTTTTATTGACTTATAATTTCCATACAATAATTGAAATGTACGCTTTGATATATGTTAGTGGATGCAGACAATTGAATTAACACTACCTTAATCAAGATAAAGAACCTTTTATCACTTCAGGAATTCCTCCAAAAGCCTCTGCCTCACTCTCCTAACTCCCAATTCCCTATTCCCAACCCAGGCAATCTCTGCTTTGATTTCTTTCACTTTAATTTAGCTTGTTCGAGAACTTGATATAAATGGAACTACACCATTTCTGTGCTCTTATGTCTGCTGTTTTATGATATAATATTTTTTTTGAGATTTATCTAATGTTATTGTGTGTTAAAATGTTTCAGGGTTTTTGTTTTTTGTTTGTTTGTTTTTGGTCTGTTTTATGCCCAGTAGTAAAATGTTTGTATAACAACATTTGTCTATCCATCTGTTGATGGATATTTGGGTTAGTTCTTATAACTAAAGATGTCCTAAACATTTCTGTAATAGTCAGATGTTTTGTAAACATTCAAAACATTATCTTGGATAAATTCATAATGTGGTATTGATTCATTATCTAAAAAAATACCAAGCTATTTTCCAAACAGACTGCACAAGGTATCATTGTATCGCTTCTCATCTCTCAGTCTACCTTTCATTGCTTGGTCTACAGTTATGGAGCTGGATCCTATAAGCTTGTCACCTTTGTAGCAAACAGAACGCTACGCTTTGTCAGTAGAAGGGACATTGTAGAATGAAGGGTTTCTTTTTCTGGATCTGGAGTATTTCCTTCTACTGAAATGGTGTATGAAGGGGAGACATGCAGGGTGCCCCATCCCATCTTCATGGCCAGTGTGTGCAGCCCCAAGGTGAGCTTACCTACTCAGTCTTGGTGGGCACTGGGCACTCCAGGTATTGCTCTTGCAAATGAGGTCCCTATGCTGCAGCTGCCTCCATGTACCTACCTGCCAGCTTCAGCCCAACTGTATATCGGATGAGTGTTTCCTGCTTGCCAGGTCAGCTGTGGTTCCCTGTATGCCAGCTTTGGGGCACCTATGCTGAACGGGTGGGGAGAGTAGGTGTGGTGTTGCCTGCTTTCTCAGTGACTATTTAGCCATCCAGTGGGCTACAAGCTTCTCCCATGAGGTCTGAATCCCAGATCTGGGGAGGAAGCCTGTCCTCCTGGTTTGGTTCTTCCTTCAATGCTCTATCTTATCGCTGAAGTATTCTTTGAGCTCTCTTTACCCCTTTATATTTATTCCTCAGCTGTAATGAGCAATTCCTTATTTTAATCCTCTCTCTTTGAGTTACTGTCTTTTGTCTCCTAAATGGACCTGGACTCATAATAGCGATGGTACCATTTTATATTCCCACCAACCATATATGAGGATTAGCTGATCTACATTCTTGTTAACACTTGGGATGGTCACTTTTCCTTTTTTATTTTGAATTTTAATATTATTCCAGTGGTGAAGAAGAAATGTGCTTTTACTTTTATATCAGATTGAACAGATACTGTCAAGGGATTATCTCTTATTTCACAACTAAGATTAAATTAAATGATCATAGTACAATACTTTTATATAGTTACATTTGTGTGTGGGGTGTGTGTGTGTGTGTGTGTGTGTGTGTGTGTACTATCTAATGGTAGTAGTGTTTGACACAACTTTCAGATGAAATATGTCTATGCTTAGAAGGCTTGTTTTGGTCTTTTAAAGATTAGCTTCATTGCTCTTTTAGAAAGAATTCAAGTGGAAATTATTGCTTTTACTAGTAAATAGGCAAACAACAACAAAAAGTATTTTATTGAGTGAAGTGGTTAGTCAGTGGATTTTGTTTCATGGAGATAGTTCTGTGCCCTGAGAAAAGGCTGAGAAAGGCTGAGTGTCACTCACAGTGATCTGGAGGTCTTCCAGTAAGGGGGTTAGAAGAGCTGTGTGGCAAGTTACAAAAGAGTTTGTAAGCCCTTAGTAGCTATCAATAAAAATTCAAATGATAATGGCCAAATATAATGCCATATTAGTCGGGGCTTTTCTTTATGATTCTGTTTCAGGCAGCTTTTTAACAAGTGGTACTGATAAGTACACTTAGCTCTAGCATTGGACAGAAAATCCCAAATATAAATCTTCATGATGGAGATTCAGTGTCATCATTGTTATATATAAACAGTAGATTAGAAAATAGAAACCAGTAATAATAAGATTTTGCACCTAATTTTGCTAAAATGCATCTATTTTATAAAAGAAACACTTTACAATGATCAATTTAAGACATTTGGGTGAGAATATGATGTACTGACAAAAAAGATGCATGCTCAAGAATGGAAGAGAATGATTTTTTAAAATCTTCATTAATACTTTAAAGTAGAACAACTGTAAGATGAAATTCTGCGTGGTAATAACATCTAGAGTTTTTGTTAAATTTGATTTACAGATGCAGTAGTTAGATATATTTAACACATCTTTATAAGATAAGACAATATTAAAATAAACACCGATATTTTGATTCATATTTATTATCAAACAGATTAATCCATCAAATTGCATGTGAATTTTCTAATTTTGTAGACCTCCATGTTTAGTGTTTGTAATGGGGAGGCCAGAGTTTGAGTGGATGGATTTTATATAATTGAAGTAATATTAAGTTCTGAAACTAAGAAAGTCACTCCAAAGACTTACAGCCACGTTTAATCACATTTAGCACCACAAAATTGGCTGTCAAAAGTCTAATTAACTATCAGGCATTAGCTCTATTTTCCATGCTGCTCACCCGCACAGCCTTTCATTATAACATCTGGCAAGTTTTCAAAAATTCCCTAGAAAACCTCTTTTTCTATAGTTTTACAGCCTAAAGTTATAGTGAAATAAACTGTTGTTAGAACTAAAACAAAAAGTATATTTGATGCTTCATTGTTGAACCATTAAGAAAATTTTTATAATCCTCTTTAGTTCCTGGTCACTTCATTTTATATGCGAGCATACAATTAAGCTTAAAGAGACATTTCACTAACTGAATGCTGGTATGTAGTTTGATTTCACTGTTTAGTGATGTTGCAGTTTTTACAATTTTTTTTTTCCAAAATCGAAACCCAACTCTCAGTAGCACAGTTCACCTGGTCTAAAATGATGGTGGATATCCAACTTAATCTTTGTTTTCTTGACTTTTTTTTCCCAACTTCTAAATAGTTTTCTCATCACCTAAATATACTTTATGTTATCAATTGAAATTCAAAGAGAAGGGCATATTTGCTTATATGATTACTATCATAGTTGAAGATAAACATTCCACAACAAAAAATCTTGATAATAACAAAATATAATATCCAGGAGATAAAGGCTGATTGCTTACAGAGAGCTCTGATGACAGACTTACTAATTAGTGACATCTGATAGCAAAAGGACATGAAATAATATCCTCATTGTGGTTAGGAAAACAATCATTTTCAAATGAGAATTCAGACACAGCTAAATTATCCTTTAGGAATGATTGGAAAATAAAGATACATGCAGAAAAAAATATATTGAAAGTATGTGACAAATTGCACATGTCGAAAGAACTACAAAAGGAAATGTTTCAACAAATAGAAGGAAATTATACAAGAGAACCCAAAGGGAAGAATGAATCACAAACAGAAATGATGAGCAAAGAAATTGTAGATTTGATTATTTTAAATTAGCTATGTCAGAAAAGATGATAAAAATAGTGACTAATTTGCAGTGGGGGTGGGAAAGTCAGGTGCAACTCATGGAAAATGGTGAGGAAGTTGAATGTCAAAGATTTGATATAACTGTTCTAAGGTCCTAATGTTCTTCAGAAGGGGAATAAACCATATATATATATATATATATATATATATATATATATATATATATATAATGTATTTACATCCATTTATGTCATCTGCACATGTAAACATCTAAAGGAAATCACTATAAGAAGTTTATAACTTCCAAACTAGCAGAAAAGAAAAAGGTACTAAATAAAGTACAATCAATACACTATGAGGCAGGAAAAGGGAAAGAAAAGTAAAGAAAAAGAGAAATATTGCAAAATAGAAGTCACAAAATAAAGTGATAGAAAAGTGTCCAATTATATTTTCAAAATCACAAAAGATGAAACAGAAAAAGAGATATATAATCTTAGATTGGACTTATAAATCCACCCAAGAGTTCTTGAGGGCCATCCATAAAACATAAAAATTAAGAATTAAAAAAAAGAATTAAAAATGAATGAATTGGAGGAAAGTTTTCCTAATTAATACTAATGAAACGAAAATAAGTTACAGCAATGTTAATATCAGAAAAAATCAACGAATGGTGCAAGTAAGGAGATGGAAGTCAATTCATTTGATTCATGTGTTGTTGCCTCATTATACCTATAGAAAGAGACCAGTGCTTGATTCTCTCAAAACCATCTTTCTTTTCTCCTCCATAGTCATCATTGTTCCCATGCCAGCCTTCATACTGAAGTTCCTTAGAGAAGCAAATTCTTATCCTTTCACTTCTGGACATTTGATGTCCCTGTCTTGATCAAATATTCTTTAGAGCATCTCCAAATTCTTGTGCAAACCTAATTATGCCAGTTTCCAACTTAAAATCATTCAATGGCATGGCATTACCTATGAGGTAAAACTTCAAAAAGTAGGAAGTTTCAATCCGTCTCTTCAGTGTTTTTTTCCCCTGCAATACTTGCAGGCAGCATGCACATTTTATATTATTTTATTGATTTTGAACTATCTGACATTCCAGGAATAGGGCATCCTTTTAATACTTCTATGCTTCTCGTACTGTCTCCTTATACTGGAGTTTCCTTTCATTTTGTTAACTATGTATGCTCCAAAACCTACCTAAGCTTTTATTCATTCTAATTCTCCCCCATTCACCATTATGTGGTCCCTTCATCAGTGTGTGTTATTTCCACATAGCTACACACACACACACACACACACACACACACACTCCTCACACTCATGCATGCACACACATGTATATAATTGCCACTTAATAGTATATTCTAATTGCCTATTTATATATCTCTCTTGCAAAAAGAAAAAAAAAAGTTGAGTCTGTCGAGGGCTGGGTCCATTCCATGTAGGGTATCTGGTGCCAAAAATGTACACTAAAATGCAGTAACCACTTTGACAGCAGAATGTGAATTTGAAAATCACCTAGTCCAAATTCTTTATTTTGTAGGTGAACCTAACAGGCTACTTAGAGATAACTATTCTGTAAGGCATTGGCCTGTGAAAAATCTGAACCAATATTGGGAAGTTTAAGTTTCCATTATACTATTTGTCAAGTTACTAAGGAAATTTTTTCTCTCATATTGGCTGAACTAAGGTAAGTGGTTCATTAGCCCCACCCCAAATAATATACATGATTAAAGGGTTTTTTAGCCTAGAATCATTGGGATTTAATGATTCTTCTAAAGTCTAGGCTTCTTTTGAAAAACACCATTAAAATCCAGAAGTGAATTTGTACAAATTAGTGAGCTTCAAATCTTCCATGTTAAACTTTCCTTCAGTTCTTGACACTAACAATACCTATTTTTACAGCTTTCAGTGATGCCTGTTTTTGTCTTGCATGCTTTCCAGACACCCTGCACTAAATATGAATACTAATAATGATTCCTCTGCTCTATTGAGAATTCAGCACCTTTCGCTGTCTATATTTGTTTTCCTGACCTGTCATCTAATTGTGTCCTTACTTTTCAGTTCCCCTTACATTGGGACTTCTCTTCAAGAATTAGGTCTTTCTTACTGACATACCTGGCCACTCTCATAATTGTTTCCTGCTCTCACTGGCTTGCTCAGTTACTTCCATCATCAGCAGCTGGATCAGTCTGGATACTTTCAAGCTTATACCTGGTCTGGCAGTAAGTGGGGAATTCTGGACTAAAAAACTAAGTATTCTTTTGAAAGAGTAAGGGGAAAGCCTACATCACAGATGAAATGCAAAGGTTCAATTATAAGGCAGTTGAAATTCAGAATGCTTTTTCTGAAACAAAACAAAACAACGATAAAAAGTATTAGTTAGATCCCCAGTTTAGTTCACATCCATCAGAAAGATTATGAAAGATTAAGATGAAGGAAAGAATGTGGCTAAATTAATGAAAATGCACTAACTGACATCTTCCTAGGGGTAGTTTTACTGGGTGTTTCAGACAAAGTTAAATACAATAATACAGGATGGAACAGGTGATGTTAATATCAAAAAGATGGAAAGAGGATAGCAACAGAGCGAGCTGATGGATTTATGCCAGGCCTCTTTAAGATACAGGATTGATTCTAATCCACAGGTTTCAGCCAAGAGGAAGATGGTTGTGTTATTGTTGTGATTTCAAGAATAAAATCTCAGTCATCTGTATTTACAGTGTGTGATGTTTTATAGTTTTTAAACTGCCAACATTGTGAGTTCTACTCAAAAATACAGATGGTTGAAATCACATGCACATAAAGCAATCTCTTCCTTATTGCAGACCCAATGTCTTTGATTCTTCATGTTCACTTTCTATTCTCCATCTCCCGGTAAATACAGCTACTGTTTTATTTTATCATTTATGTAGAATTTTATGCAGAACTTTCATTAAATTAATATTCATGTGCTACATTTATTCTGATAACTTCCTTGTTATATACCCATTTTTTTAATTTCAAACATTTCAACTTTAGTCACATAAACAAAGTAAAATCATTCACATTTTTGATTATCTGATTTCTCTTAAGTCGATCTCGCATAAATGTCATGGAACTTTTGAAAATTATTATTTTTTACGTTAAAGTTTATTGAAGTGTTAATTGTTAATAAAGTTACATAGATTTCAGGTGTACAATTCTGTAATACATGGTCTATATCTCACATTGTGTGTTCACCACCCAGAGTCAGTTCTCTTTCCATCACCATATATTAGACCCCGTTTACTCTCTTCTAGAGCCCCCCACTTTACCTTCTGATAACCCCTAAACAGTTGTCTATGTTTATGAGTTTTTGTTCCTTCATTTGTTTCTCTTTTTCTTTTGTTGTTTTCAGTTTTATATACCACATATCAGTGAAATCATATGGTTCTCTACTTTTTCTGGCTGACTTATTTTGCTTAGCATTATAATCTCAACATCCATCCATGTTGTCACATATGGTAATATTTCATCTTTTGTTACTGCTGAATAGTATTCCATTGTGTGTATATATCACAACTTCTTTATCCATTCACCTATCGAAGGACATTTTGGTTGTTTACATGTCTTGGCCACCGTAAACAAAGCTGCAATGAACATTGGAGCACACGTGTCTTTATGTATAAATGTTTGCAGATTTTTTGGGTAGATACCCAGCAGAGGGATTGCTGGGTCATATGGTAACTCTATTCATAATTTTTTGAGGAACCTCCACACCGCCTTCCATAACGGCTGCACCAGTCTGCATTCCTACCAACACTGTATGAGGGTTTCTTTTTCTCCACAGCCTCTCCAACACTTGTTACTATTTGTCTTGTTGATGATAGCCATTCTGACTGGGGTGAGGTGATATCTCATTGTGGTTTTGATTTGCATTTCTCTGATGATTAGTGATGTTGAGCATTTTTTCATATGTCTATTTGCCATTTGTATGTCCTCTTTGGAGAAATGTCTCTTCAGGTCCTCTGCCCATTTTTTCGATTGGGTTGTTTGTTTTTTTGTTGTTGAGTTGTAAGAGTTCCTTGTATATTTTGGTTATTAGCCCCTTATCAGAGGCGCTGTTTGCAAAAATCTTCTCCCGTTCAGTTGGTTGCCTCTTTATTTTGTCAATGGTTTCTTTTGCTATGCTTCTGCAAAAGAAACCATTTTTCAGTTCGATATAGTCACATTCATTTATTTTAGCTTTCACTTCCCTTGTCTTTGCAGTCAAATCCATAAAATGCTCTTTGAACCCAAGGTCCATAAGTTTAGTACCTGTGTTTTCGTCTATGCAGTTTATTGTTTCAGGTCTTATGCTTGGGTCTTTGATTCATTTGGAATGAATTTTGGTACATGGTGACAGATAGCAGTCCAGTTTCATTCTTTCTCATGTGGCTTTCTATTTCTCCCAGCACCATTTATTTATTGAAGAGGCTATCTTTTCTCCATTGTATGTTTTTTGCTTCTTTGTCAAAAATTATCTGTCCATATTTATGTGGGTTTATTTCTAGGTTTTCAATTCTATTCCGTTAGTCTGTGTATCTGTTTTTCTCCCAGTACCATGCTATTTTGATTATTGTTGCCCTGTAGTACAAGCTAAAGTCACAGAGTGGGATATCTCCAGCATTGTTCTTTTTTCTTAGGATTGTTTTCGCTCTTCAGGGTCTTTTGTGGTTCCATACAAATCTGATGATATTTTGTTCTATTTCTTTAAAAATGCCATTGGGATTTTGATGGGGATTGCATTAAATCTGTATATTGCTATGGGTAATACGGCCATTTTAACTATGTTGATTCTTCCAATCTATAAGCACAGAATGTCTTTCCATTTCTTTGTGTTTTCTTCAGTTTCTTTAAAAAATGTCTTATAGTTTTTAGCATATAGGTCTTTCACATCCTTGGTTAAGTTTATTACTAGGTATTTCATTATTTTTGTTGCAATTGAAAAAGAAACATTTTTTTAAATTTCTTTTTCTGAGATTTCATTGTTAGTATATAAGAATGCAATGGACTTTTGTATGTTGATTTTATAGGCGGCAACTTTACTGTACTTGTTTATTGTTTCTAATAGCTTTTTGGTGGAGTCTTTAGGGTTTCCTATATATAGCATCATGTCATTTGCAAAGAGTGACAATCTAACTTCTTCATTTCCAATTTGCATGCTTTTTATTTCTTTTTCTTGCCTGATTGCTCTGGCGAGGTCTTCCAACACTGTGTTGAAAAGCAGAGGTGATAGCGGAGAGCCCTGTTGTCTGCCTAAACGTAGAGCAAAGTGCTTCAGTTTTTCATTATTAATTATGAGATTAGCTGAGGATTTGTCATATATGGCTTTTATTATGTTAAGGTATTTTCCTTCTATACCTATTTTATTAAGTGTTTTATTCATAAATGGATGCTATATCTTGTCAAATGCTTTTTCTGCATCAATTGATAAAATCGTATGATTTTTGTCATTTATTTTGTTTATGTGATGTATCACATTGATGGATTTGCATATGTTGAACCATCTTTGTACCCTTGGGATGAGCCCCACTTGATCATGATGAATAATCTTTTTAATGTATTGTTGCATTTGATCTGCTAGAATTTTGTTTAGGATTTTTGTGTCTGTATTTATCAGAGATATTGGTCTGTAGTTTTCTTTTCTGTGTTATCCTTACCAGGTTTTGGTATCAGGGTAATGTTGGCCTCATAAAGTGAGTTTGGGAGTATTGTCTCTCTTCAATTTTTTGGAAGAGTTTGAGTAGGACAGATACTGGATCCTCTTTGAAGGTTTGGTAGAATTCACTAGTGAAGCCACCTGGTCCCGCACTTTTGCTTTTGGGAAGATTTTGGGTGACTGATTCAATTTCCTTACTGTTCATCAGTCTATTTAGATCTTCCAGTTTTTCGTGATTCAGGCTAGGAAGGCTGTATGTTTCTAAGAACTTGTCCATTTCTTCTAGGTTATTGACTTTGGTGGCATATAGTCCTTCATAGTATTCTTGGATGATCCTTTGTATTTCTGTGGTGTCCGTGATAACTTCCCCTTTTTCGTTTCTGATTTTGTTAATTAGTGTCTTCTCTCTTTTTATCTTAGTGAGTCTAGCCAAGGGTTTGTCAATTTTGTTAATCTTTTCAGAGAACCAGCTCTTTGTCACATTAATTTTTCCCATTGTCTTTTTGTTCTCTATTTCATTTAGTTCTGCTCTGATTTTTATTATTTCTTCTGCTGACCTTGGGTTTCATTTGTTCTTCTTTTTGTAGTTCTTTAAGGTGTAATGTGAGGTTATTTATTTGAGATTTTTCTTGTTCCTTGAGATAGGCCTGTAATGAGATAAATTTCCCTCTTAAAACTGCTTTTGCTGCATCTCAAAGATTTTGTTAGGATGTATTTTCATTCTCATTTGTTTCTATATATCTTGATCTCTTCTCTTATTTCCTCTTTGACCCGGTCATTCTTTAATAGTATGTTGTTTAATCTCCACATATTTATAGTTTTTCCTGCTTTGTTTTTGCAGTTGATACCCAATTTCAAAGCCTTGTGATCAGAAAATATGCTTGGTATGATTTCAATCTTCTTAAATTTGCTGAGGCCAGTTTTATGTCCCAATGTATAGTCTATCCTTGAGAATGTTCCATGTACACTAGAAAAAAATGCATAGTCTGATTTTCTGTAATGAAGTGCTCTATAAATGTAAATTATGTCCATTTCATCTAATGTGTCATTAAGGGCTGTTATTTCTTTATTTGTTTTCTTTTTGGATGATTTATCCATAGCTGTCAATGATGTATTTAGGCCCCTTACTATAATTGTGTTTTGGTCAGTTTCTCCCTTTATTTCTGTTAGTAGTTGCTTGATATATTTTGGTGCTCCCTGATTGGGGCATAGATATTGATGACTATTATGTCTTCTTGTTGTATAGTCCCCTTTATCATTGTGAATTGTCCATCTTTGTCTCTTGTTGCCTTTTTTATCCTGAAGTCTGTTTAATCTGATATCAGTATGGCTACACCTGATTTTCTCTGGACACCATTTGTATGGAGTGTCAATTTCCACTTTTTCACTTTGAGTCTGTGTTTGTCCTGGTAGCTGAGATGTGTCTCTTGGAGGCAGTGTATGGTTGGGTTTAATTTTTTGATCCAATCTGCTGCTCTGTGCCTTTTTATTGGTGAGTTCAGTCCATTTACATTTAGGGTGATTATTGATATGTGAGGATTTCCTATCATTCTATCTTTAGTTTTCTGGTAAGATTGTTTCACCATTGTTTCTTTGTCTTTTTGTTGTTGTTTGTTATTTCTGTGTGGTGGTATTCTATGATTTTTTCCTTCGGTTTCTTCTTTTATTACATTATATATTTCAGTTCTGGATGTTTTTGTGTGGTTCTATAAATTTTACGTAAAAGAAAGTTCCATATTTAGAATATTCAATTTTGTTCAGTATGCTTACTTTCTCCATTCCCATATTCTGGTTCAGGCCTTTACTCTCCCCCTTTTATGTTTTGGTTGTCACAAATTATCCCTATTTATGCCCATCAAATAACCTCCTTCAGTATTTCTTGTAGTGCAGGTCGTGTGTTAGAAAATTCCCTCAGCTTCTGTATGTCTGGAAAGGTCTTTATTCCTCCTTCATAGCTAAAAGATATCTTTGATGCATATATTATGCTTGACTCATAATTTCTCTCTTTCAATATATTTGAATATTTAATTCTACTCCCCCCTGGCTTGTAGCATTTCTGCTGAAAAATCTGATGATAATCTAATGGGCTTTACTTTGTAGATCACCGTCTTCTGTTCCCTGGCTGTCTTGAGGATTCTTTTTTTTTTTTTTTTTTGATTATGAAAATATTATTTTATTTATTTTATTTTTATTTTTTTAATTAAAGTTTAAGAGGATTCTTTCTTTGTCATTAATTTTTGACAGCTTCAATACAGTGTGCCTTGGAGAAGGCCTATTGGGGTTGAGGTAATTAGGTGTTCTAATTGCTTCTTGGATTCAAGGATCCAGTTCTTTCCACAAGTTTGGGAAGTTCTCGTTGATTATTTGTTTGAATATACTCTCTGTTCCCTTCTCTCTTTCTTCTCCTTCTGGTATGCCCATTATTCTTATATTGCTCTTTTTGATGGAGTCAGAAAGTTTTTGTAGAGTTCTTTATTTTCTTTTAAGTCTCAAGTCTCTTACTTCTTCCATCCATGTCATTTCCAGATTTCTATCTTCTATATCACTGATTCTTTCCTCCATCTCGTCAACTCTGCTACGTAAGCTGGGTATTTTATTCTTCATTTCTTTTATTTAGTTCTTAATCTCCAAAACTTCTATTTGGTTCTTCTTAAAATTTCAATCTCCTTGGTAAAATATTCATTTTGTTCTTTGATTGTGTTTCTGATCTCATTAAACTGCCTGTCTCTGTTTTCTTGTATCTCATTGAGTTTTTTAAGAACTGCAATCTTGAATTCTCTGTCATTTAAGTCACATATTTCCATGTCTTTAAGTTCATTTTTTGCAGACTTTTCATTTTCTTTCTGAGCTGTCTTATTACCTTGGTTATTCATGGCAATTAATAATTTATTATCTCTCTTCCTAGACATCTACTGGAATGGATTCTGCAACAGGTTGATGGAAAGAGGTCTTTCTTTTATTTTCCAGTAGGTGTTGATAAAATGTTGTATTTTCTCTCCAACTGCACCTTTTTATTCTCTCCTTCACTGTAGTGTTATATTTCCTCTGTACTATTCCGGCTTCTCACACAATGAAGGGATTCCCTGGAAGGCGGGCTTCTCCTCTGTGAATAGTTCACCTGGGTCATATGGTGCTGCCTACGTGTGGGGATGTAGAGAGCTTCTGAGATTCCAAATGTCTTCCTGCACCAGATTCAGTGCCCATGTGTTTCAGCAGCTCTGTTTACACCTGCAGGAATCCACCCAGATAGGTGGGGACAGGGGCGAGTGTGCTGTGAGAGGTGGCTCAGAGCAATGGCGAGGACCACCGCCACAGCCAGTCCTGCTTCCATGCTCCCTCCCCTTTGCCAGAACTAGTTGGGCTGTGAGTCCATGTCTGTGGACCACAGTTCTCAAAACTGCAAATATTATGTTCTTTTGATCTGACGCTGCTACTGTTCCACTTCTAACACTGGGCAAGTGTGGGCGGGGCGAGCTCTGGGATGATAAGGTGGGGCAGCTAGTTTCAGTGCCTAAGGTTTCCGTTCTCTGCTCCGCAGTGAGGGCTTAAACCACTATTTTCAGCCTTCTTCCCTCAGTCTTTTCTCCAAGGTCTGTGCCGTGAGTGTTGGGTTCAGTCATGTTATATGCTTTCTCCCGGTGGGCCATAAATGGAGCCCTAGTAGTCCGAGTTCTTCCCTCTCCTGCAGCTGTGGTAGTTCCAGAATGCAGCAAGCTTGGGGTATCAAGCCAAGTCTGCGTCCTGCACTCACACAGCCCTGTCTCTGCACTTCTCCCTTCTCTCCTCACCCACTTGTGCAATTTGCCCACCTTTAGATGATTTCAGTAGTGTGCCTCTTAGTCTTGCCTGTCTGCTGTGCAGGGAGTCCTTTGTGGAGTTATAGTTGTTTAATTTGTTTTAAATTCCAGGGGAGATTTCAAGAGGCTCACCTCATGCTGCCATTTTTATGATGTCCCACTGAAAATTATTTAATATAGCCTGTACAATGTAAAGAAAACTGGAAGAAATAACTGAAAATAACTGTTAATAGTCTACACTCAAAGTGTGCAGATTAGATTAGATTAACCATGATAGTTTTACATATACTATAGTGTTTTATTTCAAAATGAAAACACCCATTTTCAGAATAATATATCCTAGATTAATTATATTCACAATGACTGTATGACACATGAATATTAAAATATAATGGTAGGTGCAATGGCATTGTTTAATTGTTAGGCAGAATTGTATAATTTTAATCAATATTTTAAAATGATATAATTAAAATTCAAAGCAGACTAAGAATTAGAAATAGCTCAGAACATTTTTAATGCCTTTTCAGTTATTGAATGTTTTTCTTTTATGTTATCCAACAAAGCCGTATATTTCTAATATGTAATAGCTCATGAGACAGTTTTTTAATCAGTGACAATTGAAACTGTGATACTACAATGAGAATATTTTAGCAATTTGCATTTGCATGGTGAATGAAGTATGTTCAACATTTTATAGAGAATAAAATAACTAATATTATTTATCTGAAATGTTGAAACTATTCAGCTATAATCAATCTAATTATTACATGTCAAAAAATGTTTTTCCTTTGTATGGAGGGAATTGAAACATTTGTGTTCCAAACAGATCTATTTAATGTATTGACCATTTTATTACAGTACACTATATCCATTAGTTAATATTTTTACCTATATGTATTCTTCATTTTAGATCGTATGCTTATTTGAAATCTCAAATAAGAGTTTTGCAAAAATATGCTTTATATTTTTAAAGAAAGAAAATACGTGTTTATATATACCTCTGTCTATATGATTTATATATGTATTTTATTGAATTCATTGATTATCAAAGAGTATTCACTTGATTTAGGGTATTGACTAAATATGCTTAAAACTTAACAGTTATTTTAAAGCTAAATTTGAAATGTACACCAAATATTAGTTCTGTTTTACCCTAGGTTTAAGGTCTAAAAAAGACTGGCTCAAATCCTTGTTTTATGTCCAGTGAAAGCCCAGGGCCTTCCCAAATATTTCTGCATATTCCAAATGGTCACCCCAGCTCCATTTTTCTATGTGCACTAGAACTTTATTTTCAGTTTGCCATCTTTCATGGGTTCTTTCTCTCAATTTTGACATGTACCTAAACTGGACACTCAGTGCCTTTTTCTTATTTGTATCAACTCCCGCTCTGTTTTCTGTCCACAATAAATCACAGAAAAATAACACTAGCCATCGCCAGTAGTGATTACCAATAGCAGCATCATTCATAATAAACAAAAGGAGGAAACAGCCAAAATTCCCATCAATTAGAATGAATTATGAACATTAGAATGAATAAATAATATGTGGCATATCTATACAATGGAATGATGTTCAGCAACATAAAAAAATAAAATAATGATGCATGCTACAACGTGGTTGGACCTGGAAAGAACACATCCTTCCAAATGAAGCAAGATAGTCACAAAAGACCACATATTGTATGATTCCATTTGTATGAAATGTCCAGAATAGACAAATCAATAGAGACAGAAATTAGATTAGTGGCTGCCTAGTGTTGGTTGTTGCAAAGGGGTTGAAGGGAAATAGAGGCAATAAATGAAGAGGATGGCATTTTTTTTAAGTGATAAAAATGTTCTCAATTAATGATAATAGTTTCACAACAGTGAATATAGTGAAAACCAGTGAATTTTAAACATTAAAATAATGAATTTTATCATATGTGAATTATATCTCAATAAAACTTACTTAAAATGTCACACAGTCTTTGTGTTGGCAGCCACCAAGACAGAGGTGTTGTCTGGAGAAATGGTGGTTCAAATGTCAAGCACAGACAATGTAACAATGAAAATGCAACATGTCAGTGCTTACCATGATGCACTCAGCCAGTCCCCAACTATAACTATAGATTTTTCTTGGATATCTCAAAACTTGTAAATGCCCACTAACATCTTTTTGGGTTTGATCCTTTTTCTCTACCCAACCTGCATCCAGCTAAGGAACGCAAAAGTATAAATTATAATTCTCCACTGACAACTTTATTTGTCCACTTTTACTACTTAGGAGGCAGTAGTGACTATATAAAGTCTTGGTTTTAAACTTTCTGTTTCGATTACACATTGTGTGATCCTAAGGGGATGCACATTTTAGCTCCTGATAGAATGTGTGAGACTCAACTGCACCTATCTGTTAACTCTGAGTTACGTGGGTAGAAGGAGACATATCTCTTAATAGAGGAAGAATGTGAAGACAATTTACAGCTAAATGCTGTATAAATTACTGGATCAAATTGTGTTTGATTGGCTTAGAGACCTCCATTTTACACAAACTTAATTCTCTCTCTCTCTCTCTCTCTCTCTCTCTCGCTCTCGCTCTCGCTCTCTCTCTCTCTCTCTCGCTCTAGATCCAGCTAAAGATCCCTGCTTAAAGATGAAATGCAGTCGCCATAAAGTGTGCATTGCTCAAGACTCTCAGACTGCACTCTGCATTAGTCACCGGAGGCTTACACACAGGTAAACATTGTTACATTAAACCCCACTGATGGAGTGGTGCTCCTTATGCCACTAACAGCTTCAGAATATAAATATTTGGCAATGTCTGCAAAGCTTTTATCCAGAGTTTTATTGAAACAGTGTCAGAACCCTGGTTAATACAATTATGATTCCCTTGGGTTAAACATTGTTATCAGTCAGAATTACTATGGGGATTATAGCATGTAGGCACATGTTATTAAATAAGGAGGATTTTGTGAAGATTGGATTCAAGGGCTCTATCTTTATACTTACACTTTTTCAAGTTTAAGGAACAAGTGTAGTTCCGGTATCTTTTAAATATTTTTGCTTATGCCCACTCAAATATTTTGTTTCCCTCAGGGGAGAGTAAGAAACAAAGTGAAAAGGCATAAATGAATGACTATGTTCATTTCAAAAGATGAAAAGTCACAAAATAGAGACATGAGCCTGGAACACTTCAGGGCGCCTTCCTTTATGGGACACTCATACTGGTGGAGTCCCTGGTGGCCAACGCAAAATTCAAAGAGGAGAAAAAAGGGTTAGATATATCTTTTATCGTGATCATCACTACTTCTGTAAGATAGGCTCTATTTTGACAAGGATCAGTGATTTAGAAATAGCCTGTGTATTTTGGTGCTGAGTCTTAAGAATCATGATAGGTCACAACCAAGGGTGAAATCACTGTGTAAGTGATGGAAGCAAGCAGGTGTATCCATTCTCTTTATTAATTTTAAAGGTTTTTTTTTTTTTTCTTTTTTCACTTTTTTTGAGAATATTCTTTTTTGTTATAATGGACCGAATTCATGTTGTGCTTTTCATCAAATGAACATGGGGGTTTCTCTATTTGGGTGTTTTCAGAGACTAATTGGAGTTTGGTTTTAGTGCGCTTACATCTCAATTCTATTATTCAAACATACCAACAGACAGAGAAGAAGAACATAAGTAACGGTTCTAGAAAACAGCAAATATTTAAGTTTCTTTGATGTTCCTTATTAATGTGAAAGTACATATATCTATAAAGACCTTTACTACGTGCTGAGTAGATTAGAGGAAGTCTTTATTCCATAATGCCTTATTGATCATGGCAGATTTCAAGTACAAAAGCAGGCTAATACAACCAAGACAGAGGATTGGGGAATGAGTTAACTTTAAGAATCATGGAATATCCATGGTGTACTTGGCACACAACATGTTTGTTTTTCTGATTGCCATTTTCATGTAATGTCATTAAAAAGTAATTTTTCTTGAATAAATTCAGCAGCAACTGTCATAATTTATCCAAATAAGATGAATTGCATATTTAGTAATACATTTCTTGGCATTGCATATGATATGTGAGACTTTAGCTGATATCAAGGAAAGTTAGCAGTTTCGATTGAGGGAAAAAAAATAAGACTATTCCACAGTATAATGAAGAGAATACTCTATGTGACAAAAACAAATAATGCCCCCATGTGAACATTAATGTAATGGGTGTAAGATACTTTTTACATTTCCTGACACTTCCTGGCTGCTTGATAAATAGTAGTATTTATTGTAGTTCTTTTATTATCTTTGTGGTTATTATCACCTGCTGAAATATGCATATAATTTCATCCTTGGTTTGTTTTCAATAGTGAGGAAAAAAAGCTTAAAAAATTATGGAATACCAATAATGTACTTGCAAAAGTAAGAAAGAAAGAGGACAACAGTTTGGGCCTGTCAAATGTAAAACATCTCCTGGAAATAGCATTTCTATAAAGTCAACATACTTTGGAAAGGCCCAGAAGGATGAAGCAGAGTTATCAATAAGATATCCCCACTCCATCATGACCTCTATGTTGATTTTTCAAAGAGATAACAAAACTTTGAGCCGGAATTTTATTTTTCCATTTATTTCCTGAGGGTTCCATAAAGCTTCTGAATTACTTGGAATTCTTATTAATTAATCATCAAATACTTACAATATAAGTATGTTTGAGTGTACTAGGGAAGAGAGTGGGTTTTTACTTGAGAAATGAATTCCCATATGCTCCCTCACCTAAGTTGTAGACACCTAGTCAATCATTTCATACAAAAACAAACACTGTTTTCTTACAAGTTTCAGAGACCCTGGAGAAGGTTTCTATCTACTCACAGTTATACCTTTGAAAAGGCTCATCTCCCATCTCACCCCTGGCCCCCTGAACCCAAGTCAAAGAGCAACTGAAGACCTCACATTTAGTATTATGCCTGGGGCAGAAACTCTCTCCATAACTGTTTTACACTGAAACCAAGAGAGGTTCAAGTTCCTGACTTAAGATCACAAAGCTGGGAATTTTCAGACCACTGATTGCAGCCTATATTTACTAATACCCTAATCCAGGCTTTCTCACTGCATGTCGAACTCATTATTAAACAAAGACTTAACTACAGATAAAAAGAAACTTCTTTGACATGGTGAAAACTCTCAGAAACCAATAGCTAACATGTTTCTTAATATAGACAGGTGAAGTGTCCTGAATTGAGAACTACTGCCAGCTTTGCCTTTGGTGGACAGGTGGGTTGGAGCTTTGGGATGACTGCTGTGCTCCATGTAGGTGGACTTCAAAATGTTTTGTGTAAAATATTTAGTCCTGTTCTATTTCAGATAGACACTGTTTAAAATTTGGACTCAATACGCACTAAATTCAATAAATAAATAACGTTTCCAAAAAATTAATATTAAGATTGATATTTGATATGCTTTCTTTGCTTTGAGGATGTCAGTACTAGTGAATGTTAATACAACACTTAGGGAAGGAGAGTTTTGCCAAGCAGTTTGATCGATAAAGGTGGCTAATATAAATAATGCAGATTGTAAATTTAGGGGTTGTGTGTGGTTTTTGGGAAGGGGGATACAGAAAACAGAGAAAAGGGTTGCTTAATAAATGTTGACCATTTACATAGTTTAAATTAGAAATTCCAACTTTTTTTCATTCAAAGATAGCGTTTTCTCCCCATCCCCCCTTTCCTTGATCTCATAAAAGAGAAAAAGAAATGGAACTTGCTGTTTGCTTCTGCAGAGGGGATCCCGTTTTTCATAGAGGTCTTCCTAATTCCATCCCACCACCTCCAACTATATATCATACCCATTTCTCCATTACCTTAGAACCCTGAACTTCTCATCCTGTAATAATCATTTCATGTCTAATAAATTATGTAACATCAATGTCTTTCAATTGACTGGACTTTTTATGAAGGTAGGGTCTATGTCTTTTCACCACCTCTTACTCAGAAATTGGTGTGCTGGCTAGTCTATATTTTCTTTGAAGAGTATTATTAAAGTAGCTGTTTGCAAACATCTAGAGAAAAAATTGAGTTGTTTAATCAATTGAACTGGTCAGTCTACATAATGTAAATCTAATCGTTTTTGGTTTTTTTTTGGTGTGTGTGAGTGTGTGTGTGTGTGTGTGTGTGTGTGTGACTTGCCCTTATTTCTTGAGGATGGTCTGAGAAAAGCATAGGAGTCAGTCAACAAATACTGTAAAATAAATGTATTGAATGAACACAAGAATTATTGCCAGAAAAAAAGGAGAGGGGGATATGAAAATATCAGGGAGAGGTGAGTCAACTGGTTGAAAGAAACTGGTAGGGTAGATCCTTGCCTTAGATTTGTAAATAACTGAAATAATTACTAAATAGCTCTTTATTTAGTTCTTGAAATCACAATACTGTCACACCCTGCTTAACGATGAAGACATGTTCTAAGAAATGCATCCTTAGGCAATTTAATCTTCAAGGGAGCATCCTAGAGTACACTTACACAAAACTAGATGGCACAACCTGCTACTGTAATTGTACACGGGATGCTTTTATAGGTCTTATAACACAGTAGGCTTATTTCCACGGGGAGGACCACAAACAGGGGAGTGATTGTAGCGGAAGCCCTGACAGTTCAGTTGGTTTTTCTATTTGTAACGTATGTGTATGACTTAGCTTTGATTGCTGAGGCATCCTCTTCAGAGTAACACCCATTTCAAAGACAGCATCCACTTGAGGGACGGTTATCTTGAATGGACACATTGCCAGCCACACAACTAGATTAAGAGCCAGGCCACCTTTGAGTCTCTTTGTGTTAGGTCTTGATTTGTTTAGATAACTGACCATTGGGGATACTTTTGTTGTTGTTGTTGTTTGTTTTTAATTTTGTTTTGTTTTCTCTTTCTCGATTTTAAATTCCCACCTTTCAGTTTTAAATTCACCAATAAAGAGTGAGCCATAAAACCCTAGACCCTCACCCTTGACCCCATTAAAAGCAGAATCCCAGACCAACTCCCTCATGGGTATCACTGAAAGGCACATTGGAATCCTAATAAGAACTATAAGGGTTGGTTCAGTTGTAACATTGGTTAACTGTGGGAAGCTCACAGGGGCCCAGATGAGTACCCCAGGCATTTCTAGCTGATAGCATTTATATGAATAGGCTGACTGCAAAAACTAGTAAATGCATTGGTCTAGGACATGAAGGCAGCTACAGTGTCACTAGGTGATAGGAAAGATTAAACCTTTCTCATCTTTATAATCTCATCATTATAATCTTAGGAGACCACCATTGTATATTATTGACTGAAAAGTTGTTATGTGACACATACTAGTAATTGTCTTCTGAAATCAGAGACTTAGCCTGATTAGGGGGCTCATTATGTGTTTTACATTAGCTTTGACCCTTATTGCCAATGTAGAGGATTGTGTAAAGTATCCAACTATGTTGTGTTCAAGGTCCTATATTTGGGTATTTGTCTCCGAATGGCTTTTTCTGTGAAGAATTGGCTTCCAATAAGCATGATGCCTGTGTTCTTTTGCTAGCTTTCTGTTACCAGTATCATAGCCAGTTAAAACCAATACGTTTTATGAACAATGGAAAAGAACTTGAATGTAACACGTTTTCCAAAATGGAAACATATCCACTTATTTAGATGGTTTAATATAAATATATATAATGGCTTTCCAGGCTTTGAATCTGACCCGCTTTTTTATATCGTTACCCTGGGGAAAATTTCTGGAGATGCTTGTAGTTGAGGGGTATTTTGTCTCATTGTTTTTGTGTATTGTGAGGAAGAAGCCCCATGTTTAAAGCTCCTTTTGTGGCCTATGCAGCTGCAGGTAATTAACACTATTTCTAGATCAGTGTTTCAGGCACCAACCAATGTTGCTGATATTAAAAAAACAAAAACAAAACCCCAAAAAACAGGTTTGGAATAATAAGATAGATTAAGGTAGGACAAAGCTAGGCATGTTAATTTCTGCTTCATTTGCACCAAATGTTGGGGGTGGGGGGATCAATAAGGAAATGCTTTTGGCCTTGTAGGGAAGCATAAGAATAATAAACCTAAAATAATACTTATCAAAATAGACATCAAAAGATGAGTCCTAAAACTCCTCTAATTTAACTATGCATTTTTTGAATTCATAATTGTAATGACCATATCAAAAGAAGGTTAGAATTTCTTTATATAATAATTAAATGAATGACTGTGGTATCTATATTTCCATTGCTATAATGTTGAAATATTTATTATGGGAAGATTCAATCATAGGGACTGAGTTATAGGAGAGTCCCAAAAATGTTGGTTAAATTAAGGCAAAGCATGCCTTAAATTGATTTAGTTTTTACAACAACCCTAATGCTTTATACTAAAGACTATTATGTCCATTTTATAGAATCAAAAGCTGAAGCTCAAAAGTGCTGGTTGTTCTGCCTGAGATTAAATATAATAGATAGATAGATAGACAGACAGACATAAGAGGCAGATTTAGGATTTAAAATAATTTTTATATACACATTTTTCATAATTATAAATAAATTTTAATCATGTTTATGAACATATGTTTATATAATTTTATAAATACCTAGTTATTCATAACTCTCCTTTGGTTAGAACATAAAGGGTTTGGAACACTTGTTTTTTTAAAGTTTATTGGGGTGACAATTGTTAGTACAGTTGCATAGGTTTCAGGTGTACAATTCTGTAATACATCATCTATATATCACATTTTGTGTTCTCCAGCCAGTCAGTGGAACACTTCTTTTTTAATAGATTTTTTAAAAGAGCAATGTTAGGTTTACAGCAAAATTGAATAGAAGGTACTGAGAATTTCCCACATACCCTCTGTATAAACTCCAAGTGCATAACCTTCTCCATAATCAATGACCCCCACACAGTGGTACTTTTGTTATAATTGTAAACCTACATTGACACATCATTATCACCCAAAGTCCATATTTATATTACTTTTTAATATTAATTGCATTTAAAAATGGCTTATAGTACTATACTTTGGATAGTGAGTTAGAATAATATCATTTGATTATTCTTTTTAAACACAGATAATAGCTGAACTTCATAGTGTTTCATTTATGTCTGGAACTTTTCTGAAGTTATATATATTTGTGCATCTGTACTTGTATGTGTATATTTATATGTATATATGTATATATGTATATGTGTCTATATATGTATGTATATATACAAATATACACATACACATGCATATATATGCATAACTAATTTAATCTGACAACAATGATGTGAGGTAAAGTGGGTTACAGTTATTGCACCCATTTACAATGATAAAATCTGAGACAGAAGTTATGTCATTTGCTCAGGTGATAAACTTGGACATTGAAACTGGACACTGAGGTTCCAGAATTTGTTCTCTTGATTATTATGTGCTAATGTCATTTGAACCATATTATTTAACACTTATAAAACATGTTATATAAATGAGACATTCTTCTAGGCATTTTAGAGATAACTCATTTTATCTTACAACAATCTTATATTCCTTTTGAAAAACCTGGATAAACAATGCCTAACTCATAGTTTCTCAACATATTGTAACTCGCATTCTTTCTTGCTGAACATGCAATTCAGCATTTTTCTTTTATTCTGATATCACCCTCAAGTGGGTATAATTCTTAGCTACCTGAGAATTGCTTGTATGGAGAAAATTGAATTCATTCGACTGTAGATCAGCCAATATTGATTTGGTCAGGTTTTATTTTTGGTGATCCACTTACACAAAGAAAAAACATGTTTCTCAAATATAAAAATAAGACAACATTGACTGTGTATATATTTTTAAATACACAACACATCTTATCATTTTTGTGATATTATTTGCACTGTTTTTAAAAATCAGGAACTTGTTGATTAAAGTCCAATATCCTCAACATGGTCCTTTAGAACCTTAGCCAGGTAGCTTTCCCACATGGCACATTGCAGCCTGTCACAGCAGGAAACTCATTCTGTGGCCTGACTGCCTAGCTTTAGTCTAGTTCCACTCTCCTTAGCTGTGTGATCGTAGGCAGATTTCTTAAACTCTCGGTGCCTCAGTTTCTTTCACTTAAAGTAGGAATGGTAAAAATGATATTTTCTAATGATGTTCTTTTAAGGATTAATGAATTAATTCATAAAAACGATGAGAATAGTACCTGATTCATAATAGACGTACCGTAAAGTTTAGTTACGACTATTTTTTTCCTGAAACATGTTGTAAATTTTATAATCATAGACTTTTGCTATGTCTGAGTATTTTTCCTAGTAAAATGTTCTGCCCATTTATTCCCTTGTTATTCTGGCAAATACTCCATTTCTGAAGAGGCTTTTAGCATAATGATTAATGGTATGTAATCTGATGCTAGTCTGGCTGGCTTTGAAGTCTGTCTCCATTTCTTGATTCCAAAATCACTTTGAGCATATTACCCTCACCAAGACTCGTTTTTCTTGTTTATACGATAAAGATAATTATACTATCTATCTCCCTCTTTTTTTAAAAATGAGAATTAAGGATGTAATTTGTGCAAAACACTTTTCACAATGTAAACACTCAATAAACATTAATTATTGAGACATCTCTATTCAGTTTTCTTCCACATGTCTCCTAGTCCAATGTAGAATTAAATTCTCCTTTATCATTGTGCCCGTGACCCATTAGCAACATTTTTCTGTACCTGTATTATAGTTACTTATATATTTAGTAGCTGCAGGTTCATTTGTTGAGTTGCAGTTGACACAGTATTTGAAAAAATTGGCTGAATCCTGTCATGATTATATGAGGTGGAATTTAAGATCACTCTATACTTCAAGTAAAAGAGTAATGTGATTTTTAACAGTTGAAAATGGAGAGAAAGGGAACAATGTGTCATACGAGTTGTGGGAAAACATGAGAGACAGCTGCTTAAAGGGAACTAGCAAGGAAGTAGGAATTCATTTGCTATATTTAAGGTTATTAGGGTGCTGTCATTTGAACAAGTTTCCTGCCTTTAATGATTTTCTAGTTTATACCTTTTACCACTGCGCATATCCCCATGACCAGAGAAGAGGGTCTTCAGATCAAAAAGTCCAAAGTACATGAAAGGGATTTGCATGCACTAAATTCCTCCTGGTATACTGTCATTGTGATTGTCTATAGATAAATCCTTTCATGTCCTTTCAGATAGCTTTTATTTACACAGTGGGCCCAAGGACTGATAAACTCCTTCTGCCTAGCAGGAAACCAACTTGTGTTTGGAGGAAGGAAATGCTGGATCTGATTGGAGATCTTTCCCAGCTCTGCTTGCCATGCATACTGGCTTTGAAGTCTGTATAAAACAACTTATAATGTATTTCTGTATATACTTCTAAATCTCCTGATAACCTAGGTCAGCTGTGAGAGCTGAGTTTGAATTGTGATGGTCAGTAGAAGAGGGCAAGATGAGCCAGGAGAAGCCTGTAACAGTAATGACGCAAAGACCAGATGAAACCCAGTTGGATAGCATAGTATGAAAAGTGAGTGTAAGGAATGCATTCACTCGTAAGCCATTTTCTCTGCCGTCTAGTTCTTGCTCCATGAGTATCTCTTATATAAGGAAAAGAGCAAGTATTAGAAATAAAGTACAACAAAGGAAGATTCAAATATTGCTTGATATAAAGTGTCATGTCCTAAATTGACAAGAGAATAGTGGAAGTCTTTGAAGAGAGAAAAAACTGGATAATTCATGAAGAAGTAATTTTTAAAGAAGTACTTTAGATGGACCTTAGTATTTCTTATGTTTTGTGTTCCTAACTGATCAAGATTATAATACTCAGATTTAAAGTCCAATTATGTTACATAGATTTTGGAATTGCAGGAACAGAGATGCTTACATAGCTTAAATTGATGTTTTTTTACATTATAAGAACATCCCATTCTTTTGTCTGTAAGAAGGTTAAAACTGCCTAGTAAGAAAAATGATTATCCTTGTTCTTCTAAATAGAAATCTATTTCTACATTTTTGTAATTTATTATATTGAAACAAATGTAGAAAGGTAGGAAAATATACAAAGATGTTATAAGTGATATCAATGTTTAACATTTTATTTTTAAAATATAAGCTCTTATGAAAATAACATGTGGATAAGATAATAACATGAATAGATTCATATGATAGAAAAGGGAGTACAGATTGGATCTCCTGTCCCCACCTCAGGCCACTCAATTCCATTCTCAGGTTTTCAGAAATTTTCTACGTGCACACATACATACTATGTTTCCCTGAAAATAAAACTTAACCGGAAAATAAGCCCTAGCATGATTTTTCAGCATGACATCCCCCAAGCACAAGCCATAATGTGTCTTTTGGAGCAAAAATTAATATAAGACCAGGTCTTACTTTTGGGGAAACACGGTACAAATATAATTAATTCCTAATAGGAATATTTTATACATGTTATTCTGCTTAATTTTATTAACTTAATATATTTTTTTATGTTCATAATTGGGCATATGCGTTTTATCCTACCTTTTAAATGGATGTAAAGAAATCTATCACATGTGTAACATAATATATATCATATATACATATGATATATAATATATCAAGGGTGTCAAAATAGTGTATACACATTTTAAGAAAGGAAATCTGTATTAAAATTGTAATACTCAATATATACCAATAACAAAAGATGAATACAAGTCACATTTGACCTCTGCAATTACAAGAGGTGCTCAAAGTGGTTACCATCAGCATCCAGACACTTGTGATTACAGCGAACTACTGCTTGAGCAACATTTACCAAAGTGTCACTCATATACACTTTTTTTGGCACCCCTGGTATAACACACACACACACACACACACACACAATTATTCAAATATAAGAATGAAATCTTACCGTTTGCAACAATATGGATGGACCTTGAGGGCACTATGCTAAGTATAATAAGTCAAACAGAAAAGACAGATACCATATGATATCTTATATGTGAAATTTAAAAACCAAGAAATAAAAAACCAAGCTCATAGATACAGAAAACAGATTGGTGATTGCCAGAGGTGGGGGTTGGGGTTGGAGTAGAGAAATGGGTGAAAAAGATTTAAATTTTTAAAAAGTTTAAAAAAATACCAAGGTACAAGACAACATATATCTTATGCTACACTGTGTAAGAAAGATGCAAAAATAAGACAACAAACATCTAGTTGTGATGTTGTGATTTATATTAAAAATATTAAACATTTCTGCTTTGTGAAAGATAATATCAAGAGAATGAGAAGCCATGCCAAAGCCTGGGAGAAAATATTTGCAAAATACGTATCTGATACAGGATTGTTATTCAAAATATACAAAGAATTCTTCAAACTCAATAATAACAGCATGAACAACCTGATTTAAAAATGTACTATAAGCCCTAACAGAGATAGCAAAGAAGATACATAGATGGCAAATAAGTATATGAAAAGATACTCCATATCATGTCATCAGGGAAACGCAAATTTGAACAAAACAAAACAAAACACAATGTGATACCACTATATGTGTATTAGAATGGCCAAAATTCAGACCACTGGCAACATTAACTACTGATGAGGATGTTGAACATCAGGAACTCGCTCATGAATTGCTGGAGGGAATATTGCATGGCAAAGCCACTTTGGAAGACAGTTTGGCAGTTTCTTACATAAATAACCACACTTTTATTGGATGTTTCAGCTATCACATTCTTTGGTATTTACTCAATGGAATTGAAAAATGTATGTCCACAAAAAAAAACACACTTTCACATAGATGTTTATAGCAACTTTATTCATAACTGGCAAAGCTTGGAAGCAATCAAGGTGCCCTTCCTTGGGTGAATGGATAAATAAACTGGTACATGCAGACAATGGAATATTATAGAGCAGTAAAAAGAAACGTGCCATCAGGACATGAAGGAATCCTGAATGCATGGTATGTATTAAGCAAAAGAAACCAGTCAAAAAAGCTACATACTGTATGATTCCAACTACATAATGTTCTGGAAAAGGCCAAACTCTCGAGATAGTAAAAAGACCAATGGTTTCCAGGAACTGGGCGTGGGGAGGGAGGTTCGGGGAGGGAAATTAGGCAGAGCACAGAGGATTTTTAGGGCAGTGAAAGTTTTCCATATGTTGCCACATGATGGATACAAGTCATTATATACATTTGTTGAAACCCATAGAATGAATAGCACCAAGAATAAACTACTGTAAATGATGGACTTTGGGTGATTATTACGTGTCAATGTAGGCTCATCAAAAGAAATATTTACCATTCTGATGGGGGGTGTTAATAATGGAGGAGGCGATGTGTGTTTGGGGGCAGAGAGCATATGGGAAACCTGGGTACCATCTTCTCAATTTTTCTGTGAACCTTAATCTGCTCTTAGAAAATAAAGATTTAATTTAAAAATTCAGATTGATAATGTCTTATAATCTCCGGTTTCAAAAATAAATATGTGTGCTTGTATGTATGTATATGTGTGCACGTGTCTCTAGTAATGAATGGATTGTGTAGATAGTGGTGGTTGTTTAATAGCAGTCATTCTTTCCCAGTTTTAACATGGTGAAACATGACAAATTGTGACAAATTAAAGAAATTTGGCTGCTCAATAACATCTTTTTTGGAGCTGCAGCTTTTTTTTTTTTTCCCCAGATAAGAGCATAGTTTTATGACATGAAAAAGTGAGTTAATAAAAAAGTCCGAACACTGGAAAACATATACTATATATTTACACTGTAACGAAATGTGCATAATTTAGTTATTCTCACTATTACTTAGACCTATTATTTTTAAAAGGAGTTCGTTTCTGATGGACAGGTGCTGTAATACACCTAATTACTGTTTTACATATTTCAGTTTTTGGTAATTGCATCAAATAAATATTTTTCATTCTAAATACTTCCCTTTCTATGGAATCACTTTTGTTCCATAGCATTTTAGAGAATTATTATTCTTAATATTGTAATTTGCGGTGATCAATCTCAATTCTGCTATTCATTTTAACTATGACATTTCAAATCTTAAACCTAAACTTTCTGTTATTAAGTTTTTATTAAAGAATCCAATTTTTGATAAATTATAGTTGAACCTCCTGTTAGTCAAGTGTTGGCAAAGGGATGATAGTATTTCTGGATAATGGACTTTAAGGGCTGGAGCATATTAATTTTTAAACTTTGTAGAAAGGCTTCTTTCTCTAGCTAATGTAGACAAATAATTAGGAAATTTAGAGTCCTGTGCTACTATATTAAAGTGAATGTTCTTTCTTTTCCTTGATTCCTGCTTTATTTTATTTAGCTTCTTTAGATTTTAAAAAATAATTTAAAAACATTTTTAATGTGGGGCCTATCTAGTGTCAAAATGTGGAACTCAGTGTTTACCATTTAATTCTCTATTTACATTGTGATTTTGAATATGTAATTTATATTCATTGATATTCATCTATGGGCAGAGACCACTAGCCACACAAAGTGGATCATGCTCCCCTTCCACAGGATGGATTTGTTGCTGGCAAGTGACTACCAAGGTCTGTACTACAGTTTTCAGCAGCTCTTCACAGTAGCCCTTACTTATTTGTGAGATCATGTGATTAGTTCTTGCACGTCAAACTAGAGTAGAAGTAATGCTTGTTACTTCAGAGTTTAGTTGGTTAAGACTCTTTTTCTACCCATGGGCTATTTGCAAAAAATTTCAAGGCTTAGGGCACATAGAGCCACAGGTAGAAGGAACATGGTTACTTGAAATACCACGTAAGAGGTCATCCAAAGAACAGCTGCATTGGCATATTAATATGAAAGAAAAATAAACTTGTTATATTGAAAGTTGCAATGAAGAATACTTGAGAGTGGGATTAATGGTGAAAAATCAAAAGTATGTGATGGAGTCTAGTAATTATCTCATCAAGATTTACATTGGTTAAAAATACAGAGAACAGATAAGTGATCTAAAGAACTTCCTACTGGGGAGCTCATCTGGATACCATATAGTCTTTTCTGCCACATAGTCACCATATCTTCTCTATAAACAAAATGTACTGTGGTAAATATGAGAAAAAAGAAATTCTTGAACAAGTGAACATGGTAAAAATTTGATTTTGAGGTAATTTGCTTCCCAGCATTTTACTTCTGCGTTAAGCCAGTGAGAGCAATAGGAATAATAGTTTTATAAATTTGGAATTTTTTAAATAGAATTAACTATTTTTTTTAATTGGGGAATATTGGGGAACAGTGTGTTTTTCCAGGGCCCATCAGCTCCGAGTCGTTGTCTTTCAATCTAGTTGTGGAGGGCGCAGGTCAGCTCCAAGTCCAGTTGCCATTTTCAATCTTTAGTTGGAGGGTGCACAGCCCACCATCCCATGTGGGAATTGAACCGGCAACCTTGTTGAGAGCTCACGCTCTAATCAACTGAGCCATCTGGCTGCCCCAAAATTTATTCGAAAGAATTAATTTTGAAGTGAAATTATTTCATTTTCAGATTCTTTGGGATTCAAAATTTCATATATTTTGATGTCGTTTTTAGCTAGAAAGAGAAAGATATGTTAAACTCTTAGAGGTTAGGGAAAGGAAATATAATGTCAACTTAACCTTTATCCATTTCTTTTGCATGAATGTACTAAACCAAGATAGAAATTTTTATATTTTGGCATGTGTAAGATTAAAATTTTCCATTGAGAGAGAAGAGGTATCTCCCTTCCCCATTTAGCTTTGTAGAATAAATAACTCTCACTCCAAGAATTGGTCTTTATCTTTTTTAACATAAAAATAAAATTGTCTACATTTTTACCTAACTATGTAATTCTAGGGTTAATCTGAATACCAGAAAATATGGTACAATATGATTATTTTATATTCATGGACCATAATAAAACTTCTTAGCGTTATAGAATAGTTTCCAAGGAATATGATCATTGTGGGTGTTTTGTTATTCATGAAATTCTAATATTGAGCACAACATTAAGTTCTAAATGTTTTCTAAAACCAGAAAAATGAGTATAAATTGATATATAAGCAGTTTTTCTTAAAGGAGATGAATAACACAAAGTGTCATTCAATTTAATAAAAAGGTTTGATGCAAATGCAAGTTTCCACTGTAACCGTCCTGTATTCAAAATTATGAGTCCAGAAGATTTGACTTGTTGCCACTTCTTCTGGCCAGACTACATTACAACAAGCTGATGATCTTTGCAAACATTGTCAAAGGGTGTTTCTATTTTGATGCTTGTTGCAATGTTGAATTCTCATCGTGAGGGATTTCTTAGGTTCTTGGTTTCAAACAATTCTAAGCTACCCAGTGAGAAAATAGGCTGGAGTTTAAGTCTATTTCATTCCCAGTTTCAGTAGTGTCTCAAAAAGCTAATAAATATAAAGAATAATGAAATTATAAAGAATAAGCCCCAGGCTTCTCTTCTAGAACCTAAAGTATGTCACTTTAGTCTAAAGAATTCGCAGTGTGTATCCTACATGATGCCTAGATAGCAATTACCTGTTTTCTTCTAAAGCAAATATTATCTATCCTGCTTTAGTTATAAAGACAAGAGGTAGATGTATCCATGCAATGAACTAAAACCTTGATCATGAAAGACAAGTCAAATAATTATTTTTATAAAAAAAAGGACAAATTTTTATAATGTTTCTTGTTATATGAATAAGGTTGCAATCACATGTTTCAAGATGAAAACACACCAAATTATATACAGGGGAAAGTCTCCTTCCTAATTTGTCCCATACCATCTAGTTCTCTTTCCTGGGTGAAATGGTGTTTTCAGTGTCTTTTGAATGTTTCCAGAAATATTTTATTCACATTATAAACAAATACATTTTTATTAAGTTACTTTTTCCCTTTAATTTCCTATTATCTTCACTGTGTGCTTACTTAGTAGGTATTCTGAGACCATTCCTACAGAATAGAGCTTCCTGCTTCTCTCTCTCTCTTTTCTTTTTTGCAGTTACATTGCATACCTTCTTACTGTTTTTAAACTGATTATACATGTGATTATATACTCATACATTATGTTACTCTGTGATTAGCATATGTTAGGTGTATTACAAATGTTGGTCTCTTTCCTTTTCCCTTGTATTTTGGAGATACAATAAGAGTCTAGCCCCAAACCAGAGGTATGACATGAATTTAGCTGTCTTGTTTATCTAGCTTTGGCTTGGTGCTTTGTTCCAATAACTGAGCTCATGTGCTAGTCTCCGCACTGAGTTCTATCCCATTTCTCTTAACCCTTTTCCTGTTTGAGTCATGAGGACTTGTTTTGGTTGCTCTTAATTATCTTTTTTCCTTACTTGGACTGAACATCTGCAGGACTCATGGGTTGAGGTAGGTTCCAGAGATTCTTCCAACTAACATTGGGGGAAAAAAAGTGAAAATGAGAAGACTTTTGGAGTAAAGTCTTAAGGGTTCAACTATCTTAATTTGAGAAATTGCTACTTCTGAGGTTACTGTTGTGGTCCTTGGTGCAGCATTAGTGAAGACATTCTTAAGATATACCTGATGGTACAGTACATCAGAAACCCTGGATCAATATCTGCTTCCTGTACAACGGAAGTCTCGTCTTTCGTTTCAAAATAATCAATGGAGACTTTTAAGCAGATTTGTAGCAATAACTTTGAATCATGGCTAGACTTGAGTCAAAAGCTTGCGTTGCTAATACGAATCTAAAATCTTTGTGTCTGTGCATTTGCAGTTTTGCCAAGAGAGAGAAAATTGATGTAATGCTATACTGATTCAAATCTTTTTTACATCCTTCTTCTTAAAAGAGGAGAGCTTTGGCAGACTTCCCAACTAATGGAAGATTTCCAGAGGCAAAATAAATAAATAAATAAAAAGAGTTTGTGACTATCAGATTCTGGCTTCGCTATCAATGGAACAATCATTTAAGAAGCATTAGGTTTAACTGATTTACTCTATCTAGAATGTTCATTCACACTTATCTGATTCCAAAATCATCCAAGTCTCCTGGAAAATATGTATTCTGAAATTGAAAACATGAGTATTCAGACTCAATCCGTTACACGTCACTATGAGTGTAATAGACAAAAACAATATGGATTACATGTTCAAATACTGGAATTTCTGTAATTTAAAATGACAGTCGTTTGAAACATTGGCAAAAGAAAAATTGAAAAATTATCAGGGAATGCTATGCTTATGAACTTTTACAAGTAATCCTCTCTTCTTTATTTAATGGTTATAACAAATAGTTTATTCATGAGATTTACACTTTAGACATTTTTTTCTCTTCAGTCTATCTTAATTTTCATAATTACGATTAGATATAAATAAGCATGAATTAGTTTAGTTGAGTCCACATAAAATAAGACCTTTACAAACAAATGAATCAACCCCAAATTTGCACACTGCTAAGAACAGCATGATTAAAAGAGATTTAAAAAAACAACAACATAATATTTAAAAAACATTTAATAATGTGTATTGTTCTGAGTAAAATGTCTGAAAACAACAAAGTAATCCACATGTAAGTGCAGTAAAGACATAGGAGAGTATCATTGGACATCTTGTTTTATTGTGAAAATAAAATGAGTTCTGACATAAGAAGAGTTTGCATATATTCTTTGTCTCTTATTAACTCTGTGGACTTGTGTTTCATCTTTCTGACTCCCACTTTCTCCCATACAAAAATTGGCTAATTTTAATAGTAGCTTCAAATTAATTTTATAAGACAAATGATATAACATAATAAAATAATTAGATTACATGTTCAATATCGGGGAGATCATCAATACATGTTAGTTTTCTAAAAATGTCAAGTGTAAAGATAGCAAAAAAAAGTGGTTAAAACATTTAGTATTTGAAGCTAGATTGAGATCTCAAAACTAGAAATAATGGTACCAGTCCATTTATTTTTCCAGTAAATATTTATTGATCAAGTTTTTGTTTCATGTGTTTTACTAGACACTAGAGGTACAGAAACCTAATTTTTTGGAGAAAGAGAAAGTAAATAAAAAAGACTGTGTTGGTAAAGCGGAGAGAGGTGATAGCCAGGCATGGCTGCATTGAGAAAGTAAGTACCTAAAAAGGCAGTGAGAGGCTGAGTCATATGTATATGTAGGTCCTCATCTGACTATCAAATTCGAAGGCTGAGGGTAGGAGTGAGTGTTCCAAGAGTGGTGAAATTTGCTATCATAATTAGAATTAACTTTGCTTAAGCTCTTGAGCTATGCTGAGACTGGAGTGGAATGAGCAATGGCAGGGGCATGAAGAACACTCGCAGTGATCCAGGTGGGATAAGATGATGGTTTAGGCTGAGATTATAGCAGTGCAGGTGATAAAAAGGGTCTAAGCTCTGGAAATACTTTAAAGCCGATAGGAATTGCTAACAGGTCGAACATGAGGTGTGAGAGAAAGAGAAGAGTCAACGATGCTTCCAAAAATATGACCTGAATAACTGGAAGGATCATATTTCCATTAAGTGAGATTAAAAGAAAGTGGTAGAAACAGGTTGTTTTGTTTGTTACTTGGCTATTTTTGGTGGGGGATGGGAGCGTTTTATGTGGTTGTTGAACAAAAGCTCACTTTAGTACATTTAAAGATTGAGATATATATGCAATTGAACACATAAATCTGGCATTTAGGGTAGAAGTTCATATTCCCAATTATGCTTATAGGCATGTAATTTGATTATAATAATATAGGGTGTATGGATAAGGGAAAAGTTACAAATTTAGAGCACAGGGGAAGTCCAACATTAATAAGTAGGGACAAAGTTGAAGAAGAAATAAAGGATTCTGGGAAGGTGTGGCCATCAGTGAATGGGGTGTTCTGAATTGTATCATTTGCTTCGAAATGTCAAATCTAGAACTGAGAATTTACCATTTGAGCTATGTGATAATCATTTGTAAACTTGACAAAAGTGGTTTTGGTCTGTGGAAGGTTCAGGAAAGATTGGGAAGAGAGCAATAAGAATGTAACTACTGTGAGGAATCTAGTTGTATAGAAAAAAGAGAAACAGTACATACACAGTTTATTATTAGCTATTAAAGCAGTCACCAAGATGAATTTGAAAATATGTTTCTATTAGATCTAAATAAATAATATCTAAGTAGATATGGATGATTTGATTATAACTAAATTTTATATTCTCACAAATTATCTGAAGTATTTTGTTATTTTAACATTAATCATTTTTAAAAGCTAAACATACAGCCCCACCATCTGCACCAAACTTCAGTTTTCCAATTTAATATGCTAAAAGCACCTTCATAGCTAAAAGATAGACACTGGTGGATATTTGATTACTATTGTCAGTGGGTTTGCATGGTCCATGTAAGAATAATATTCTATTTATTCACAATAATCTTACCTGTTCTAAAATTGTGTCAAAAGATAGTTAAGGCTTTGATGAGATTCTTAAAAGTAATTTCATGTTTATCTAGTGAAGAAGATAAGATGGTGGGCTCTGACACTTATTTTAGTTTTCAATTTACTGTTTAACCCATGAATATGTCTTAGGTAGTAGTTTCATATTTTAAAGAACTGTTAAATTTGTATATAGAAACAAGCAATATGTGTTCATCAGATATATTTCTTAGCTATAGCTAAATTAATTTTATAATTAGAGTTTAAAATATGTTCATATATATTATGCATTCCAAAGTCTTGTGTTATAATTTTCTTTAATAATCTTTGCTTTTTTTTTTTTTACCCCAAAAACTTAAAACTTAGTTGCATTTCCATTGAAGGTATCCTTTCTCATTCTTGAATCCATCTTTTCCAGTGGTGATTAAATCAACTGATGATCAAACCACTTTTGTTTTGCCTCATTGTTTTGTAAAAATTTATTAAGGGCAAATTTATTTTGCATGAGTTTTAATTCAAGAATAGTAGTCACATCTTTTACCTTATGTTGCATACTAATTATATATTTTTATTAAGTTATTCGATAATATTTTAGAATTTAATTGTGAAAGCTCAACTTCTTCCAAGGATAGTCAAAAGTAAATCAGTTATTTCTATCTAGCTAAGAAGTGTCCCCCTTTAAGTTCTTTATACTGTAGCAATGTTGAATATATTTGGGAGACATAGTAATAATTACAGATATTGTGTTATGGAAGTAATAACATGTATATCCAAAGATGTCTAAGCCATTGTTTGTAGTTTAAAATAAGAAAAGCATACCCTTTAGGGCAGAGTTTACTTAAGCTACTGAATTAATTATTTTTAATTGCTTGAGTGTGATTGACTTCAAGTGCAATTTGCTTCAGTTATTAATATGTCACATATTTAGTAGTTTTATATATTAAGACTATTCTGCATATGTTTGTATATTTTGAAATATTTTATATAGTTTAATATATTGCTAAGACTACTGTAATTGATTCCATTGTTGATCAACAATTGAAAAAAAATAAAAGCCCATGTGTGCTCGCTTTACAACAAACATCTTTGAAACAATGTGGAGGCATAATAAGCACAATTTAATATGTATTAAGTGAGTTATTCATTGTTCGACATAAGATTACAGAGCTTTTTAAAGCTACTTTTGAGAATTTTAAGAACTGTCTGTATGGAAAATCATCATTTCTGCTTTTGTTTTTCTCTCTGAAAGTGTTAAAAAGTGTTTGATGTTCTTTTGATATGTGAGTTTTTCTTTATGATGTGCTTGTCAAAACAGGGAGCTAACTTGGGACAGAGTATTCTGAAGCCGCCAACAGTGCTATTCAGAATGTCATCATTTTACATTGTAACATAGCTGTGTGATGAAGGCCAGCTGGTGCATTTAAGTTTCTTATTGGAAATTTTCATCTGATCATTATTGTGATTTGTGTTTTGTACAGAAACACTTAATCATTCTTGTGCAGCAAGCACTTCGGAAGCTGCTGAAGGCTTTCTCTTTCGCTGAGTAATTTGTGCTATCAATCTGCTAGTTTGGAAGAATTTCTAGTTTGCTGTATTATCATTTGTTTGCTCAAGAAATAATGTACCGCAGGATCTAAATTTATAGTGAAGGTTTGCAATGCGACTAATGAGCAGTACTGTGTTCTTCATGATAATATTATTATATAACTTGGATTAGCACAATTATCGTGCACCTATCCGGTCATAATTCTCTCTTGTAAAATATCAAGCCAGGAGGGAATCACTTGTTTTCTTGCAAAGTCAGATTTAACTGTGTGTCATGTGCCTTGGTTGTATTCCTTTATTCTGAAGATATGGGACCTTAATATTTTGGCATGTTTCTTTAATAGTAGTAACTCGCCACTAGTAATTTTACAGATTAATTCTGCATTCACCCATTATTAAAAATTGGTTCAACATTTGTGTTTGGTTGTAAACGAAAGTTACTGATGTGTAGTATGTTTCAGGAAAATACAGTCACATAAAATATATTACTTTTATTGCCTCTATGGAACATGAGCTTACTTATAGGAGTCATTCTAAACCATTGCATGTTTTGGGATGGACATCTATGTATTAATTCAAATCTTGCACTTAGTTTTGTGCAAATAACAGGTATTCACAGAAAATCAAGAAAGAAAAATACATTTTCATTAATAATTTAAAATATCTTTCGTGATTATATAATGAGAGAAACTGCTTTTGTGAAAAGAGAAAACATAACTCCATCTTTTTCGCTAATTGATAGAAATAGAGATACTTCAAACATAGGAATGAAGTAAAGTACAAAATATCAGGTAATTCCCAAATGACCGTTAAAGACATTTTTCCTCCCCTCTGTCCTCTGAAATAATCAAGGACCTTCAAAACACAATCTCTCTTTTGAGTGAGCTAAACACTACCAAAATGTCACTGAGTCATAAAGACATTGAAGGCAAAATAAAAACCGATGCTTGTAAAATTCTTGACATATTCATGAGAAATCTAGGGAAGCTTTCTACACAAATATTTATGTAACAGAAAACTGATGGATCTTTTACCCTTCTTTTCTGTCTCATGTTTTGGAGATCCCTGTTGATCTTTCTTCTGAATTATGTAAATTATTCATTGAAATTAGAGGCCAGACAATGCTTATGCCCCTGATCTATTTCAGCATGTCTTTCTTAGTTTAAGAAATCACATGACTGGAGCTGGACCTTACCACATAAGTTTGATATATGAGTATACTATGGGTTTAGGATTTTGTCATTGTTATGATATATTACAAGTTCTCAAGTACTATATTACTCTGTTTTCTGAAATCCTGTTTCTGGAATCTATGGTTATCTGTAGACGTTAGTGATTATGAAAGAAATGTAAGAGACTATGATTGTACATTGATATTGCAGTCCCACAGAGGTTAAAAAAGAAGTATAGACATTCCATAATAAAGTCTCCAAACTCTGCAATCAAGTCCCAAACCTGAATATTAAAGGGTAGGAGCTAATGGATGTCAGCCTGATCATCTGTGTAACTGATAACTGACCAGAAAAGGAAAATGCCCGCATACGGATGAAAATGTCAATGAACTCCTCAAACCAGAATCCAATAAAATGATAAAGATATATGAGACAACTGTTTTCAGCTAGTGGAAGACTGTATGGGATTCCAGTCCCTAAGATTCTGTTGAAGGGGGACCATATTAGCTGGGCATCAGAAAACTAAGCAGGTAGAAGCCAGAGCACATTAGTCTGGCTGAGTTGGGAGGCAGAGCTCAGAATTTGGGACTCCTGAAGTGGGAAGAGTTTGAAGGTTAGGGTGATAGAGAAAAGGAAACTGCACAGAGTAAGGACTTCATAAATCTGCATAGAGAGCTTCTTTCATCTTTGGAGAAATACACAAGATTAACTAGTTTACAGCAAGATGTGTCTTATGGGGGAGCTGTGAGTGAAACGGAGATTCTGGAGGTTGCAACACGTTGGTAGGTATCTAACAAGGCAGAACACAGAGACCTCTCTGTGAATCTGTGTGGGCTCAGTTGACAATCTAGGCGAGTCAGGTTTTTGGAATTAGAACTAAAGTAACAATTCTGCAGTCCTCTTTTTTAAAATTAAATTTATTGGGGTGACATTGGTTAATAAAATTATATAGGTTTCAAGTGTACAATTCTATAATACATCATCTATATATCGCACTGTGTGTTCACCACCCGAAGTCAAATCACCTTCTGTGACCATATATGTGACTGCTTTTATCTGTTTTACCTCCCCCACTCTCCCCTTTCCCTCTGGTTACCATTATATAGGTGTCTGTGTCTGTGAGGTTTTATTTGTTGCTGTCAGTTTTATATCCCACATATGAGTGAAATCATGTGGTTCTTGACTTTTTCCATCTGACTTATTTCGCTTTGCATGACATTGTCAAGATCCTTCCATTTTGTTGCAAATGGCAGTATATCATCTTTTTTTTATGGCCAAGTAATATCCCATTGTATATATGTACCACATCTTCTTTATCCAATCATCTATCAAAGGACACTTTGGTTGTTTTAATATCTTGGCCACTGTGAATAAAGCACTGCAGTGTTCTTAAAGTGGCATCCCTGATCCTTTGGGGAATCTATAAGACCCTTCTGGAAGGTCAATGAATTTAAACTATTTTACAGTAATAACAATAATAATATCAATAGTAATAATAATAATAATAATGTTATTTGCCCTTTTGTTCACTTTGTTAACACTTGCAGTTATATCACCAAAACCCTGGTACTTTAGCACAAATTAATTCAGTAGCAGCAAACTATGGTAATAGTCATTTTATGCTTTACTGTCAGGAAATTGCAGTAGAAAATAACAATTTCACATAAGTGTATCCTTGATAAGGTAGCAAAATATATTAATTTTATTAGCCTCAACCATGAGCATGCCTTTTAATAATCTATGTGATGAAATCAGAAGACTGAATAAAAAAACTTCCTGCTGCAAAATGAAGTTAAAATGATTGTGTCAAGGGAAAGCACTGATAGGATTGAGTTGCAAACAAATTAGGTACCTTTTTTCACAGGATAACAATTTATATAAAATAATAACTGATGAGAACTATGGTTTTTCTGTCTTGGGTATTTAAAAGACATATTCTCAATAATGAATCAAGTGGATCTGTCACTTCAAAGGAGGTAACAGAGAAATAGCAGACAGAAAAATATTAAAATTAATACTGGCAAACATTTTCCAAAATTGATGAAATGCAAAACTAACAGTTCCAAGAAGTGCAGCAAATATCCAGCAAGCGAAAAATTACACGTTCCTAAAGGAGAAAAATGATATGAATAGCGACTAACTTGTCATCAGAAACAATGGAGGCATGAAGACAATGAAATTACACATTTAAACTATTCAAAAGAAAAAAAAAAGTCAAACCAGAAATATCCTACAAAATTAACCTTCATAACTGAAGGTGAAATAAAGACATTTTCAGCAAAACAAGAACAGAAAATTCATTGCCTACAGACCTTTCCTTCCAAAAACCCTAAAGGACGTTCTTCAAGTTGAAAGAAATGCAGTCATATTAAATCGGGTCTATAGGAAGGAATGGAACCCACTGGAAATACGACATATGTGGATAGACTCATGTATGTAAATGTGTGTGTTCTCTATTTTTTTAAGACATGACTTTAAAATATAAATTATAATGTTCATTATGGGATTTAGGCATGTGTGTATGTGTATGTATGAAGTTTTATTATATGTTATCATCTCTATATTTACATACACCTTTAGATAGAGAATATTTGGAGATTGAAATTCTGCCTATTGAATACTATGTGATGGCATAGAATAAAATAACTGATGAGGACATTTGTTGAGATCCTACATGTCCTAATTATTGTATATTATTATGATTTTTGTATGCATTCTGAGTTGCCACTATTCTAAGGGCTCAGAGAAAACCTGATATATAGCAACAACTATATGCTTGAGACTTCAGAGATCTGATGCCTAAATACCTTTAAATCCCACAGCATTATAGGTTGATTTGCTGTGCTTTAACTTTTTATTCATGTTTTTACTTAGTTTTTTTTTTCTTTCCTTTGAAAATATTGAATAATGAATACTGATAGGAAGAAATGACATATTTATGCACAGGCAAGTTCTTAGGATAAATGTTAAGCATTTAAGAAATAATATGTTTAAGAAGGCTGGACTATGTTTATCCCTTAACTCATTTACTCATTCAAAATTTATTGACCACATAGTACATAATAACTACAACACGATGTGGTAGGTATGCTCTCAAAGAATATACGATCTAATATAAGGCATAGAAAATAAGGAGATATTGGGTTCATTATTATCTAAAAGTGAGTACAGATGTTGTGGAAACAGAGAGGAATAGAACACATGGATATAATTTTCCATCCTGAAATTCCCATGACAAGACCATTAATTCATATTTTAAATAATATTATATAACTAATCAAGGTATTTTATCCAGTGAATCATGATGTCTAATATCTAATATAATAATGATCTATCTCTCATTTATTATTTTTTTTAGAGTCAGGAGAAAATGAAATCTGATACTGGGATAAAAACAAGTTTCAAATTGTGCCACCAGTGTATTTGTATTCATGTCTTTCCGTTGAATACTGGTGAATGTTAGCCAAGGGCTTTGTATAAAAAGGAAATCAACATTTCCTGTGCAGAATAGTCAATAGCACATTTTTGAGAAACTGAATAAACAATAAAGTGTCAATTTTACATGAATATTGGTTATTCAGGATTACCTCCTGAGGTTTAATCTAATGAATTTTATTACTGAAAATTTTGGGCTTCTTGACTGCCTTAAAAATTGACTTAGTGTTATGATGCCAACACTAAATCTGTTTAATATATTTCATTACCAACAATGATGAATCAAGTAAAATTCTGATAGAAAATAATATTAAATTCTCATAATGAATATATTTATGTCATTCTGGTAATGGTAATGTTAATGTCTCAATTTCCAAATAACAAGTTACATTAAATTAATACACACACACACACACACACACACACACACACATACATATATATATACACATACATACATATTTTTTTTCCTTCATATAAATGTGTGTGTGTGTGTGTGTGTGTGTATTCGGACAATTAAGTTTGCAAACTTGTTGCAATGATGTTGCTAACAATTTTTGATATCAGAGGGATTGTTCATTATGAATTTGTACCAACTGTCCAAGCAGTTAACCAAGTTTATTGTTCGGGAAGTGCGGAAAAGGCTGCATGAAAAAGATAGATAACCTGAAGTTTTCGCCAAAAATTCATGGCTCTTGCATCACGACAATGCACCAGCTCACAGGGCACTGTCTGTGAGGGAGTTTTTAGCCAGTAAACAAATAATTGTATTGGAACACCCTCCCTACTCACCTGATCTGGCCCCCAATGACTTCTTTCTTTACCCGAAGAGAAAGGAAATATTGAAAGGATGACATTTTGGTGACATTCAGGACAACAAGGGTAATATGACGACAGCTCTGATGGCCATTCCAGAAAAAGAGTTCCAAAATTGCATTGAAGGGTGGACTAGGTGCTAACGTTGATGCATAGCTTCCCAAGCAGAGTTCTTTGAAGGTGACTAGTGATATTCAGCAGTGAGGTATGTAACACTTTTTCTAGGATGACTTCGCAAACATAATTGTCATGACTAGCAAATTTTGAAGCTAACCATACTGAGGTGCTTACATGGTGGGATTCTCATGATTTTATGAGCTGATGACTTCTATTTTAAAATAACACTGTAGTCATTGGAGCCCTATGGAATTTTATCTGGTGATTCAACCTGATATTTCTTCCCACAGTTGGATTCTGACAGTGATTTGTTCTTTGATTGGAAATAGAGTATGTCTTTTCAAACAGCTAGCTCTCTTGTTTCTGAGAACTTCCAGGGTTTATGGAAATCTTGAAAATACTTTCTTCAATAATTTTCTGACATTGGTTAGCATTATAAGGTACTCCATGATAATATCCTGTAATTTAGATACCAATTCAAAGAAAATAAGTTTGCACCATTGACACCTTTCTTCTTGCCTTCTCTTTCCCCCATCTATCCTCCCTAAAATATTTCTAGTTGGAAGTGACATTTCTGTTACCTGTAGAAGATTCTCTAATTCTGTTGGTAATCAGGATACAAGCATTGACCTGAAAAAAAGCCCTAGTTTAACACTTAGTAGATGATGGCAAGAACTATGAAATGTCTGAGTTCACCCTAATTACACGCTTCCAAGTTAGTCTGACACAGTATCATGGATGCTGGAAGAGTACACAAGACCTGTGTCAGAGACAGAGCATGGTTGATTACTCACAATGAAAGCACTAGCCAGAATAATATCATCTGCATAGGATCCTTGAACCCCATTTCTCCAGGGTGATATAATACGGGCCATGAGACAACTGTGTATACACAGTGGTTTCTATTCCAGGAAAGAAACCTCAGTATCTTATAAGCAGTGAGGTAGAAAGGATAATAGCTTCCAAATATATTTACATCTTAATCCCCGAATGGGTGAATGTGTTACATTACATGTGAGAGAGAAATAAAAGTAGGAGGTGGAATCAAAGTTGCTAATCCACTGACTTTATGTGAAGATGAATTTCCTAGATTATTCAGGTGAACCAGTGTAATCATAAGGACCGTTAAATATGGATGAGTGAGGCTGATAAGTCAGATTCAGTGCGATGTCATGTCAGAAAGCCTGCCAGTCATTGCTAGCTTTGAAGAGGGAAGGAGGCCACAAGCCAAGGAATGTGCACCTCACTAGATGCTGGGAAGGACAAGGAAACAAATTTTCTCCTAGTGCCTCCAGAATGAAAATTCTGGCGACATGTTGATTTCAGCTAAGTGAGACCCGTTTCAGATTTCTGCATCCAGAAATGTAACCTAATAAATCTGTGTTGTTTTAAGCCATTTACATTTCTGATAATTTGTTACAGAAACAGAAAACTAACACGCGAAGACTGTTAGCAAACCTGCCCAACCTTTTCTTAGAGTGAAAGAAGACATTCACAAAGCCTTTAATTCTTTCTTTCTTTTAAGCTACGTTTCAGTCTCTAATTGGGATAGCATATTTCCTTACCATCTCTGGATTCGTCATAATGGGATTCCATTCTGCTAATATGGTCTGGGACACATGCAATGGGGGACATAAAATTGAGTTAAGAGCAATGAATTTTGCTTAGATCAATTCTGTCCTTGGATCCCAAGAGTATGGCTCCACTGAGCCTATTTAGAGGTCTAAATTTGGGGTGTACAAAGTCCACATAATTGTTCTGGGCTGTTGTCTTTGTTTAGTTTTGTTTATTTTAAAGCTAAACATTGTAACAATGATAGAAGCAACAATATTAGCGGAGTAATCTGATTTTCCAATTGTCTTTACCTAGTGGCGTTAGGACTGAACCCTTTTGATTAACTAAGATTCCACTATTCTTTGAAAGTTGAAGGATGGATGACTGAAGTGGGAAATATTGGACCCAACAAGATGACATATAGTACTTGAACCAACAATAAAATAAAAAGATAAAGCCTTATTCAATAGTTCATTAAGCCATCCCTGTTGGTAATGTTAGTGTACACATCCCATTCTTTCTACAGAACAGAAAAATCTGTAGTAAGTTTTGGATAACATTTCATGACAGAATGTAGATGAACATCAAACTATAGGAGATGCCAAACAGTGAAGAAAGAATGATATTCCCAAACACACTAAAGAATGCAAAATAATCTACTGCTCATCACCTTATGTGCTGAGGCATGCATGGATCTTCCTTCAGATGTTTGCTGCCAAATCAATACCATTTTCCCCAAAAAATAAGACCTAGCTGGACAATCAGCTTTAATGCATCTTTAGGAGCAAAAATTAATATAAGACCCAGTCTTATTTTACTATAATATAAGACCGGGTCTTATAAAATAGAACATAAGACCGGGTCTTATATTAATTTTTGCTCCAAAATACACATTAGAGCTGATTGTCCGGCTAGGCCTTATTTTCGGGGAAATAGGGCAGCTATTTTAGCAGATTGTGTGTTGAAAGAGTACAACGTAATGTAAGTTTTGTAGTAGTTTGTGTTGTTTTATATAGGAGGCCAAATTCCATCTATTGTACAACTAGGAGTGATCCCATGTTCTTTGGAGCATGTAATGGTGTTAGTTCCTGAGTATAGACAGAACACAGTTGGGGCAGCAAACAGTTCTTAAAGAGTACTGCAGTGCTGCAGAGCAATCACAGGATTGAGACAAAAACGAAGTGAGACATTTGATGAAGAAAGACCTATGCTGCTTAATTGGAGTTGTTTTGTAATAATGGAACTAACCATTATGATGCACGGATATATACATCTGAATTACCTTAGTGCTCAGAGAAACTGTAAGAAATAGGAACCATCATGGCTCCCATTTCTCTGAAGATGCTGGGGTTCAGAGGAGTTAGCAAATGAGGGTGTCTTCCTCCAGGGCTTATTTCCTTAACCATTATTTTATACTTGTTAAAAACCGTTGGTGTATTTTTCCTTGTTTGGTTTGTTGTTGAGTTGCAAGTACAGAAACTCTTTGAAAGCTTTTGGGCAGATTTTCTTTTATAAGAATTAAGGACTGCTATCTGTCACCATGTACCAAAATTAATTCAAAATGATCAAAGACTTAAGCATAAGACCTGACACAATAAACTGCATAGAAGAAAACATAGGTACTAAACTTATGGACCTTGGGTTCAAAGAGCATTTTATGAATTTGACTCCAAAGGCAATGGAAGTAAAAGCTAAAATAAACAAATGGGACTATATGAAACTTAAAAGCTTCTGCATAGCAAAATAAACCTTCAACAAAATAAAGAGGCAACCAACTGAATAGGAGAAGGTTTTTGCAAACAGTGCCTCCAATAAGGGGCTAATATCCAAAATATACAAGGAACTCATGAAACTCAACAAAAAAACAAACAACCCAATTGAAAAATGGGCAGAGGACCTGAAGAGATATTTCTCCAAAGAGGACATACAAATGGCAAATAGACATGGAAAAATGCTCAACATCACTAATCATCAGAGAAATGCAAATCAAAACCACAATGAGATATCACCTCACCCCAGTCAGAAAGGCTATCACCAACAAGACAAATAGTAACAAGTGTTGGAGAGGCTGTGGATAGAAAGGAACCCTCTTACACTGTTGGTGGGAAAGCAGACTAGTGCAGCCATTATGGAAGTCAGTGTGGAGGTTCCTCAAAAAATTACGAATAGAATTGCCATATGACCCAGCAATCCCTCTCCTGGGTATCTGCCCAAAAAATCTGAAAACATTTATACATAAAGACACGTGTGCTCCAATGTTCATTGCAGATTTGTTTATGGTGGCCAAGACATGGAAACAACCAAAATGTCCTTCGATAGATGAATGGATAAATAGTTGTGGTATATATACACAATGGAATACTATTCGGCAGTAAGAAAAGATGATATAGGAACATTTGTGACAACATGGATGGATCTTGAGAGTATGATGCTAAGCGAAGTAAGTCAGACAGAAAAAGCAGAGAACCATATGATTTCACTGATATGTGGTATGTAAACCAAAAACAACAAAAGAACAAGACAAATAAATGAGAAACAAAAACTCATAGACACAGACAATAGTTTAGTGGTTACCAGAGGGTAAGGGGGATGGAGGGGTGGGAGATGAGGGTAAGGGGGATAAAATATATGGTGATAGAAGGAGCACTGACTCTGGGTGGTGAACACACAGTGGGATTTATAAATGATGTAATACAGAATTGTACACCTGAAATCTATGTAATCTTACTAACAATTGTCACCCCAATAAATTTTTAAAAAAAGAGAGAGAATTAAGGAATAACTCAGAACTCAAAAAGAAAAATTGAGAGCCAGGCCTCAAGAATAAATTTGAACCAGGAACTTGAATACCATCAGAAATCTTTGTATCTGCATATCTATTTCAATTTTCTTTCTCAAAATACACTGAGATCTCAATTTCTCTGCCAATGGTTACAAGGTTTACATATATATTTAGAATGTCGAGGGACTTGCTGAATGGATCAAATGGAGGACAAATTTGTTCTTTCTTCCTTTTTTTCTTTTTTCTTTTTTGACTCCTGCTAAGTTATTCTATGAAAGTTTCTTCAGTAGCACTTCAATCATCAAATTGTGAGAATGTCCAATTCTGTACATCTTTATTTAGGTTATACGTTTATGGTTAAAATTTTGGTATATTTCTATGGGTGCAAATATTTATGGATCCATGCTTAAATATTTTGTGTTTATTTTTATTTCGTAGGTGTAATTCACATATTTAGAAGTATTATTTTGAATTTAAAATACTCATGTTTTTAAATTTTGTGAATTTCATGAGTACAAATGTTAATCAGTTCACCTTATGCTTCACTGAGGTTTAATTTATTTTCGTTTTTATCTTCCTTTTTTTTCTTTGGACTATTTCAATTTTCTCCTTTATTGTCTGATTATATAATTTGCCTGTCTTTTCATTTTTGTCCATTTTTAAAATATATTCTGGGTACTCTATTCATTATTTGAACAAATATGAAACTCTAAATCTATAACTACCAGATTAATCATCCTGTGGAACAAGAATGGTCATTTCTATTGTAATTCTACAAACTTTGTTGGATCCAGTTTCCTTTTATGAAAGTTTCTATGGAACTTTCCTTTAGTTGTTTTCTACAATATCATCTCCAGCTTCATACCAACTATTCTATCCTTGGACCGCTACAAGGCTGACCAGACTGGATTTCTTAAAACCTGATCACTCATGCACCTACCCACTACGGTCGTTTTTCTCTTGCTGTTCCTTGCACAGAAATATTCACATAGCACTTAGCACTTATCAGTGTTTATTCTATTAAGATTGCAAGCTGAATTTCTCACTCTGTGATCAAAGCATTGAGTTAGCTGACCTGGCTAACTGGATGGGACCTCTTGTTTTTACGATTCTAAATGCAATTGTCATACTCAGTAAAGAGGTTGACCAGATAGAGAAATTCTTTTATTTCTATGGTATTGTATGAGTAGCTGTCCTCCTTTGTCAATGTCTCTGCCAAAGCTCTTAAGATTTATTATTTTTATACTCTGGGATAATGAATATTCTGAGAGCACAGACATGTATATATCCATCCTTCTGAGTAACTTCCAAGTGCTTTACATTCAATGATTTTTTTATGATGTTTCCCACCTGAAGTTATTTCTCTCTCTCCTATATTTCATAGAAATTTATATCCCTCAATGTGGCTTTTCACTATTATATGAGTGGTACCTACCACCTGCTAGTGTCTATAACTCTCCTTGTCTTTTTTTATTTTTCCTTTCTCCATATCAACCTGCCCAAAGCCTTGCTTTGATGTTAACATTTTAAAAAATTTAATTCATATAAACAGAACGGTTAAAATAGTAATTCTTGAGTTGTCAAGGGATTGCACTTCTCAAAGCAAACATTTCTCTATTGTTTGATATTTTTACAATGAGTATATACTACTTGCATATTCAGGAAAATAAAACAATTTCATATGAGTTATTAGGTTCGTTCCCTAGGAGTAGCATTATGAAAGAGTTTCCAAAATGATACAATTTAATTAGACTAAAATGTTTCAATTATTATTCTAGTATGTTTTTTATTGTGCTTCATTTTGAAAATAACCATAAAGGGGTAATAGAATTTTAAAAATAATTTTGTGCCTGCTCCCTAATTAAAGTCTGTGTTTACTTCCTTACCATGACTATTTATTTTATTGTTATCATGTATTACATATGATATATTTATAAAATAGTGTTATAATTATAATACTGTAAGTAGTAGTTGATAAATAGTGTCTCTAGACCTCTCTGTATAAGGTCTAAAAACTATAGTAATATTTTTATGTAAAGCTGGTGCTTCACATTATTATCTAATTTTGTTTTCTCTTATTTTTCTATATTTTTTGGTAATTCAGTCTCTTCACTCTCTTCCCCACTTAACCTCTTTTTTAACTTCTTTCATAAGGGTTAATTAGTTAGAAAAAGTCATAAGCTCTATTTTCTAACTTATTCACGTCTTCCTTGATCACTCCTTATTTCCTTCTCTCTTTTTTGCTTAATTAACTTAACAGGAACCAGGTAAACGATGTTAAATGAGCAAACCATATTTGCAGTGAGCACATTTCACGCATTCTAAATTTTAAAAAAGTAATTAATGCTATGCTTGAAGCATCCATTGGTTGCTTGTCAAATTTTATGAAAATTAATCTCTTCGTAGCTAGTGATGACTAAACATAAATTGTTATGAAAGATGTAAATACCATTATTAAAGCTTGTCACTCTCCTCCCTTCCCCCAACTTATTTAATGACTTTAAATTCTGAAAGGGAGAGAGGGCTTTTCTCTCTTGGCCATCCCTTTCATGTGCCTATGCAAGTGTTCATCATAAACGTTTGTTCAAAGACTGTATCTCTCTATTCTAGGGATACAGCAATAAACAAAGAGGAAAATCCCAGTCTTCTTACTTTATACAGACCTTACTTTATAGTAGAAGGAGAAATAAAATAAGCAAATCAAATGAATCGTCACTTAAATATTCCCTTTTCAATGTGGACTTCCAGAATCACCTTATTTCCATTGCAACCTTTCCCCATGTTGTACTGTACTCCATGGGACTCTGTACCTTCTATATATTATGTCATTAAGGCAATAGGGGAAAGCAGCACTGTACTTGCTTGTTTAAAACAAAACCAGTGTGGAATCTGGGGAAGGAATTGAGGCATTGCAACTTGTTAGGAAGCTACTACAGTGATCCAGAGAAGAGATGACAATGGCTTGGTTCAGCTTAGTGGCAGGGAAAGTTATGAAAAGTGGTTGAATTTGCAATATATTTTGAAGAAAGAGCCCACCACTTTTGCTTCAGGTTATAAGAAATACAGAGGAGTCAGTGATGTCTCCAAGGTTTTTGCTTGTGTGATGAGAATGATGGATTTGAAATTAAGTGAGGTGGGGGAAGACTGAAGGAGAAACATGTAAGGGCGAAGAAACCAGAAGTTCAGGTTGGGCTATATATTTATGTATGATTTTTGTCCTTTAAGAGGGAGCAAAAGGTAACTGTTCTGGGAGAATAGTGTATGATTTTAGGGCTCACTCATATTTAGTAGTCCGTTAGTTTAAAGTGAGACCACTAACATTGAGATTGTGTGCTTTCTTTCAATCATGTACATCTGCTTGGGTGCAGGAACAGAGCTGGGATTTTGCTAACTGTGTATGATGAAGTGAGGGAGAGGGAGTGATTTTAGTAATAGTTCATGGACTCTGGAGAGAAGGGAGGACATCAGCAGGGTGAGGAAGACTGGGAAAATTGCTGGAGTTGGGATACAAGAGGGAGGGAGCTTGGATTTGAGATCTTGGAGCCCCTAGAGAGTTATTGGTAAAACCACAACTAATGTATAACCAGAGAGATGAGGTTGGGTAAAGGAAAAGGTCATTGTCATCAAAGGTATTGAAAATATCTCCATGGATATTTACATCACCAAGAATTCTGTTGGCGTGATTGAACAGAAACAAAAACCATTTAGGAATAATTAGGACAAGGGTTCATAGATGACTATACAACGAAAGATGGAAAGGTCTGATGATGTGAGATTCAAATGCAGATGTTTTTAGTGGGAAGTGACAAAGAGTGAGAAGCAAGGGAGACGTCTGTCTTGCTCATGGTATAAGTCACCTGAAGAATAAAAACGCTTGAGAAGGCGGAAAAGGTAGTGTCTTTAGGAGACATGCAAGTTTGCTAAAAGCAAGAACATAAAGGAAATGAATAAACTTGTATAAATTGTATATTTGCAAAAGAAAACTTAATTCCTAATTTTTATTTGTATGCTTTCATAAATATTGGGAATTATGCTTTTGGGCTACCGAAATGTGCCGAAATGCGTACAGATCTGTCTATAAGGTGGAAGTTAAGGTTTCTGAGTCCCTATTGAAACAGGAATAGTGTAGCAGGCAGGCTAAGATTCTTTGAATAAAAGAAATGTAAGGATTATGACAGTCCAGCATATATATATAAATTCTTAGTCTTTTCCAGACAGGGAAGCTGGTATACAGATGTTTTTCTATTCAATGTATGCCAATATTTAAAAATATTTTTTCAGAATAAATTATGTGAATCATTCATTGACATATCAGTGATTTTACATAATAGTTGCCCAGACAAGGTTCTCTGTCCAAGAATTCTCAGCAAGAAATATTACTATGAACATGCACATGGAAAAATATAAACTTTTATTATCAAGGAGTAGTAAAGACAACTAGGATGGATCTCAAAAATTGTGCTAAGTGAAGGAAGCTGGATTCAAAAGACCACATATTTAATGATTCCATTTATGTGAACTGTCTAGAGGAAGTAAATCTACAGAGGTAGGAAGTATATGATTGGTTGCCTAGATCTGGGATGGCAGGTAGAGAGTGACTGCAAATGGGTACTAGGAATCATTTGGGATAATACACATGTTCTAAAATTGGATTACAGTTCAGTTTCCTAATTCTGCCAAGTTCCTAAAAACCATTGAATTGTACAATTGAGTGAATTTTGATGTATGTCTATTATACTTCAATAAAGCTTTTTTAAAAGAAAGTAACATACAGAGAATGTTTGAAAGATGACATTTAAGTAAGAAAACTAAGACCAACAATTAGATGTAGTGCTAGTGAGTTTTATCAGGAAAAGTTATTTTTTTGGCCAGTGACCATGTAATTCGAGAAATACATCATTATAGCCTTTGTTCCAATAATTTCATTTCTGAGAATGTTTCCTAAGAAAAATCATTCAAGGAAAGCAAAGCAACATTCACAGCTTTGCTTAGAACAGCATTTCCCCTCCTAATGGTGGTAGTATAAGTGCATAAGAATGAACATCCAGGAAATAATGCAATAGTTGTACTGTAGAACTGTGTGCAACATGATCACTCTAAGACTTTAGAAAACTTGTGCAGTAATAGAAAAGGTACGCTCAGGATATTTAACTGCAAATATATTCATGGACACACAAATTGAAAAGTTAAAATAATCTCAGAAAATTATTGGGGAATTGTGGGACTGTTGGTGACTCATTTATATAATTGAAACATAGGTTCTGTTTTAGATGCAGAGTAATTGGAAATTAAAACATTTCCATTACATAAATAATGATGATTTGTCATTTCAAAAGTATATATAAGTGGATATTAGGAAGTAAAAGAGTGAGTACTTCTAGCTTCTGAAGGAATTTGGTCTTTATGGTAGGATATCAGGTATAATATTCAGTGATATTTAAAAATATATTGGTATATTCATATAACCTTATTGATCACAGATTGACAAAATTATTGTATACTTTAAATCAGAATATTTGGGGATTTTTCAATAGTGATGTTGGTTCTTTTGTATTAACCATTTTCACTTGTTTATTCTACCAACTGTTTATTGTCCATCTCTACATTCCCGGTACTGTTGCAGGTGTTTAAGAGATGTCTGAACATAACAGACACCATTCCTGACCATATGGCACTTACAGTATAGTATACCGAGAAAAGCTGTAATCATTTTAGATAACAAAGTCAAGACAATATTTTGAAAAGGGCTAAGTGCTATAAAAAATGTAGAGTAGAATAAGAGGGATCTGGCAGGAGAAAAATGGTCAGACTGCAGCATTAAAGAGGATGATCAAGGTAGACCCATTGTGAAGATGATACTTGACCAAAGATTTGAAATATTGAGGAAGCTGATCAGTTGACTACCTATTGAAGAGTATCTCAGGCAGGCAGAAAAGCTAGAGCAAAGGACTTATGATAGCACCTGTTAGCAGGAACATGCTAGTGTGCTTGGACCATCAAACATGGAGGCTGAAGCAGAGTGAGCCTGGGGGATCAAAGTGAATAAGCCCAAAGTAAGAGAGAGTCTGGTTATGTAAGACCCGGTCCACCTATGTACTCTGAATGATATGGGGAAGTGATATAGGGTCCTTAGCAGAGGAGAATATGGCCTGGGTTATTTTTGAGAAGATCATTCTGACTTTGTCAAGAATATATAGACAGGTTTGGGAAGGGGAAGAAGGTAGGAGAATGGTAGAAGTGCTTTTAAGAAATTTTGCCTCAATCCAGACAAAGTTCATATCAGCCTGATGGCAGTGTAAATTCAAGGAACTGATTGAGTTTTGTGTGTTGAAGCACATGCAGCAAGATTTACAAACAGATTGAATGTATGGTGTGAGAAGATGATGCTGAGGGTTTTGGCTTAAGTATCTTGAGTTGTCCTCACCTGGGGTAAGAAGGTGACAAGAGGAGCAATTTTTGGAGAAATGACAGGATTGAGTTTTGAACATGCCGAGTTTAAGTTCCCTATTTGTTATCTAGGTGAAAATGCCTAGTTATCATTTAGATATATGAATCTGGGGTTCAGGATACAGGTCTAAGCTAAAGATAAATTGACAGGTCTCAGCAGATAAACGGGTCTTTAAAGCCACTGTACTACTGAATACAGTCACTTATGAGTGAATGAAATACAGAAGTGGAGTTCCAAGGGGAGAGTGCTGGGGCAAACTCAGCATTTGAATAGTATATGAGGGTGAGGAGGAGAAACTATTAAAGAAACCTGGGATGGAGAACCAGTAACGCAGAAGGATGAAGAAGACAGCTGAGCTTTCTGGCAGGCAAGAGAAGTGATTGTAGCCCGTTTGAAGGGACTGTGACAGCAAAGTCTGGGAAAATTTGAGCATCCTCAATAACAGCACCAAATTATAACCCGTATAATAAAACTGGAAATCATGAGAACCGAATAATATAAATGAATATAGTAAGATGAAATCTTTAAAGGAATGGGTTATTTATATAATCTCAAAGTACTTCCACCACAGATACTTACATAGAAATATTCAAATGACCAAGTTTGCATCACTATAAATAGATCAAATTGAATTCATTGGCCACATAATGTGACGCATGAGAAGAATACATCACTTCTGCATTATTCCTTCCAAAGTTGAATAAATTGAATCCAATCATGAAGTAACATCAGTCAAACACATTCACAACATACTTGGCCTACAATGTTTGAAGGTGTAAAGGTTATGAAAGCCCAGAAAAGACTGAAGATCTGTTCCAGACTGAAGGAGACATTTTTTTAAAATGAAACGTTTTACATGAAACATTTACATCTATATGAAACAAAATGGTGTTCTGGATTGCATTCATTTGCTAAAAGGACTTTTTTGGGACAAGTAGCAAAACTTGAATGGGGTTTGAGGTTAGATAGAGGTAACGTTTCAGTATTAATTTCCTCATTCAGATGGTTGCATTGTTGTTACAGAGAAGATGTGTCTTTGTAACAAATACACACTGCAATATTGAGGGGGAGTGATCAGATATCATGTCAGCAACTGATATTCACACCTTTGTACAAGCCTCTCCTTTTGACTAGGAAAACTACTTTTCTCTCTTTTGAAGAATACTTTCTAGAACAGAGTGTTGAATCGAAGTGCCTTTGTGATAACTGTGTCACGCAGTTATTTATACCAATATCAAATAACGCCATACATAGATAGTGTTAAGATGGACAGTAAAAATTTTAAAACTTTCAGGCCTTTTATTTTGTAATATTTTTATTTTAATTATACTCCACATAGATTTAAGTGGTAAAATATTTGCAAAGTATAAGGAAAAAGGCACTACTTGCATTTAGTGCTCAGATTACCTTTGCTTGTTAATCTGAAGATTAATGATTTAACCTTTTATTTTTAACTGATAATTTAAAAATAAGGAAGTGCAGTTTATATGCATAATATGACCGCATTTGGCAGTTGTCAAAACAAGACACAAGAAATAATACATGTTTCATTGATACTCTGAAATATTTCAAAATATCTAACACAAGGAAAAAAGAAACACTTGGTATACATTTTGACTTAACTTGGATAAGCATTTTTTCCCCCTAATTTAGTCTCTTTTTACCTAACTGTCAAAAATTGATCGACAAGTCGAGGTTGATTTTTGCCTAATGTTGCCGTGATTTCATGATGACTTCTTTTTGCCAAATTTTAATGTAGTCTTTCACTAAATAATATCATTGAGCTCTAATATACCTTTACCTTTAATTATTATAAGTCTCTTTCTTGCTTGTTCTATATTTGGAGACTACCAAAAATATGTCTATGTGATCAGGATGTGACTGGCTATAAATGGATTCTTTATGTCAGATGTTTATGTCATGGCATGCCCTTGAACGGCAAACTAAAGAAAATCAAGTAGCAGTTTTCTCAAAGTTTTGTTAAAATAACACAAACACACGTAGACACAAACTATTTAAATGGAACGCAATCATTGTTTTCTTTCTTGATATGGAAAAAAAAAAAGTATTTTCTCCCAAACTGATATAAACAGCTACCAATGTGAAAATTTTACATAAAGAGGATTCTAAAATGGCTCAAAATCGCAACAAGTCACTTTCATTAAGCCATGAATATTGAATAGCAATTATTGCTTAATAGCTTTTTTTATAAGACACTATTTACAGTACAGCTGCTAAGTTGCTATAAATTCTACTTGAATCTATCATGCAAATATCAACACCTGTGATACTTTTGAAGTATTAAGCCAGATTCCATAGGGTATTCTTAGTCTAATCTGCACCATTGCTTTTGAGTTTTTTGCTTATTGACATTCTGTTTTACGTTTTGCCTCAATAGAATAGTATCCATTTATTCCATTAAAGTATATAGTTTTTCATAACTATTGAGGGTTGTTTCAAGGGAAAAGTTTCCTCAATATTTCAAGAGGTCATATCCCCCTTGCCTTAACAGGCCAATTCATTTGAAAAAAATCAAGAAATAAAAACACAAAATAATCTAAACTATGAATTTATTAACTACATTTATGTGTGGTTATTATTTTAGAAAGCTGAAGGAGATGACATTTAAATATGTTTGTAAAATATCTTTAAAGTGACAAAGGACATATTAGTTCTTTGTTTCTGTGTTGCAAATTATTTAAAACCTGAGTGGATAAAATCATAAACATTCTCTGATTTGAGGTTGCATACATGCTGTTGCTCTGAGTTGGAATCATTTTAAGACTCACCCGGAGCTGAAAGATCCATTTCCAAGCTCACCTGTGTGTTTCTTGGCAGGCTTTAGCAACTCACTGGCTGTTAGACTAAAACGCTCAGTTTGTTTCATGCCAGGGGAGCCTCACCATGGGACTTGCTCCCCCAGCATGAGTGATCCCAGAGAGAGCAAGAGAAAGTGAGCACCCAAGAAGGATAGCAAGCACGCTCTTCTTGTAACCCAATCTTAGAAGTGACATCTCTTTACTTTTCTTGTAGTCTATGTATTAGAAGCAAGTCAGTGAGCTTAGTTTACATGAAGGGGAGACAGTACACAAGGGAGTGAACCAGGAGGCAAGGGTCATTGAGGACCAACTTAGAGGCTGCCCCACCCACAGATACTGAACTGCTAAAAGAATAATATATGTTATAATTTTCCCTCCTCTTAGTAGTAGTTTATCTTTGAGACTATGGGAAGAAGAATGTTGCAACTGACAAAAATGGAAAAAAGTTCCAACATGTATGGAATCTACCTACTTCAAATGTTTCTGTTTTGACCCAAAGTCAATAAATGATGTTTTTCTTAACTTCACTTTTGCTGATTCCAGGACAAAATCACAGCAAAAAGAGACCAGATTTTTCTGTTTCCGGTATTCACAGATTCTGATTTTATATTTCCGCTTGAAGTTTGATATGTCTACATTCTCTAGAGGGATAAATTGATTGGGCAACCTTCTGTCTGTTGTCCATGATGAATCCATTTTATCTCTGACCAAACATGTCTGTAGGACTTGTTTGTATAGAACAGCCAGGTGGCTCTGTTTTGAGGGTAGTTTAGGGAGGTTGTAGTGGCTGAAACCAGCACAGATCATCTGGCAGTTCTGAGAAAAAAGGGAATATTGTAATTCGGGCACACATCAAAGGTGATAGCTAGAGATCATTATATCACGATAGACAGAAGTAACTGAGTCACTAGAAGGAATAATTCCTTTTTTCCTGAGAAATAATTCCTAGATTGTTTAAGCAATAGTAGGAAAGATGTTATTGACAAATCTGACCACTTTGCCATGCATGACACGTAGAATTGGCCATTGTGTTGTCCCCCAATTATTTTATTAATCTTATTTTCAATGTATTTCCTTTTGTACTACAGAAAATGTCATGTTTTTTAACATCATTGAATCAATTACTTTGGTTGTCAAATAAAATCTGGATAAAGGTAAAATCAGCTAATGGATTTCACCTTAATGTATTTCTAGTTTATTGTAATTTCAGTAATTGCTACCTTCCTAGTAGTAATGGCTTTTACAAGAGACAGTAAGCTAAATTATAATCAAGTGTCCGTTTTTGAGCTATTATTTTAAACAGGATTGAGGGGATTGGGTAAGAGTAATTTAGAAATCAATCATCATTTATCGAGTTCCTACTATATATCCTAGTGGCCCTCCTCTTCCCACAACAAACAAAAGCACATGTCTATCTAGTAAATAACTCCTCTCCCTTTATATCCCAGCTCAGGTATTATTTTCTGTTACAAAACTAAGTATTTCCTTCCTTGCACTGTCACAGTGACAATTTTGTATTAATTTGGCTTTTTTTTTAAATTTATATTCACAATTGCTTCCCACTCTACTGTTATCTTCATAAGAAGAAAGTTCTTGTGGTATTTGTTTTTATTACTGTCTTGTTGTTACTGTGTTTATGTTGACCTTTCTTATTCCTCCTCATCTTGCATAGTTCAATTTTCACAATAGATATTTATTGAAAGAATGAATGACAAAAGAATAAATCCATATTATGGGTATGCCATCGACTCTAAAATACATTCTCCAAGTAAGTTTTTGAAATCTTGTTTCCTATATCTCATGTCTAGCAAACTGTATTTTTCAACTATCTTACATTACTCAAATCTGTCCTGTCATTATGAGAGTAGATTTGGAATCAGAAAAAAATTCAGGGTCCAGCATTTACTAGGATTTGATAGGACCTGCCATTTAACTATATAGAGGATTTATCCTTACTTTATAAATACAGATTCTAATACTCATACTATATAGTTCATAGAATTTAATGAAAATCTCTCTTTCTCTCTCTCTCTCTCTCTCTCTCTCTCTCTCTCTCTCTCTCTCTCTTTCTCTCTCGCTCTCATTCTCTCTCTCTCCCCATAATGAGACATATAGTAGACACTTAATAAATGTCAGTGTCCTTTGTCTTGACCAGAAATATTTGTTACTGCACATCAGTACATCCTTTCTTGGAACTCCTTCCTTCCTAGAGATTTGCAATGTTACACTATATGATCGCTCCGTTTAACTAGTGAGTTTCTAGTATCATATTGTATTTGTTGACTGACTCAATGTTGATTACGTCTTTTCTATTCACTTCATTCCCTTCTCTTTTTCTCCTGTCTCCTAAATATATGTGCACCTCACAATATCTCCTTTCATTCTTTTTTATCTCCATTATTCTTTTATTTGTCCACAATTGAAACTATTGGCTTCATATTTCTTACCTTAATTTTTAAAAATTCTTACTTAGCTTCACTTTTGGGTTCAAGCTATGAGCTTGCAGCTACATGGTGAAAATATTTTAACAGACTAACCACCAGCAACTGAAACTCAAAATGTACATAAACCAAAATAAATATCAACATGTGCTTACTATATTCATATTTAATTTTATACAAATATAATTTTACCAAAATTATTTGATATTACCAAAATCAAAACCAGAGGATTCTGGTTCATTCCTGCACCTGATCCATGTTTAAGTATTGTTCATTTTATTTTCAAAAGTGTCTTTCTATTCTGTCCCTTATCTTTTGTCTGCTTTCATTTTTTTTTTTTTTTTTTGTATCTTTATTTATTTGTAGTTTGGCTATTTTTTAACTACCTACGAGTCCTTTCCTCTGTTATTCTTCAGACGACACTATACTGATCTTTCAAAGTCCCTTCTTCTAGCCATCTGTTAAAATAGTTCTGTTCCAATATAGAAACTCACATTACCTAGCGGATAAACTTAAAATATCTTTACCTAACAATCGCGTTAATCAAAACCCAATTATCCCTCCGTTTGTGTTTGCTATAATTTTCCAGCTTTTACAAAACTTTGTTTCAGCCAAATTAGAACAACTACAATTACTGAAAATGATTTGCATTGTAAATATATTCTCTCTCTCTCTCTCTGTCTCTCTCTCTCTCTCATCTTTTAATTTATAACTTGCATGTTACTTTGTAACTGACACATTATTCACAGCTTTGACCAAATCCCACATTTTCTAAGCTTCTCTCTGGTAACTCTGGAAAAAAGTTATTTCTGTAGTTTCCAAATTTCCAGAAATGTATTATCTTTTATACTTATTTGCTACTTACCATCTGATACTTATTGCAGTTATTTTCCATGCACATATGCTGTGGGATAATCTCCGTGGCTTTGACTTTGTTAACCACTTTTGCCTATCAAGTTTTCATCGTAGCTTATTCTAAAATGAATTAATTTTCTATACTGAGCTGGGCAAAGCAGTTATCAACTAGTTATTCAGAGTATGTTCTTTAACCACGTAGAATGCAGCCCAAAATAATTAATATAAAAAAGTAACTAAAAAGCCCTAAATATTTGGATATCAAACTAATTTTATAAATAACCCATTATGAAATTAAAAAATCACAAAGTTTGAAAATATTTTGAATTGAATTACGATAGAATATCAAATATCACACTGAAGACTTTTGGGATCTAGCTAACTCTGTTAGTGGGAAATATATCCTTATAAATTGATACATTAGAAAGGAAGAAAGGTTGAAATTCAACATTCTAAGTATTCAACTCAAGAAGTTAAAACAATAATTGAAAGTTAAAATTAAGAAGTAGAGATAAGGAGATAATAAGTATAAGGTAGATCATTATTAAAATATAAATCAGGTATACGGTACAAAAAATCAACTAACCTAAAGCTTGTTGGGTTTTCTTTTGAGGGCGTGACTAATAAAAAAGATTGACCCCCTAGCAAGAATGATCAAGACAAAAGAAAGAAGACACATCTCCAATATCAAACATGAAAAAAGTGGTATATCATTAGAGATCCTATAGCCATTAGAAAAATGGTAAGAGCTTATTAGTAACTATTTTATTAATGATTATGGCACTTTTAATCTAATGTAAAGATTTCTACAAAATGGCATTTTATCTAAACTGATTCAGAATAAAATAGAAAAGCTGAAATATTTAGCAATTGAAGAAATCAAATCTATTTTCTTTGTCATCTCTAGGCTGAGGTATTTTCATCATGAATTATTTAAGTATTTATAGAAGAAAAATACAAACATTGTACAAATACTTCTGGATAATAGAATTTGAATTTGTTCAAATTAATTGTGATTAATCGCAATATCAAAAGCTGACAAGCACTAAAAAAACACAGGATGATATTTCTCATGAATATAGATGCAAAATTCTTAGCAAATATTAGCATATCCAATCCGATACAAGAGGATAATTCACCTCAACTCATTGTTGTTTATTCTAGAAAAGCAAACAAGATCAGTTTAATTAATAGAACTAAAGAAATCAACCTTATGATCCTCTCATTAGGTGAAGAAAACGTATTTCGTTTTTAAAATTCAGCACCCATCAATACCCATTCATGATAAAAACTCATAACCAAAGTGGGAATAGAAGGAAACTCCCTTAATCTGAATTTTCCATCCTGGTTTTATATAAATTCAGTTAATTCCAGTTCCATCCTTTTAGTAACTCATCATTATCTTTTATTTTATTATACAACACATCTAACCTGTCAGAAAAACCTGTTAGCTCTACCTTCAGAATATATTAGAAGGCAACTACTTCTCATCATATCCCCTGCTAGAACTTTCATTCAAGCGGCCATCATATCATGCCTTCATTAATGGAATTGCTTCCTTAACTATGGATTTTCCTGTTTCACCCTAGTGTTGTTTTAGCGCATTCTCCACAGCGGAAAGAATGACCCCTTTTAACTGCTTACATTAGTTCTTGTGTTCAAATGCACTGATGAAACTTCTTATTACTCATGGTAAAAGTCAAAATCATTTTAATGGTTGGTATGACTTTGTCAAGAGCTATGCACGCAGGGTCTGGGATTTTACTCTACTTGCAAGCTGCGGGTTAGCCTGCCTCTGTTTCATGGATGCTGGCAGAAGATATGAGACTGCTGAGTCAGTCACAAAGTACTTATTACTCACAGCAAAACAGTAGCCAGAGTTTCATATTTGTGTTGGGTTCTCCATGTCCCTGAGTTCCATGATCCTGTGATGCATACCAGCTCATGCAGTGGGCTACAATGCAGAAGAACATTAGGCTTGGGGTCTCATCACTTTTAGTGATGGAGGAAAACCAGGGGGAGACATTACCTCATATCTCAAGGTTACTTGCTGGAAATTCAGTCTTATGAAATAGGGCAATGAGCAGTCAGGACCTATTTTTGGTACATCCATCAAGAACGTGTGGTCAACACTCATGGTGGATTGCCTCTTCCAAGAGACCTACAAATCTGGACTCCCATTACAATTCTGCTTTTCTTGTGCTCTTGGTATTTCTTGCGTATATGGATTTCTATTGTCGTATTTGCTTTGCTTCAAATAGGTCAAGCTCCCCACCTTCCCTGCCATCATTTTTCTTTCTTTTTTTTTCTTTTTTTTTTTTTTAATAAACTCAGAGTGACTTTACTTGCAGTGTTCTCCACTTGGAATTTTCACAGCTATTCCTTCACCTCCTTCAGGTTCTTTTTTATCAAATATTAACATTTCAGCTCTTAGCTTCCTATTTAGAATTGCAGTACACAATCACCTTTCCCTCTTTTTCTTCAGAGTACTCATTACCATTTAAACTGCCTTTCTGGAGGGCATTGAAGTGAGGCAGTAAGCATTTTGTCTTGGATTAAGTAATTGGAATTCTAGGAATTTATGCTATAGAAATAATCAGAATAGACTTCATAGAGGCACATAAAGTAATATTTATCACAATATTGGTTTATGTAGTAATGAATTATAACAAATACATGCAAATGGAGAATATTTTTTGAATAAAAGTACATCGCACTGCTGACACTAAGTATCTTTGGATGGTATAATTATATGTGATTTTTATTTATGTGGTTCCTTAATTTATGTGTATTCAATATTGTCTTATGCTTATTTCCTTTTCTTCCAAGTTTTCCCTCATTTTATTTTTATATTGTTCATACTTTTTCTTCCTTTATGCATTAGTAGGAACTGCGAAGAGTCTGAGATTCTACCCTAGTTGTAAACTGACAAATTAGCCTGTCTCAGTTCCATGGATGCTAGTCAAAGACACCTGACCCCTGTGTCGGAGACAAAGAACTTCCATAGAAAGCAACATGGGGCATCCACATATTTATCAATTTCTCTAGCTCCCAGTCCCATGGGGGAAACATGGGTGAGCCCACCTGTATACTGGTACACACTGTGGGTTATATTACAGGAGATGAATTTTGAGCTTAGGTAACCCAAGATTTTTTATAATGAGTAATAAGATTTTCTACATTTAACTCATTATATTTGTTATTCTGGACAGTGAATAAATTTGCCCTTTCTTCTATAGGGAGACATGACTCTATGTTCCAAGGTGGTTTACAGTCTACCCATTTTTTGGAAAGATTGTTTAGAACAATGGGCATTTGGTGGCAACTGTGGCTCCAGTAGCAAATTCAGCATCAGAAAGTATACCCCAAGTAGTTAACATAAGATAAATAAACAGAAAGTACTTATTTAATGCTCTAAACAATGAAACTAGCAGTATATAGTGAACAGATACTAATTATTGCCAATTATTCGTGTTTCTTTAAAAAATATTTCTCGAGCACTTACATGTTAGGGAGTATTCTAGTCATAAGGGATATAGAACTGAATAAATATGTAGAAATCTGCTCTGAAGGAACTTATATTCCATTGGGGGTAAACTGATAATAAACAATGAAAATCTAGAGGATGGATATTAAATATCAGGTAAGTTAATGCAATATAAGTTTTTATTTTTATTTTTATTTTTTTATTACACCAGTGGATTATTTTGAAATGATATTCCAGTTACAGAGCTAAAGGAGATACAAAAGTTTTCTGTCTACTAACATGACTAAGCTAAAGTAGTACAAGTACTCACAGCACACATGAACGTAAGAAGCCCTCTGTGTGTGTGTGTGTGTGTGTGTGTGTGTGTGTGTGTGTGTTTATGTAGGTGTATACGTTTCAGTGGCTTATTAGAATTTGTGTTTTATATTTAAAACAATTTTTAAAAGTAATTTTAAAAGAAATCTTTTCAAACATATGATATTTGGGGGCAAAAATAAATTGTCGTCATGCTAGCATGTCTTCTAGGATAATGCATGTTAACTTTCTTGTCTATACTTCATCTTATGATCACTTGGCAGGAAATGCAAATGTTTTCCATAAGTGCCTTCTATGTTAATCTAAGTGTCTGACCTTTTCACAATGCCGTAATTTTTTTTCAGGCCTTTCTCTTTGATTTATCTTCTCTAATGAAAGGCTGCCTTTTTTTTTTTTTTTCATTTTTATGGTGCCAGCAGAATTATTAAAGGGCTGTCAATTGAACTATGGTTGTCATCATCCCTTTTTACAAAGAGAGAATATTAAACAGGATTTATGTCAATTTTGTAAAAATAGCTCCTTTCTGCATACAGTACACTTGTTGCTTATAATGATAGAGTAAAACATTGTAATCGATGATAAGAAAACCTGCACAAATATAGCATAAACAGTAAATTAAGTATGTTAACAACTTTTATTTATGTAAACATTTATCGTGTTGTTATTTTTGGTTCAGTCTGTACTGCCCTTCTTCCTCCCTTCCGCCCGCCAGTGTTTTGAGGGAAAAAATCATGTTTTTTCTTCATAATTGTATTCTAACTACTTAACTTTTGAATAGGCGATGGTGCTTCTAGCAAAAATGTTGTTTCTAAAGACTGTCACTCAACTTTATCTAACAGTAAGATGATTAAATCCAAAATACTGTATAGAATTAAGGAATAAGAGCGCTAGCAATTTATTAGAAAATGCCCACAAACAGCACAACCATAAGTTTGTATCATGGTCCATAGTCCTCATTGAAACCTTTTAGTTTGCCATTGTTTTGAAATGAGAAGTTCCTTAATCACTAAGTAAAGACCACTACATTTTGCTATGATTATTTTTCTCACTCTGTTAATTGATCCACACCTTATGCATTAAACATTTTCAAATAGTAATATTTTGAAAATTATGGTCTTATGTATGCTAAGACTAATAATTCAAGCTGGGTGTAGTGTGGGAATGAGTTTGGAGTAGAAAACGTATTGCTATGGAATCTCATATTTTCCAGTTAAGCAAGGAAAGTCGTATAAATCTAGCTATTGCCTTGAAATGAAGCCACACATACTAAGAGCACTCAAGAACTAAGATATTTGAAAAGAAAGGGTTCTTGATTTTATGAAAAAACTGCATAGAATTGGCAAAATTTCTAATGAAAATTTTACCAAGAGTCACGGCCTCGCAGTAAGGGTAGTTAAAGTACTGAAATATTTTTTTGCTTATCAGTTCATCTCATTGAAAACTTCTAGGGAAGATCTCTGATGCCAGCTCAGGGGGAAAACAAAAATAAAAACTATTAGGAGTGATTTAATGATATTGGTTAGCAGTCTCTGAGCATCTGAAGTGTGGACACATTAGGAAAGAAAAGATTCACAACGCTCAACTCCTGAAACACTTTGACATCGCTGGAAATAAAGTGAAGATTTAGAACATGATGGAAATCTAGCACATTGCTCACGTTATGCACTGGGAAGGATTGAGAAGTTACTTCTACGTTAGTGCTCTCGGAGCCCCAACCCATCCATTCAATCCACAATAACCCTGCCTATGTTTCTAACATAAAACTAACAGTCATTAATTTAATAAAAATATTCATGAGGATAAAGAAAAACATTATTGGCATAAGTGAATCTTTAACAGAAGTTTGTAAATTCTATTCTTCTGTGGCGTATAAACCTTAAACAGAATGTTCCTTAGAGTTTGTTTCTTTATCCTTGCTTATCCATGACTCTATAAATATTGATTTTGGAATTATTTTTTTTTTTTAGAGTTGTGTTCGTCACAAATAGGAAAATAGTAACGGACAAAATAGAAATTAACAATAGAGGAAAATAAAACCAAACTATAAAGAAAAATATATTTATTTTTATTGGTAATTACAGCAATGTATGTACGGCACAATGACACTAGTACTTTTGTCAATCAATTGACAAAATTGTAAACAACTAACAGAAAATGTAATTTACTATTCAAATGCTGCTAGCGAAAATGTTCCATTAAAACTTGAAGTAGTGAAATATTTATTGACCAAAAATGTGACCTTGTCTGTACAAACAATTTCAGTTCACTGGCACCAATTTATTTTATGACGTAAGGATCTCCTCCTTAATAATTTTTCAACCTGTTGGCTGTGAACTTGAGACTATGGTATTATTACAATGCTTATACATATTGCATATACACAGTGAAATATTTGCATCATTTTTCAAAAATGAGTAACAAAATAAAATGTTGCTTTCTATCATGATACAATCTCTTCATGAGTAAAGTATGACTCCTATTAAATGGGAGACAAAGGAGAGTTTCTAGTCTTTGTTTTTGTTTTAACTTTATGGGATATTTTGACTCGTCATGGTTGCAAAATGCTATTATAGAAGAAACTCTTTGTTATCTTCTCATACTACATCTCTACATAATGAATTTTTTCTATGTGAATTTTTTCTTAGAACATTTTCTCTCATGACTTGAAGCTGTAAAATATATGTTGGATGTTTCTTTAGGGAAATTACTACCCACAGTCTTACGACCCACAGCCTTACTGCACACAGTCTACCTTACTTCTTTTAAGGGGAGTAAGACTGTGGGTAGTAAGTTCCCTAATGAGGTAAGTCCCTTACCTCTAAACTTACTACTACCCACAGTCTACCTTACACCTCTTTTTGAGGGATTTAAGCACTATAAAGCTTGAAATCAAATCATTCGAAAATTTTCTCCTTTTACATCTGATCAAAATGTTGACTGTAGAGATAGACTGGAGACATCAAAGTAAAATCAACAGGACAAAGAGAAGATTCTTGACAACTGTAATGAAATCATCAATTGGCTTGATAAAAACTAGAGTGCAGAAAAGGAAGAATTTGAACATTAGTCAGTAGAAAAAACTGGATAAACCGAAACTCCCATCATTACCAAGCTATACCAGAGTTCAGAGGCATGATGGGAGGAATGCCGGGGAACTTTCTGATAGTGGAGCTCCTCTATCTGGTGGTACTTCTTCTGGACCCCCCATTGAAGAGGTCGGTTAGGGTCACCTGAGCATAGGTTTAGCTGTGTTCCACCAAAAAACAAACAACAACAAAAACAACAACAGAAACCAAAAAACAAAAGGATCCAAATTTGTAGTAAGTTCCAAGACATTTTTAACATTGAGCTGCTATAGTAAATAACTGGGCATTTTTGATACTTGAATATTGTATATATGCACAGGGCAAGGAAAGAACATTGCACTCTATAAGTACAGTGTTGTAAGTGAAAAATGCAGTGTCTTAATAAAACTGTATTTAAAACTGGGAAAAAGTTTGCATTTATGTTCAGCAGCACTATTGCCCCGCTAAGTATAATTCAGAGAGTATTTCTTTCCAGAGTTTGAGGTAACAGTTCATTAGTTACTAAATTGCTAAAATAGAATTGGAAGATTATTTTTTTTGTATGGAAATAATTATGACATACATACATTTTATTATTTTCTTCTGATCCCACTTAGTTGGGGGAAGAAGTCAGGGATCATAGGGAAAGGACAAAATGTAAAATATTTCTTACCAGCAGTTGGGTTGCATTGGAGATGAAGGCAACGTTTTAAAAATCTGTCAAAGTCTGAAAACTAAGTTCAGATAGGTCATCAAAGAAAACAGATCTCAAACCTTTGCATAAAGTTATTTGAAATTAGATCCGTAGGACGTAGCCTGAAGCAAATGCCAAAGGTGACAACTTTTTGTTAAAAGATGTATAATTTTCCTTAGATCTTTGAGAAAACTGAAGTCCTGCAGGTGTGGTCATGCATGCTTGTGTGTCTTAAGTACGCTGACACGATCCTAAGAACCCACAGGGTTCTCAGAGTTATTCAATATAAAACTCAATGAATAATTCATGAACTGTATTTTAATGTCTTCTCATGTTCTGTATTTAGTAAAGCTTCACAATTACTCAACATCTGCATTTCATTCCAATCTAAGGGTTTGTAAAATTTAGCTTCACCAAAGGATTATTATATCACAATTCAGTTTCTCTTGATGACAATAATAGAGATGCTATTCAAACAATAATTTTTCTTCCTAAATTCCTTAAGCTTTGAAAAATAATCTGTCTACTCATCATTCACTCAAGTGGTTATATAAATTTAATGTGTGTAAATTCTAATAGAAAAAAATTGATTCCTCAGTAAAATGTAGGTATATCTATATACTTGTATAAAGTGAGTTGTGAAAAAATGAGTTCATATGATTTCTATTCGTTATCTTAAATAGAACAAATTCTCGAACTCTTGTATCTTGCCTATTTAGAAATTCACAAGAACGTTAACTTCAAGGTATACTTTGTTAAGAGTTATGTTTCTGCTTTCTTTATTTCTTCACACGGTTAAGTCAAAGATTGAGGTTCTATGCTTGCAGAACAGGTAAGTTAGTATTTTTAAAATATAAATTTTACTTGGAGTGATTGAACAGATGTTTGACTTAAAACCAAGATGATTAGTGATAACATTCTATCATATCATTTTTTGATGAAATTAAAACCAGATGTATTTTACTTATTAATATGTCTAGATTGCTTAAAATATCTGTGTCATTTATGGCAATCTAATGTTACAGTAAATTTACCCCCAAATTTCAGTGGTGTGACACAATCAAAATGAATTTATTATACACATTTTAAACCAAGAAGGGTACTCCTGAGTAAGGGGAGGCTCTATTCCTTCTGTTGATTTAGGAGTAAGACTTTTATTATAAGCATACTCACAGAACTCCTTTCTCTATAAATGCCATAGTAGTGCCTAAACATAGATCTGTATCTATATCCACTAAAGTTTGTGGGACAGAATTACCATAAGGGTATATTTGTTTTATTGTTGGGAAGTGATTAAAGGAACTCAGGAAAATCCCAGTATTTCAACAAAGGACATATATGCAAAGAAAAAAAAGTAAATCAATTAATACTTATCCCATGCGGAAGCTTCAGCATAAACCCCAATGTGTGCCAATCTGCTGTGCTGTTGTTCCCCATGGAACACTCTTTATTTAAACTTAGACGTCTATATAATGTATCAATAAGATCAAATATAAGCTAAAGGCTCCTGTTGCCTACTTACAGCCCAAATCTTAAGTAATCCAAGCTTGAATTTTATCACACCAGTGTAAATAAGACAAACGAACAAAAAGCAAGCAAACAAATCTGCCGAGAAGAAACACAAAATGAGTACTCGTGTTATTATTTGATCTAACGTCTATAGCAGTGTTGTGATAGATTAGGTTACCCATCGGATCTTCCCTTTCAATATACAAAGAAAGTGGCCAACTCCAAGGAGAGAATCTTCCGTGTCAGTGTAACTTCCCTTGTGAGCCCACACCTAGTAACTCACTACCCTTACATTCAGCCCAGCAGTTCCACTTAGCAGCCTTTGGTCAGTAAAATAACAGTAACCACGACAAATCATTAGCTATCTTGCTACCTCTTGTAGACTGGCAGTGCTAGTGGGAGAACTGGGAAATGCTCTTCATTTACTGTGTTTTATCCTTGCCTGTGTTCAGGAAAAAAAGACTGTCAGAAGGGCAAGAGAGACTGTGGCAGAGTATTTTTCAAAGGAAATTAACACGGGGCTGTAGATTAAATGGATTTCATTGTTCTAAAAAGTCAGGTGAGGAACAACAAAAATGTTTTAAATTAGCAATGTTTTTAAAAGAGTTAAGGTATCCTTGGATTGAAGAAGCCTGCATAAATCACTCTCTCCCATATAGCTGTGAAGAGCCAAATTGTTCATTTCCTAATCCTTGCTTCCTAGATGAGTAATGGAGACCGAGAGCATTTTACAAATTCTAAAATATGAGGCTGAAAGAGTCTTTGATAAGCTGAAGATACTGAAAGAAATAATGTAAAATGTTTTGACATTTTCCTTTATTCTATGGCATAAGATGACTGTTAGGAAAAAATAAGACTGTTATTTAAATTCAGAGACAATTTTATTCTGTTCTATCTGACTGGCTTTTATATGGCAAGCCATAATGACTTTTAAGAAGGACTTAATTTATAAATTATTTATAAAAAGTTTATTCAGTAAGAAAATAATGCTATAGAATCTGTAGTTCTTAAGTGGGCATAGAAGCTAAAATAAGAAAATAGTAACCAGCTTTAGTACTCTAACCAGGAAGCCTCTCTCTCTCTCTCTCTCTCTCTCTCTCTCTCTCTCTCTCTCAGTCTCTCTCACTCTCATTCAATTCAGTGGCATTTCTTGACTGCTTACTTTGTTCCTGGCTCAGGGTAACATACTGGAGAAAAGCTGTGAGTTGTGATTAAAATGTGAAAATACATTAGTGGAGAGGAAAATGAGCATGTGTAAAGTTCTAGAAAACAAATTGATCAGCAGAGTCCAAAAGACAAAATTAGCTGACAATGAAAACAAAGCCTGTTGTGTATACTTTCTGAAATAGATTGCTGGGGTAATGCAATGGCTTCTCTCCTGCCAACACTAGGTGCCAGGAAGACTATGTTTTTCCCTATCCCATGACACTTGATCCATCAACCCACTACCCCTTGTCCATTTGCCCTAATGTCCACTATTCCTAAATGTAAAAGAGCAAAAAGAAAACCCCCTTTTTAAAATCATTTGTTCTTCTGTCAATCAAACTGAGGGTCAGAGGAGGCATGTTAATGAGACTGTTATTTCTATTGTTTATCCATAAAAAATGGTAACATTATTGTTTTTCCCTTTTTTTTTTTTTTTTGGTCTGGTGCGGCTTAGGCCCCGCCCAGGAGAGCGCAACATCACATCGATCAAAAGATCACTCTTTTTTAATTTAAAGTTTATTGGGGTGACAATTGTTAGCAAAGTTACATACAACTCTAGCGCTCAGATTCTCTAAAAATAAGTAAAGTGAAAAAGTAAAAGTGGAGCTGTAATTCACTTGGACATAATGGGAATTGAAAGTACATTGGTTGGAAAGGCCCACATGGTTCTCTACTGACAGAAGAATCAGGTCTGGCCATGGTTCCATGGTTAAAATGAAGCAGGCATTTGTAGAGGAGCACAACCTTGCTGTAGATGAACGATAAAACCTCAGTCCCAACCTATGGCCATGGACCATACATTTGTCCTTTAGTTGTAAAGGGGTTGATTAGAGTAATCCTAGGATAAAATACAGTAAACGTGAACTTAGAGGATTCATTAAGGCATCCCTCCAAACCAGGGACTCTATTACTGAAACTCCTTGTGTCTAAGCAGCCTCCCAGTGGTAGGCTGAATGGTGGCCCTAAAGATATTTCCACACCTTAGTTGCCAGAAACTGTCCATGATATCTTATACGGCAAAAGAGAGAATATGACCTTATGTGGTGAAAGATGTGATTTAGTTAAAGATCTTGAGAAGGAGAAATTATTCTGGATTATCAGAGTTGACCCACATGCAATCACAACGTATCCCTATAAGAGAGAAGCAGGGTGAGTTTGGACACGGACACAAAGAGGGGAAAATAATGTAAAAATGGAGCAGAGAGAAATGCTGCCATGAGCCAAAGGATGCTGACAGCCACCAGATGATGGAGGAGGCAAACAACAGATTATCACCTAGAGCTCCCCTAGACAGTGTAGTCCTGTCAACACCTTGATTTCAGCCCAGTGAAACTGATTTTAGAGTTTTGACCTCCATAACTCAGAAATTAAACTTTTGTTGTTTTAAACCATAATGTTTTAGGTAATTTTTATAGCATACATTGGAAACAAATACATCTCCCAATTTCAGAAACTCTTCTAAATGTGTGCTAACCAAAGGAAAATCAGGAATGTGTCAGAATGTTTGGTATAGTGACTATACAGGATGCTGTGGTTGCATTTCATTTGCATGTGATTGAAATGACCTCTGTTGCTGCCCACCTGCTTTCTATTAGCCTGTGAGTGGAGGGACTCAAAAGAGGTGAGATGTATATTTTTTTGGCCACAAAATATAGGACTTTGCTTTAAGTGGCTCCATCATCTCCCAAATTTCAAAGCTAGAAGAAATAGCAGAGGTGAGGAAGGAATGGGTATTGGGTACAATCATGTCTCCTAATGGTTCAGCAAATGTCATGGGCAAGAAAGAGACTCAGAATTAGGGGAGCATGAGTGTAAGTTGAGTTTAATGCAAAGATAACCACATGCATGGCTGTTAGAATAGAATTGGTTAAGTAACATAAAAGGGTATAAGTTATAATGGGAGTATGTGGGACACCAGACTGGTGGGAAAATTGTGCTTGGGGAGGCAGAAAATATTTTAGAATAGAAATGACACACAAGGTGGGACCTCAAAGGTGAGTAAAAGTTGGACAGATAAGCTCTAGATTATCCTGATTACTTTCTGAACCGTCGGAAAACCTCACTCCAATCCAGGCTTATCTTTTCTACCCACAAACATATTCTGAGCTCCATGAATTCAATGATTCTATCCATCTGATAGCTCCAGATTGTAAAGTAGTTCCCGGACATATTGTTGGGAATATTCATGAGTAAATAAATAAACAGTATTTAGAAGGGAACATAGGTACTACTTATAGGTTAGAAGATGAAAAGTTATTGGACAAGCTAAGTGATAGGGTTTTAACAATGCCTCATTCATTTCCTACAACATGGTAGGTAGCTGTAACTATAAGTAACAATATATTATATATAAAAATAATACAACTGCTTTAAAAAGCCTTTCTGATAACTTTTTAGATATGGTACAAGTTATTGAGATAGTGTTTTGTGAAGAACATTTCCTTGTCTAGAGAATCTGACTCTTGATTTCACCAGATGTCAACACATGATTAAAAGTATACACTTTCAGGAAAGGAATTAAATACAATCTGGTAGAGAGAAAAATTCTTGGAGTCAAAAATTTAGACTTTCTCTTTAATTTTATTAATTAGAGAACTTGAAAAATACTATAAGAACTAATGCAGTGTAAAAATTTGTATTCTCGATCCTTTCTCTCAGCCTATAAATCAGACTCAAATAAAACATGGTAGCTCTTTTCTCCTTTCTAATTTCTATAACTTTCCTTTTTCAAGGAACAGTAAGCAAGGAGGAGGCCAAAAATGACTTCCATGAAGATAATACATGGAGGAAAATCTCCTTTCCTTTCCTGAATTTTGGATGACCTTTAATGATTATTTTCTTAAATAAAATGCAGACTTTAATTGTTAAATGCTCTGATAAAGGTCTCCAGTCTATTTTTGAGCAGTAGCTAAAAATATTTCCTCTCTGTTTAGAAGAAAAACAAAAATCAAAATAATTTTTATAATCAAGGCATATTTTGATACACAAAATATATTTTGAATGATCCTTTGAATGATCTTTTCCCATGTCTTTTGGTAAATGTTGCATTCTTTCATTGTCATTTTCTTTTATGTAGATAATTTTTCCCTCTTTTAAGCTGCATATCCATTACTGTTATTTTAAAAATGTGAATACAGTTTTCCAAATGTTGAATCTCCTTGACCTTTAAGAATCATACATTTCTTTCATCTCAGATCTTAGTTCATACTGTGTTCAGTAGCTGACGTTATAGAACTATTTAAGTTTAAAGTAATATCACAGTTAAAAGCTTGTTTTATAAACATTAATAATTGAAAAAAAAAGAAGAATCTCCTAATTTTTATTTCAAATACTGGAAATAGACTTAGCAAACATACTCATATGCTCATCTCTAGAATGAATTATACCTGTTACCACAAATTAGATAGAACCAATTCACATATTAGTTAATTAATCTCTGTACTGATTCCCTAAATCAAAATCACATAAATGGTGGTGTATTATTTATTCTAGTATATATAAATTCAGGTTTAATTACCCAGATATAATCTCTAGACAACATTTAATGGTGGTGGTGGATATTTCTTTAAATAAAATTTGAGGCAGCTATTCTGTCAGTTTTTCACTTGTTAATTCAATTTATGTTAGGAATAGTTTCCAAAGATATGTTTTAGTAATTACTCCTATCACTGTATTTTGAAATATGCCTACAAGTGGGCTTTTGTTGTGAGTCTTAATTCATGTAAAATATATGGAGCAAGTAGATTTCTTCTTCATATTGTAAAATAAATGATGCCAACTTGTTTTAACATAATATTTATTGTTTAGTAGCCACAGTTAATAATGTTTTCCAGTATGAATAAAAGTTTAGAGTATGTCTTTTACTTAAAATTAAAATTGATTGCTCATGCTATTTTGCTTCATTGCTCAAATTACTGTCATGTAAAGAAATAATATGGAGCAAATAGTGGCCACTATAATTTTAATAAGTTCTATATAAAGCTTTCTAACTTTCATATAACTGTTTTGCCCCAAAAGATAATTTGCTGCACCTTGCTAATACCACCTGTTTTTTCCTAAGGACCATGATGAAAAAGTAAGAACGGCATTGTTTTTTGAAGAGTTATGGCCAATAGGAAGAATTCATGACTGGACAGTCATGTCTTAAGGAAGAATTCCTTATGACTCTGGTAGAACTTTGAAAAAAAAAAAAAGATTGCCTGAAGGAATTAAAATGTTAGGTGTATTTACTAGACAAAGAAATATATCAAGTTGCCCTCAGTTGAGGTATTCACATATTATCTCTGTTCCCTCCAGTGCTGTTTTATCAGATTATAAGCAAATTCTTCTGTTGAAGCAGTCATTAAGAGTTGAGTTAATATAGCTGAATAGAAAAAGAAGCAAGTACCCATAAAAAATTAAGACTTAGGTACAGATGGTTTCCTTCTAAGGTAAAGATACAATAAATAAATTAGCGTTTTATTTGGTGTGCATATTTCTGGCATAAAGAATGAAAGTTTATAATATGTGGTGTTGGATTCTGGAACTACAAGTCTTTAGAAAAATATATAATTATTTATAGTATAAATATTAAACATATATTTTTATAATTTATTAACATTGTTCTTTGATATTGTAATAGAAGTAGTATTTGATTCTTTGGTATGCTTTCATGGAAATCATGCCTCTTTAAACATGACCGTGTTTCATCTTCCCTTTTTCATTAGTTATAATAAGGCAGGGTTCCCTCCATAGCTTTCATTTGCTACCTTGAGATAGCCGATTTTTGCAACTTCAGCATTCCTGGCAATTTCTTGCCCCACTCCGCATCATCCTTCACCCCATAATGATATATTTGTTTCGCTTGGATACACTAAGTCAAGTTCTAAAATTATAACATATGGCCAATGTGCACTGTCTGTGCTTCTAATTTTTGTTGAGTGCCTCCATATAAGTAATTTTATTAAAGATTTATAGACTCATGGAATGTCCAAGATCAAATGAGCCATACTGATGAAGCTTAGCATTATATAAGTGAAGAAATTAAGACCCAGGGAGATTACTGACTTGCCAAGACTGATTAATGACATGGTCATGTATGAAACGTAAATCAAATTGGAATGAGATTTTTTTTCTGTTAACCATTTTGGTAACATCATTTATCCTCATTCCAAAATCAGTGCAAATCTTAAAACATGGAAGATGTGTTCAAATTATATTGCTAAAATGCACAACATGGTTAACTAAACATAAAACCAAGTATCATAAAACATTAACCAGATGTAGCAGTAATTAACATTGTAGTTATTAGAAAAATAAAAGATGGTAGTGTTTTCATGTGTAACTGATGAAGGAGACTCATATTGAAGACGAGTAAAAGGTAAATCAGGAACACAAGAAGACAGCTCAGGTAACAAGATAATATGACTCAACTGCCTCAGTACAAGTCCTATAAAGAAACACTGGCAACAGTATAAATTCTTCTTTGTTTAATTTTCCATCTATTAGAAACATAATAACAGGTATATTGGTATGAAACTGTTTAATGCCTTGAATGGTGGAATATAGTATATTTATGTATAATACATATCATAGAATATAATATCATAGTGTATAACATATATGTGTGTGTATATATATATATACATACATATATGTATATATATACACCAAAGCAAATATATATACACACACACACACACACACACACACACACACACACACACATCTGTGCTGACAAAATACCTTTTTATTGACTAGAAGCCTGAACTTGGTAATAATTTTTCGTAACATTTCTGAAGAGCAAATAATTTGCATAATTCTATACCTTGTTTTGAGTACACAAAGAGAAAGAACAATGCAAGTCGACTATTTTATTTCTTGTTATTTCTGTCTGCTCTATTTCTGTAATTTATAAGTTTTGAGGTGGTATAGAATAATGTTTCAGGTTTTCCAGTCATTGTTTTAATTTCTATTGAAATTTTGTAACAATTAATTAATGAGTAGCAACAACATGGTTATTTTTTCCATTGTAATTCTTATGAGATGAACTCTGTGGCTAGACAAAATTTTTAAGTAGTTTTTGGCAGAAATTACAAAATTAAAATAAAGAAAATGTGTTTAAAATAATAGATTTCAAGAGTTTTTGAGAGAGAAACAGTGGGAGGTGGGGAGGAGGAAGAAGAGAGAATAATAAACATTTTCTTAATGCCCACCTACAGTTTATCAAAATTTGAAATATATAGCAAACTTCTTTCCCTACAATGAAGATTATTACTACATTTCTTCATAGTCTTTGGGATGGGATCTCTTTTTTGTACATTTGACTTATTCATGAAATGAAAATGAAAAGCAAAAAGATGCAAATGTTTCTAGTAAATCATCTTTTCTCATCCTGATGTAGATATCAGATTAGACTCTCCATAAACAATTTTAATGAATAAGAAGTACTGATTTACTAAACTACTTCTAAATATTCATTTTGTATAGATGGCCTATTGCTTTGCTTATTTTTAAGCCCTTTACCCCTCTCTATGTAAATTGTTCACACAAATAGGCAAAGCAATAAAGCAGTTTAATCAAAGTTGAAAACCACTGTGAAGTGTTGGTAGCAAAAGAAAAGTAATTCTAGATTAAAGCCTACTGGATCTATTTTGAAATGTTTCTGTACAATAAAATGAGGACTGGCTATCACGAAACTTACTAAGTTGGCTCTCTAACTACTGGTTGTTGCTGGAAAAGTGTAGTTCTTTATGGCACTTTCCTCTGAAAGCAAGCTACTCTTATTTTCAGGCACATTGGGTACACCAGGTGAATTAAGTGTCTGTTTTCTGAAACTGTTCCCAAAGGAATACAAGGGTGGATCTTTAGAAGGTTCCAGATGTGTGAGTCCTTTATTACTGAGTAATTATTGCTCCTGTTCTTTTGGGCTATCAAAAATGTATCACAACTATAAATTAAAACAACAACAACAACAACAAACCCTCATGTGATGAAATATAACAAGTCTATATGCACCCACCAGAATATTTTTAAGGAATATCTTCTCATTTTTTTATAGGGAAATCTTGATACATAAAACAAAGATCATCATGAAGGATACTGTGTAGATTAATACATTGTAAATAAGAATATTATTTCTTATTCTAATTTATCTTCAACAGTTGCAGTGACAGTGGAGAAGAGCTATGGGGCTAATATAAATGTATTTGTTTTTTTAAATAAGTGCACTAAGTGTGGTTGTTTTATTTATTTTTCAACAGCATGAAAGATGCAGGAATAGGCTATAGGCAATGGAGGGGTCCCATATCATCGACCTGCAAGGAGTGCCCAGTGGTCAATACCAGCCCCGTTTGTGGTTCAGATGGCCATACCTACTCTTCTCAGGTAAAGAAAATGACAGTCTTTTCGTATGAAATACAAAATGCATATCTCTTAGTAAGTGATTAAAACTATTAGTTCTCTAATGTGGTCATCCAGATAATTTATTTAACTTTTAAAATAATGATAATAATCTCATAGGTTTGAAATATACATTTGTTTCTGCTATATCAGAATTTTTAAAGTCTTAAACACTGAAGTTGGCAATGCTCTGAAACCCAAGTAGTAAAACTGGAATTTCCTTCACTGCTATTACGCAAAAGGTCAGAAATATTACCATGCATATAATAATGTTAGCTGCTATTATTACAGCAGCAGCAGCTACAATCTTTCAGTATCATTATTTCATTTATCTCATGTTACTTCCCCTATTATTTCATTTAAACCTCTCAAAATTCCTTTTAACAAATGAGAAAAACTATGCATCAGAAAGACATAGAAAATTCCACATATTTGGCTGACATTACAGACAAGATTTGATGTCTTTTCTGATTCAGTGTCTCTGTTCTCTCCTCTATATTGATTAGCTTCCTTATTTGGTGTCCCATGTTGTTCAAATATTTAGGTGTTTTTAAGACCTTTACCTAATATGACTTCCATGAGTTTTCTTTGATTATGTGACAGAATGAATATATCTCACATTATCACATCCCAAAGGATAGTGATGTAGAAACCATTATACTGATTTATTGAATTACAACAAAGGATGCAGATTATAATATTCAAACTGATAGGTAGAACTACATGGGAAACAAATTTTAATCTTAATTTTACTTGATGAACATGGATGGTAGAACACATTGAGTTAAGAGAGAGATCAGAATTTTTACTGGCATCCAGCTAAGATAGAACCTTGTCTTTCTCAACATTAGAAATATCCATGCTAGAGATACTAGTATGTTTGTTGCCAGAATGTCATTGTCCCTGGAGAGGGCTAGCATTAGTCCACCACCTACTTGTTTGGGCCTTTCTTTAGGATGTTTCTAGTATATCAGTCTTTTCATAATTTAGTTACATAGGACACAAAGTCACAATTACAAGTGATCTCTACCTGTAGGGAGGCCTTGTTTGATGGTTTTACAGAAACACAATTGTGATTCTCCCACTTCAGACTAAATAAACCTACCATACGCAGATTAATTCACATGTATGTCCACTTCCCTGGGGTTTCCCCATTGTTCTCCTTTGTATTGGGCACACTGTGAAGCCCCAGCTTACAGATCATGTGGTCTATTTATATTGTCAGTAAAACCATGCTAAATAATCCACACTAGAATTATTAATTTGATAATTTTTCATACATATTGCTTTCAATAAATGCCTTCTTTACATACAAAGACGTAAAAAGAACATGGTTGAAATGAATATGAGTTTTTAGCAACCCCAAATCACCATCTTCATTTCTATCGATTCCAACTTAACTTAATGATTTTCCCACTGTGGATCGCCAATCCTAGTCTTAAATGTATGCACTGACACAGTGAGGCTGAGCTGTATAATAATGAAAACGAAATAGAGATCTTAGGCCAGTAAGAACTTATATCAGACTCTCCCTCTCAGAGTTTATTGGAAGTTTAGTTTTCAGATATTTATTGCATTTAAATTCAAATTGAGGCTCTTAACTTTTTTGTGTGTGAGTAAAGTAGTACCCTAGACGGTGTAAGTACTGGAGCATGAACATAGACCACAGAGTCAAGTGTCTCCTTGAGCAGGTCATTTATTATTTCCCCAACATCTCCTTAAGAGCACATGATGATAGAAGATAGGTGCAGGGGTCACAGGATTTGGCTTTGGCTCGTTCAGCTTTGTCAACAGATTAAGCAAACTCTGACAGGGCAAAATTTAAACACCTTTTGGGGGCTTGGAGGCTTTGAGTGCACAATAATGGTGAGGTCCAAATTCTAAGCCCCATGTGGTCCTTGAAGCACCTTGCTTGAAATTTCTAAGCATCCAGTTGAGTAATCCTTATATGGTAAAGATTAGCCAGAAGCCAGGTACTAGTAGTCCTGAGTGTGGACCCCACATACAGGACGGAAGGCCAGTCCTGCTCTCTAGGTCGTCTTATCATCATTTTGTGTTTTGGACGCTCTGCATTGATATACTCGTGTTTTTTGGGGGGAAGGGCTTATTTTACTACTACAAATAATATTCCTATAGATTCTGTATTAGACCCACAATGTTTCTTCCTTTACTTCAGCTCCATTTATAGAGATGAGATGATAAATAATCCTTATACTCTACAACTTTAGTGGTGGTGAGGTCATTACAAAGTGTAACAGGTGGAGTTGCTGGATGATGGAGTGATAAAGAGGGTTATCAGAAGGTATCCAAAGGAAGGTGTTAGTCAAATGACATACCTAGGGTATGATTCTGGAAGGCATACTTCATTTCAGAATGTGACCAATTTTCAATAATTATTTTATTAGAGTTCAAGTTCTGAATTGGTCAGCTTGTCTAGAAATCCTAAGCAGAGTATTTTAAAATGCATTCACAAAAAGACAAAGGAACAGATGAAGAGCTATGGAAACACAGATTTAGTTGAAAAAATATTGGTATTGTGATTTTCATGATAAGTATTTTTGTAACGTTATCTGATTTTTTTTCTGTTAAGAAAAACAATTGACTTTTCTAAAGAAGTTGACAGAATCTTTCTTTTTAAAAGAACCAGTCTTTTTTGAATTCTTTCCAATACAGCAGTGCCAGAAAAATCAAAATATAAGTCTGTTCAAGGTTATTTGAGAGGCAATCATTCCTGAAATTGACACAAAAGATGAAAGTCTTTGTTTCTTTACTTCAGGCAGTCTATTTTGATTGTATTGTCAAGCTTCAGTAGGAATTAGGAATTGTTCTCCACTACAGCATCTATATTAGACCATGCATATATTTGTCACTGACTTGTGTAAATTGCATACTGCATTTGCTGAGCAGAAGTCAATAAATAATATTAATGTTTTAGAACTCAACAGGGCATCTATAATATAAATTTTCTGTGGACAACACATTGGATGATTTGAACTCTTTTCTATCATATTTAGTCATGCAGTGTTGCCAATTGAATTAAATAATGGTGAATTCCTGAGGAACATTGTTTATAAGATCTCTCTCTCTCTCTCTCTCTCTCTCTCTCTCTCTCTCTCTCTCTCTGTTTTCAAGGAAGGCAAATAGAGAGAATATCCATTTTATACTGGAGTCCCCAACTCTGACTGCAGAGATAATACTTAAATTGATTTGGAATGGACTCTATGAATCTGAATTTTCAAAGCTCCCCAGGTGGTTTTTATGTTATAGGCATCGTTGAAAACCACTGTTGCATCCCTCCAACTTATTGCCTTTGAAATCTTAAATATAAGCGTTTTTTAAAATTTTAAATAGGACAATAACAACATTAAAGGTGAAGTATTGACCTTTTGTTACAATTTGAGAAAATGCCATTTTAAGTTCCAACGTTCTACTATTATCTGTTAGTCTTTAATTTGTTTTTCCATATTTGAGGCATTCATTTACTTTCTCTTAATAACAGTTATTAATTCTAGTAGCTTTATGTACATTTTTAAAGTTTGAAAATTTATACATCTTCATTTTGATGTGTTGCATCTGTTAGTATTTAGCATTTAACTGTTCTATCAACAGTTGTCTCAGCTGAGAATTTTATGTTAGAAGATCAGCAGTCAGAAATAGATGTGCCCTGTTCTATATTCTATTTAACTGCTTTTCAACATAGGCTAGGTTTTGCTTTTGGCTTGGGTATGACAACTTGATCAAGATTACTACTCTAGCATATTATCAGAATCATTGACAGGGATAAGCTCTTATTAAATCACTGAGCATTACAGGAAATAATATGTTAACTTTATTGTAAAAATATCAAATTTAAAAAGAATTCAATAGGACATCTAGGAGAAACTTCCACACAATTTGCAAGTCCCTGATAAGACACCATGTTTTGTGGGATAAATGTCTATGTATGAGCGGAGTTCTAATTGTCAGAAAAGCTTTCCTCTCCTTACATTTATTTGGCTTCCAACACTCCGTATCCTTACCCCCTTCGGTATATATTGATGAACAAAATATATAATCTGTTTTCTTCAGTTATTGAGGAAACTGTGAATTCCTAAATGTTCCATTTAAAATGTAACAAGAAGCTAAAAGACACGTGCAAAGCAGCCTAATGGATAGAATATTATTTACACTTTTATAAAACTCTATTCCCAATCCTTTAGAATCATTTCATACACATTTATTTAGATACATTTATTTATCTATATCTATCTATCTATCTATCTATCATCTATCTATCTATCTTCTATCCATCTCTCGTTCATTTCATCTAGGACATTCAACATTGTTTTCTTAGAAACCCAACCCTGTATTTTGACCTAACATTTAATCATATTAAGTCATATTAAATTATATTGTTATTATATTAATTTATTTGAACAGATTTTAAGAAACCAAAAAAGAGGAGTGGTGATAAGCATAAAACTCACCTGACAGAAATGAGAAAGTTTGGTGTCATCTATTAGTATTAAGTGTTCATTTAGCATACTGTGACATTATTAATTTCCTTGGAGATTGACTGAGAGACAACTTCCAGTATAATATTTTGTTGTCAACCAGAAATTATTCATTTAGGAGGGACTAATTAATATGTTCCTTTTCTGTAAATACTACATCTTTGGGTAAATATCATTACCCAGTAAGCATGAAGTATGATTTTTTTCAATTGAATTAGAAAAATTAGAAATAATCACTGAGTTATAATGTTTCCATATTTTCTAGGAAAATGTTGAGTGAAAATAAATTCTAATTATTTTGCTCTTCAATCCTAGATGTATTTTCTCCTTAGAATATTTGATATGTATAGAATATAATATGTTGAACAATTTAGTGTTTTGTAATTTAATTCATTATTAGTGTATGTAAATATACTATATTTTTGTATATACTATACAAATAATTTAGGTGATGGATGATTTTTATTTTGCAAAAAGGAAAAGGAGAAATGAGAATCTTAAGTTTGGACATGAAACCTGTGTGTGCCATTTTTATGAAAGGATTCTTATAGCAAACTATAAAAGTTAGAGAGACTTATTATGTTCCCAACTTTGGCCTACATGGACAACTGTCAGGAAACTTAGTGAGCAGTGTGATAGAAGTCTATGTTAATTTAACAAGAGAATACAGGTGGCTGAACCAGAATTGATTTTGAATCCCCATGCTCCCTTTGGATAGATTGTCACTCAGAGAGTACAGCAACCAGGCCAGCCTGCAATTATTGTTAGGGGAAGGAGAGAAAAAATCCTGAATGTTTAAAATAGTTACCTACAACCTCTTTTCATCTTGTCAATTACCCAGGAGCCAGCTGAGAGGGTATGTTACCTTTCCAGATACAGAGAAATTCAATGCACAAATTGCCTTCCTTACTAAGGTGAGGGAGGTAGAGTCAGAAATATTTTTGAGTAGATTTTTGAAGAGACCATCCCGATGCTTACAAAATCAGATGCTTGTGGATAGTAAGGAAATTGGAAGGTCCATTAAGTATCTTGCCTGTTAGCCCATTGTTGAGTAGATTTTGTGATAAAAGTCACACCATTATCAGACTACAAGTAATCCAAAAAGTCAAACACATTATACTGATTAGTTTTAAAGGACACAATGATGTGGCCAGAGTCAGCTGATGGAACTGGAATGGCAACAGCATCACCTGAAAAATTGGCGAGAGAAACTTGCTTGCTGGATGGCTTCCATATCAGCCTGTTGATTTAACTGTTATAAAGAACCAAGAAGAATGTCCAAGGGAAGAAAATAGTCTTTTCAATACCCAAGGAATCCAGTTAGGTGCTGGGACTACTTTTTGATGATGGTGACCAAAGAGATAGCAGTTTTCCTTCACTATTGGAGAGACTAAGCATTGTGAATCCATCCAGATAGTCCTAGGAAACTTAGGAGCAGGCTCCTGGATTTTGTCAGGAGTTTATTAGCCATTTCTGCTGGCAGAGGTGTAATAATACTGTAGTCAGAGTCATTGAGACAGAGGCTTCTGATTTTCCAACCAATAGGGCATCATCTGTATAGACAAGACTTTCAACATTATAGCTTATAAGCACCTGGTGGTGGCAAATGGTAAATAAATTTTTCCCACTAAATAAATTAATATGTAACTCTTGGATCTTCCTTGATGAGGAAGATGCCACTCTGGCACTTACCAGACAGCAACGTACAAACACATAGTACATCGATGTCTACTATACATTCAGATGTAGAAGCAAAAACATGCATTGCGTTGGTCCAAAACACCCTCCAAGAAAGGTTAGGTTGGCTTACCTTCCATGTCATAAATCCTGCGAATTCAATCCCGTTTCACCTTCCTAATAGAACCTGACACAATGTTTACTTGGGTGCCTCCAATCAACACAGCCATAAAAGTTTGAATCTCTCCCCTACAACAGAGTTTTTCAGTACATTTGGATGAGTGTATATGGCCTCTGTCTCATTTGGAAATATGGAAACTTTTACTCACTGTCAAGATAACACCACTTCCTCCTTCCCCGAGGCTAGTGAGCAATGACCAAAATACTATTTGGATAGTTTCAGTCAGTCCTATCTCATGCTGTTCATGCTTGAAAATTTTAATAACAGGTAGAAGAGTGGATGAGTTTTTCACCACCTCTGCCTCATGACTTAGGTGACAGCATTCACTACTGTATCAGGGGGAATCTTCTTATATCTTCTAATCTGGCCCATGGGGCTTGGTATCCTTTCACTTCCAGAAAGCCCTATCTCTGTCAACGTCCCATCCTTGTTTCCCAGAACTGTCAAGATTGAAGGGTCAGAGATTTTTACCCCACTTCTAAAATGCCACAGTTTCATGAATGCTGGCAAAAGACATGAGACTTCTGGGTCTGAAACAAGGAATTTACGTATGACACAAACAGCATAATCTTCATATTTGTGTCAATTCTCCTTTCCCCATAAGTCCCACAGGCGCAGTGTATAGTGGACCAGTTGGATGCGCCACTCACTTTGGGTTTGTGTCACATGTAAGGGAACCCTGGTATTTTTATAATAGGCTGCAAACATATCTGCCCAAATTTTGCCTCATGGGGGACACTATCTTTATTGGGAAGCAAACAAATCTGTCCTTTCCCCTAAATGATGTATTATCTCTACCTTGCAAGGGTATTTGCTATAGAAACTAAGTTGAATAGATAATACTAACCAAAGGCTGTCAGTGCCTCTGCTCCCAAGATGTAGAGAAACACAGGAGATCTACAGGGACCTATATCTCAACTCTAAAAAATAGTAGGCTAGCTCTATTAATGTCAGACAAACTCTATTTTCAGATAAAAGCCGTAGAAGATGAAGATGATTACTACATAATGATTAATATGTTAACTCTCCTTTAAAATCTAATATAATCCTAATCTTCATTGTATATAATAAAATAATTCCAAGATATATAAAACAATTTCTACAGGGAGAAAATGCCAAATCTCGTTAACACATTGTGAGATTTTAGAACTCCTCTCTTAGTAAATGATAGAACTGCAGGGAAAAAAAAAAAATGTTAGGCTCCGCTCCTCACCTCTCTGGCTCAAAGTAAGTTAATGGAACCCACTGCAAACTGGTGAAGGGAGAGGGTTGAACCCTGCGATACAGCCCTGGGGAGGTGTGCCTATCTGTGTCTAAGGACATGGGGTATTTAGTGGGGAATGTTCCTGGAATTTCTATGCTGAGGAGATGACCAGAAAGATTCTGAGAGTGTTACGGTTGAGCAATTAAGAAAATAGATTGAGCATATAAGTAAATCTATGTTTCTCATTGTTGGCAAAAGTAGTTACAAACATGGGAATGGACAGCTGCAAAGAATCCTCAGAAGTTAGATCAGAATTGGAGGGATCAACATGGACTCATGTTGAGTAATTTTTGGCACACACACACACACACACACACACACGGTGCCAAAAAAGAATATATATGTATACACATTTTAGGAAAGGAAAAAACTATTAAAATTGTAATAATATATACCGATAACAAAATATGAATATAAGTTATGTTTGACTTCTGCAATTATAAGAGGTGCTCAAAGTGGTTACCATCAACATCCAGATACTTCTGATTATGGCAAACTACTGCTTGAGCAACATTGACCAAAACATCCACTTGTATACATTTTTTTTGGCACCCCAGTGTGTATGTGTGTGTGTGTATTTAGAATACTTCATGAATTATTAACCTCTGAAAGGTTAACTAGTTTGATTCAGCTATCTCTGTTTCGCTATACCTTGTTATTTCATTTTTATATTTACCTTTCCTATATAAACTCATCTTTAATAATATGTCTTGAGCACTCAAATTAGCAGGGCCTCGCTCTTGACTATAGCCAGTCTTGCCAGGAGTCTTCCTTTCCAAATGTGTATGAGCTACGGTCTTAGATGCACTTGTATTTCTTGAGTGAATCAACAGAGGGCACTTTAATTCTAGAGTTAATGGCTTCTCAGCTTACTCCCTCAGGTTTATACAGTGGAAACCTAAGTTCTATGTGTTTGTATCTTTATTTCAAAGTTAATTGTATCCACTCTTCCCTATCTTTGTCTTTTAGCACATCCCAAAGTATATGGTTGCTACCAGTGCATAAAATTGTGTAGGAGCTATGGACTGTTAAGTATACATTTTAGTAATAAGAATAGTATATTTTTAAATAGGCTCTTGGTATTTCTTAAGCATAATAAACAAGGAATTTCCTCCAACTTTAGTTTATTAAAACAGTTAATATGAAACTTTAAGCATGTGAGCCCCATAGACAATGAAATGTATACACAAGCTATCACACTTTAGTATTTTGATGTTTGTAGTGTAATTGTTGAAGTCATTTACTATACTGAGGTCTTTAGAGTCTTTTCTCTTGTTGGCTAAATTTAACATCTGTCCTGAATCTTTCAACTCCTAGTATGTTCTTTTATTTTACAATGCATCCCTGTTTTCTTACTCCCATTCCTTTTTAAAACTTCACTCCCATTTATATCTGTAAGACTAATTTCTTCTTAAATGCCATCCTCATTTTTAGGAGTACTTGGTGTCATTACCTTCTATTTTCATCCTTTTTAAAATTATTTTTAATCATTACTGCTCATTCCTATGTAAAATTCTATGGGAAATTATACGAGTTATCTGGCAAAATCCATATGATACGGTAACTAATGAAAATATAAACTAATAGTAAGTTAAATTAATTTCATTAATTTTATGTATGTATTCTATCAATCATCAAACAACATGTTTTTATGGGTTATATTTTAATTGAAGCTATTACTGATAATTGAAGCAACATTGGTCCATAATAATTTAAACAAGAATTTTGGTTTAATAACAAAATTCATTAAAACGTGTAAGAATAAAGTGACAGTCAAATAAGTATACTATCCCATTGACCTTTAAAGTGTTAAAATTTATTACCAGATTTTGAATTCTAGAATACCTGTTTAGAACAACAGCTAACAAAGAGGAAAACATCTACGTAAATGCTATATTATGCACAGAAATCACAAAATAAGAGATATTTGAATAGAGATGATCTAATAACAAGTGAATAATTAAGTAATAGGAAAATCAGGAAGGTCTTTTATAGTCATACACTCACAATCTCAACTGAGGTGAAAGAATGTACAATCCTGACATTCTAGTGCTACTGTGGATTAAATTGAGTTTAAAACAGAATGTAATGCAGCAACCCGATGTACAGCTGTGAACATACGTAGATACTCTTCAAAAGGAAACCATCCAAAATCCACTACTGTATCCAGTTCTGCGTCCATAATCTGTGGTTCAAGTTGTTTTCTTCTTGGTACATTCTGACGTTGCATTACGAGATAGTGTAAACTCTGTGCCAAACGAGATGTTTAGGTTGGGTATTTTGAGATGTGTTTAGTTTTGAAAGAAAAAAAATTTTTTTTTTGGTAATCATGTTTGCAAAATTGGAGATTAACTGATCCAGAGATTGTACTACATCTAAAACAATGTGTTCAGTAAGGTAATGGTTAAGCATATTTTGTTCCTGGCACTTTTCCTTGGTCAGGCAATCCAGTTGCCAACTGGAGCAATATTTTCACCGGTACATGACTACATGACAAGGATTGTAAACTTATTGCAAGTTCACAGTGGGTTCACGTGTCCTTACTGCCCTCACCTGTGGTTAAATTCAATGAGTCCTTTACAATTCCCAATTTCTAGATGCTGACTTGAATGTCTGATAGAAAGGGGTTAAATATATAAGGAATAAGGGGAAATTGATTCGCACATCAGTGCTCCTTTACAGTTGCTTAAATTAAGGACTTTAATATTCTCAGGACTCCCTTGATCCTTTTCTCATTTTGACTTTGCTAAGTAACGTCTATGCTCACATCTCTAGCATAATGCTTAAAAAAGGCCTGCCTCTGTCCCCTCAGATATAATGAAGAATGTAGGAAAGTAACTCTGACCTGCCTCGTGTCACATGACTTTTCACCTACGGTGAGGGTAGTATGATATAAAATGTTGTAGTGTAAATAGAAGTTTCCCAAAATAAAGTTTCTGGTGAGAAGAGAGGTTAAACAAAATAACTAGGGTATTATTCCTTAATGGAAAGTAGAGTGTTAAATAGAGAAAACAATGGTATACTGTCCACTTTGGTGCTAAATCTGCTGCTCTGTTTAACTTCCTGCTTGTGTATGTACATTACAATTATTATATGTGTGCAATGGCAAATCCCAATTGAATGACTGAATGGATTTAAGATCAAATCAAGTGTTTTTTCCACCTCTGGTTGTCTTTGAATGGAAAATACCAGAGTAGGGAACAGTAAGTGGACGTGATTTGCTAGGCAAAAGGTTAGCTTATAGCTGTGTATGAGGAATCCTAGGCATGAGATCTCAGCTCATGTCTAAGATATTGGTTGTATAAGGTGTTAAAGAGATGATATAATGCAATATATTAATCCAAACAAAAGGTGATCAGTGATATTCCATACTTCCCAATTTGTATTTTTTTTTCACTTGCACAAAATTTTTTTTCACAACAGAAAGAAATAGAACATCGTTGCTCTTTTTGCCTTCTTCTGATTATATACTCGTTCTACATTAGAAACATTATAAAATAGTATTTGAATCTCAATTTAGCTCCATATTATTGCTTGGTTTCCTAAGCTCTCTAAGCTTCACTTGTAAAAATTCATTTAAGAAATATATCTTATTTTGATGAGAGTAATACATCAAAATTGCTTAATACAATAGGTGACCTATAGTGATGACTCAAGGAAACTGGTTGCAATCAACTGTGTTTTATTGTTTTAGCTGATTTGTATTTTCAGGTTTTCTGGATAATTAAAGTACTTACAAATACTTTACACCATTGCTTTATTTTAAATGCATTAGTGAGTACCCAAGAAAAAATTCCTAAGGAAATAGGGAAGAGATCTGGAGAATTTAGTTAATCCATTTTTTTGGTTTTCAGTAGACCAGTGCCTAAATCAGGATTTCTCAATCTATTTAGACACTATTCACATCAGAAATCAGATAACACTTTATATTGGGGAGCTGACCTGTGCATTGTAAGATCGTTAACAGCATTTCTGGCCTGCAACTAGTAGATGTCAGCCGCAATCCCTCCTCTCCTTAGTCATAACAATGAAAAAATATCTCCAGATGTTCCCCCAGGAGGGACAAAATTACCCTAGATGAGCCCATTTGTTTTAAGCTATCTGCCATGATCATGGTGATTGCATCATGAAAACCTGTAACCATAGCCTTTTCTAGTGTCTGTTGATCCCTGCTTGTGAGGGTCTTTTCTGTGGGCAGCCCGATCTCTCCTACAGTAAATCATATTTTCTTCTTTGATCTTGTTATTAAGTAAATGACTTTAACTTAATTTTGCTGACAAGCGTCAAGTTTGACCACTGAAAAATCATTATGTGGGCTCCCTTTTCACAATAACTCATAACTTCAATTTTCTCAATACTCAGGTTCTGAATCAGGAATACATTAATCATGTCTTTCCCTACAGTATTTGCATTTTTGGCAATTATGTACTAATGAACATGCCCTTTATGTGATATTTTAGTTCACTTATACCTTTATAAATATTTCAGCTTTGTGATAATTCAGTAAATTGAACATGATTAATTAGAAATGCAATCAGTAGATGTACCTACTTTTTAAAAAACTACTACATTTAATATCCTAATATTCTTTGATTAATATTCTCTATGAAGATTTTTTAAATAATCTATAAGTAAATTAAACTAAATGGTTTTTTGATTACAGGAAGCTAGAATTCATATAATTATACACATGGGGTATACATTTTTGCTGTACATCTGAGTCTATTGCTCTTTATGGAAAGGCATAAAGAAAAAAAGTGTTCAGTAGAATCATTCTGAAGAAAAATTGTTTCATTTATGAAGTAATTATTTTGCAAAGCTATAACTATATCATATCATGCAGCTCTTAAAGGCGGCTTTTTAATTTTTAGCTTATAATCATGTTAAAGAAAGTTAGCTAAAAAACAAAATTTGGTAAAAAGAAAATTAAGTTTTTATAAAGGTTGTCCTCCTTTTTTATAAATTATCTGCTGAATAGCATTATAATTAATCTACAACTTTTGAGTAGAAAATAGGTGATTATCCTTTTTAATAAACTAAAAACTCATGTATTTTTGTTAAAATATTTTTTGAACTTTCATTTTCTTTCAATAAAAATTTCACTGTTAAAATAAACACATTTAAAAATGTAAATGAGTATGGCATAACACCTTTGAAGGGAGCTAACCTATTTTCAAATTTCAAAATTAAACATTAGCTATAACATATTGACTTTTAGCTTTATCTGATCATATTCCAAATATAATTCCTCCCGAATTTTACTTAAATTATGTCATGAGTCAGAATTTCCTTATGACCAGATGCAGGGTTCTAAAATATTAAGTTAGAAGAAGTTACAGGAAAGAATATTAAATGTGAAGTCTCAAAGTTTTATATAACTTATTTGGTGTTCATTACAGCATTCAGAATTTGTTAACTAGTGACTTCTGCTTTTGATTACCTATTGGGAATTTTTAATTGAGTTTAAAATTTATTGTGATTTTTACATAACAAGATCATTTTTTTTCGATTATTGAAATATTGAATAATAAAAAAATAATGATACCTTTGAAATAGCTTATTTCTCCAAAAAGTCCCACTAAGCCACTACAAGTGTATTCCAAGTATAATAATTTTTAATCAGATGTTGCAGGGCTAGTTAAGAATTTTGCCCATCCATTAGAGAGTTATTTGACAAGAAAAAGAAAATGTAATCTGATTAGTCATTGGGTGTATTCTGTGCTTCTTGGTATCAGCTGAAGCTGAATTAAATTAGTCACTGGTGCATTTGTCGATTGGAGCCAGAAAGTCTGCCCTATTTAATCTTAAAATAATTTGTACTGAGTAAATTATGGAGGTAGCCACTAAAGAAATCACATTACTTCAGAATTAGCAAGATCAATTTCTTTTAAGGTAGGAAGATAATTATTGCCTCTTAAAAGATGGAGTAGATTTACGATTTTTAAAATCATGTCAGTGTGCACTTTTAAAATATTATCTTATGAATGAGTTACAAATAGTTAGGCTTAAAATTCTAACAGAGGAATATTTACAAAGGAAATCAAACCAAACCAGAACTAAACTAAATAAAACTTTATGTGCCATAATAGTTTGATTATTTATTTGCCCTTAATTTTATTCAGTTTTATACTGCTGTTTGATTCTTAAAACTCTATAGATGTTATCCCAGGTGTTATCCCAGTTAGGTGTTATTCCAGTTACTCATATGGGAAAATTAAGGAGGCTGAAAATATTTCTGTAACTAGCCCAGATGTCACATTTAAGAAGTGGTACTCTGAAGATTTGAATTCAGGTGTAATGCTTTTTCTTCTATTCCTTTCATTTATCTTTTCCATGTCATATCCAGTAGAATCACAAGTATACTATTCTTTACTTTCTATTTTTATATTCTTTACTTTCTATTGAATTACTACTTTTTTCTCTTCATACAGTGCAAACTAGAATATCAAGCATGTCTCTTAGGAAAACAGATCTCAGTCAGATGCGAAGGACGTTGCCCGTGTCCTTCAGATAAGTCCACAAGTACAAGCAGAAATGTTAAGAGAGGTAAGTGATGAACACTTATTCATAGTTTTATATTTGTTCTCGCTATTAAAATGTTTTGCAGTAAGTGTTGTCATATGTACATAGTGAAGTTTACTTTTGTACATATACCGATTTAGTAATTATTTTGTAAATGAGTTTTTTTTTTCCTTTAGCCTCAATTATTATAGCAAGTAACGTTTTTCTATAGATTTCCATTTATCTTAATTGTAATAGCTGGATACTTCTTTCCTACATACTCACCATACTTGTATATAAGATATCTAAAGCAATGCCTTCTGTAAATTATCGTGTCTAAAATGTTTTAGATCCTTTTTCCCCCCTTTTGGTACAAGCAACTCATCAGTGATATTATAGAAAGTGCTAAAGTAGTTTGGTTTAGAGTAGAACTGCTTAGTCAATGAGAGCTGCTGATCTTTTTAAATAAAGATGTCTACCCCACATAGTGTGTGTGTGTGTGTGTGTGTGTGTGTAAGTGTGTGTAAGTAAAATTTCCTAATGAATAATTTTATAAATTAAACTAAACTCTCTTTTGGTTAGATCTAGAGTTTTTAAATTTTATTTTTATAGGTTTGATGACAAATAATAAAATTATTGAAACTGATGTTTATTATAGTATATAACTTGACTTTTCATAGAGTTTTTTACCATGGTTTGCATGGTATCATTATTATTATTTTTACTTAAGGTATTCCTTATTCCTTTAAAAAAAATCTACATAGCTTGTAGTTTCAGTTCTTCATAGCTATAGACAAAGAAGGAAATATAAAATATAGATGTTTTATTAAGTCCAGATGTTTTATTAAGTCCATATAGAACATTAATGTAAACATTTATCACACATTTTATTACCATCTGAATTTTATAATTTAACAGTTATTGTCATGGGTTCTGAATGCAAATAAGTTATTTTTGCCTTTTTTCTTAAAAAAATATGAATAACATATTCCTATAAGAAGATATGAAGTTTATTTAATATAAATTATGTATTTTCTTAAACATAATATTCTTAAACTTGATACTCTATATTACAGTCCCATGATGAAAATGTTATTAAAGACAAAACTTTGAACTTCAATTTTGCCATTTATATCTGTCTTTACAAATTAAGTAATATTTAAAATAATTCAGAATTTAAAAGCTGTGTTTTAATATCACTTTTAGTACAGCAACTAACAGTTGATTTTACTATTCAAGAGTAAATTAATTAATTTGCAAATTAATGGTAAGCTAGTGTTCAAATATTAGGCAATCTGCAGAGAGACACACACTGGTAGAAGAAAGATTCTAAGCTGTCTTCCAGGAGACTTGTTCTTTCAGCCTCACTCTTGTTGCCTCACCCCAGCCTACAGTCAATTTTAGAGCTCGATTCCTTCTGGATTCCTCAAGTCCCTATCTTCCAATCCACTTTCTGTAGCATAGCTCAAATGAGCATGTTCAGACATGACCTTGAATATATTAATCAACACCCATATAATTAAGAGTAATTACAGTTTTCTTCTCATTGCTTCAGTATATCTTGCCTTCCTCATCCCCACTCTCTATTTATGTAATTGAATATATTTTCCTCTGACAATCACTTGAGGTATGAAGTAAATCCACCTGTAAGTTCAATATCGGTGTTTTATTATTTTTATTGGAAGGTATTAAAAATATTTGAGAAGGGGTAGTTATAATATGTATATAGCTCTAGTACATCACAGCACTTCACTAAAATCTCCTTTCAATAAGATTCCTTGCTTTTGAAATCATTTTTGAATGAGAAAATATGTTTGATGTGGTATCAATTTATCATAGCTCCCACAAACTACAGAAGGAACTCAGTATGCATTGAATATGGAAGGTAACACATCTGAGGATTCCCATGTGAATAAACAATAATTATGTTTCATGTTGTTCAAAGTCTCTGTACAATGTTTATATTAATATGTCAAGAAGGAAACTTCTCTTAAAGTCTTATCATGAGCGGGCAAAGATCATTTGTGTTCAATTGTGCGTAGAAAAAGAGGCAAGAATAATTTAAACTAATCCTGCTCTGATGGATTGTCAGGGCAAAACAAGTACAGGATGTTGCTAGCTACTGTGGAAAAGCAGTACAGAAAACTGAGAATGTCATTTACACACAGTGCTGAAGGCCAAGAGACATGGGTAATGTAAAGCTTATTTCAGTATCACTTCTAATCTTTCAACTGTCATTTACATGAGAAGCAGCTTGTCTTCAGTAGACAGTGTAGTGCAGGAAATTCAATTTAATAGCATCTCTGTTCTAGAAAAAGTGAGACAGAAACTACCAACAATGAAATAGTTCTTAAATCTTTCTGACTTCCTACATTTGATGTCAAATTGACACCATAGTAAGTTTTCACTATGTTAAGAGCAGAATGTATGCTTCAAAGTGACTTGAAGTATATTAAAACTAATAAAAATGCATTTCCTTTGGTAGGAAAAAACAGAGTTCTCCTCTGTTCTCGTAATGTATTCAGTAATACCTATACATAAATTGGTCCAAATATATACATTCAAGTAACCCACATACCAAAATATATATATATATATATATATATATATATATATATATATATATATATGTGTGTGTGTGTATATATATATATATGTGTATATATATATATGTGTGTGTGTGTATATATATATATTAAAAAATCAGTAGTAGAGTTTATATTTTTTGATATCTCACACCCAGCGTAGTGCCTTTCATAAAATAAGCACAAAAATGATGTCAAATTAATGAATAATTTTAATAAACTATTAACAAGTGAAAGATATAAAAAAGAATATAGGTAGTTTACATTCTTTGAATTCTAGATTCTGACTTTATATAAGTAGATAAGCATAGCCCTCTTCAATCAGTAACTTAACTTCTTTTTTTTTTTTCGCTGTTCTTACTCATGAAATCAAGATTACAAAGGCCAGGGCTTCTAGGTCCCTCTACTGTATTACTTCCTTCCATTCAAAAAAAAATGTTTGATTACTAATACAGAATGGTTATTTGGAAGGTTAATCCTCTTCGTTCAAAGACTACACATTTTAGCTGATTTTTAAAGCTTCCTAATGTATTTTATATACCTAGATTATTATGAGATTCATAGTTGTGAAAATGGACTACAAACAGCATTTTCCACAGATTTTTGTATGTTGTTTTGTTTTATTTTGTTTTCAGTGGCAGTTATGCTCAAGGAATGATTCTGTCTTTGCCAGCAACTTATTTAGCACACATTCACCGTTGGAATTAGCATGATTTCACAAACCAATAGCATACAGGATGCTATCTCTTAATAATACAAATAAGAAATCACAGACTCCAAACAAATGAAAGACTTAATCACAAATCATTCCAGGTACACTTAGATAAAGAAATGAAGTCCAAATTTTACAAAAGTGTACCTGTTTATACATGTTTAGTTTCTGGGAATAGATGGCTTGCTCAACCATGAGCTGACTTGCACCTGCCAGTGCAAAAACGGAAGTCCCCTGTTGCTAGATCACATTGCTAGGGAAAGCAAGGCAAGGATGTCGGTGGACAGGCTAGGCTGCTCTGAAGTCATCACTTCAGGGACTGTTACCTGGTTTAGCACCATTGCGGACCAAAGAGTTGCCTAGGCCATGATAGGAGCAAGTGTCTCAAGGTCTTCTAAGAGCTGTTTAGTCAGCAAAGTGTGCCTCGCCCAAACCAACACTACTGAATATTCTCACAAACTCTCAGCATTTACATTCTAACAGCCCCCTTGCCATATTTGCTTTTCCACATGTTCTTATCATTAAGCCCCCAGTGGGGTCCCTCAGCAGCTGGACTGCTGGGTGCTTATAAATGTTAACAAATGAGGTGATGATGTCCTGACACGACTTACTTTATTCTTATATCAAAACAACTTTACTTCTAAAAACAACATATATTTTTGTTTCTGTCATAAACAAGTGGATTGAAACAGCTTCATTTAAGTCATAAACAAGTGGATTTGAAATCATATTAGTCATATACACAACATATATACATGTAAAATGGAACCCTAAATCCTTCAAGGAACCTGCAGGACCAAAGATCAAGAGCATTGGAAAGGGCCTTAGAAAGATTTTTGTTTGCTTTTGCAGCTAGTAAACCCAAGTCAAAGGAATCTGCCCTAGACATATTTAAATGATTGCCACAGAAGTGGTTCATAAGCATAAGTGCTCCATTAAGTTATTTATTTGATTGGCTAGATCCAGAAGATTCTTTTTAATTGACCTGTTGTTTCAAATTTGAGTATTTTAAGGTCCAAAATACTTTTCCTATTATTATGGGTTTTCTGTAGCTATTATGGTTTTATATATCTAATATCTTAATTTTTAATTAATTTTAAATATCACTTTAATATTTTACCCTCACCCCAGCATGTATCTAAACACGTTCACACACCTTCATAATTTGAAATGTTAAGTTTGAGTGGACATATCCATAGAAATGGAAGAAAACCTATAAAAGATTTTATCATTATCAAAAAGATTTAAAAAAAAACAAAACTTTTATTGAGGTTGTGGAGAAAATGGAACTCTTGTACACTGTTGGTGGGAATGTAAATTGGGACAGCATATCTGGAAAACCACAAAATTTCCTCAAAAAACTAAAAACAGAACTACTATATGATCCAGTGGGTAATCCCTCTTCTAGAAATATACCCAAAGGAAGAGAAATCAATATCTCAGTGAGATATCTAGGCTCATTGCTGCATTATTTATACTAACCAAGATATGAGACCAACCTAAGTGTCTGTTGACAGAAGAATGGATAAAGAAATTGTAGTACATATACTTACAATGGGATATTATTCAGCATTAAAAAAGGAGATTCTTCCGTTTGTAACAAAATGGATGAATCTGAAACACATTATGCTAAGTGAATTAGACAAAGAAAAATAATGCATGATCTCTGTTATATGTGAAATATTAAAAATGTGAATACAAAGAAGCAGAGAGTAGAACAGTGGTTACCATGGATGTGGAAGTAGAGGGTATGTGGAGATGTTGGTCTGAACTGCAGGTGGAAACCTGCAGTTATGTAGGGTGAATAAGTTTAGAGATCTAATGTACAGCATGGTGAATACTGTGTGAATAGTAAATATTTGCTAAGGGAATGGATTTCGGATATTGTCACTACACACATCAAAAAAAAGGTTACTGCAAAGAGATGTTAATTAGCTTGACTGTAATAACTTCATTATGTATATGTATATCAAATCATCATGTTGTACACCTTAATTATGTACAATTTTTATTAAAAAAAATAAAGGAAATAAAGATTTCAGTAGATAAGCCTAGGTGAGAGAGGACAGAAGAGATAAAGATGAAAGCCTGAAGGGATTAAAGCCATGGGGCACATTCGAGAAAAGAACATATGCCGTTTATACTGGTACACAGGGTACTTTTAAGAAGGATACAGTGCAAATCGGTCACTACCAAAGATGAAATCTTTAGATGTAGTTCATTAGAGCCAGACACATAAAGAAGTTGAAGTTCTTGACCACACAGTTAGCATTCCCTAAACAATTGTCCTAAATTTAATCTATGTTATTGTGCTACAGATGTCATGCTTTTTGGTTTGAGTGGGGTGGGTTAGATGCATTTATTTAGAAGGCAATTGTATTACTTCAGAAAGAAGGCAATCATATGGTATTTGTCTTTCACATGGGTACTAGACTAATCGCGGTGATCACTTCGTAAATTATATAAATGGCTAACCACTATGTTATACACCTGAAAATAATACAAAATAATGTAGAATGTCAACTATAATTAAAAAAAAATTAGTCGTTGGGGATATAAAGTACATCATAGTGAATATGGTCAATCATATTATAATAACTACAGTGTCAGATGGGTAATAGACATTTTGGGGTTATCACTTTGTGAGGTATATAAATATATAATCACCATGTTGTTTTGTACACCTGAAACAAATGAAAAAAGAGAGAGAGAGAGAGAGAGAGAGAGAGAGAGAGAAAGTAATCAGGTCCAGCAAAGATGGTACATGTAGAAATAAGAGGAGAAATTGAATTTCAATAATATTGCTGAGGTGGAATTTCACAAAGCTTGAAATTCAATTGGATATGATAGAAGGAAAAGGAATGTGTCAAGCATAATTTTGAGTGTAGTAATCAGGGTGATTTATAGAATGTTAACAAAAAATAATGGCTTCTGGGCCTGTTCATAGTTTCCACTATATTCTCACTTGCATTTTTTTGTACAACTCGAGGTTCCTTTTATCAAAAACTAAGAATCATATAACTCATCATATTTCCCTTTATGTTTTATTCTTCAAGAGTGTCAGAATTAAATAAATACTCAATCACAGTAACTCCATTAGCATGCGTATTAGACTTGCTTGTTCCTAATTTTGCTTGTGTGTTTTAACTATTTCGCAGAATTTTGTTTTATGTGTTCCTATCCTGTGGGGTAGCATAATTTATTGGCTATAGCTTTTAGAATCCCAGTTCTGCACTAGCTGTGTGGCCTTTGGCAATATATTTAAATTTATGAGTCTCAGGTTCTTCATCTGTGCAATATGAAATATATGTCATAAAGATTTATGAATACATTTCCTGAAATTAAACCATCTTTGCATTTCTATTTCATTTTAATTAATGATACTTGTAAAATACTGTTGAGTGCTAATAAATTATAGAATGTTTTCACATATTAAACATACTTGTAACATTATTTTTATGCTTTTGTTTATCATGATGGGTTACAAAAAAGTTGGAAAGTTTTCGTATTTTCTTATAGTCAATATTATTTATACAGAGGGTGCCAAAAAAAATGTATACACATTTTAAGAAAGGAATAAACTGTTTTAAAATTACGTTGATGGTAACTGCTTTGAGTGCCTCTTGTACTTGCAGAAGTCAAATGTGACTTGTGTTCATTTTTTGTTATTGGTATATATCAGGGGTGTCCAAACTGCAGCCCTCAGGCCAACTGCGGCCCGCCATCCATTTTTTATTGGCCCGCAGCAAATTCCAAAAATATATTTAGTTTACTGAAATAAACCAGGTGAGGCAATACATACTTCACCTAGAGTGTGTGGCCCGGCTGTTTGTGTATTTTACCATATATGGCCCTTGGTGAAAAACGTTGAAAAAAGTTTGGACACCCCTAGTATATATTGAATATTTGAGAGTTTGAAGTAACTCAGCAGTAGAATCCTGTGTCCTAGGCACTTTGGTTATTGGTTATTTTCTTGATAAATTCTTCACGTTCGTTCATAGCTATTGGCCTTTACACTGTGCATGTGTGTGTGTGTGTGTGTGTCTAGTTTCTTGATACAATTATGTTAATTTATGCTTTCTCAAATAAAAATCTGCTTATTTAGATTTTAGATCTCTCAATCTACGTTGTACATTATATTTTTGTAATTGAAAACACCCTTTTTAGGTCATTTAAGATCTTCTGGAAAGATATAATCATCTTAATAACAACTCTGACACATTTGTTAAAGCCTATACCTTCAAGGTTTTAGCAATTACAATTTTGTGGAGTTTATTTAGTTTCTTAAATTCTTCAGTACTTTTTTTTGCTAATTAGTTTAGAATGTGTTTTTATTAAAAGGCAAAGTTGTCACTATGGGACAAGAAAGAAGGTTAGGAAAAAGCAATTTCAACGGGTATACTGTTGCCAAGAGTGACTAAAAAACATTTTTTTCAAACATTGTGCCTTGTGTCAAGAATACTAAAGCCACACATTTATAATATAAGCACAGTGGGTTTATAAAACACAGCAAATTGTGTTGGCTTTTGTTATTCCTTGGGACCCACATCAGACATAAGGTAGAGAAGGAATCTTTCTGAGTCCCTCTCTTATCGAAATCACGGGAGCCCATGTAATTTGAGTGTGGGGTCAGAGATAATTTAACGACAACATGAAAGAAAAGATAGCTATCTTTTAACAGGAGATCCCCCATCTAAGATTATTTGAAATGTTTTTAAGTAGATGTGGGAAGCTATAGATTTGTAGAATATTCAGCTGTCTTCCAACATACTAAGCTGAGAAAATCTTATAATTTTTATCCACAAAATACAAGACACAGAGATGAGTTCTGTGATCTGACACAGTCATTTTTTTCCCTACTCGTATATTGCTCTGACTCCTATAGATCCCTATTAGGAAACAGTACTTATTTAATTATTGTGCTTGGGTTATAAATTTATTTCTTAAAAGAAAAAACATGGAGTAATAACTTACGTATACGTTTTCGAATGTCAAAAATTGAGTTTTAACATTACATTTCTATACTGGACTTTTAAAAATAGCCCCTTTGTTCTTTTGTTTTGTTTTGTTTTGTTTTATTCTGTTATTAACATATCTGTTTTTTGAAAAGTTTGGCCTTCAGGAAACTAACCTATGATGCAATACAGATTGTTTCCATCTACTACTGTTCACCCTACCTGTTTCATGCATTTTATTCATTCCCTTGAAACCATTGTTGTTATTTGTGGCCCTACATTTTTGGGGGTTTTTAATTTTTTAATCATTTCCATCTTTCTTGTTTATTTTACATCAAAAAGATTTTTTGTTTTTGCTATTGTTTTTTCCAAATTTGAGAAATTAGACATACTGGCTTGAGTCACTGTCAAGAATACTAAAGCTATGACTAAGAAAGACTGCATTATTGAGAAGAATAATGGGAAATTAGTAAATATAAAAATAGAATGGAAAACGGAACATAGTTACTGATAGTAATGAAGAGAACAACAAAAAATATCCCCTTATGATGGGATGAATTTTCAGTAAGAAATAGTTTAATACTGGTGTATTAATATACTCTTGGAACATGTATACTTCTCCATTAAAAATAACATTAATAAATGATAAGTTCTTCCATAATTTTATTTTAATAAATTCATAGAAAAATAAAATTATAGGGAACTGATGATTTATAATAACAATCATTTATTGTTTTAAAAGTTCCTCCTAGATTAAAATTAATATTTGTTCTAAAATAGAACATAACCTGCAAAAAGATGGTTTTAAATGTGGAGATTGTGAGAACTCTTCTCTGAAGAACATGTTTTTTGGGAGTAATGCTGCTTAATTGATTGATTTTAACTTTTACACAATTATTTTATTTTCTACATAAAATTATTGTGGGATTAATTTTTATCTTTCCTATAAATTCTAGGCAGAAATTTGTATTTTGAATGTATGCTGTTGTATGTTATCAGGTATAAAAGTAGAGATAGCCCTGTTTTTACTCTTACTACATAATAGTATATTTAATTCTTGTACTATTTATACATAGTCCTTATATAACTCCTTTCCAGCCTATAATCTAATGTGTTTTTTGAAAATAAATCTTTAAAATATGCAATCTAAGCATTCTTTTAATAACAACAGTGACAGTCGCAACATTTAACAACAGGTATGCAATGGACTCCAACAAATCAGAATTGATACAAGCCCCATTAGAAGCAACATTCCCTATGGTATGGCCTATAAGTACTTACAAGTTAAACATTAGATTTAAAGACAACCAAAGATCACGTCAGAAACTGAACATTTCTGAGCTTAAAATGGATTCATTGAGATTTATTAAGGGGTTGATATGTCAACTCTTTTCCTGAGATTCATATGGCAAAATGCGTACATTTCTTGAAAGAATAAATAAAATTACACTGGACAGAGAGATGCTGATATCCAGTCTCTGCACTCAAACATATCAGATTGGTCTTGCCTTCTATGTACTTTAAAAATTTTAATCCAATCCATAAAGCACATTCCATTCAAGATTAGTACAAGGAAGAAAATAAATGATAAATTACATAATCACAAATAAAGTTTAAAAATCACGTTATTTTCAATAATAAACATGCTTGCTCACTGTCCCCATTTTCACACCATACTTCTCTAAAAAGATATAAGCTACCCCACACTAAACAGTATTGACATCCACCAATATTAAATATGAGATAATAAGGAAATGTTTGCTATTCTACTTCTAATACTGAATTGCTATCTTTCCAAATGTAGAAGTAAGAGCAATTGATTTATATTGAAAAGATCTTGTGAGAAATTCTTTTGAAAGTAAAAGAATCATAAAATATATTTGAAATTTAGCATCACACAATCTCAACAGTCTTTTGGAATAATAATTCAGAATTTAAATTATAGTTTCTTGATATAGCTTACTAGCTTTCTTCAAAACTCTCAATGAGTTCCTACAATTCCCGTGATCATTTTCAGTCTCCAAATATGAAACGAAAGCAAAGTCAATGAAGTATTTATATAGTCTCATAAAAAAAAAAAAAAGACATGTTGGTTTGATATCTCAAAAAATAGAAAAACATGGATTGTCAATTTTACATGCAGAAGAAATGTCATCTGTATTTTGTAGAAGAAAGCATAAAGACAGATTGAATTAAAAGCAAAAATAAATGAGAATATATTCTTTTTCTGTAAAATGTATTTGGAGCAAATAATTTAGTTGAACTAAAGACACTATATACTATTCTATACTTCTTTATTTTATAATACTTTTAAGTCATTTGATAAATTACTATTAATGAACTTACAGGATTAATTATTTTATCTTAAAATAGGTCTGTTAATTATGTATCAAATATCTGTTACTTTTCAAATGTCTAAAATAAGAAAAGTAAAAAAAATAATACAGTTATGTTATTAGTGTTTCTGTTTACAGGTTAAAGAATGGAAACCAGGCCTGTGAATTTTTTTCAATTTGAAATGCTTAAAAAAATAAATTTATACTTTGTTGCATTCTATATACCTTAAAAACTAATTTTAAAAGTGTATTTGAAGCTCTTCATGCTTTTTGTTACAATTATCATCTCACAATTAGTTTGATTCATTTACTTGGAAGTTATATTTTAAAAGTCTGTTAATAATGAATAATATAACAAGGGAATAATATTTTGAGTTAATACTTGAACAAACCAGTTCACAAAGATTTTCAGTGAATTCAGCATGTAAAGGAAAGGTCATATTTGGTATTTTAAATACTTAATTTAGGATATATGAAGGTTAAATATCATGGTGGAAAATGAAGAAGCAAGAGCAGTTAGAAGGTTGGTAATAATTTAAGCTTGAGATGATAGTAATTTAGGTATTGAGGATTAAAAGCAGGTAATGGATTTAAGAAATATTTTGGGAGCTAAATGGTCGGGACTTATTGAGTGATAGAATTTAGCAAAGGAGAGGTCTTCGGACTCAATGACAACTCCTGAGAAGATTTCGATGACACAACCAAGATGGAAACATTGTTAAAATATCTAGTTTAGATCGGAAATTTTTAGGTTCAATATTGAACACAGTGTAGTTAAGGTGTCTATGGCCCAACTGTAGACTTGTCTGTGCTTACATATCTGGGAGAAGAGGTTTGTATTGGAGATCCACAGAGGTGTGAAATGTGACAAAAGTAGGGTGAGAAGTCTGGAAAAGACTAATAATCACAGACTCAGAAGAGAAAGAAGAATCTTTGGAGGACTTAATGAGATTAAAATGAGAAACAAGGGAGAACAATGTCCAGAAGCTAAGGAATAAATTCTGCCTTGAAAGAGATAGTGAGCTTGATTCTTGAATACGGGCGGAATGTTCTGTAATGTGAATCTGAGAGATGGATACAGACTTTGGCAATTAGAATGTCAGTAAGTAGTGATTATAGAAAGAACAACTTCAATCTAATGAAAGTTAAATGAAATAATGATAGTGATTATAGAAAGAATAACTTCAATGTAATGAAAGTTAAATGAAATAATGAAGACAAATTACTTCCCATATATAATAGGTATTAAATAATAGTTTGTTTCTTCTTCCATCTCTGCTCATTTCCCATTCCCAACATGCAATTTATTTCAGTCAATATGGTGGGGTTGAGAGACTATAATACATGTGTGGAATGTGAGGGAAAATGGTGAATATATATATCTGATATCTATTATGTGCAAGGTACTTTTCCTCTCTTATTTAAGTTACTCTTTAAAACATGTAGGTATTATTGGTATACCAGTTGGACACTGAGGAAACTGAAGGTTATAGAGCTCAGGGATATTTCTAACTTAAGGTAGTTACCAGGTATTCTTTCTGTTCCTTAAGCCCACATTCTACATATTTTTTTCTAAGAATAATGAGATCTATTTTAACCCAGGTTTGCCACCTTGGTAAACTTTGAATAAATCCTTTAAATTTGTTGGGTTTGAACTTTCAGCAGTTTAGAAGAAAAAGGGCTGGACTAATATAATTTAGCTCTCATTTGTATCTGTGTGACATCCTCTTGGTGCTTTACCTGTATTATTTCGTTGAATTCCTAACAAAACCCTCTGAAGTGGATTCTGTTTGCATTCTCACTTTATGGATGATTAATCTGAATCACAGAGAAGTTAAGTAGCCAGTGTACAGTCACAAAGGTACTAAATGTCAGAGGGAGGCTTTGAAGCTGTGCTTGCCATCCCTTAACTATACTGTCAGTAGTGTAGGCTCTTTAGGATCTCCCTTTTATGGTCCTGCATCGTATGCTCTTTCAGTATCCATCTGTATTGTGAGGTGTATATGTAAAATAAATTATATTATTTGTATTATGTTACAATTACCCATAAGAGACAATATAAGGAATAACATTAGATTTCCAAAATGAATTGAATACAAGCAAACATTTTGCTCTATACAGTCACAAGAAGCAATGTGAAATCATTCTAGTTTTCTTGTTGAAAGTCTAAAAATTGGTGCTCGCTTCGGCAGCACATATACTAAGTCTAAAAATTGATTGGCTAACTTCACCTACAGTCTTCACCAACTTCTGCTAGTGTATACTTTCTGGAGCCAAAGTTTCATAAAACATTGTATAATAAGCATTCTTAGATGCCAACAAGGACACATACATCATTTAGTTTTCTCTCCTTAGATTATTTTGTTGGTACCTTCCCTGGTAGCATTTTCATGTTTCCAGGGAGATGCAGAAAGATAGTTATTTTAACAAAACACAACTTGCTTAATGTAATACTAATTAATCACTTTTGTGCCTTTTCTTCTAAAGTATATTCATACCAATTTTCTACTTATTGGCAAAATGATTACTGTTTTGATTATTTTTACAGAATTACTAATGTTAGGCAAATATAAAAACACTGGTAATGAAGACATTACCAGAAATAAAAACTTTGTTCAAAATTTTAATGTGCGATTTTCTCCAAATCAAATCTAATTATGAAAGTATGATTTACCTCTGAACAAAGTGACCTGATGTTGAGAACTTTTACGTTATAATGTGCTCTTAAGTGGACTTTGGAACCACTTTATTTTCTATTAACTGTCCATTTCAATTTTTCATATTTTTTCCTCTATCTTCACCAAAGATCTGATATGAGATAGCAGTTAATTGGTTTATGTTTATACCACATTTACTTTAAAGAGTGTTTATACCTATTTGTTCTTAGCTTACATGTTCTGAAGGGGAGACTTCTGATTATTTTTTTCATGAAAATGTGACAGTTCTGTCACCGTAAAAGAAATATTTTAAATTTAATGGTAGAACTCTAATAGTAGAACCAAAACTAATAAACATCAAAGAATGTTTATTAGTATCAGAGAAAATAGCCACAGAGAAATATATTTTTGAATCACACAAATAAGTTTAAAATATTTCTGGAAGGTTTAGAAATTCAATTTTTGTAATTTACTTTGACACCTCCAAATAACTCATGCACAAAGTAAAATACTAGCTAGTACAAATCAAAGTATAATGAGAACAAATGTACCCTGCTCCAGACATATCCTAAACGAATACCTATATATTATTAAAATCCTCTTCTACTGATTGGCGGTAACTACTTTTAACCATTTTTTTTTTATTTAGCATTTTAGTTCTTCTTATCATTATTCTGATGTATATATTCCTTCACTGATGATGTATCAGTTATAGACAATATTTACTAGCTATTTTGAAAATTAACATTTTAGCTTATTTCACTACCCTAAATGCCACCTGCCAATGGTAACAGTCAACTATTATCGCAGTTAATCTATTGGTGATTTTTGCAACTTTTAAATATGTGTTTGGAAGCAATTCTCCATAGTGTTTCTACAAGTCTTAATCTTTTCAAGCAATTATCTTTGGACCCTAGATAAAGTGTTTACCTCGAGGTGAGTGGGAAAATGTATTTAATTTCAGGATAGTGAAGCCCCCTGCTTCTCCTAGGAGATTAGCTTGTATCCCACAGATCCACTGTGGGCAGTATCCCACTAAGCTGGTTCCACATGGTCTCCATGGGACTTGAGGGACAATGAGAACCCATGGGAATAAGCTGCTCTTGCTTCCTGCTGTTCCATGAGTAAGAAACTGTCTAAATTTTCAAAATTGTTTCAGTTACTTACTGAATATGGAAATGTGGCCAGCAACATGCCAATTTCCTGCAACCTCTTGCCCTCCACTCGGTAGGAGTCTATTCGCCTTTCTACCAATCGAGACCTGTTGTTAAGTCTGCAGTAAACTTTCATGTGTAACTCACGTAACTTATACTCAGTATCCATAGTTTTTTGGATTCAATATCTTTCTTTTTCTCATGTCTCCTTTGGTTTCTTGAATATATCCTATAATGTGTTCTTAAAAGAGTTGTATGGTTGGTGGACTTTTTGAGAACTTCAACATCAGAAAAATCTTTATTTGATTTTAGGGTCAGTAAGTATAGCTATAAAAAATATCAAATAAAATATCATATTCTCTCAGCAGTTATAAAATATCATATTCTCTCAGATAGCATTGATCTTTTGTCTTCTAACTTCCAATGTTGTTAAGAAAAATATACATTACATCAACTGCTACAATAACTTAAAAATATGTAATAATTAAAGCATTATACTGATAATATTAATGGTATATTTACAGAATAAAAAACTGTACCTACCAGAAAATCCAAAGTTATGCTTTAGACTAAATAGGGATTTACCTTCTTCCAAATATAAATATTTTAATAAATTATATTTTCACTTCTTATTTTTTTAAAGATGCAAGAACAGTCCAGAAAAGTGATGTTGATTATCAAAAACAATGAACAAGATATCCTAAAATAATACTTATCTATTATTAATTATTCACATACTATAAGTATGACAAATATCTCTATACATCTTTAAAATAAACTCTGTATATTCCTTCTGTCAGATACATTTTTAATGGATTTATCTACATTTAAATATAACAAATATAAAGTATGCATTTATTTGTTTAAAACAATGCTTTACCTTTAGACATATTATCAAAACATTTTGATGTTCTAGTCTATTCATATACTAAATATAAAGTATTGGTACAGTTACTTAACTAAGTCAGGCAAAATAATTTTTGAAATTCTACAACTTCAGGCATTATTTCTTTTAATAAGGTATTAAATTTGCATCTGGCCTAATTTTTTGTCTGTCGTTTTGCATATATCTCATGTACTAGATCAAGTTCTACAAATTACATTTCTAAAAATTGTGATCATAATAAAGTCTTCTATTTAAACCTAAGTATCCAGGGAGTCAGTGAATCCTAGTGCTTCAACTCACAGATGTTATGGTCAGACATCTATGTGCTTACATTAGTAATCCTGCCAGTGAGTTGCAGTTTGACCTTGAAAAAATAGTAAAGCACTCTAATTTTCAGTCTCCTAAAATTCACTGTTTGAAGATTAAGTTAAGTGTGTAAAATGTTCTTAGCACAGTACCAAATTATAACTTTTATTTATTCCTCAAGGATCTCTATTTTTCAAAGATCTGGGATTTCCCCCCCTTGGAAGCCAACAAATGAGGCTACATAGTTTCATAGATGCTGTCAGCACACAGGAGACTCCTATATCAGAGACAAAAGGTGATTGCTCACAACACAAAGTTCATGTTCACAGTCACACAGATGTGATGTGGAGCAGCTCAGGGTGATGCTGTGCACACAGTGGGTTTCAGTCCCAGCTGAGAAACCCATCCTCAGGAACCCACCAGTCACGAGGAGGCTGATAACAAACATACAATTTCTTCCCCAGAGGAAGGCCTTATCTTGATTTTTCTGGACAGCATAATATTTGCGCTCTGCTCTGTAGGTAGACAGTACCTCAAATCTCCCAAGACCACTTGTTCTACACACATCATTGAAAAGATAGTACAAGAACAAAATCTCTTACAATATGTGTCGACACAGGAGACACATGGAAAATGTCTCTCAACAATATTACTAACAAATTCTTTCCTCCTTCCTAGTGAATATCTACTTTCTGTTGAGCTTTTTTATTCTACTTTGCCTTCTGTTTCTTTTCTTGTGAATCTGTCCCTCTTACCTCTCCTTTTGAATTTGCACCTCTTACTTCTTATGAGTTCTACACTCTTCCCCACCTACCAACCCTACTCGTTACATCTTCTATAGTGACTTGTTTGTACATGGTGGTCAGAAAATAATTATTGAAATTAAATGAATGTGTTGAATTTATTGATCAGGAATCTACATAATGTGTAGTAACAGTGAATCTTCGAGAAGAGACATTAGACTTTTCTGTACTGTAATTCTCAAAGTACAATCCATGTCTGCTATAGATACTTGAATTAAAAACTTTCATTTCACTGAAGGTTTATTGGGAAAATATTAGTGCAGCAAGCTCTTTATTTTAAGGTAATTATGAATAATTGCTGGGTTTGAAGCTAATTTTAAAACTGAAATGACTTTAAGTCAATTTAGTGGATGAATAGTATAAGAACAAGAACTTAGAATCCTACAATCTTGGTTTGACTCCTATTCTATTATTTATAGTCATATGCTATGAACACCCAATAAAGTGTTACTATTACTGCTTTAAACAGACGACTATTTACTGAAAATAAATTGTTTCAATTTTCATTTCTCTGAGAGGCTCTTTATTTCTTTACTTTTGAAGAATAATTTTACTGGTTATAGAATTTATATTTGGCAGGGTTTTTTTTTCTTTAAATATTTTAAAGATTTTACTTCAATCTTCTTTTACTTATATTGTTTCTGATTAAAATTGCCTACAATTCTTACCTTTGTTTCTCTGTAGGTGAGCACGCCCCATTCAAGCTTTCTTTAACATCTGTTTTTTACAGTTTGAATGTGATATATGTAGTTTTCCTGTTTTTCTTTTGCTTTGTGTCTTTGTTTTGCTTGATATTTTCTGAACTTTTTGAATCTGTGGTTTGGTGTCTGTCATTAATTTTGGAAAAAGTCTTGTCTATTATTTCTTTAAATATTTTGCTATCCTGATCTCCCTTCTTTTTCTTTTCTCATTAAGCAAATATTACTTCTTTTGATATTGTCCCAATGTTCTGGGTGTTCTGTTTTGTTTTTATTTTTTGGCTTTCATTATTTTTTTTTCTTTCCGTTTTTCTTTTTTCTCTTTGTATTTTAGTTTAGGAAGTTTCTGTTGACCTGTTTTCAAACTCATTATTTTTCCCTTGACTGTCAAGTTTACTGATGATGTATTAAAGGCAGTCGTCTTTCCTATTACTGTGGTTTTTTCTAAAAATTTCTACTACTTTCTTTTGATTCTTCTATTTTATCTCTATGCTTATGTTAATCATTTGGCTTTTCATTGTTTCCTCTTCTCTATAATAGTCTAACATGCTAATCATAGTTATTTTAAGTTCCTTCTCTGATTATTTCATTATGCAGTCAAGTGACACTAGCTCTAATGATGGGTTGCTCTGTCTCTTGAGATTGCTTTCTAATTTTTGTTTTTAAACTTTGCCATGACTTGTAATTTATTGTTTTTGTTGTTGAAAGTTGGAGAGAATATGTAGGGGAGTGAGCACTGAGGTAAATAAGCCATTACTGTAGGATTCTGTTACTATGGCTGGGTTTTGAGCTGTGTCCCATGATTACTGTAGCTCTAGGCCTCAGAGGTTTCAAATTCCTCTTATATCATTCTTTTGCCTTTCATCTTGTAGGGAGCTCCCATTTGTACTACTCCTCAGAAACACAGCATTTGGCAGCTCTTTCAGTTGTTATTTACTATTATTATTATTATCAGTTATTATTATCTGAAGCATGTTAAAGTGTTTGTAAGGTGTGGGAGCGGGAGTAGTTTTCTAATTTTCTGATTGTCTTAGACTTCTAGTGGACCTGTGTCTTAAGGAAGTGATTCTCTCCCTCTTCCGGGCACAGAGGCCTTTTCTATTCCTGACCCCTCTTTCCTTCTCCAACTACAGAGTTCAAAATCCACTTCTCTTAAGTTCTATACCCTGTCAGTTACGGCATTTATTTATTTGTTGGTCGGTTTGTGTGCTCACTTAGGTAAAATAGGAAGGTTGGAGTTGGGGAATTTCCTTCACATAGCTGGAAAAAGGGCTCTGGCAATGTGTTTTTCCTTTGGAAAGTAGGTCTCTGTTATGGAGAAAACTCTGGGCTTGTTTCAAATCTCTTTTTCTCTCCTACCAGAGCCACAAAGTGGTGTTCCCTCGGTTTTCTAGAAGGCAAGCCTGTGAGATATGGAGGCTCCATAAGACCGAGTCCCCCAGGAGGTTCTCATCATCATGCTAGTCCACACTCAGCCTTTAGCATTTTGTCAAAATGACCATTTATGTGTCCCTATTGGTTTATGCCTCCAGCAGCTTCTCCAATTCAGCACATCCTGGCTGCGTCTGTCTCGCTAGAGTAGAGCAGTTCCTTCCCCAGAGTTTGGATAGTATCAGCATTGCCCTCAGGTGAAGTCCGTATCCCTGGTCCCCAGGGATTAGGAATTTGTCAGGGAAAAGTGGCTGAAAAAATGTCACAAGATGGCCACTCTTCCATTCCTGCTGCCAAGGCCATGTAGAGAGCTTTTTTTTGTTGTTTTATTCCTTCCTCCCTCCCTCTCTCTCTCTCTTTCTCTCTCTCTCTTTCTCTCTTTTTAAATCCTCTCCATGAGAACACTGGGGGTTCCTGGAAGAATAGCATACAAAAGTGGAGCCCTCCCCCTTTGACTTCAGCTTCAGGAATTTCTCACTCTCAAGCTAGTCCATGCTCAGCCTTCAGCAATGTATCAAAATCGCTATTCCCATGTTTCTACCTTTTTATGGAATCCATCAGTTTACCTGTGAAGTAATAAATCTCAGGTGATATATCTCTAGATTTGTCCAACTCAGATTTCAGGGTGGTGGTTTGCCATGTAACCACAGGTCTCTGAAGGGTCCAGGAAAAGTAAATGATTTTTAGTTTCTTTTGTTTTTTCTTGGTATAAAGACAGAAAAAATGACTTTCAAGCTCTGCACATGTTTGGATCTGAAACTTGAAGTCTAAAAATACTTTTAAAATATAGATCACCACACAATTGTTAATGAATCATTATTTATTACCATGTAATTTATTGGAGTATAATGCTCATCAGTTGTCTTTTGAATAAAGGATGACACTGTGACTCAATAGTGAAAAAAAAAAAAGATGCAGTGATATTTCCTTCCTATAAATAATATAGATGTTTGAATGTATTCGTCTTCTGACCTAGATATTCTAGAAACCAATAGTACGAATGTGCCAAACAGCAACTGCACTTTAGAGTTTAGTTAGAACTCTGAAAAAGAGGAAGGAAACCCAAAGATCTTAATTTTGCTGGTTATTAAATGGCCTTATACTTACTGCTATCAGTTTTGACTGTGATTCAGTTTTCACTGTAACTCTGATTGCTTTAACTCAAAAGACAAAAGTATCACCATTTTGCATTCTGTAAAATGAACAGCACTGTTCGTTTAACTATTTCTGCCGATCTGCAAGATCAAGCACCAGAGAGGACTCCCAGGCATTTCTCAGCAGTTGTTCAGTTGAGTCAAATTGAGAGCTCTGCTCCATTAGCATGGGAGTAGCTTTGTAATTTTCTGAATAATTAATGAAAACACTGACTCACAGTTCTTCCCTCTAACTGAAATTTTGTTTTAATTGATTTTCTTAGCATACAGTTGTTCTTAAAAACTTTATTAGAAAATTAAGGCTTAATTATCAAAAGTATAAAATTCACTAAAGCCGTTAATAAGTAAGCATAAAATCATGTCAGGGCATCATAGCCTAGTAAAGATAATGATAGAGATATTTTGTATGATTTTGGGCCAGAGACCATTTTATTTGGTTTAGATAGGTCCTGATTCCAAATAATATGGGGAATTTGCACTTAGAATAGTGCCATTGTTTTGCTTCACTTTGTAGGATTAAAGGAATTAACCTATATTGATAGAATTTGACTTTTTCAGAAAGGTAATCTTTTATGATTAATAAATAAATGGAAGGATAAAAAAGCTTATGACCTAGATTACTGTTTCCCGCAGGAATTTGAGTTTTCCAGGTTTATTTTATGATCTATATTTGAATACTATGATCATCCCCTGAGAGTATGTGGTATACATTTTGCAAAATTAAACTTTATAAGCCCAGGTTATTCCAGAGATACTCAGTGTGATTTATTTCAGAAATTTTGTTTACATATTGTGTAATTTGAAAAACAACAAAAATAGTCAGAATTATGTAGAAGTTTGTAGTTAATTCTTTTTTAAAATTACAACTGAAATGCAAATAATAATTTCCAAAACATAGTGTCATTTATTTCTTATCAAACAAATTGCCATATACATATATGCATATAAAAATAATTACATTTAAAACAAACATATAATATATTAATATATTATGTATATATTAATATGTATCACTATATTATATGTATCTTATATGTATGCAGTTACGAAAACGCTTTAACATGAAACTCATCTCAATTTTAGTTATTCAGTTATTTCTTCCACAAATTAGTCTGTGGTACTTAAGATAGTTGACATTACCTTTAAGAGCATTGTAAATACTTATATGCTGTACTATATATATTTTTTATATACCTACTATTGATATTTTGGAACTATGCCTAAATATAATTATTTTACTTTTGTTTATCTTTAATATTAGCATATACTGTTCTTTTTTCTTAATCTATAAAACTGATGAGCAGTTTTTTTACCTTTAATTAATGACTTAAACTTTAATATAGTTCATTAATCAGTAATCACTGTGAGCCAAATGCCTTTTCAAAAATCATGACATCTCATTCCCAATGTACAAGACTTATAAACCATTCATCTTAAAGTGTGGCTATTTATTAAACAAATAATAGTGCCTTTTTTGTAATAATTACTGTAGCTTAAACATTGCCACCCAGACTTCCTTTAGTACCCTTTTGGAACACCTCTGAATTATATCCTGCTAATTTAAATCACATTTACTTTTCAGCTCTCTTCTCTGCCTCCTTCTCATGCATACTACAGCCATATGGACTAGAGACAGGAAAATTTCATTTTCCTTTTAATTATTTTGCTATTTTCATCCAGAATATCAGAGGACAGGGTCATTTAAAATAGGAGGGAAGGCTATGCTATTTGGCAGAATCTCTAATGAGATTTAATCATAATTTATTTATTTAATTAATCAATAATTTAACTCCAGATTCTGCAAACTGTGAATTAAAGTACCTTCAGCAAGTGTCTCCTTTATAGTTCTCAAAAGGGGCTTTTAACTAATGCTAAAGTTGCAGAGAGAAAGGTTTAAACTCGTTCACTCTTAAAGTTCCATAGTCATGATCCAAATTACATAAAACTGCAGTGTTCATCGCTATATTTATTTAAAAGCTCAGTTTTGTATGTGGTGAATATACTTGTTTTTATGGTAGAATCATGTATTTAATGATAATTATCTTTCGGTATTATCAATCTAGAAATAATGTGTCCATGCATTATGGAGTTGCTAATGTAATAAGGATTAATGAGGATTAAAACCCCATTTTATAGAGAAACATTTGAATATATAGGTATTCCATTAGCTGAATCTGATTGAATAGAAAATACTTTTTCAGAAGTACATTCCTCTAAAATTTATCAATTTTCATAAAAATTTCAACTATACTCTTTGTGTGACTATACCTAATACAATTTTCCTTCCTATAAGAGATCAAGAGTACTAATTTTGCCAGGGAATTAGCAAAGGATAAAATCTAAATTAAAATTGGTGACCAATAGCCATACAAAGCCCAGTTGAAAACCCAAATGATGTTGATGATAGTATTAATAATAGTAATAAATACCAGGGATGCCAAAAAATGTATGCACGTGACTTGTGTTCATCTTTTGTTATCGGTATACTCATATATTGAGTATTACAATTTTAATACAGTATTTTTTCTTTCTTAAAATTGGTATACATTTTTTTTGGCACCCTCTGTATAAAAATAAGAAAAATAAATAATTTCATGTTATATAATTGGATTTCTTTCTTTCTTTCTTTTTTTTCCTGGATTATGCTAGAAGGATTAGATTTTAATCTGTTTTCCATACTGGAATTGTTGCGCTTCTTCTGATGTGATGTTCTAGCTTATATTAATAGATTTGAGGAGAACTTTTTTTGTGAACTTATTGACAATTCCCATTGTTTTATATTATGACCTCTTTATGAGTACTCACTGGAATTTTTCGTCCTGGATTTGTTTGTGATTTCCTGAATTAAAAAAAATAAGCAACATTAGAGTAAATACATACTTCTGATAAGTTGTCTTTGAGATTAGGAAAAATGTAAGAATATCTTTTGCTATCTGAAAGTATTATTAGAAATGTAGGCCAGTTATTTAAGAAATTGTAATAAATATGAAGATTTCAAGGAAAGAACAAACCCATTGCTATTAGCAAATAATACAATTATTTCTATAAACTCCAACAAAATATGAAAGTTTAAGAAAAGAAATAAAAATTCAGAAATATCCAGAGAGAGTAACTTATGAAATAAGTAGTGTTCCTGTATACCAGAAATAATCAACATGCTAATATAAGCAAATTCAAGTTTAAGTTCCCAGTAGAAAGAAAATCGCTATAGAATGGAATGCAGAAGAACTTTAAAGAGAAAATATATCATATGTATTAGAGAACACGAAAATCTATCTGAAAACTTGAATATAAATATATCACAATTTTCACTAAAAATATTTAATATTGTAAACATATTTATTTGTCCCAAATTAATCTGTAAATGTAATGCATATATAATCAAAATTGTAATATGCATTTTTGAAATTACAATTAGAAAAATTGTATTCTAAATTTTATACACAGTCAAGTTTAATAAAAAAATAACATAGAGAAGAGGCTATAACAGCTACTAAGACATAATAAAAAGTGTAGTTATAAAAGCAGAAGCAGAATGGATAAATGAATCAATACACTAGAATATAATGATAATTCAGAAACAAACAATGTGAATATGAGACCTTTATATACATATGGAGAAACACAGTTAACTTATAATTTGTATTTTGAACTCTTGTTGCATTAAAGTCCTAAATTTGAAAAGCAAAACTATAAAGCTAAGAAAAGGACATAAAGGAAACATCTTTAACTCTAGAATATGGAAGGATTTTTTAACAAGATCCTAAAAATGAAGACTGAAGGTGAAAAATTAGTAATCTTATGACATCATACCGTATTTCCCCGAAAATAAGACTTAGCCAGACAGTCAGCTCTGATGCGTTTTTTTGAGCAAAAATTAATATAAGACCCGGTCTTATTTTAGTATAAGACTGGGTATAATATATAATATAATATAATATAATATAATATAATATAATATAATATAATATAATATAATATAATACCGAGTTCAATAATTTTTGCTCCAAAAAAATCGCAAATGAGATGATTGTCCGGCTAGGTCTTATTTTTAGGGGAAACACAGTATATAAAGATTTCCATTCAAAAAAAGGACACCTAGTAAACATATGTGTGACAAATGCTCAAATTTGATAAACATTAATAATTATATAAAAATTCAATAAACCAACCAAGAAAAAGACATTACACCTACCAGAAAATGTGATAAATGTCATATATATGTATGTTTGTGTGTGTGTATATATATATATATATATATATATGTCTGTGTGTATATAATGTGATGACTACATTTTAAAAAGTATCATTGAATAGGAAAAAAACAGGATGATTCTAAAATAAGAACATTTATATGAATTACAACAAGCAAAATCAATATTATATGTCTCAGAAGTATATGAAAACACTGAAATGCATACCTATGCGGAAAAGGAAAGGAGTTATAGGGATCTCCTCTGAAGGGGGAAACATACTGGGGTGCCAAAAAAAATAGTTTTAAGCAAAATTAATGATGGATTAAATAAACATATAAACAAATGAACATTTTAAAGTAGAAGAAAATGTCAGTGGATTTTCTTTCCTTAGCTGCTAGATGAGGCATTTTTGAGCTGTAAGAACCATTAAAGAAAAGACAACTTGGACATGGTTTGCATTTTACCAGATAATTGAACCAGATCAAATTGTCCAAACATATTCAGGCAAAAATATAAACTGTAGGGGATATCCACTACAAATATTGCATCCTTATGTTTAATAATTTTAATATACTAAGGATCTGTCTTTAATATATTAAGACAGTAACAGAAAACTGTTGAATTTTAATAAAAAGATAAACAAAAAGATTTATCTAGAAATTTTATAGACATGAGGGATGTTTACCATTGCAAATGGTAATACATTTATGGAAAACCTGTTTAATTTCACCAACATTCAAACAATTCAAATTAAAGTGAACATGATATGAATTTTGAACTTTAAAAATTACAAAATGATAATTATGAAATAATAATATTGGTACTTGGAAAGTTTTGGTGAAATGAGGACCAAGAAAGAAAGGGTACCATGAAAATATATAACTCCTGAAAACCAACATGCCTCAGAAGCCTTAAAGAAATCTTACTCTTTTACCTAGTGTTACCACTTCTGGGCTTATACTTAATAATTATAAAATCACCAAATTATTGAACACAGGTTCTCATTGAAGAAAAGAAAATATGACATAAGAAATTGGAGAAAATCGAAATGTTCAGTAACATGGATAGGTAAATGAAGCATGTGTAGTTCTTAATAAAGCCATTAGATTGTTATAGGAATATTGCTATGTGTAAAAAAAAAAAAAGTATAGACCCAAATTATGTTACTGCTTTCATATCAACATTTGTCTCTCCGGAAACAAGTAACTGTCCAGAATACATATCAATCAAGATAGATGTTCTTCTCTAAGAAAATGGAATATTTTTTCTTCTTTATGTATTTATACTTTGTCTAAATTTTCTGAATCACTATGTATTACTAATTTCATTTGGAACAAAGGAATAAAAATTATGAACAAGTTAAAATTATTTTTAATGATTTAATAAACTTAATAAACTCTAGTAGCTTTCTAATATGCTTTCAGAGTACACATGCGTTTATGAGCAAATGAAGAGGAATTTATTACAAATATTCCTGTTTTTTTAAGTAAAAGAATCAAAAGTAGGTATACTTAACTCTAATCATATGATCATGTATAACTAGCACGTTTGATTTAAATTATTCATCACACTCTTTAAAGAACACTACACATATGGCTATAATATTTGAAATTGTTTTTTTCTTTTTTTAATTTTATTTTTTATTTTTTTAAATTTATTGGGGTGACAATTGTTAGTAAAATTACATAGATTTCAGGTGTACAATTCTGTATTACATCATCTATAAATCCCATTGTGTGTTCACCACCCAGAGTTAGTTCTCCTTCCATCACCATATATTTGATCTCCGTTACCCTCATCTTCCACCCCCCACCCCCCTTACCCTCTGGTAACCACTAAACGAAATTGTTTTTGCAATACACTGATTTTTTCCTGTCTCATATTTATGAATACTCTAGCTTGGTATTAATAATGTAGATATAGTTATTGATTTTATTAGTTAATAAAGGAATATCTTGAGGATTTTAATAATTAAAAATTGTTTTATAGTTATTTAGAGATAATACTTTGGTACATTTTACAATCTGCTACTTTACAATCGTATAAGATATGATATAAAATATGACACCTAAGTTGTTTTTTTAATTAAAGGAACAAAAGCTCAAATAATTTATATAAATTGATTAATGCTACATGACTAAGTAGTTGTAAAACAAATTTAAGCTGGGTGTACAATTCCTAGCTACAGAAATATGCTAAAATGGAATAGTAGTAATTATGTAAAAATTATATTATTTGTGGCCACAAATTGTAAATGACAATATAAATGGGACTATTGGGTAAATATAAGAAGTTCTATGGTAGATGGGAGATGGCTATTGAAAGTTTTTAAAAGAAAAGTAAAGAAATGATAAAAATCTAGTACAATGCTCATATTCACTTTCTTTGCCTGCTAGATGTGAGGAAATAAGCATGACTTACAATCAGGAACAAAAATAATTCAGGTACTAATAAACATTTTGCAGACTTATAATGGCTACTCAGGAAGATTAAGTGATTTGTCCAATTTTTATATACCGGATGGATATAACAGATAATTTTAAAAGATAATTTTTAAATGTTTAAAGTTATTATTTTGGAATATGAGAGTTAAAGTTATATATACCTCAACTAATTATAACAAAATTGTCTATTTTCTATTATCTCTCCAAATATATCACTCACATACCATCCCATGAACTTGACAGGTATATCGTATCCTCTTTTTGTTATTTTCCAATTGAATTTGCTACATTCAAGTATTTTCCATAGTTTTACTGCATTCCTGTTTTTTTTTTTCTTCTCCTTTTTAAGACTCCTAACTTTGTTACTTTCAAATATCACAAACCACAAAAGACATAGTATCATGTGCATTAAGTAGGAAGTCTACCTCCCACCTACCTTTTCTAAATTTAATCACTGTACTCATTTTCTAAGCTTCTATTTCTGGGTTTTGAGGGAGACTGACCCAATTTCAACCTACTTGCTGCATGCACTCCTGAAGTTATACACAGAGTTTAAGTTGCTGCGCTAAAAATAAAACAAAACAAAAAACACAGCTGACTATCAGAACCAAGGAGAAAACTTAATTTGATTAAGTACAATATGTTGAACAAGTACCATCATTCTGACTAGCTAGGGCTTACAGTGTAACTGTCTAGAGGGCCAAAAGAGAGCAGGATATCATCTGGGAATTACTAATATGGAGCTAATGAATCCACAGATGTAAAAGAAAATTCTTATAATCTGGAGAAACGAAAGGCAGAGTGTCAAGGGGAATCCTACATACACCAGAGTATGGGCGTTTATCCTGTAGAAAGAGATTTACAGCAGCTTTTCAGAATCTCCTGTATATTGTAGATGAGAAGCGTCAGGTCAGAGGGCAGTGCTGTTGGGACGTGCCACCTCTCCAGGCTGGAGAGAGCCACAGCATAAATACGTAGCACAGGTAAGGCTACGGGGATCCCACATTACAAAGAAAATTTATTTAACTTTATTTAACCTTGAGCAAACTTGTTCCTCAGGCTACTTTATTTAACCTTCAACAAACTTATTGGCATCATTTTTAAACTTCTATTGAAGTGGGGTTTTGCCATTTCAAAAGTGCTGACCTAGAATTTTAAAGTTAAATTCAGTAAAGTAGGATTTGCTTTTATTGAAGTATATCTAGGTGTAAATGTTTTTAGTGTTGCTAGTAAAGAATATTGAGAAAGGTGTGGAGACGAAGAGGTGGGGGTGTGGGGGAGGGAAGAGAGAGCGAGACCAAATTCATTTGCCTAGTGATTTTCTCAGAAAGTCTGTATGTAGACACATTCATAGCGGACTTTGAATCAGATCCATGACCTTTGGATGATTCTAATGGTTATTCCATTCTCAAGGTAAGGAGGACTGATTGATTGTTCCAGCTACTTGCCCTGGGAACTAAACCCCATAACTGCCGATTGAGACCCTCCCCGTTAACATTTTTATCTGTAATGATACTCAAAACAATAATTTTATTTCACTTGATTGTCCCTAAAAGGATTAATTGAGAATCACCAAACACAAATTATACAAGAATTTTCAGTTTTGTGATATGATTCATTTAAATGTGAAGCTCTATTTTCTGAATTTATATGAGTGTGTGTGTGTGCATGAGCATTGAGAATAAGGGATGTAATGGGAGTCCCTGACAAGCTCTGTCTGTTCCCATTGTGTGCTTACTGGAACCCTTAGTAATATGTGGTGTTGTGGGAAGTGCCGCTGTGCTGCTCCTCATCTTCTGTCTTCCCGGTTCTGTATTATTGGATGACCTTCCCAGGTTGGTCATAGATCACTGGCACTCTTCTATCAGGGATTTTGTACAATTGAAGGAGACTTAGCAGTCTTTCTGTTTATAGCATTTAGACTTTAATAATAGTTTTGTTAATTATTTACGGTCTGGTTTCCTCATTGCTAGAAGTAATTTCTACATGGTGAATGTGGCTGCTCTCCGGTAATAGCCCCCAAATAGTGTCTCTCTCACTCTCTCTTTCTCTCCAAACCCCCTCTTTCTCTTCCTCCCTCTCTCCCTCCTTTTTTTTTTCTTTTTTTTTTTCCTTTCAACCTGTGTTCCATGTTTTTCTCTAGTGATAGTTTTTTTGGGGGCAGGGCATATATATATTATTTATTGTTTATTATTATTATTATTATTATTGCTGCTAAATTTCTTCAGCCATGGAAACTTTGTCTGGCAAGTTATACTTGAAAATGCCTTCACCATAGGGAAGACGTGATTGGCATTAACAAAATATTGTAATGTGAGCAACACCATCCCAGCCAAGTGGGCATCAGTGCTGGTGTGAGCCATTCAAAGCGTAATCTTCCCTGGAGGGTCCTAGACATTCACTGCCAGTAGGTTTTCTCTATTTCACCACTTCTTCAGTGATATGCCACCTATACTATACCTGACTTGTGAGGACAGGAAAAGTCTGTCACACATTGTTTCCTAGTTGAATGGGTTGCAGTTTTATTAGAGTCTCTTCTATTCCATTGGCATCTTTATAAGATAAATTCTAGCCACTTTGCTTAGTCTAAATAAACCGTGCTTTTTCTTCTTGAGAGATACTAGTAAACACTTTGTTCTTGACACTAATACATTTGTAATGCTCTTTGTTGGCAGGCTACTTATTAAAAAAAAAAAAAAGAAAAGAAATACTCCTGATATCGGCTGTGTAGGTTTTTACTAGTGTTTTTGGAAAGTGACATGCTTAAATTTGGTGCCCTTTTTGAAGATGTGTCCTACTTAGTACCAGAAACCTCCTGGGTGCTAATTACACATACAACTTTCGCCTTCTGATCTTTCTTTACAAAGAAAAATTATAGTTTTGCTGTGTTCCCAAGGCACAATGAGTAAATTACCCAGTTCAAAGCAACAAGTGCATTTCAGTTTGTTCTAAAAGGCATGAATTTTGTTTTAAGAAGCTCATATTACTAGCATACATGTGTGATTAAGTGTATAAAATTGTTACAGCACTAAAAATAGTCACTATTTATCATATGTTATATGTATTATTTGTCAAATATTAGATGAATTCTCCCAGACCAGTCTGTTTTTGTTTTGTTTTGTTTTGTAATCGTTGACTAAAAAAGGGTAAAGACATTTGTGCAATTTTAAGCTCAAATTGACTTGATAGAAAGTAATTGCTCCCACAGAGTAGATGTGGTTAAGATATAAATCTGTTAGAAGTAATATGGGTGGTTATTTTTCATATCTGTACCTATATAATATACATATATAACATATAAAATATATACAGAGGATGCCAAAAAATGTATACACATTTTAAGAAAGGAAAACTGTATTAAAATTGTAATATTCAATATCTACTGAAAACAAAAGATAAATACAAGTCACATTTGACTTCTGCAATTACAAGAGGTGCTCAAAGTGGTTACCATGAGTCCAGATACTTCCAATTATGGCGAACTACTGCTTGAGCAATGTTAACCAAATTGTTCACTTGTATACATTTTTTTTGGCACCCCCGGTGTATTCCATATGCTACATAATTATGTCATGATGCCAGCATTGTGAGTGCTAGAATCAAAAAACATGCTGGCTAAAAGAATTGCAGCTCCTGTTAGAACAATGAATGGTTATATCAATGGACTATAGATTGAGAGAATATATTCTGTTGTACTATCATTCCCAAGATATATGTACAAGGAGACTATAGATCGAACAAAATGGATGGTAGAGATCACTCCTACTTGGTAAAATGAGCTGAAGCCTAACCATATAAACACATCCCTGAATGACTGTCGTTAGCATGTCTGGCAGACAACTCCTACACTACTTTCCCTACATATGAAGAGATCACTTGAAAGACTATTTTCGGAGCTACTAACCATAAAAGGAAAGATAGTAATTTTAGCCGTGACACTTCTCCAGAAGTTATTTTTTTCTTAGTCTAGTCAAACTAGCTATGATAGAAAATTCAAATCCAACTTTTCAATTTTCTCTCAAGGTTTACCTCAGCTGCAGGGAAGAGGATTCCTGTGAGACTCCTATGTATGGTTATTTCTTGGACAGGTTTGCATCCAAGGCATACTGGGACCTCAGTAATGAAAGGAGAGAAAGCCTAGGTTCACCCCAGACACATGAGACATTAAAGGGGGAGCTGCAGGTGTTTCCAGCTGGCTCATGTGGGGACTAAAGGCCTCTGTCCACAAGCCTCCCCCTCCTCTCCAGCTGCCACTCATTTTGTAGGGGCTTCTGCTTCCACCCGGGGGAATGCAGCTCAGCTCCCTGGTCTGAGCCTGGGGAACAGTACTATGGAAGCTGTGTCCCCCGGTGAGCCCAGTTTAGTTCCCGCTGACCTCTGAGTGGAGGACCTGCCATCTGCATGGGTGAACGGCAAAACCAGAGAGGAGAGAAACTAAATTCTTGAAACTTAAAATAGAGTCTTTTGTATGATATCGTGTACCCACTTTAGGGTCAGAACAAGAAATCACTGATTCTGATTGATTTGCTTTACCCTGAAATCTGCCCAGATGTGGCCTCCAGATGATTTAGTGCTTTATATTTGCTTAGCATAGCAGGCATAGGAATCTGCCCACGTACATGTAGAATTGGAGAAATCAACCTGCCCAAGAGAAATGCTGCCTTAGTGTGTATGTGAATTCAATTCTGTTCATTGTCATTAACAATCATGGGCATGATACTCTTTAATATACTCGTGAGTCTTTTCCACTAGAATATAAAATGGATGAGGAAAGGTACTTTGTCCCCTTTGCCTCTGCAACTCCTAACTCTAGAAGTGTCTCTAGACCAGAGCAATCAGCATTACCTGGGAAACTATTAGGAACTTGTTAGAAATGCAAATTTTCAACTCCACCCCACCCACCACATACTCTACCAGAAATTCTGGGAGTAGGGATACAACAGTTTGTTTTAATAAGCCCATCAGTTGATTTTAATGCAAGATATTTCTCGCACACAGTAGATACTTTAGTGAAGCCTTGTTAAGTCATGAAAGAAGGTTAAATAAGAGTAGTAATAGTGACTTGAAAGATTAAGGAACACCTTTCTGTATTTTCCTGTGTATACAAAATACTGAGAAAGATATTTCTCTTATGGCAAAATTTTTAGAAAGCATATAAGGAGTAACTAACCTGATTTATTAAGAAACAGTTTGTACTACATGGAAAAATGTTGGTTAAAATTTCAGAGCCATCAGGAGCTAACTCTAACCTGTATTATCAATAAAGATCTGCCATTCCGGACAAGAATACTGTTGTTTTATAGCTAGAGGGGGCCATTTAGCTCTTGTCTCATTTGTTTGTATACTTTTGATTAACGTGAACTCAGTTACAATTTATTTTGATTTTGTGAATGTGTGTTTTCAACTTTAAAAAAAATTATACTGTAGTTTTCAAACAATGGATGATGAAGTTTATAAAGATGTGTAAGAAGCACAAGAGCTGGTGAGAGCAGAAAGAACTGCCCTATAATTTGATCATCAACAGCAACCTTGTCCAATCTTTCAAAGCTACTCAACGATCATCTCTGTATTTTTGACAGTTCTGTCAATGACTTATTGACCATCTTCAGTTTGTACTATCTTCTTTATTAATGAAATTGCAACTGGAAAATGAATTTGCTGTATCTGAAACTCTCCAGCCCCTCTCTACCTTCACCACTCCCTTTCCCATTTAAGCAATTCTGTCACACATAATTTGATGACATCATTTTTTAGGAATTAAATTGTTAAGTGATACCAAAATAGCATATAATATCCTAAATAGAATGGACATCCTAGAAACATTATTGACAGAAATCTTGAAATGAATTATAGCTAATGGTGAGGCTATGCATCTTTTATAACTTTTCCTAATAGAGTCAGAAAATCCAATTTGTTGAAACTATTTAAGTATTTCTTAAATCTTGTGCTCAGTGAACAGAGCTGAGCAAATAGTACCCAACATAATATGTTGGTTAAATCGGGATTTAGACAATAGAAAATCGATTATATTTGTATTCGAAATCAAATCACATCTTTATCCTGAGCATAACTGTACAGATTACCATGGTAAAGTGCTGTTGGGAAACATAATGAGTATCAGAAACCTCTTCTGACCCCAAGAATCTGCCCAAGACGTGAACTCAAATATATTGAGAATTTAACATTCTGTGCTTTGCTAATGTAGCACAGTTCTATGTTTGTTTATGGAGGGAGGATTATTTATGTATAAATTCAGTGTATTCCCATTGGAGAATGCCAGTAAGGAATACAAAATATATTGAGTTGAGCTATAGGAAATTATCTTGGTAGGTCAAAATCATACAATAAAAGCAATTTTACATATCTCAACCTAATACGGTTTTAAAAAGTCACTTTACATTTTGTGAAATATTGTTTATTTTATGCTAATTTTGCTCTTAATTCTCTTGTTCAATAACTTTGGGAGTCTACATAATTTCTATTTAGTTGCATCCCCCACCCTGTAAAATACTTTGGAAACTTCTTAGGGAAAATTTAAAGGAGATTTTTCAGTGCCTTGTTGCATTGCAAATGAGTGTTGGGTTGCTTTGAAGTGTTGTTTCAGCTTTGAAAAATATATAGTTGTCTAAGAGAATAGTTTATTAAATATTAGGAGCACAACACAGAGGAAACCTTTTACACTGCTTAATGTTTAAATTTTGTCTATATGTTATAAAATTGATGTAAACAATTTAGAAAATGGCCTTATACTCATTCTTACAGTAAAGTGATTAATTATATACATTTGACCTTGAATTTCACATATCACCAATTTTATTTTAGTGCCTCTTCTGTCATATTTTGTGTGTTGAATAAATAATATATGCAATTTAATTTGTAGAAATACTAGCAACCAATTTCAATATTCAACTGGATAAAAAACTAAATACATCATAGAATTTGGAACTTCTATTTTTGAGAATTTGTGACTTTGTAGATGATTTCAGCTCTTTATTTTGTAATATATATAATTATATGTATATAATTATATATTTTTTATATATGTGTGTGTGTGTGTATATATATATGTATGTATGTGTGTGTGTATATATATATATATATATATATATATATATATATATATATATATATATAACTAGAAAGTATATAACCATCCCAGATATTGAGGTTAGAACTGAAACCTCCCTACATCTAGTCCACAGGTAGTTCTGATAATTCAGATATTTAGAAGCAAACCATATACTTTTTAAAAATAATTATGTTATATTTTAAAATCCATCATGAAATGTTATGATTACAATTTTAACAATATGTTTTGAGTCTTTCCTTTATTCAATCTCACACAGTGATTCTATGCATTATATACCTCTTTCCTTTAAAATAAATTCCAAATTGTTTAGCTCTACATTCTAGGTCTTTCAAAGTCCAGGAGCAAATATATTGCAACATGATTGCATAGAACTTTCATTCCATTGAAATCTGTTTATTATCATTAAACATAGCTAATAAACCACAAGGAGGTGCCACCTCACACCCATTACGATGGCTTCAGTCAAAAAATAAATTAAAACACACATACACACACACAGAAAATAACAAGTATTGATAATGATGTGAAGAAATTGGAATTTTTAATAGGTATGAAAAGTGGTGCAGCTGCTATAGAAAACAGTATGGTAGCTCCTCAAAAAACATAAAATAGAATTACCATATGATCCAGCAGTTCCACTTATGGATATTTACCCAAAGGAATTGCAAACAGAGTCTCCAAGAGATATTTGTATACCTATGTTTATAGTAGCATTGTTTACAATAACCAAAAGGTGGAAGCAACCCAAGTGTTCTCTGACAAATGAATGAATACACATAATGGGTTCATACAAATAATAGAATATTATTCAGCCTTAGGAAAGAAGGGGATTCTGAGACATGCTACGACATAGATGAGCCTTGAACATTATGCTAAGTGATGAACATTATGCTCAGTGAAATAAGCCAGTCAAACAAAGATAAATATTATATAAATCCATTTACATGAAGTGCCTAGAGTAGTCAGAGTCATAGAGACAGAAAATAGAATGGTGGTTGCCAGGGGCTGAAGAAAGAGGGGGTAGGGAGTTGTTTCATGGGTATAGAGTTTTGTTCTGCATATAACAAGTTCTGGAGATCTGTTTCACAACAGTGTGAAAGTACTTAACACTACTGTGCACTTAAAAACAGTTAAGATGGTAAATTATATGTTATGTTTATTTTACCACAATTAAAAACATATGTAGCAAATGAATATTCACATTTTTGATGTTCTTTCTGTGTCTACAGTAAGACTTGTTTAAAATTCCTGCTCTTTCCCTGAAGCTTTCCCTGACAAAAACAAGTGTTGGATGTCTTTCCTATAATTGTGTATATTATTAGTGGTCTCTCCATGGGGTACACCTAGCCCATAGTGGATAAAACAATCCATGGTAATACATAACAAACAGATTTAAAATTTCATTTCCTTTGGGTTTTTACTAAAGGAAGCAATTTTATCTTCTTAATATGTATATACAGGTTGACAGAAGTGCATACACATACGTATGCATAATTTATCAATAGATATATAGAAACAGGCAGAATGGATACAACAGTTTTACTGATGAGGATGCTAGATAAATAACAGTCCTATAATACCAATTGTGTATACGGTCTCTCTGGCTTTCTTCAAAAAGTACATGTCTTACTTCCACAATCAAATTCTAGTCTCCTCCATGGCAAAGACTGTGTTTTAGATACTTAAATACTCTAATTCTATAACTGTGTTTGTTTGAATTAAAAACTAAAAATCACGGTAACATGTTGGCCTCTTAACTTACAGCATTTCTTGAATTCTCAAAAAATGGAAGTCTAATCATGCTCATGCTTTTGGTAAATGCACAAGAGCAAGAAATGACATATTTTACTTTACCTTTTAGAAGAGAACGGCTAACAAGAAATGATAGGTAACATGATCCATATAATAGTATAGAAAGAGTAAGACACTGGACTTGGAACCAAGAAAGTGACAAAAAGAGGAAGTAATAGCATGCAGGGAAGGATTACGCCATGAACCAGGCACCTGCCCTCCTCAAACACTGGCTGGCATGTTGGCTCCCAGAATCCCTTTTGTGCTCACTGGCACAACCATCCCCTATTTCAACTCTGCAACAAGGGGCAGCAAGTGCAGCCATATTCAACTAGACATACACAGAGTTCAAATGTTGGGTTGCTTTTGATCATCTGGTTGTTTTTGAAGTCAAGTACTTGTTTTAGGAAGTATCCAGCCTGGAGCTCTCAAAGCACATGGCCTCTCCCCAAACACTTCAAGTCCGAGTGCTGTCCTAGTACATGCAGCAAAGGATTTTTGTTGACTGTTCTATATTATATTTCATGTCTGAGATCATTTTAAAACATTATTCTATACCAAAAAGCATTGCCTCTGCCTTACGGCCAACTAATTGAGGATGCTGCAAACCCTAACAGAAAGGAAATGGCATGCCGATGTTTCAATGTGTTTTTTCTGTTGTTGTATTTTTCCCCCCTTTTCCTTATGTGTTAGATAAAAGTTCTCTAACTCCTTTCCTGCCTCAGTCCGTACTGGTACATCTGTGCTGCAGTTATTTGAATAGTCAATTAATAAAAACTCTGTATTCCAGCAGTTTATAACTTGCAATTTTAAATTGTAAGCCAAATAAACGACCGAAGTACATATATATGTCAACATATGTAATTAGATGTCAATAATCAAAGGGAGGGCTACTGAAATTAGTGCGCTCATCACAATGAATTGCTACAGCATTGAAGTTTTGGTTTCTAGCCACAATATTAAATGGTTCCATAACAACGCTACTATCTAATAGTCTGAATTAATTTTAAGAACTATTGTGTGTAATTCATAGGAAAATTGATTGTTATTTGATTCTGAGTTACACACCAGATGGCTCCCAGATTTGATTTTAGTAGTTTCATGAAAATGTTCACAGAATACAGATGATACAAATATTTCCCAAGTTTGGCTGCATAACTAGAAATCATCAAATCACCATGTGTATGACATATGAATCCAAAACTTTATTGATATTGCTTTTGTTTTTTTCTGCTTGTTGCCTGTAGAGGAATTTCTGCTTATCAGTCTTTCTTAAAAGTGAGCTATACAGGGTTGTCTAGTCCTTAATTATTAACATAATCCTAAGAATTATAATTTCAAAGTGTAAAACAATAGTAAACATGATTCATAATAAAAAACTCTAGGAGTTTTTCTCTTACATTTTGGCTTAATTTCGTCTAGATTTGTTCGTTTTTCCAAAATCCAAGACATTGTAAGGGTAGTTAACCAATGGGTAATAAGCATAATCTCAGTTTCTATTCGTTCCTTCACAGCACCCTTTCAAGTATAAATGTCTGCATATTCTTGAAGAGAACAGCACTGCTGTTTTCCCTCAGAATTTCAAATTTAGTGTGTTCAAGTATCATACTAAACCACAATTTTTTAAGATACCGGAGACGCTGAAGCATTGAATTCCTCAAAAATTTTTTAAATTGTATACGTCATTGGTCTGAAGAAGGAAATTTAGTCAATTTTTCAACAAGTTTCCATATTCTGGATATCTGACTGAATAAAAATAAACAAACGCGTGTTTCAACTCCTCCCAAATGGTCTGTGAACTGGTAAATGAAAAGTATCTAGCTTGAAAAAGAAACACATCTTTCTCACTTTCTCCATCACATGCCAAAAATTTTGCAGTACAAAATGACATATCAGTCTTTCTTTTTGATGTAAGTAAATGCTTGATATTTTTCCTCCTGGCTGTTTTTTTTTTTTTTAATGTGGTTCATTTATGTCTAGTGAGATTAGCTTTTATGTATAGACCAACCCTCTAAAATTGCTTACTCATAATGTGCCACTTGCCTATTGTTAAAGGATTAATTTAATTTACTATATTTTTTCGATTTAACCAAATTTTATGAGCATTTACCTATGTTGACATTTTTTAGTATGTATTTAGTGGAAAATTCATGTTACAGTCAGTTTTCTCTTTAAATCATCCATCGTTACATTTCATGTCTGCATAGTCTATATTATAAAGACTAGAATTCTGTTAGGTTATTGATAATCTAAAAGTTCCCTTGCAAATTATCATACACCCAAGAAATTCCACCAAAGTGATTAAAATATAAATTTAAAAATATAACTAGCACTCTATAGCATTAAGCTACTATTATTTACTTACAGCATTACAATGTACTAATTTCAGTTATGTGAAGGAAAGTGAGCTAATGAGGAAAAAAGTCAGGCTTTAAACTATGTTATACCAATTATCTGAAAAAAAAAAAAATATTATCTATGATGTTCTGGTCTGTGCCCAAAATATTTATCACAATTTTCATACTTTTTTTCATGTAGTTTGGATGAATTATGAATTCTTTCCCAACCAAGTTTTTTTCTTTTCATTTTTAGGATGTTGTATGATGTTATTCAAAATTAGAAGTGTGATCTATTATATTTCAAAGAAAGCTGAAAAAAAGACAAAATGCTGTTAGTGGTGAGATTTGAATACATGAGTGATTATTATATTTGTCTTACACTGTGTTTTAAACTTTCGGAATAAAGCAAAGCTCAGAAATCTGAGGAGTATGATTATTAGCTGGGGTACCTACTTTAGGATATAATGAATCATCTCTTTATCTATTTATCTTTATTAGATACAGTCAACATGAGGGCAGGAGAACCAAGAATACAACTTACAATAAAATGTCACTATGTTCAAGTTGGTAGAGTTAACATAACAATAAACTTTTGGGGAAGATATCTCAAAATTTTCAGTAATGAAGCAGCCTTCTTTGCAAGAATATTTATATTGTATGAAATTCCTCTGATGATGAAGAAAAAGGGCCTATAATGTTTAAAACCCACAAAAAGCATAGCTCACTAAAGCTGAAATATAGAACAATGTACAAGAAAACTAATGGATTATTTAAGGTATAATTTGACAGGAAGGGAAGAGTGAAAGTTTCTGTATAGATATAAATGAAAAATGAATGCCTTGTTTCACATTGGCTGTTCCCTTTTGGCCCTTTTTGAATAGTTTAAGATGCAAAAAGTAACCTCTGATGTTTAAAAAATCTAAAGGATATTTTTGTTTTGTTTCCTTAGGTAACTTCTATTTAAATATCGTCCTTGAATCTTTCCAACAAAATGTTGATGTCATTGTTAACATTCATAAGAGTTCTTGGTGTCGTGAATTCTTAAAATAGAATAGGCCAGTGGTTTTTTTGGACATTAAAAGTAATATTTAATAGAAGTTTAAACTGTAGGTAGAAAGAATCTCAATATCTAGAATTTTAGTTCCTTATGCGCTGGGGTACAAATTAGTGTAGCCAATTAGTTAAAAAAATAACCTTTACTATTGGTGACAATACTTATATAAATATAATAGCAAATTAACAGAAAAACACTTTTTTCATATTAATACTATTAATATTAATAGTAAATTTTCACAGATCTATTTCAGCAAGAATTAAGCTGTCCAAATCTACTCAGAAAGAAATTGGGATATTAAAGAAAATAGAAATATCATTATAAAACTATTTTCAAGAAATCAAATAGCATTGTAGAGTCAACGAGTGATAGAAGCATACCTAATTTTTCTAATTAACAGAATAATAAAGAGGAAAAAGGGAGAAAGAGAGAGAATACTGAAAATCTCTAATCAGAAATGTTCTCAGGATGAATATAGAATTCTATGGTCTCATATGTTTGTTTGGAAACAAGGGATTCATTTCCTAGACCACTTTTTGTTGTTATTGTTTGCTCGTGTGTTTGTTTTTTCTTGTCTAATTTCTAATACTTTCTAGCAGAGCAGGTACTTTTTGAAATACTCTTGGATAAAAGATGCCAAAGAAGAGAGCCTGTTAGACTCACATGAGAAAGTAGGACTTAGGCTTCTACTTAGAATGTAGAAAGTCCCAAGATAAAGTTGATCCCACCTGAGTCTTGCCACTTGAATATAGAGAAAAAGCCAGATAATCTAAATATTTATAATTTTTCTTGAGCTCATCAGAGAGCTATGGTAGCAAGGCCATCAAATAAACTGACTTTCAAAGAGAAACAAGACCCCTGCACTGCAGAAAGGCCACAGAAACCATTTCGGAGCATGTGAGGTAGAGACGGCTGCCTTGTAGTCAATAAGAAAATCTTTCGGTTTGGAGAATAATAATAGATTAGGGGGTTGTTCTAGAGTGTCGTGGTTTGAAAATGGTCTTTATTCTTTTTACAAAATAACTACATAATTAAATGTAATCATACTCCCTTTACTCAATTTAAAATATTGATAGAAAAGAAATTCCAAAGTGAGAAAGTTAGAAAACAATCAAAGAACACTTAAAATAGTCCTTTTGCCCTAAACACATAACAAAATCAATCCAATTTACAAAAAGAAACATAATGTTAGTGAGTACAAATGTAGTCTTCTATCTGGGTAGTTATAAATGCTTTAATTCTTTTTTTTTAAAAAACCTAAGGGATTAAGTTTATTATTTAGCACATTTATTTGTTAACTTCTATAGCCTTAATAAATTTAGGTAAGAATTTTTTAGTGAAGGAGAACATATTTATAAAAAGTGTACAAATCATAAGTGTACAGTTCAATGAATTTTCACATTATTGTAACTATCAACTAAATCCGTAAATAAAACATTACTAGCCTTCCAGAAATACCCCCTTTTGCCTTGCCCCACTCTGGCAACCTCTTTCCCTAAATATAACCACTATCTTAACTTCTAACACTGTTAGAAGTTCTACATCAATTTGTCTATTTTTGGACTTTATATACATTGAATCGTACAATAACTACTACTTTTTTGAGTGTGTCTTATTTCATTGAATTTATTTTTTATTTTGTTTTGTTTTAGATTTCTCTCTGCTACTCTGTATAACAATAATTTGTTCATTTTTGTTGCTGTGTAGTATTTCATGGTAGGACTGTCATAATTTAGCATAATTCACTCTACTGTTAGAATTCGTGTTGTTTCTAGTTTGGAGCTATTAATAATAATACTGATATGAACATTCTTACACATCTATTTTGGGACATATACCTGTTGAATAAAAATCTAGAAGTGAAATTGATTGCTGTGTCACATGTGACACATGTGACTAAAGCAGATTCAGCTTTAGTAGATACTGCTGAATAGTATTTCAAAACAATTGTTGCCATGTACACTCCCACCAGAATGCTTTAATTTTTTACAAAGGTAGTCTTTAGAATTATCTACTAACCTCTAAATAGGATAAACATCATGGGGATGTGAAATACAGTAAGGGGTATGTAATCAATAATGTATAGACTATATAGGTTGTCAGATGGGTACTGCAATTATCGGTGGTATCACTTCATAGATTATATAAATGCTTAACCACTGAGCTGTACACCTGAAACTAATATAAAATAATATTGAATGTAAAAATACATAAATACATAAATACATAAATAGGTTAAACAACATTACAACAGTCGATTATATTGAGCCATATTACTCTGATACATACTATATAATCTAAATCAACAGTATTAATTCATGGTTTTTGTGTTTGTGTGTGCTTGTCTGTGTGTGTGTGTGTGGTGAGAGTACACCATTTCTTTAAAATTCTTTTTTTTAAACTGGCTACATTAAAAAACAAGATAATTAGACCTCATACCACTTAAGTAAATTGTTTAAATTAGCTCACTAAAATTGTGTTAAGTAAATACCATCACAACATTTCCAATATTTCAGATAAAAATATTATTTAATAGGGAAACATGTTAGATGTATGATCAGATTTCCCAGTAAAAGCATTACATTTCAGAATGCTTCCCCTATTGTTAAAAGTAAAATACATTTCTCTTGAGGGAATTCCAGCTTTTTAGGAAAAGTCTGACTAGTGAAGATCAATGGTCAAAAGAAATACTTGCTTCACTGAAATGTGTTATTTGTAAATCCATCAATAGGAGGCACTGTATATGTGATATCCCATATTCTGTAGGTATTTATGGTCTTAGGGTATTAAAATTAAAATGAAAAAGTAACCTACTTATACAAATTCTTATTTTGCACTGCCTCAATGCAAAACAATCATTTTTCCATTATCACAAGGTCAGGGATAAAGCATTTTATCCTAGGAATGATTAAACCCCATGATAAAAATAATCTGTGTGCCTTGGGAGGTAAGTAATATGATACTATTAGAGAATCCCTGGTGTAAAGCTATAACTGAGAAAAATCTTTGCCCACATAATATGTTACGCAATATTATCTAATGGCTACATACTGCTGATAATAGATATTTCTCGCCCCTCTGGGAATAGTCAAACAAAAAGTGTAAATCCAAGATAAATTACATTTTGAAATACATGTGATTTACTAATTGAATACAAAGAAAATTTGGAAAAATTTGACAAATCGAAATTAATTATTTACATATGAAACTATTTTTCTAGAAAAAAGATATATCATGGCACTAAATTCGTAAACTATGACTAATCATTCTCTGTACTTTTCAGTTTATAAGGAACCAAACAATATCCATTTCATTTCAACAGTATTTAAAATATGGGACAAAAATAGTAGGGCATATCAATAAATAATTTTTGAAAACCTAAAGATATTATACTAAATTTTATATTAAAATTGATTATTCAAAAAATAAGGAAAATAACTAATAAGAGTGTTGAGAATTATACTATGTATGTATTTTTCTAAAGTGCCATTTATCGGAAATAATAATTCAGATTCAATTAATTTGGGGAAATTTAAATCTTACATTTATGGACTACTAAAAGTTATTTCTCAAAAAAGATGGTCTGTAATAGATGAAAAGTGTTTAGCAATGTGTTCTTCGAATTATTTACATTTTGTCGTAGAATTTATTCTCCATTAGAAATGAAGTACGTATAAGGGCCATTATTTCCACTCTCAGATTTGAAGTGGATGTCAGGCACAAAATTTAATAAATTGGTAACATAGTCATTTCAACAAACTCCCCGGATTTCTTGCTATTCAAAGCAAGTAATTTAGCCCAGAGACCAGCTGACCATGATGTACAGAGAGCATATTCTTCTGATTTAAAAATGATGCTGTTTTTATTTTGTTTTCTATTGTTTTGTCCAAATGCTGACCAGAAACCATTTATTTCTCCTAAGGTAAAGTTTAGTAGTAATTGAAGGCAGATGTGTTTTACGAAATGTAACTGGAATATAATGGTTTACGTAAAGTATAACTGGCTACAAGAGAATCCAAGAACATAGCACAATATAAGTGCTGTAAGTACAATATTAACTTCTTTAACAGTAGGTTGTTAATTTGACTATTCAGGAAATATGCTCCAGAAAAACTCCAATGTTGGTAAAATAAAAACTAAATTGAAAACACCATGAAAAAGATAAAGTTTGATTGAATACGGGGATTGCTGACTATGTCAAGTGTGCATTTTTCTTTAAGCTCTAGATAAACAAGTAACAAACAAAACAAATTAAAGTCATGCTTTATATTCTTGAGCCTAGAAAAATTTTTAAGAAGGTTTCAGTTTTGGTCTTAGCCTCTTCCTTTGTCCAATCTCTGGAGGCATGTAAGACCAGACATTCTGATTTTCTGGCCAGGCCATTTGTTTTCCTCAAGACCTAGCTCTAATTAAAACAGGGAGTTTGCCATAAATGGAGGAAAATATAAATTTAAACAAGCAAACAAAAAGCCGTGAAGACAAAAATCATATTCCTATTAAGGTGTGTTCCCAGAGATAGGGACTTACTCATATAATCCAGGTTCAAATATAACTAGAAAAAACATGTTATTTATTAAGTCTAAAAGAGGTCATATCTTTTGACCCTATTAGTCCATTGCTTGAAAGTTATCTTCAATATATATTAAGAGAGTTCCGCACAAAAATTTAATTCAAAGACAAAATAATGGGAGTATAACAATTGTTCTTTCCTGTTATTTACATGAATGAATGAATAAATGAATGATAATTTTGACTTGACTGTTCAACATATTATCCTATTTCATTGAATCAAAGATGCACAAATGCTATACCATTATTTTTTTATGATACTAAGAAGTTACTCACTCTACTTTTTAAAACACCTCACTAGCGATTTTTGAAACATTTGCATGAGAAAATACGTGCATCTTGTAATTGATTGCATACAAATAAAATACAAAATATAGCTCAGTAAAAATATCTGTTTCATAGACTTTTCTTACAGGGAAACAGATCACTTTTTGCAAGTTGTGAAAATTTTTTTTGTTAAGTTATTATATTAAAGATAAATAAAGACAAGATTTGTATTTAAATAATTTATCAATAATAGAATACCAATACCTTCACTTTGTGTGTCAGACAACCTAACAGAAAAACACTGGAAGCCATGCTAAGACAGGGCAAAGTCAAATTTAATATTCCTTGAGACTTTTATTAAATGGATTATTTGCTTAGGTACTTTTTTAGTCAGATAATAGTGACCATTTTTATTTCCACCGGTCATATATATTCAAAAACCTTAGCCTTCTTATAAGCAAATAATATATAAGGCAAATTACAGTGTCCGAATAAATGACATCCCAAGGCTGAATGATTATTCCATAGTTCAAGCTAATTAAATCAGATTACATTCTCATGGGGAGACTAATATTCCTAATTTGGTGTTTTCCTCTTCATTGATTAGGTTTAAATGCTTTGATTCCCATTGGAATGCATCTTTAGAAAAATGTATCAATGCGGGTAATTTCCCCTACAAGGATATTAAACATCCAATCAAACTACATATAAAATAATGGGATTTATGATCTCCCATGATTTATGTAGAGGTAGGTGCTTCTGAATTGCTGAATTCAGTAAACATTGTCAATAAAGGTCCATCTTTCTACTTCTGCATCTTTAGTACAACAAAATATAAACACACCATAGTTCCACACAACATGGGAAGAAACAGCAATGCCTGGTAGAACAAATGGCCTGCTTTTTCCTTGTTTACATTTTATTTTATTTTCCTTTTTTTTTTTTTTTGGCAAGTAAAACCCATCACATAAACTCCCTAGGAGACCTATCATGTGTCTTTGGTCAGAACTGGGCCAGGACCACATGCTCATTTAGAAGCATGTCACAACAAATTAACTGAGACCTGTTAGGTATTACCATATTGGAGAGAGAAGGTAAACTTTGGAATTAGATCCAGGATCTGCAAGTATGGAAGAAAGAGAAAGCAGCTGTTGGCCTGGCAGCCATTCAGAGTTCACTTCAGCAACTCAGTTATTGTTTAAGGACTCTGTTTCTTTAGTTATAAATGGGAATAAATCTACTTCACCTATTGTAGACAGTTCGAGTGATTTTAGGCTGGTCAAGGAAAAATGTAGAACCATGAGAGGCAGTTACAAACAAACGTTTTGGGGCGGTACTTGGACAGAGTTGCGTGAGAGGGCAAATCCCTCAGAGCATGTGACTACTGAAAGGGTTTAAGGCCCAATGGCCACCATCCAGAAGAGAAGGGGAGCAAGAGAACTTCTGAGGAGTACCAGCTTGGGGAGGTGGTTTATGTGTCTAGATTGGATTATTTGTCATCTTATTGTTGAGTTGTAAGCTTTCTTTATTTGTTCTGGTTACCAGTCCTTTGTAAGATATATAGCTTGCAAACATTTCCTCTCAGTTTGTGACTATCTTTTCAAATTCTTGATGGTATCTTTTGAAGTGCAACAGATTTTAACTTTTTTAAGACTTAATTTTTCATTGTTTCTTTTACTGCTAGTGCTTTTCCTTCTGTAGCTAAGAAGTTATCACCTAACCCAAGATCACAGAGATTTACTCCTGTTTAGTTTTTCTTTCTGTTTTTGAAGAACTTTATAGCATTAGTTCTTAAATGTAGGTAAGAAACTTGGTATCTTTGTGAAAAATGTATTGACCTCAAATATATGAGTTTATATGACCATAAATATATGAGTTTATATCTGGACTCTTAGTTTTGAACCATTGATCTAAAGTGTCTATTTTCATTCCAGTACTACATACCAGTACAATTTTGATTACTGTAGCTTTGTAGTAAACTTTGAAATCAATTAATGTAAAGCCTCCAACATAGTTTTCTTTAGACATTGTTTTGGCCATTCTAAGTCCTTTGAATTTGCACATAAATTTTAGAGTCAGCTTGCCTGTTTCTGAGAAAAGGGCCTGCTGGAATTTTGATAGGTATTTTATGAGATTTGTACATAAATTTGGAGATAATTGCTATCTTTATAATGTCTTCCAATCCATGACATAGAATATCTCTCAATTTATTTAAACTTTAATTTCTTTTAGCAATATTTTGTAGTTTCAGTGTGTAGTTGTTTTGTTAAATTTATTTGTAAAGATTTCATTCTTTTTAATACTGTTATGATTGGAATTGTTTCTTCATTACATTTTGGATTGTCCATTGCTAGTAATACAGAATTATAATGAATTTTCGCAGATTGATCTTGTATCCTTATGACCTTGCCAACTCCTTTGTTAGTTCTAGTAGGTGTGTGTGCGTGTGTGTGTGCGTGTATTTCTTAGGGTTTTCTATATACATGATTTTGTTGTCTGCAAATAAAGACAGCTTACCTTGTCTCTTTCCAGTTCTGATACATTTTATTTATTTTTCTTGCCTCATTTCTCTGGCTACAATTGCTCAATGTTGACTGTAAATGCTTAAAGCAGAAATCTTTACATTCATTGTTCCTTAGCGGAAAGCAGTCAGGCTTTCACCTTCAGTTGTGGTTTTAATTGTAGGATTTTTGTAGATGTTTGTTATCAGGATGAAGTTCCCTCTTATTCTTAGTTTGTTAAGAGTTTTTATCATGAATGAATATATATATTGGATTTTTTATTTTGTCAAGTGATTTTTTTGCATTTATTGAGATTATTTTGTCCCTAATAGATATAATTTTAAATTAGTGTTAACAATAAACAAGGGTTTGGCTTTTCTTTCTTTCTTTTTTTTCCCCCCAAGTACTAATATTACCATGGTGTGTGAAGAGTCAATGGAAAATTCACAATTAAGTATACAATGCCAAGAAATGGACTTTTATTTCTAAAAATATAATAAGTCCTAGAGACTTTTGAAAAGGAACTCATGTCCTGGTTAAATAATTTTAATTTATAGTTCTCTTTCAGTTATAAAAATAGGAAATTCACAAGGTTCTATTTTAAATTCCATTGATTGAAAACCTTTTTAAAAGTCCTGTCTGTAGTTACAATAAGAAACTAAGCTGGCATGTTCTAAATTTAATTTTAGTATGAATATAAGACTATGTGTTCACAGAAGAGTTTTTAAAGAAAGTATAAGTTTTAGGTGCAGTTTTTAACAGCAGCTTTTAACATTAGGTGTGATAAGTAAAGTATGTGTCTATTTTAATTGGTAACGAGAAAGAAAGAAGAATTTAATGTATATTCAAGTTAATATAATGATTCAAGTTTACATTATATAAAACAGCAGTACAACCAGTAACTTATAACCAAAATAAAACTCTACATAAATCAAAAAAGTATGTTAAACCTAATTCTTTTAAGAGAAAAACATGAAGTTGTTTTCTTTTCAGAAATACAATTATTTTATAACTCTCATCTCAGTATCTTCACTATAGTGCTAGTTATTATTTTGAGGCATTGGTTGTACTACATAAAGCAGGTATTGTATTATACAATAAAAGCTAACACTTGTTGAACACGTTTATAATTATACGTACTTTACCGAAAGATTTCAAAGGTTTGACTACGTCAGTTTTCAAAGCAGTTACTGGCAGAAGTACTTATTAACTGTTAAATCTTGAACAGACTACATAACTCCTTGTACTTTGGTTTCATATTTTTTTAAATGAAGATAATAATAGTCACCTATGTTATAGAATTGGTGAAATTATTAAGAGTCAGAAATTGTAAAGAGATTATAACAAGACCAGACACATTATATGCACAAATTCACTAAATAACCTTTTTTTATTTTTTTATTTTAGGATTCTGTTGCTATGTGTGTATTTGTTCATTATTGTTCTATTTTCTTAATCTACTCTTCCTCTTAAAATTCCTATCTTTCCTTTAAGCTGTTTTTTTTTTTTTGTATTCCATTTTGTTTGATATTAATATTGATACTCTGATTTATCTTTGATATGAATTGCCTGCTTTTCTTGTGGGTTTTTTTTGTAGTCCTTAATTTGTAATATTTCTTAAAGCTTCTCTTTCCAGATTTAATGGCTCCAACCTCAGTGTGGATGGGGAGATATTGACAAGGGATGACTAGGAGTGGACAATGTATTTATATTAATTATAATCTGCTTTTCACCCATGGTAGACTCTGTGTCCACTCTGATATTACCGCATGTCCTGAACTTCTGCTATTACCAGTCAAGGTACAATTCTGCAGGGGTTCCTCATATTTCTAACATCTCAGGAGCAGAGGCACGGACTGGCTTTGTTTTAGGCTGCCTTTTCAAGGATAGATGGAGGGTCGACAGCCTTCAGAGAGGCAGAGCATGTGTCCCTTCAGAGCAAAGGCAGGTTTGCTTACATCTTTGAAAGATAGGAGTTAATGTCCCCATCCTGGCAAAGACTAGGTCATGCTTATGGCCCAGTATAAAAGATGCATGTTTCCTCAGGTCAGGATCCGTCTCCTGTAACGCAACACACTGCATAGACAGGCATCACCTGCCTTGTGGTATCATGGAGCCCTTGTCCCATTGCCCTGTGTGAATCAGGGCTTGGGAAAAAAGCAAGAAATGATTATACTCTGGCTACTGCTATGGCTGTGTAATAAACTGGCCTTTGGTGTTGGCCCAGAGTCTGGCTCTTCCGCCAATATCCATAAAACTATAGCAGGCTACTGTGCAAGTAGGTTAAAATCCAGACCGTTAACAGTTCTTAACACTATCCTTCTGTCCTAAGGTGATGAAAGGATAGGAAATGATTCACCCAGTGTACTGTTGAGGTAAAAGGGCATCAGACCTGTGTGCTAACACTGGAACCCAGTCCTCTGAGCTCAAGTTTTCTGCTTACAACACGGAGATCTTCTGTCTTCAACAAGATCTTGAATAACATTTTTCTTAATCATTTTCAACCAAATATATTTCTTTGATGATTTCTCCAGGTTTGGATTGGGGAAAGGAATAAGGATTATGTGCTTTTTTAACATCTTGTCAGACCACATCGACTTTCTGTGATTTAAAATTAGTTATGCATTCATCTTAACATAAAGTATTTGATTTGTATATCATTTCCTTTCCATTCAACACAGTGATATTATGTGGCTCCAGAGGAAGTCTGCCCTCTCAGAGAGAGAGAGAGAAAAATAATAACACATTTGGCAGACTGGAAAATTGCAGCCTTACAAATCATACAGGATGCTTTATAAAAATGCTACTTGATGGCAAAGAAATTAATTAAAAATCTGCAGGGCCAAAATGTACACACACGTAAGAATCATTTTGGCATGAATTAACAGAATGAATAATGAAGTTTATAGTGCCAATTACCCAGGATATATAAAGAAATTTGAGACAGCCTAGAGGAAAACACACATTAAAAATTGCATACACATACACAGTTGAAATCACATTTATGAACAAAGGCAATACATATTTTAAAGCTAGAAAAGAAATTTAAGGATACTATAATTTATAGAAAAATATGAGCTATTTATATGAAAATGACATTAAATTGGTTTTGAAATGAATTATTTTCACTACCACAGAGCAAAGAACAATATGAGCTGCAATTAAAGCAGAAATTACTTAAGTTCATTTTCTAGATAATTACTTTATCTTAATAAAGGAATTATTAAATAGTTCCTACCAGATTATGCAAGGCATTTTTTAATCCTCTACAGTTGTAGAGATGCTGCAGCACAATAGTAAGAAGAACGTGAGTTGTAAAGCGTCACATAACTGGATTGGATACATAGTTATGGAATTTAATTGTGCATTTGGGCTAACTGTATAAATACTCTGAGCCTCAGTTTCCTAATTCTTAAAATGGGGATAATGTGTCTCATGGTTAATTAGATGAGATAATTATATTGAAGGCCTATCATAAGGTTTAAGTTGTGTTAGAAACTTAAAAATGTGAATATGCATTTATTAGGTCATATTCTATATATGTAAATATTTTATGGAAGACTAGATAATATATTGAGAATTTTGTAACAATACCAAATGCACAGTTTCTCATTACTAATAAAGTCAGTAGGTACACTATAGCCAGTATCATGATACATTAAGTTTTTCAATTGTTTTTTGGAGATTGAACAGCTCTGTGGTCATAGGTCTGTTTTTCCCCGATTAGGCACATTATCTGTTTAGTGATGATCTGACAATATAGCAAAAAAAATCCCCAACTACAGGAAGCGTGTCCTCTGCATCAGCTATATTTTAGGAGTTCTGAAGGGGAAAAACAAACTATCCATGAAGCCCTTACAGTATAGTTTTTCCATACATTTCCTAACAACCATTGTTGCATCAATACATATGTGTGCAATCAAAAATATATAAATATTTTATATTTCTCAAAATATAATCAACATATAATTATATTTTATAATATTATAATTATATATGCATAATATCATACAATAAAATAAATATATGATACATAAAGGTAATACATATAATGACATATATTACTTTCATTTATCCCAATCATATTTTTGAATATGCTGTCTACCCATAGTTCCTCACTTGAATGAATTATTATTTCAAAGAATGACTATTTGAGCATAAACTTCTAATTGCTATGTAATATTAATCTCAGAGTTATTATTCTTCAATTTGAAGTAAGCAGAGCATTAATGTCATTTCATACATATCCCTCAGTGCCTACCTTTTCGTTGCATCTTCCATTTGCTGGCTGTCCTATTTCCATCTTCAGATTAGAATCTCAGGCTGTAACTATGATATTTTATGTATGGATATGCTACAGATGCTTTCTAAACCTTCCCTGAATATATATTGCTTATTCTGTCTATACAGTCATGTTGTCTTTGTCCTGTAGACTATTAGCGGTCTTACCAGTTGTGAAGAGACATTGAGATCAGATTTACTTTATGAAAATGTAATTTAATTTAAATCATCTGAAGGTTTATAATACATTAATCACGGACAGAATGTGTGTATGGAACATTAGTCTGGAGCAGTGAGAATAAGCAGCTGTGTTTTCCTGGTTTGATAACTATAGTATTTATATTAATTATCTCATGAAATAGAATCACTAGAATAGAAAATTCATTATGTTTTATTAAAGAAAGAAGAAACCAAAATGCTCATATTTATGAATTTTAAAGTATACTACATTCCATCCCCACATCTTCTCAAACCGGTAATACTTTTAATGAAAGCATATGAAAAATGAAATTAAAGAAAATATAATTGTATTACTATAAGTGTATTTGTGTATGGGTATATATGTATAAATTTTGAAAACATAAAGGCTTTAATATTTTTTAATAAAAATTGTACGTCATTTTGCTGAGGAATTATGATCCAATGGGAACATAACTCAAAATTTTAAAAATTCATTTCAATATCATACTATTGATATAGTTTGAATATTTTAATTGAACTAATACAAATAAAAATACCTGTAAATGCAAACACTATTTCTAAAAATAGAACATATCACCAAAATCCTTCAAGATCATTCAGCTGGAATCTCTTCCTACATTTAAAGTGAAAATATTTATGTCATAACTCCAGGCATGACTTCTGCTACAGTCACTATGTACTTGGAACATGCAAGAAACTCAAGCAATGAAGATGAGAGGGTATGATCCATCTTACCTCAAGAATCCATTAGTTGTGGTTTCCTTTCAGTTTTTATACATAATCACTTGCCCCATAGCTAGTAATGCAGCCCATTGAGTGTTTTGTGAGGCCATTGATATCACCTAAACAGGTCACTTATGATTGGAACACTCAACAATGAAGTACAGATGATGGGTTCTATACACAGTCTTTGGCTGGATTCTCATTATATTTATTTTATCTGATGTAGATATTACAATGAAATCTTTCTTAAATTATTGCAGCAAATATGTCAACCTTAATTATTGTAATGTATACTTTAAACAAATCAATTATAATTAGAAACACTAATAATCCAAATAATTAATATTTCTTAAAATTTTACTACTTTTTAAATATCCGATATAACATATTCACGTATTTGACACATTTGGGAACACTAGTGCTTAAGAGTTTTTAAATAATATTTCATTTATAAGAAATACTTTCATGAAAAGTCATGTGAATAGCCTTTTAACTTCACTATTGTATAACTTAGATCATTTATATGCAAACTAGAAGCATCATCCCCCATCTGGTGGCAACTCCTCTTGCTTGTAGGTAAATTGCCTAAGAAATAAACAATCTCCAAGGAGATGACCTTGATAAAACAAAATTATTCACAACGGCAAACTGCAAAACAGAAGCTATAAAACGTGTAGCATTACATTTTGCTGATAAACAAAAGACTTAAATTATGTATTATTGAGATCAGAACAAAAACTGGAGACTTATGAAGACTTTAAGACACTAACATAAAGATGTTTTCTAATTTGTAGATTCATATTAAAATTTGATATGCATTTAATTGTTTCTATATTGTTTATGTACATAATATTTATATAGTAGTAAAGTAGTAATTAAAAATATACCTATAGGTTAACAATACTGCATAATTTAACTATTTTTTTCATTAACATTATTTGTAAATAACACTACAACTCTCAATCACTTTTGAATTCAATGTAGGGGGTGTAAATTCATTAACATTTTATTATGTTTCTACAAACAGTTATTATATTCTAATGCATATTAAGTTATATCTTTTACTATAGTGGAATAAAATTGGTTACACTATTTAAATAGTATTTATTGTAGGGGTTTTTTGGAAACATGTACTTGTAGTGTTTCATGGACTTAAAATTCTTGCACTTGTTTCAAACTTAAATATGTTGCTCTTACAAAGGGCAGTCAGTTTTTATTATTTCGGATGATTGCCAAATGTACCAACCTTTGTGCTTATGACTTCATTTTTACCCTACAGTAATTCTCTTAATGCCTACTAGAATTGATTGTAATAGCAAGTATGCCTTCTGTTAATAGTATGCAAGAGTGAAAGCAGTTCTTGGCAGGTTTCTGAATGGAATTCATCTGATTAAATATGCATTTTTTTGATTACTGTCTAACCTTCTATGACCTTTAATGTCTTCCTTTTGCCATTTAAGATTATTCTGTCAGTCTGTAAGATACAATAATAACCTGAATGACTCTGTATTACTTTACCTCATTTGTCAAAAGAGATAAGACTATTATTTTTACTGTTTGTAGATATATATGTAATCATAAATTTACCATTCAGTAAGAAAGAAAACTTACAGAATACAATGCTATGTTTGCAAAATATATGTACTGTCAGATATATTTCCTGGATATCCAAAATTTACCAGACCTACAAAAGAAGACTCTCAAGGAAATAATAAGATTTGCACTATAGTTTCCATTGATTTACCCATCTATCCATCCATCCAGTCAATAATTTTTGAAGTCCTATTTATTATCAATGTAATTGCACTATGTAAAAGATTAGGCATCCATGAAAAAGATATAAATGTGGTTCTATTTCCCTTTTGTGAAATGAGTGAATGTGTATGTGTGAGTGTGTGTCTGTGTCTGTGTGCCTGTGTATGTGTATCTATAGATAGATAGATAGATCCATAGAACATTATTGCCCAGAGGAAAATATGGTTCTGTGCTAACAAAAATAAATACATAAATAAAGACTTGATAATGCTATATATTGAATCATTTTTAGAGGTGTGTATTAGTTGAAACATATTAAAATTCTCGATTATGCTGAAAATAAATCTGCTTAATATTTGTTCAGCTCTTTTATTAGTCTTCACTGGAACCCTTCTTAAAACAAAATGTAACACTTCACAGAATTGTGATCTGTGAGGCATGTTGTGGAAAATGCTGCGGTAAAATTGACTGTTTAATCAGTGCTGGCAGTGACTAGAAACCAACTTGGAAACAAATGAATGTTCTGTTTTCTATCACTTTCTTCGATATACAATTATGAGTGGCATGGTCAAGGATATTTAATGTTTAAAATGCAGAAGTATATAAAGATTTTGAAAATTCCTGACAACATATATTTGAGGAGAAGAGCTAGCTTTTTAACATGCACAATAGTGATTTGAATTGCGTTCTGTGACACTGTGGTAATGTGTCATAAGCTCAATACATGCCTACCGTTATGGTCTGAATGGTGCACCTCAAAATTCATGAATATGAAATCGTAACCCCTGGTACCTCAAAATGTGATTATATTTGGAGATAGGGCCTCTAAAGAACCAATTAAGGTAAAATAAGGTCGTATTGGTGGTCCCCTGGCATGCATGATTGATGTCCTTATAAGAAGAAAAGATAGGGACACCGTCACTACCGAATGAGGGACAACCACGTGAGGGCACAGCTAGAAGGTAGTGTGAATCGCAAGCCAAGGAGAGAGGCCTAAGAAAGAAGCAACCCTGCTGACGCCTTGATCTTGGACCCTATCCTCCAGAACTGTGAGAAAATAAATTTCTATTGTTTAAGCCACCCAGTCTATAGTATTATACTATAGCAACCCTAGAAAACAAATATACTTCATTAGCATTTTCTTGTGATCAGATGGTCCAGTGCCATCCTCAAACTCAACAGGTCACAGTGCAGTATTGCACTCCGCCCTCACCAGTGAGAGCAATCTGAAAGCCCCTCATCCAAGCTGCCAGCGAAATCCTCTGCCTTTCCATTTCATAAAGTACTTCATGGTTTGCGGCTTCCTAATTAATAGGGCGTAGCTATCAGAGTTAGTGAAGGTTTTTTCCTCTGATTAACTCTATAGGTAATCTACATTGAATAAAAGACTAGGAGCAAATGTCTATACACTTAGATGAGTGACATAAATATATCTCATCACTCTTTCCAGAAATATAAATTAAAAACATCAGCACAGAATAATAATAGCCTTTTTGGTTATATTATTAAATGTCATAGTGTCATATTCCATTAGTAGAAAAGATCAGCAGGTAGTTGAAGTCTCAAAAACGTTAATTCAAAGGCTTTCATGTAAAAAGTATTGACACAACCTGATATTTATCCTTACCTTTGCCTAACGACAGAAATAGATTTATGTATGTTTTGTAGGATATTAAATATTTTAACAAAGTCTGTCATCTTTAAGATGTTTGCCTAGAATGCTACTGTGTCACTTGATCCCGTCCCTAGTTGCTCTTGCTTTTCACAGAGACCTTTTTATAACCCAAAATGTCACTGACTGACAGCAGGTAATGAATCATGTATTACTACTGTCCGGACGCCTGATTGGAGACTCACCTATTCAACGCCTGCTCTCTACTGTCAGAACAAAATGCCTCTCAGAGTAAAGCACCTCCATCCCGAGGCTGGTCCCCTAAAAGCAAATGATTTATAAATCAAAAAGTTTTACATACACTTGTGAACATCAATATTTTGAATGGCTATAGAAATTATAGCCCATGGTTTAATAAAATTGTATGATTTATAACAATGTTGAAGATGCATGGTTTCACTTCCATAATTTATGTTAAAAATTTTAAATATGACTTTAATGCACAGCACACTCAGACCGAAATAATCTTTGGTAAGGAATCATTCTCTAAAATGTGTGTACTCGTATGTGTGCTTCTGTGCTTGTTTGTCAGAGAGGATTTGGAAGGCAAATCAGGTGCTTTTTGTACCTGAGTCTGTATTATATGCAGCAAAGACCTGACTGCTGTAGTTTAATAGGATATACCCACATCCTTCTCTGTCTCTGTGACAAATACTGGAGGAATTTTTAACTGAGATTTTCAAGAAAGACATAGTATAAAATTGCTCAGCTTTTCTCTGGAATGACAGTTACCTGTAGTCAGGCAATTGTGTGTGAGTACGTGAATTGAATTCACGTATATGTTCTGCTCTGGATTTCCAGTTCCTCTTCATTTACCAGGCAAAGCTTCTAAAAGAGTGTCTTTGATCACGCATCGTCCTTTTTTTCTTTTTTTTTTTTTTCAAAATGTCAAAGATAGCCTGGTCTTTTTCTGAGTCCAGGATGTTCTTGTCCCTTCTATCTTTCTCTAACTTCTTTCTCTAACTTTCAGTCTCTGCTTACAAATTGTCTCATATAGCCTTGAACTACTGATTCTTAGAGAAGAAGATACTCTCTAAAAGACGTGGAAAATATCCAGCATTTTTTACTTATTAGCCAGGAAATGTTCTTGTTTTTTCTAGTTTATATTTTCTCTAATGTATGTGTTCTTTGTATTTCATTTATCTCCCTCAAGGCAGTGTTGGAAATATTTTTGCATTCTGTCTTGGGAATAACTTTCTGACTAGGTTCCATGTTAAAAACCTCATTCACAACTGAAAAGAACGTAGAAACTGCCATTTACTTTGAAGCCTCATGAACATACTCCTGGGAAGCATTCAGGGATCTTTTTTCACTATCTGATGGTGGTTATTCTGTGGACTACACATACTGTATGCATTTTACACTAGATTGTCCTAAATAAATATGTAATTCATGCCATTTTTGTACTGGAGAACTTTTTTTAACCTTTATTAAGTTTGATTAAATCACTACTATACTGAACTTCTCAACAATCAAAATATAAATAAATTATATACAAAACAATGCATATTTTAAATATGTTTAAAATATTTTGTAATGTTAAAAGTTTGTGTTTTACAGAAACAAGTTGTCTTTATGTACCAAGAGCCTTTAAATTTTTATATTCTGTGACCCAGTAACTCCATTTCTATAATTTCTAAAGGAAATAAGGAGAGATATCAATGATTTCTTGAAGAAAGGTTTCCCTTAGTTCTTATACGCACGCAAATTGAAAATACATTCTTTACATGCAGTATTCATTGAGGGAATTTTAACAAGTTATATATTGATATAATGGTATAAGTTTTGCTTCTACCATACACTTTATTGTCGGATATTTTAACAACCTGAGAAAACTATTATTTTATAATGTAATACCAAGGAATAATATTAAAAATTGTTTGACATGTTCTAAGCTATGTAAAAATCTAATAGCAGATACGCAAAGTAAAATATTTTAACTGTGGTTACCCGTTAGTAGTAGTGTTAAATATATTGCTTTATGTTATTCTTGATAATATACATTATAAAATGCATATATTTACAGAATGGTTCTCTTACCTTGGTAATCAGAAAAAAAATGGATTTTTAATACTATTGTAAAAATATCTTTATAAGAAAGAAGTAAATAGCATGTAATGTGAACTAGAGTTTAAATTCTCTAACTACTAATTGTTCATAAATGATTTTTCAAATTATAGCATGAAACAATCAATATGAACAATTGGAGCCTAGAAAGAGAAGATAGATTCTTAGAAAGCATGGTAAGCTAAAAGTTAGACACACACAAAAAAGTTGAAAGATTATGCAATTTTATATTGTTATTTGCATATTAGAAGCCAACTTTGACAGTGGATTGAAAAAGAGATATCAAATAAAGCTTTTTACATGAAGTTTTATGGTAAAGTCATTCAGAAATGTGGTGATCTGTGCCATTTATTCATCAGATATTTACTAATCACCTCTTTAATGTTTTGGCACAGCGAGATATAAGGAATAGGGATGATTCAAAAACAGATGGTTTTCCATATCTAAATAATTAAGAGTTAAGTGCAATAAGAAGAAAACTCTCCCTACTTCTCTTTAACCTAAACTAAGCACTGCTCTTGGGAGCCTTTTCTCTTGCGTTGTTTTTATGTCTCTGGAATATCGTGGCCTGTGTAATGTGTGTGCAGTAGTTGATTTGGAGTGACAAGTTGCTTGGACTTTACGTAATAGACTTGATCTTGAAAGAAACTATTTTTATCAAGGCAAACGTGAGCCCTTTTACCTTTAGAGTAGTTGTTTTCTGCAGGATTTTCATTGTATCACATTCACGCTTCAATCTAGTGCCATCAAGGAGACTGTCAGAATCTCTATGCTTTAAATTATTAGAAGGGGTAGTGGCAAATATTTTATTTACCAGGACTGAGGTGTGGTGATGTTTCATTTCTTCACTTCATAGAAAACAGAGACTTCTAAAAGTCTCTTTTTTACCAAAAGCTCTGAGGTAAACACACCCAAATACGTTTGAGTACATTATACAGTTACTTTCTAACATTTAGCAAGAATGGATGATGATTTGAGAAATGTTGTTTAAAAACTTCTGAATCAAGCCTATAGATAGTAACCAGTTTGCTAAACCTACTACATGTTGGAGCAGAACGTATAATGTTCTTTCAAAGTTGGTGCACAATTAGTGTGGACACCGTCACCAATTTAAACCTTCCCAAAGCATCCTCTCTGCCTGTAACATATATTTAAGTCTGAGCTTCTTATTACAGATCAATGTTTCAATGAACAACTCATAGATATACATTCTTTCTTTAATAAATGATAATTCTAATAATTACATTTAAGTTTATTACAGTATAAGCATATCAGGAGCATTTCAACAAATTTGGGTAAGATATAAGAGTCTGTAAAAGTGTTTGAGACTTGAGGAAATATTTATCGTCCCTAAAATACAAAATGAAAAGAGAGGTGAATAACTAAAACTAGTAAGTGCTAAATTTAATAGTTATAAAATATGTCAACTTCATTAATTTTAAAAATTTATGTGTATAACAATTAAATTTCAGGAAGTATGTGGTTTAAAGTTTCTGATTTGGCAAGAATACCTACTTTGCCCAATGCTTTCAGATAAATCATTGCCAATTTTAAATTAAAGGAGTTCATTGCTGGCTAAAGAAAATTAGCTTTCAAAACTATAAAAATATCTTCAAAGATGTGATACCTAAAATATTATTTTTAATGTATGCTTCAGGTTGGGGCCTCTGAAACTACAATGTCTTGGACTTCTAGCAGGCACTCTAATGTTCCCCAAATCTCTCCATCAATTCTTACTCCATATGATCCTCTCATCGCAGTGTCAAGAATGTGAATACACAGTATCCTTTTGTAGACCTGCCACTGATATCTTACATTATTTCATAGTAGGGAAAAGATGCAAGTTTAGCATAATAGAAATTGTTCTAAATTGGGAGTACCAGATTTGCCACCAAATAACTCTGATTTGAAATGAGGTAACAAATTCTCTACACTGATAAGTGTTATAAAGGAAGCTAATACCTCAATGTTTGATTTAATGAATATGATCAATAAATGTCAATTGTCCTCCCTCAGCTCTTATCCCCACAATGCACATTTAGTATTGTCCAGAAGTTTCAATGGAGAGAGATAGTGCAAGGTAGGGAGTGACCCTCTACAACAGATTTTCAATAGAGAGGTTAAAAAGTCAAAAGTTATAAAAAAATACAATGACAATCAACAATCAGCCTCCTGCCCCAGGTCTCCTCATCCCTAGCACTAGGTCACAGAGCTGATCATTTTTAAGCCTTACTGATTTTTCACTTCTGGTGATGAGCTCGTTTATAAATATCTATTTATCAACCTCCAAGATTACCTTTCTATTATTTTCCTTCGATAAATGAAAATATATTTCACTTCCCTACCACTGTCCAGTATAATTGTATGGCTGTTCTTAGTTCTTTTTTACTGATTACAATTTAAAATGCAAAAACTGTACCAAAAAAACAAAATTGAAAAAACAGCCATCTGTTTCCAGTTCTGTAGACATCTCTTGCTTCCTCTTTTGGTCAAATGAGAACATTAGCATGGCCATGTTTCACTCTACATGTCTTTATTCCCACTTCCCTATATCTAGTGACTATAGTTGGACCTTTCATTGCCAAAATTAATACGTAGCACTTAATTTGTATTCTATAACCATTGCTAAGTCTTCTGTGAATTCTTTATATAAAGTGAGTCAATTTGTAGATCAAGAACGTTTACAACATCATGATGATGTAAATATTGTTTACTGAAGAGTGAGAATTTATGCTATACTTATATCTGTACACATGCATTTCTTGCTGTCTCATTGAAGAGTATTGCTAGCATCATTTTTAAATGCATCTACCATTTCATATCCCACCTGACTATGTTAAGTTTTTACACGTTGTCAATCAGAGACTATTCTATTAAATCACACTGTCCCCACCATTCAGATTTGTCACTCCCTGAGCTGTCCATGCGCTTGCTCCATCTTCAGATGCACTACACAGGTAGTTTTAGTACTGTGCTTCTCAGGTTTTCTTGAGTGGAGTTTCTCTTTAGTAAATTTCATGTCTTTGTGTGTGTGTGTGTGTGTGTGTGTGTGTGTGTGTGTGTGTTTGTGTCTGTTGTTTGCTTTTTATTTCCCCTCTCATTTTGTTGCAGCTCATTGTCATTGAGGCAAGGAATGGAAAAGTCTTTCTCACAAACCTAAAAATGACTTTATTCTGCCCTATTTGATTGATAACTGAATAGATATGGGTCACTAGATTAAAATTAATTTTCCTTATTATTTTGAATGCTTGCTTCATATTCTTCTCTAATCCATTATTGATAATAATTATTGAGAGACCAAGCTGACTCTTTGCCTTTGGTAGTGATCCTTTATTTATTTATTTATTTATTTATTTATTTATTTATTTATTTATTAGTTTGATTGTTTGTTTGTTTATTTTTATCTTCTTCCTGAAAGCTCTTATAATCTTTGTATATTTTATATTTGAAAATTTAAAATATGCTTCAGTGTGTGTATATCTTTATGTTTAATTCATTCAACTAAGATCTCAGTGTTTTCTGTTTCTGAAAACTTTTCTCTTTTGCTGTTACAAGAATTATTTTCTGTATTTTAAAATAATTTTGTTCATTTTAAATTCTTCTTTCTCTCTTACTAACTTCTGTAAGTCAGATATTGGACTTCTTAGACTGATCCTCCATGTCCCTATCCTTTCTTTTATGTTCTTCCACTCTAGTCTCCTTCTATTGTTTTTGTATTAGATTCTAGAAATTTCTCTGGCATTATCCATGCCGATTCTATTGTATGTTTTGTCTTATCAAATATGTGAGTATGTGTGTTTGTGTGTACACAAATATAACTACACATGTAACTTTTTAAATTTCCAAGACCTGTTCCCTTTTCTTCATTTACTTTACATTAACACCATGCTCTAATTAATAATTTGACACAGTTGAAGAACCTTGGCTTGAAACTTGTCTTTTCTTCAAATTTAATGTAAAATCATATTTGTTAAATTGTTATGATTTATTATTCTGTTATTTATTCCTAATTACCGGTGCAATTAGATAAAAAAGTAACAAGTCCTGTTCTAGTTCACTACTAGCCATAAAATTTAGGGCAGTCATTTAAATTCAGTGTCCTAGTTTTCATAGCTGTAAAAGAAGATAATACTCTTTTGCCTAATCTTCAGCCTTGATATTAAAATCAAATGTGAAACCTCATTAATAGCATTTCATTCCACTTAAATGCAAGATATTATTTCTAGAAAAAATAGCCATGTAATAGAACTGTTGGAAAGTATGAAGAATAGACATTAATTGACTTCATCTAGAAAAGAACAGTAGTAAATCACTGATGACTCTCAGCCACTTGAGAGGGTGAGATCTGACGGGTCATATTGCAGTTGGAACATATCTGTAACAAAGCATTTGGTAGCAAGTGAAATAGAAATGTCATCCCATAAATAATGCTACATTTCAATATTGTATAAGCTAGGTATTTTATTTTGTGTGTGTGACAAGAAAATTTTGACTCATAATTTATAAACAAACAAATGACACCATTTTAACCTCTCTTACAAAAAAGAGAAAAGGAAAACAAGGAAAGGTGACTCTTATTAAGTAGTTTCCATCATGGGCCCTTGTTACTGCTTTGGAATGTATAGCAGCATCTACTGCAGCTTAAAAATTGGGCTTGAACATACACGGTTCTTTTAAAGTCAAGAAGATATATTTATATTGTTTTTGTGTTATTGTCTCCTAAAAATGTGTTTTGCTAAAATCATACATCTCTGCAATGACGATCATTTCATATCACTATAGTAATAACTTACTGAAATGGAAATGTATAAGCTTTGAGTGAAGCAATGCCTGACTTGTTTGTTCTAAGCAGCAGCATATTACTTTGTTGCTGTTAGGACTGCTGAGGTGGCTTGCTATAAAGATTAAGATCTTGGACTCTGTATTCTATCTTTTTGGATTTAGAATTTGGCTTTGCCACTTGTCAAGTGGCAAGTTCTATAGCTCTTTTTTCTTTTTTTTTAAATTAAATTTATTGTGGTGACAATGGTTCATAAAATTACATAGGTTTCAAGTGTACAGTTCTATACTACATCATTTATATATCACATGTGTGCTCACCAACCATAGTCAGTTCTCCTTCCATCACCGTATATTTGACCCTCTTTACCAGGGTAACTCTGGTAACCACTAAGCTGTTGTCTGTGTCTATGAAATTTTGTTTCTTTATTTGACTTGTTCCTTTGTTGCTTTCAGTTTTATAACCCTCATGTCAGTGAAGTCATATGGTTCTCAACTTTTTCTGTCTGACTTATTTCACTTAGCATAATAATCTCAGGATCTATCCATGTTGCCATAAATGGCAGTATTTCATCTTTTTTCTCACGGCAGAATAGTATTCCTTTGCGTATATATACCACATCTTCTTTATCCAATCATCTACAGAAGGACACTTGGTTGTTTCCATGTCTTGGCCACCATAAATAATGCTGCAGTGAACATCGGAGTACATATATCTTTATGGGTAAAAGTTTTCAGATTTTTGGGGGGTAGATGCCCAGGAGAGGGATTTCTGGGTCATATGGTAATTCTATTCTTAATTTTTTGAGCAACCTCCATACTGTTTTCCACAGCAGCAATTCTGTAGCTCTTAATGCATCATTTTCCTAACCCTTAGGGAAGGGTTAGGAATATTAGCAATACTAGCATAGATTTTATAAAGTTTTTATAAGGGTTAAAATAATGTTGTCTCTAAAGAAATTATAAAAATTAGTATGCAGTGTTAGCTGCTATTTTATTATCAGTATTATGGCAGCATTCTTAATTCCTAAAGTATTCCATTCAGTACATGAATAACCTTACATCAAAACTGAAGCTAAGATATGTGTGGCACATAATAAAGGCATATAATGTCTCATATTTGGGTAAATTTTTAAATGCTATTTAAATATAAATTACTTAATCTAAAAATATCATATAAATTCACAAGTATTTTATTAGATATACATAACAAGCACTGTATCACTAAAATTTACTAACTCAAGACAAAAGTTGTGCCAATTTGTTCAACAAACTTTTTATAATTTTTTGAGCAGATATTTTATTGCATAATACTTTGCTTTGTGCTGGGTATATTTTAGGGGGAAAAACATAAGAAGGATATAGGAAACAGAGAACCAAAATTTATTTTTAAATATTAATTTGTTTAAAATAGGAAATATATTAACATGCTTTAATTTTTAAAAGTATAACTGTACACATATTGAAGTATCCCTCCAACCCTTATTCTCCCTACCCAATTTCCATTGCAGAGGTGACAATCTTTCAATCTCTCCAATGTGTATTTCCAGAGATATTTTAAGCATATATAAACCAACACATTTTTCCTCCCTTTTTATACATCTGGATGTATACTAAACACTTTTCTGCTCGTTGTTTGTTTTTTTTTTAAGCAAAAAGCTCTATTGTGGGTCTAGCTCCATATCAGTACACAATGAGCTTCTTAACTGTGACTCATAGAGCTTCATGGATGCCTGTACCTGATTAATCTTGCCAGGCCATTGCTGATGGACTGTTATTGTTAACACACTTGCTGTTTTATAAAAGTGCTAAATAAATAGTATTGCACAATTTAAATGAGTTTGTATATGGGTAGTATATACCTGTATGATAATTTTGAAGAAACAAAATTTCTTCATCAAGGGTTAGATGCAGTGTAATGTTTTTTAAAGACATTTTAAATTTAAATGTATTTTTGAATATTAATACAGGTATATGGCACAAAATCCAAAAGAAAAAAAACGACATAATTGTTAAAATAAAACTCCTTCACACCACTTTGCTTCATTCATCCAGTTCCCCTAACTGGAGATAATTAGTGTTATCAGAATATATATATATTCTTCAAGAGATACAAAATGCATATATAAATGTGTAGAAGAATTCCTCTTTTTCAAGTGAGATTTTGTTTTCTTCTGCACAGCAATTTACTGATCAGAAGACTCTTTTGCCTAGATATTGAGTATACAGAGATACCAGGTGAAAGTGTAAATATTCATATAGAGCATACTATTTTTTTGCCTTATCACTCAATCTCAGCCATTGTGGATCTTATCAGTAAAAGTTTTGTTTTCTTTGACTTTCACTATAGTTCATTGTTTTACAGTGAATTCTGTACATTGCCCTGTCCTTGACCAAGTATTTTTTTAACCCACTGTTATCTGCTTCTCCACTTGACACACAAGATGGTATTCTAAGATTCCTCTTTACCATCTTCTTAGAAATTTCTTTTCCTTCTCTCTTAAACCTTTATTTTCTGTGCCTCAGCCATGCTCTTTCTTGGTTCTCTCTGGTGAATCACATCCTCCAGTGGCTTCCTGAAGAGGTTAGTTTTTTGGATCTTGTATATTTAAAAATCTTTTTAGCTTGCTTTCCCACATGATTTTTTTCTGGATATAAGATTCTCAGTTTAAAATACAAAGCAATTTTTAATTACTTTCTTCCTATCAATGTTGCTATTGAAAAGTCTGATAGCCTTTTGGTGGAGTCTTGGGTTATCTGTATACAGCATCATGTGGTCTGCAAAAAGTGACAATTTAACTTCTTCATTCCCAATGCAGATGCCTTTTTATTTCTTACTCCTGCTTATTGCTCTGGCAGCAATAAGTATTGCTTCCAATACTATGTTGAAAAGCAGTGGTGGGAGGGGCAGCGCTATCTTGTTGCTGAATGTAGAGTGCAGGGCTTTAGTTTTTCACTGTTAATTGTGATATTAGCTGAAGGTTTGTCATATATGGCCTTTATTATGTTCAGGTATTTTCCTTCTATACCTATTTTATTAAGTGTTTTAATCATAAATGGATGCTGTATCTTGTCAAACGCTTTTTCTGCAACAATTGATATAATCATATAATTTTTGTCCTTTATTTTGTTTATGTGGTGTATCACATTGATCTATGTGATCAATGTGGTACCATCCTTACGCCCCTGAAATGAACCCTACTTGGTCGTTCATGTATAATCTTTTTAATGCATTGTTATATTTGATTTGCTGATATTATGTTTAGGATTTTTGCTTCTATATTCATCAGAGATATTGGTCTGTAATTTTCTTTTTTAGTGTTATCCTTACCAGGTTTTGATATCAAGGTAGTGTTGGCCTCATAAAATGAGTTAGGAAGTATTGTCTCTTCTTCAGTTTTTTGGAAGAGTTTGAGTAGGACAGTATTAGATACTCTTTGAATGTTTGATTTCACTGATATGTGGGATATAAAACTGAAAACAACAAAAGAACAGGACAAGCAAATAAAGAACAAAAACTCATAGACTCAGACAATAGTTTAGTGGTTACCAGAGGATAAGCGGGGAGTGGGTGGTAGATGAGGTTAAATGAGATCAAATATATGGTGGTGGAAGGAGAACAGACTCTGAGTGGTGAACGCACAATGTGTTTTATAGATAATGTAATATAGAATTATACACCTGAAATCTATGTAACTTTACTAACAATTGCCACCCCAATAAACTTTAAATAAAAAAAAAACAAAAAACAACAACAAACTGCAGGCATGTAATTAAATAAACACTGAAAACTTTAAAAAAAAAAAAAGAAAAAGAGAAATATGAAGACATTCTGATTCATTATTCTTTGTATGGGACAATTTTTATTACTCCCCCACATGGCAACTTGCAGGTTTTTTCTTTTTCATTGCCTTTTTTTTTTTTTTGCCTCCAGTGTTCTGAAATGTGAAAGTAATTTACTAGTATGAGTCAATCACCTTAGTAGTTACTGGGAGGGTCCTATTAATCTGGAAGGTTATCCTTTTAATACGAGGAAATGGTATTATATTATACTATATTTGTTATGTTATACATGTTAGGTTAGATATAACACCTATTGTTAAAATGTGTATAGTATATATCAACTATAATGTAATGATAATATCATTGTGTAAAGTACTATTTTTAAGAAAATGTATAAGCAGAGTACTATTAAAGAGCACTTGTCAGTCCAGGAAATTGCACATTTGCTCCTTGCAGAGGAGTTAAGCCTACGGTAACAATATCCTCTAAATAATGTATGTAAGTATTTCTTATTTTTTCAAACTAATATGATGACAAACTACTGAGTTTGAAATACCATATTCTACCATTAGTCTCATACATACACACACACATCTGGGTGGTGAGAATGCAATGAAATATGTAAATAATGTATTATAGAATTGTACACTTAAAACATAATTTTATTAACCAATGTCACCCCAATATATTTAATTAGAAATTATATGTAATGTATGCTCTGCAACTCTTTATTATACGGGCTATTTTAAAGCTATAATTATTGATAAATAACAACATATTGTTATTTATCAATACAGAGGAATTATTTTAAGTTTCATATGTGAAAGTTTTCTAACACCTTATTTTTATAAAAGTACGTGATACCATTTTTTTTTTAAATATTGTACTATTTCTCCTAATGTCAAATGAGATAGCTCCTCCTTTTCTGTGCTTAAAAAGTAAATGTAAGATGGAGCCAAATATAAACAGCATATATTTAAAGTTGATAATTTATGTGTGTGTGTGTGTGTGTGTGTGTGTATAGAGAGAGAGAATATGCTGATGCAGATTTATCAATTGTAACATTATAATAAGTATGGCTAATAAAAATATGTAAGTATTCATTTTGGATATTCAACCCATTGTTTTCCCAGATGATCCACCACCTTACTGTGACACAGTGTTCAGCACTTAAGTATTTGACTCAATTTATTTGATGTTAACGATGAGAACCTCAATCCCTGTTATATTCTAGTGAGGAGTGGAAGTAGAATTCTATAATAATATTCCTTTATTAAATAAAGTGTTATATCACATCTTGTTGTGTTTGAAACACATATTTATTTTTTTTGTTTTTGAAAAGCTGAAACACAATTAGTAATTGTATCACATTTGTTTCTTTTAGTCCTTGTCATCTTTCAGTTATTGGAATAATTTGAGAAGTAGCATTGACCTTATGCTAAGTTATTATTCAAGATTGGTGTCATTTTTCTTTGTTTTTAGCATGTAGTGACCTGGAGTTCAGAGAGGTGGCAAACAGACTGCGGGATTGGTTCAAGGCCCTTCATGAAAGTGGAAGTCAAAACAAGAAGACAAAAACGTTACTGAGGCCTGAGAGAAGCAGTAAGATTTCTAAATTTGATTGGTGCCATTGTATTTGATGTGGGATTTTATTTCCGATGAATCACTTAGATCAAACCACATATTTCAACATTTATCCTTCACTTAGATGCTGAACGAAGATCAGAACATAGTCATTATGCCCAAGCATACCCATAATATTTTCCAAGGAAATAAAGCATTTGTAATAACCCCCATTGGTAGATAAAGGAATATCCCTCAGAGACAGCATTTAGTTTCCAGTTGAATTGAAAGAGTAATAATATTTTTTTCAGTGTTTTGATAGAAATGGTAAAAAATAGAACACAAGAAATAAAGGTAAGAATTTTGGAGTACTTAGATTTCTAGAGAACACAATTAGTACCCCCTCTGTCACCCAGATTAGCCTTTTCATGATTGCTTTGCAGACATTTCTAATTTGACCCAATTGTGACATTAGACTAAAAGGATATTTTTAATGACACATAGCAAATCACATTCATAAAAGAAAGAAGACATAATAGGAGCCATATGAATCTTGTATGAGTCTTTTATCATTTGTATAAGCCCCCTAATTTTTTTTTTAATTCTTCTGAAATAGGAAATTGAAATTAAAATGGGGCCATTGTTATGACTAATTTTATGAACTTTTCACTTTATATGCTTCCATTTACGTGAAAACATTTATTACATATTTAATGCATGTAAAAGAAAGACTGAAACATGAGCTTAATTTTAGGGAGTTTTCAAACATAAAAGCATTTGCCCTAAAATAGAAGAGAAGGTAGGGCAGGAATCACAAGCAGCATCTTATCACTGACAAACTCCCAAGTGCCCTTCTTTGCTCATTATGACATGACCCATACACTCTCACTTGCAATCCTTACATACCAGTTTCGAACAAAATCATTCATAAAATGGTGCAGTCGTCCATAATCTGTATTTCCTAATGTGCCTTATTTGTTTTCTTCTCATCAAAGAATTTGCTACAGTTTCAACCTTTTGTGTTTATGAATCTTATTTATATTCTTTAAAAATATAATAATTCTTAATTAAGCTCTCACCGATAGACATGATCATTATCTTCGTATGTGTGATAACTATGTACATATCTTTTGTCTTGTGAAATTCAGAAAGTATAGTATTTTCCCTCCCTTGAAGGAATGTTTTCCGGGTTTGTCTTTGGAACGTATTGATTAAATTTTTGGCAGGTGTTAAATTTCTTGATGGCTTTGAGAGTGAGTAAGATGTCTTATCTTACGTAGCAGAAACAATAAAGTCTATTTGCTCTTTTATTCATTAAACAAACATATCTAGGGTGGAATAAAAGTTGTGTTCCAGACTTCGACATATTGATTTTGTTTTAAATTCATGTCTATACCTGTCCTGTCGTACTTGAATATTTTTATTGCTTGTTCTCAAATTTCTCCTTTGAACTTGAGTTCAGACTAATAATCCTTCTCATATTTGGAGATGGATAAAAGGAGAACTTATACAACACTCAGCACAATGCCTGGTTAATTGTACACATTCATAATTATTATTTCTGTTGCTATCAAGAAACTAGACAGTCTTGATATAGTGAGTTAATTACAACAAGTTCCTGGGGAATTGAATGTTTTTGGAGAGTAAATAAGAAAGTAGGTACAGGATTATTTATACTGCTTGAAGGGGTCAGAGGCAACGAGGGGTACATTTCCAAAATAAAGTTATCTATCCAAATAGATATGACAAATCCCTAGAAGAGAAATGTCTGACTCCCTCAGCTCCTCAGATCTGTACACTCTCTAAGTGAGCCAGCCCTCCCCTCGCTCTGTTATATTGAATTTGTGAAGTAACCCTCCAAAGTATCCTCCCCACCTCCTTTCTATTCTTATTTTTTCTTCACACCTTTTGTCACTATCTATCATAGTGATAATCTATGTGTTTAATTCATTTATGTTTTGCTCTCGCTCTCTTTCTCACTGTCTCCCCATTAGACTACTATGAAATAACTGAAGACAGAGATTTTTATTTACCACTGTATCATCAGAACATAGAATAATTTGATATATAGTATTCACTAAATAAAAATGAGTACAATGAATAAATAGAAGAAGCAAAGAAGCAATCAAAATGCTACATTGTGTGCATATATCATAATTTAATCTAAATCAATTATCCCCGTAGGAATGATTACTTATTATGTTCTCCATGGCAGTCAATTCTGCAGTCAATTGGTATGCTTATATATCTATGAGAAAGATTCCAAGTATTGGAAGTAATGGGTCAAAATGGGCATGCATTTCAAATGATAAATGATAACAAAGGTTGTAAGACTGCTTTGCAAAAAGCTTAGGGCATTTCTAAGTTCTAATAGGAAAGCATGAGAGCTAAAGTTAGCCTTCATCCCTGCCAGCAAAAAAATATTCCCATTATTTTTAACTTTTCCAATCTTGTGAGCATGCTATTATTATATGTCATTATAAATCCAACTTGTTTCAATTTATTAGTGGTGAATTTGAACATAAAATATCAGTGGAAGGAACTTATGCACAGCAACATGAAAAAAAGTGACTTAGCTCAGGCTACTGTAATAAAATACATAGACTAGGTGTCTTAAACACTAGACATGTATTTCTCAAATTCTGTAGGCTGTGATGTCCTAGATCAAGGTGCTGTCAGATTAGGATGTTAGTGAGGACCTTCTTCCTGTCTTGTAGACAGCCATCTTTTCACATGGCAGACACAGAAAAAGATCTCTCTATTGTCTCTTCTTATAACCTGATTACCTCCAAAAGGCCCCATCTCCTAATGCCATCACTTTGGATGGAGGTGGTGGAGGTGGACAGGGCTTCATCCTATGAACTGTCAGGGACATGAGTCCATAGCACCAAAGGAAACAAATAAAGCACCGTATGTTATGTCAAATTATATGGTTAATTCTGAGAAAAGTATATTGATGAATTCCATGGTATTTAATCAGCACCTTCTAGTATTGTTATTAATTTTTGCTATATGTGTTGCTGACCTATTTTTTAGAATATGGGTTTATTTCTGTTGTATGCATTAATAAATTATGCTCATTGCTTTATCTTATACCACTATATGTTACTTAGTGCTTTTTAGCACAGATTTCACCTTACCTGGTAGGGAGAGTACCATTACTACATTCATTTTTGTTACATTCGCCTGATATACTTGCTGACATTTTATTGTCAATCTTTCTTTATTACTTAGACTTAGGTGACTTTCCTATAAATAAACATTCATAATTGGGTTTTGAGTTTTCATTATGACAATGAGCAGACTGTGCTTTTTTCAATTAAGATATAATGAAGTCAACATAAAGCACAGGGAAATACTCTGATAAGACACAGAATGTTTGTTATTTAAACAGATTACACAGAAGATAAAGAAAAACATTACCCAGAAGAAAACAATCTGTTATTAAAAGTAGACCAATACTCCAAGAAAATGTTGTCATTTTAACAGAGACAAAATCAAATTTTAGTTTTGCGTCAGTATGATATTTGGTACTAATTTTAGAACATATCTTATCTGAAAAAACCCTTTAAATATTAGCCAACATTGACTATGATATAATATTAATTTTGGGGGGAAACCTTTTAATATATTTTTTGGATTTATATAGGTTTTGTCATATTTTTGGAACAATTAGTCATTTTATTTTAAAATAAAATTATATTTTCTAACAAAAGCATATTTTACATGCCTTGTAATCCAGGTTGCCTGCCTAATGTAATTATATCTCCTAGTAGAGTCCTATATAGAGAGAGAAATTATAATTTTTAAATTTAGTAGTTTTTATTTTATATTGAAAATTATAAGATAGATAATTTTAAACTATTATGCATTTCATTTTGTAGATTATCGTAATTCATGCATTTTATACATTTTTATACTTATAGCCATATAATTTTTTAAAACTTTTTAATATGGCAAAAATAAACATGTTTATTAATAAAACCAAATATATACAACTTAAACTACAAACTATAAAATTAGTTTGAACTATGAAAATTAGAGGAACCGAGATACACAAATTTAAAATCATGTTTTACTGTTTTATCTTTTTTAGAAAATATCTAGATATTTAATGAATACACATTCATTAATGTAGCATAAATTTAAGATTTTAAATTACCTAAAGATTTAGAAACTATCTTTAAATTTCGAGTCAGCTTATTATAAAACATAATTACTGTTGAAATAAAGTTTATCTTAATGATTTAATTCATTAAAAACTAACGTATACTTTTTATAATCTCAAATATCATAAATGCAATGTGAACTTCTTCAGTCAGTATATTTTTATAAATTTAGGAAAAACACACCTAAATAGAATTAAAATGTATACCTGTATTATACTTAATGTTGAAAACTGAATGTATAGCTATTTTATTAAATAAATAGTAAAGTAGTCTATTTTGCCTATTTTTATTTAAATTATATGAATTGATTTTTTAAAACAGTTGGGTTATTCTTGATAAAAAACGTTTGAAAGCATTATTTTTTTTGTAAATTTTAGAAATATATAATTTATATCAACACTTATTCCTAAGCCAATCAAAGTAGAGCTTTCTTAAGAGATTTTTAATCTAGCTTGTCAATACCAGCTGGAGATAGAAAAAAATAAATATATATTTTATATATCCAGTCACACTTGCATGCACACACATGCACACACACTCAAGTAGAGAGTTTATAGCTTTAATTTAAAAATTTTAGCCTTGAGTCTTATGCAAGCATAGAAATCTAAAACACACTGGTTTACATGGAGAACTGTCTCTCATCCTTACCTTACCTTTACATTTTTACCAAGATTGTATTTATGGAGGATGGGATAAGTTGTCCCAGACTGTAGTTTCCTGTGAGTCAGGCTCTTTTCAGGTTCTATCACTTCCTGTTCTCCATGCTGGGGAATCTCCGTTTTGATCTCCATCATCCATTTAGCGCATGGGAAAAGAAAGGTCTCTACCAATTTGTACTTTTGTCTTTAGACGTTCATTTGACTAGAGTGATAGTAGATGGGAGTTGATCATGGAAGTGAGAGGGGAGCTTCTGCATTTTGATTGTTCAGAATACATTCCTTATGCTTAATCGACCAACTTCAAATTTAATATAAAGTGACAGGTCTGAGGAACAATTCAGAGAAAAATTTCGTATTTATATTTAAATATTGAAATAGTAATAATGGTGGCAAATATGTAACGGAAGGCCAAAACACGTATATTTTTTCTGGTTGTACCAAGAAGAATGCTTCAAATGCCAATATCTCTTGTTTAATATGTACGATATTGCCTTTGAGGTAGACATTTATCCTTTGATGGATCTGTATCTGTATCATATAAACTAGTATAATTTACATAAAAATGGTCGATTCTTACTTTATTCTCAAAAAATAGCAGGGTTTACTTTCTAGTCATTGGAATATCTGTTAATAGAACATAGAGTTTCTTACATAATAATTCAAAGCTTAAATGTTTTTGTTCTAACCTTATATAGGAAAACAGAGTGAAAAGTTAATGAATGAGTTCAAGAGGTGAATGTGGGCTGGCACTGAACTTGTTGGCATTCAGGAGGGGGACGAAGAGGGGACTCCCGTCAGCCCATGTCTTCTTTATCAATACTTTCTATCTTTAAATAATCTGACAAATTCAGCTCTCTTCTCCATTTCATGCAACACAGTAGATATATGCTGTTTCCCAAGCAAATATATGTAGCAAAAAAGGCACATATATAATCCAGGACAGCTTTTTCTAATTATTGGCTAAAAGGAGAGCCAGTGCCTTGTTAAGCACTCCAGGACATAAATGTGTAGGCTGAAACATGTGAAATTATCAATTTTGGAAATACAAAACAACAGTAGTTTTTAAAGCGTCAACTTCATAAAAAAATCATCTGAAAATTCACTACTCTTCATATGTCAGTTAATTGGTATACTTTAATAGTCCAAATTATTGAGTAATGCGTAACTTTTATCTGTTTAATTTTTCTGTAGTTTATGAGTAAAAATACAAATTAAGGCATGACATCTTTGTTTTCCTTTATCCTAGTCTGATGGTGCAGCCTCATTATATAATAACATAGCTACTAACAGTCCTTAAACTGCATGCATTTATGTTCTCTAATGTTTTTCCTACTCATAAGTCAGATTGCTAAAACTATTAGAACAAAGACTTTTGTGGTTTAATCATTGCCTGCTGACCTCTCTCTGTAGGTTCTAGAAGGTATTACTGGATCTTTTGATTAATATAATTCCTCATGGTAGAGAAACTTGCTTCATATTTGCTTTGTGTATGGGGGTCGGGTGGGGTAGGGAGGTGAAGCGAGGGGGTCCTAGAACACTCCCCACCCAGGTATCTGTATTCTCTCACTTCGTTCAGCTTCCTCCTCAGATTCCAGCCTCAGGTGCTTTCCCTTCTACCGCATATAAATGACCCCACCACAGAGCGTTCACCTCTTTATACTGCTTTTCTTTTCTTTATAGCATATGTCAGTATCTGGTATAAAAAAGTTTACTAGTTTAATTTGTCTCATTTCCAAATAAAATGTAAGCTCTGTCAGGCCAAGGTTTTTCTACTGTGGAATCCCCAACTACTTAAAATGGCCATGGCACATAACAGAGACTCAGTAACAATTTGTTTAATAAATAAGTTAATAAATCTAGTTATAAGTTTTTATCTAAAGATCGATAAACTAGCTTGTAGCTGCTTTCCCATGGTTGCTGAATGGCATGAAGGTTTCAGGAGGGCAAATCTCTGGCAGTAGCAGAATTGGAATACAAGTGTCAAGACTTGATGAAACTTAAATGGGAAAGTTACTCGACTTCTTTTTATAAGACAATAGACCCTAAATGTGGACTGTGGCCTAACAAAAAAAGGGTAAGTTGCTAGCCTCATATCCTGGATATCAAATTAACACTGCTATATATTTTACATTAGTTAAATATCTTATTACATTGTCAAAAATACCAAAATGGTATGGTGAAAATAGCTTTTTTTTCATAGTACTTATTTTAGTGCACAATAGGATACTAACCTGAGTTTTTTATTGACCAAATTGTATTAAAGCCATTCATAAAGAATTGTATAGCCATCACCAGAGAAGAATTGATTCTTTATCTGAATGTTGGATATTGTAAACATTTCATAATTAAATGGTTTCAGTTGACAAGAAAGATCAATAATGTTATAGCTTTTTTAAGAAATTAAGCAAGTGGGTAAAGTTTGCCATGTTTTTTAAACAACTTAAATTTTCTTTATATTAAAAAATCAGGCTTCTCGGATATGTTTTGGTTGAATACATTTTAGAGCTATCACTGGCAAAGGAATGACCATTGAAAAGCAACTAAGATGGCAAAAAACTTTAAATGTGTTTCATGATAAGAAGGTGAACAAAATAGAGCCATTTAGCCTCTGATTCTCTTTTCATTATACCTTGAAAATACTTGTTCAAGGCTTTTTCAATAAGTATATGTTGTACCATTATAATCTGTATACCTTGATTTATTTTATTTTGTTACTTAAATCTCCAAAATTTACAGAACAAAAATACTATACCCAGGTTGCTTTTTTAAATATGGCTGTGATTGAGAGAGAGAGAGAAAGAGAGAGAATCCTTTGAAAGAAACAGCGCATTATTATTATTTTTTTTGTCCATTTGGAAAACATCAGGCTATCACAATCATATGCAAAATCCTGAGATTAGCAGTCTGACTCAGATTAAAAAGTCTTTTTTTTTCTTTCCTACACACCAAATGTTCTCAGTCAGAGAAAATGATAGTTGCTTACACCCTCAGGGTAAATGAATACATTCTAATTTCTTCACAAGATATTGCTCACTTAATGTCATGCTGTCCTCACATTGAGAGGGAGATTGAATTTCGAATCAGAAGGCTTAAAAACAATGCCCTATCTTAATGCAATTAGGAGCCTTCTAGTTATAGCAGGGAACTTCATCTTTCGAAAACAAAGATTTGAAAAGTTAGAAGATAAATGTTCTTATTTCAAGTAAAATAATGAAAGCTATAAATCAATGCTTATTTTCTAATTATCGAGACATCTCTTGTTAGGTAAACACAATAACTCGAATACAATTGAATTATACACTTTAGTATTACTAAGGTAATATCTTAATATTTGGATATTATAATTTTCTAGAAACTATATTTCATATTTAGATAATTAATATAATCATATATAAATTAAAACTAATTATAGATAAAGGTATAAGTAAAGAATATATTATAATAAAATTGTTTTGTTACATTATTGTGTCCTGGGAAATTATCCGATGGATTTGCTAGGCACCAGACTTTTGGGGGAGCCTCTAGTCTTTAGGAACTATATTATTCCAAATAGAGAATTACTATTAACATTGGCAATTTTGGAATCATTAACAAGTAGGTTGATTCTCACAGGGTACGTGAAATATTGTCAATTTTATTACATTCTGTTTTCAAGAAAATGAATAACTTAATTTCAAATTATAATCACGTAGGATGTTCAGAGCACACTTAACAGTAATGTGAACTAAAAATCTGTACAGAAAAATAAAACAGGACAAAATTTACATTATATTCATATATTTATATGCATTCAGTCATTTATAGTATTAGCATTATTTCTATTGACTTCCACACCAGTGCCAGTTGAGTAATACACAACCTGGAATGTTTGTATTATAGCTATTTTAAAAGCATCAAGAAGTGAGAGCTAAAATAAAGGAGAAAATATAAATAAAAGGATATAAAATAGCTCAAAAACATTATATAACATAAAGCAAAAAATGGTTAGCAGCCTGATAGATGGTTTTCCAATCTAATTTCATTTTCATACATATAGTCACATAAACATTTATTTTCACTTTTAGGCATTTATTGTATTGCAAATATTTCCACACTATATCTTTTCTATTTTGATTTCAGAGTTCTTTGTTTGTGTTCCTTAAGAAAAATATCTGTCACTAAAATATTGACCTGGATATTCTTCTAATGTACATGTTTTTTCATTTAAATCTTTAAACCATCCACAATTTATTAGTGTGAAATAAATTTCATTTCTACTATAATTCTATCATGTTCTAATATTCTACTGTTTATGTTTTCAATTTTCCAAATTTGTTAACGTCTGTTTTATGGCTCAGAATGTGTTATATACAGTATGCACTTGATATGAACTTGTATTCTGTTATTATTTGTTGAGTGTTCTATCACTATAAATCATTTCAAGTTTATTGATAATTTTGTTCCAATGTTCTATACCCTCACTGCTTTTTGTCTACTTGTTCTATTAATTATTTATAGAGCAGTACTGAAGTCTCCAGATATAATTGGGAATTTTTCTTTTCCTCTGTTTAGTTCTATTTCTTTTCTCTCATATATTTTGAAGCTTCATGTTATAGGCATACAATTTCAGGGTTATGTCTTCCCTTTGAACTATTTATCATTACGTAATGTCCCTTTCTATCTTGGTAACATTCCTTATTCTGAAATTAAATATATAATTAGTATAGTCAATCTGGCTTTCCAGTAGTGTTTGCATGGTTTATTTTTTCCCATTTGTTCATTTCAACCTACTACGCGATTTTATTTAAAATGGTTTTCTATAGGATAACATATAGTTCAGTCTTGCTTTTTTATCCAACCTGACATTTTTTTTTGTATTTTAATTGATATGCTTAGGTCATTTACATTTAATTAATTATCGATGTAATCTAAGTATAATCTACCTCCTTCCTAGTTATTTTCTATTTTTTCCATGACTACCTTGCTCATTTTTTCACTCTTATAATGCCTTATTTTGGACAAATGAAGTACTTTTATGATTTTACTTTATCTCCACTCCCTGTTTTAATTTTTACCTCCTTTTAAAAATTTTAATGGTTCTAGGTTTTACAAACTACAAACTTAATTTGTTGCAATCTACCTTCAAAATACATTTTGCCATTTCATATTTATTAGAAGGAAATACAACTGTCAATTTATCCCACCTACAGACACACAATACATTGCTAATACATTTAGATTAGGCATTCAGTTATCTTTTGAAACAAGTTTAAATAAAAATATAAATTTCATATGCATCTTTATTTATGCTACTTCCAGAATTCCTCAGGGGTTTATTTGTTTGTTTTCTTTGGTAGCAATCCAAGTTTCTGTCTAGTATCATATTTACTCTTTATGAAGAATGCATGTTTTAACTTTCCTCATAGTTCACATCTGCTTTAAATAAATCATCTGTCATTTTTGTTTGTTTAAAATGTATTGCTTTTTCCTTTTACAAAGATATTTTCTCTGGGTAAAGAATTTTGGATCAAGAGCTTTATTTATTTAGTTTTCTTCAGCATGTTACAGATGTTCCTCCATTGCATTCTAGGTTGTACTCTTTCAGCTGAGAAGTCAGCAGCTATTCTCTCCATCTCTCCATCTCTCCATCTCTCCATCTCTCTCTCTTTCTCTCTCTCTCTCTCTCTCTCTCTCTCTCTTTTCCCCCAGCTATTTGGAACATGTATTTGCTTCTAGCTGCTGAAATGTTTTTCTCCTTATAATTGGTTTTGAGCATCTTGACTATGATGTGCCTGGGTCTTTCCTCCCTCCCTCCCTTCCTTCCTCCTTCACTTCCTTTCCCTTCCCTCCTTCTCCCTCCCCTCCCTTCCTCTCCTCTCCTCTTCTCGATTGGCATTCCTGTGTAGTGTTCTCTAAGATTTCTATCACTGTGGTTTGCAATATTTCATTAATTTTGAAGAATTCTCCATTAACTCTTGAAATATTTCTTACTTAGGGGACAGCTGTTTTAGTTTAGCTTTGTTTTGGGGTTTTGTTTTTTGTTTGCTGTTGGTTTATTTTTGTTTTGTTTTGTTTTCTATCTCTCTCTCTTTTTTTTCTTTTCCTTTCCTCTGGATGCAGTGTATCGTCACTGATGTCCACAGAGTGACAGAGCATTATGCTTTCCCCAGTAACCTAAGGCATTGTTCCTAAAGGAATACAGGAAAGAAAGATGTACCTGGGCTTCCATACCTTTCCCACAGCAGCTTCTGCTTCTCAGGAGCCTGTCCTCGGTCTCTCACCCTGCCCAAATCTTCTTGAGAGCACTTGCTGAGATATGTGGATTAAAACCCTCTGCTTTTGTGGCTTCCAGGGGTTATTTATTGCCATGCTAGCCCACACGCACCTTTATAAATTCTTTGAAGATTTTAGCTGAATTCTCCCTCTTAGCTAATATAGAGTTCAACAGCCATATTAGGAAAGGAAGTTGTTCACATTCCATCTCTTCTTAGAAGTACATGTCTGTTTTTAGATTCTGGGTTATTGCATTGCCCTAGGACATAAAGTACCTGGCAGGTTCAAAAAGAGATGTAGTTTTGTAGATTGTCATATTTTTCTTATTTTTAGTGTGGGAACAATACTTGTTTCAACTTTCTGCTCCTTAGATGAAAGCAGGGTATCCTTGCCTTCATTCCTGAAGAATATATTTGTATGCAGATTTTGGAAAGTGTTTTTAAAAGTGTTTTTCTTTCATTATTTAGTGATATTATTAAAGCCTTCCTGACCTCTAAATTTCTGATGAGATGCCAGGCTGTAGTTGAATCATTGTTTAGTTGTAATGTGTCATTATCCTCCTGCTGATTTGGTGTTTACCATTAGTTCTTAAGAGTTTGACTAGGATGCCCTTCTTTGTGTATATTTTGCTTGAAGAGTGTAACATATTTAAGCAAAATTTCTACCATTATTTTTCTCAAATTATTTTTCCTGCACCATCTTTCTCTTCTCTTCTGAGACTTTAATTACTGACATGTTGTACTCCTTGATATTATCTAGCAGTTCCCTGAAGCTCTATTCATTTCTTTCCTTCCTATTAAATCATTGCAGTTAATCTATATTCAAGTTTAATTTTTCCCCTGTAAACTCATTTTAGCTGTTGGATCCATCTAGTGATTAAAAATAGGTATAGACTGCTTTGTTATTTTGTTCTGGAGTTTTCATCTAGTTCTTTCCTATAATTTTCTATTTCTCTGCTTACAGTTCTTATCATTGAAATTGTTACAAGCACATTTTTTTTCTTCACTAAAGATATCTATTTTTGTTGTTTTAAAATTTTGTCTGAATATTCCAACAATTGGGTCATCTCGGATTTGTTCTCAATTGATTGTCTTTTAAGGGCATGTCCCATTTTCCTGGTGCTTCATATGTCTTGTAATGATAGATGGTGTCCCAGATGTTATGGATATTAAATTGTGTGATGTTTTATTATGTTGCTTTAGTCCAATAAGTGTTTTGATTTGTCTGGTTTTTTTTGGTTTGTTTGTTTTTTAGCACATGAGTAATTTCGTTGGGCTCAAAAAAACGGTATTTCTTGGGTGCCAGCTTTAATCTTAGTTCAGATTTGTAGTCTCTAGTGGAGGTGATTTGAGTCTACAGTGTGTACGTGTGGTTGATGAGTCTCCAAAGTCTAGGGCAGGTAATATTTGATTTTCTGTCCCCTTTCCTTCTTGGATTTCTCCCTTGTTTTTCAATAGTTATACACAATTTCTTGACTCTCCAGTCTAGAATGTCTGCATTCTTTCTTCACCAGTGTCCCTATTGCCTTTTGCTATGCCAACTCTGCCCTTAGGCTAACAATGAAAAATGGGAATTCACTCCATATAACTCCCCTCCTCAAAATATGGACTTTCCACCAGAATCTCTCTGCTTCTTATTCACTCTTCTCGCTCTCTTTCTTTCCTTCTTTCCTTTCTTTTTCTCTCTTTCTTTCTTTCTTTCTTTCTTTCTTTCTTTCTTTCTTTCTTTCTTTCTTTCTTTCTTTCTTTCTTTCTTTCTTTCCTTCCTTCCTTCCTTCCTTCTTTCTCTCTTTCTTTCTTTCTTTAATTATTTGCAGAGTTTAAAGACTTATAGGTAGGATATTTCAGTCCAGTAAATGTTACTCAGTCATTACTGGAAGCAGAATATAAAATAATTACTTAAATCACAAGTTGAAGAGGGGATTTTTGTCTTGTCTGTCTTTGAATCTACAAGGCCTAGATTCAAAGTGTTGAACCCAGTATGGACTGGAATGGCATTTCACTTTTCATTACCTACTCCTGTATACATACCCCTCTCCCTCACCAAATCAAACTAAGTTTTTTGGGGAAAGAGGGAATTACGGTAATTTTTAAAACATTAGAACTTCATGGCTGAGGACAATTCTTCAGTCATTTTGAATATCTTTTGCAATCTACATTTTCTGAGTTTGTTTTTTTTTTTCATTTGAATGATTTTACATCAATTTATATTGATCTCAGTTATGCTAATAATATATTTGCTGACTAAACAAAAACAATTGTTAAAATAGGCTTGCTATTTCGTAGGAGTAGGAAGTGAAGTGCTTTGTATCTGCATTCTGGAAGGGAATAAACTTATTTTCTGCTATAGCATAAACATTCAGGGAATGTTCCGAGATGTTTTTTCAATTGTAAAGACTGTTTGTTTTATAGCTTCTGCCCCAGTCTTATCCTTTGTACTTGCTACTTATTTTACTTGGAAATAAGTCCCGTATTCCCTGATTACTCATATTTGCACTTTTATATTTCTGCCCAAATATCCTGATTTTAGAGACAGTATGGTAGGCAGAATTCTAATGATGGTCCTTCAAGATTCCTGGCCCTGGTTATTCAAACAAACACTGTTCTAGGTACAATGAAGGAATTTTGCAGATGTTAGTCAATTGTTTTTAAAATATGGGCAAAGGAGTATCTAAAAGAATAAAGATAGCAAAGATGCCAACAGCATTTATGAAGAGGGTTTCTTTAGAAAAAGCCCCACTCTGATTTCATGAGTTCTCTAAGAGGAGATGACGGTGCTTCTCTTCACTTCAAATCAAGGGAGGGAGTTCAACAGAACCAGTCAGTTTTGTATGTGCTGCCAGACCAGTGGATTATGCTCTGAATCTCACCAGGAAAATCTAAAAGGCAGAGATAGCCATGAGCTGCTTACTTGTTAGGTGTCAAAGAAGAGGGAAGGTACTGCTCCTTAGGCAAGAAATACCAGTATAGTAACCGTGGACAATTATTTGAGCCATATGGATGATAACCAATGTAAATTCTACACAAGAGGGCCATTTGGAATAGTGATAAAATTGGATTACCAGATAACCAGGGACGAAGAGGTGGTGGCCAACCAGAGGGAAATATCACGTCACAGGATATAGTTGAATTGTGGGTGCTCTGGGGGCCCACTGCTTGTAATTGGTGTTTGAAGTGGTGAGGGTGGTCTTGTAGATCTGCACTAACTCGGTAGGTAGGGTCAGAATTGAATTAAATTGTAGGACCCTCATTTTCATCCACAGAGAATTAGAGAATTGTTTGGTGAGGAAAACCACACATTTGGTCTCAGAAGTATTATGTGTCAGCAAATGAATTTTCTTTTAAAATAAGAGAATTTTTTTCTTATTTTTAATCACTTCAAAAACTAATAAGCTATTTAGAGCAAACATAACACAATACTGTAAGGTTTAAAAACATCTGAGAAATTAAAATGGACGACACTAATTGCAGAAAATTTGGGAGAATTTAAGTAATTTTGGTAAGTTTCTTATCACATATGTGAAGTCGTCTGATATTATTGGATGGTAGCTTGTGATAAATTAATGATGTATACTGTAAACCCTAGGGCAACCACAAAAATTAAAATAAATACAAGTAAAAAATGATATTAGTTTACTAATGCTGATGTAACAGATTACCACAAAGTTTAGTAGCTGAAACAACTCAAATTTATCATTTTACATTTCTGTAGGTCAAAACCACAGATCTTGCCACACTAAAAGCGAGGTGTCTGTCGGACTACAGCCTTTCTGGAGGCTCTAGGAGAGGATCCATTACTTTGATCAGTTGGGTCCTTGACAAATTTCAGGTCCTTGCAGTTGTAGAACTGAGATCCCTATTTCTCTGCTGGTATCTGTAACCTGAGGGCTAGTCCCAGCTTTAGATACCGCCCACATCCCTAGGTTTATGGTGCCTTTGTTCGTCTTCAAAGCCATGCGCGTGTGCATGTGCGTGTGTGTGTGTATGTGTGTGTGTGTGTGTGTGATTTCTGTCTGACTACAGCTGGATAAAGTTTTTCACTTTTAAGATTTTATGTGACTAGATTGGACCTATCTAGATAATCTGCAATAATCTTCCAATTTTAAGGCCAGCTGACTAACAACTTTAATTCCATCTGCAATCTTAATTCCATTTATATATGTATTGAATTGTATATTGTGACTATATAATAGCATTATCCAAGAACTCTTAAACTCACCAAATAGTAATTATTGTTCTAAATGTTCAAGATAGGACAGGAAAAACATTTTCTTTCCAAAATAATTTTATTTTATATTTGTAGCATCAACAGGATCATATTGAAAAGTATGCATTTAATGTAGATAATCAACCTAATTTTATTTATAGTCCTTTTCTGCTACTTATCATTCTAATGACCCTTGTAACACAATTTTATATATAAATACATCCTTCAAATAACATGAACTCACTGTACTTTTTTTGTCTCCAAGGCAACATAGATCATTTTTGAAAAATCCCCACTTTATGTAGATAGGAACGTTAAAATCTGAGTATATTGAATAACTTAACCAAGCAACGTAATGGCAGAACACAGACGAGTAAACTGATTCCAAATCAGATACCTTGACATTCTTCATCTAAAACATTATAACATTTCATCAGATTGATCATTCACCAAACATGTATTCTATAAGAGTTTAATTTCCTTTTAACATAAAGGGTAAACTCTTAGTTCTAATTGTCTAAAATGTATTAAATATCGATGTATTTCATATTTTTCAAAAATATTCTTTTATATCTTAATTTCTGGGTTATAGAGGTAAATTCTCCAAATAGAGCTACAAAAGTTTTTGAAAGGTTAAGGATAGTTTTCTTTCATTCAATATTGACCAAAATAGGAAGGAAGAATATAAGCAAACTGGCAAGGAGGATGTTTACATGTGCATCATAAAAACTGGGCAAAAGATAATTTTTAAATTTGTTTTAAAGACTGATGACCAGAAACTCAAACACTTGTGAAGATGTGATATAAACAGTCTCCAAAAATCTCTCACCTGAGCTATTCCAGTTACTTCTGTGGTTTTCCAGCTTCCACACTTGCCCCGAGATAATCCGCATGGCAGATTGTGTTTTCCGTTTAAAGCAAAAATCAGATAATGTCACTCATGCTTTTAACATTTCAGTCATTCATTGTTCTGAAAAGATAGTCCATGAGTATTTGCTTAAATCCATTACTCCTCCACTGATTCTCTACCACTTGTCTCTAAACAGGACACACCAGTTGGTGAATTCCTAACTGCTGGCCTTCTGCTCACTATCTCGGAGCATTCTTTTATATCTCATCTACATCTGCACCCCTAACACTGAGAGGGAGCCTTCACTCTTTGGTTGAATCCTAGAGAAGTCTTTACCTCTGATCTACATGGCTATACTGTGATTATCTTTCCCACTTTGGCAATAATAGGACTAGTTAAAAAGTAGATAAGCAGACATTCACCTGGAAACCAGATGTCCATCTCTCCTTCTTGCAGACACTTGTAGACTTTACGAGGATTTTCTTAAGAGTCCTCCATGCTAAGCTTTGGGAGACAAACCAGTGGAGTCCATCATTTTCAATAAGTAGGTGAAAGGAGAAGACAGCTTCTCTTCGGTAACACTTAATGCTAACCAAAAGGTAATAATAGCTCCTATCTCTTTCTCCCATAGCTTCTGTTCACAAAAGCAGGTATATCACTGTTAGGCTTCTCCATTGCCCAGAAAACGAGGTTGGGAGGAAGGGTATGGTTTAAAGGCATACCTGAAATCTCATACCAAGAACTCAGTTTCTTTGAATGGTTTTGCAGAATTTAGTGTATTTATTTTCTTCAGGTTGCTTTCTTCGTGTAATACCTGAGCATATGACAGCTGCTGGTAGTAGTAAACAATTTCAACCAATATTTTAACCCATGCTGTTTTAAAAGTGAGCGCCAAGAAATAGGGGCCTTATCTACAAACGTATACCCTGTATCCCCAGAAACAAGGTCAGGATCTGGAAAGTAAATAGGAAAGGAGCAATTTATGTTTTCCATTTCTGCGTGTGAGTGGGAGAATTCTGTTTTGATTCTACAAACATTTTTTACAAAGAAAATGTAAACAATGAGAAAAATCACTAAATTTGTTTCTCGACACTTTTATGAAAGTGTCACAAGTGCCTTTTACCTTATCCCCATTGCCTAGCCTCACGATTCACAGATAGAAAGCATTAAATATGTTCTGAATACATTAATACATTCTAAAAGGTGGTGAAATTTTGAATTTGTCAAGTTCACAAATCTCCTAGAGTCAGTATCCGTTTAATTTTTAATCCTAAGAATCCTAAAAATGCTACATAGGATTCAAAAAATTAAATCCTAAATAACCATATTTGCAATTATTTTTACATCATGCCCTGCACAAACCAACTATTATATTGTTTTATTTTATACCCTGCTGATGGCAAATTTCAGATTTAACTAATCATTTTCTGTGCTTGCCTTTAGGATTTGATACCAGTATTTTGCCAATTTGCAAGGATTCACTTGGCTGGATGTTTAACAGACTTGATACAAACTATGACCTGCTACTGGACCAGTCAGAGCTTGGCAGCATTTACCTTGATAAGAATGAACAGTGTATGAAAGCATTCTTTAATTCCTGTGACACATACAAGGACAGTTTGATATCTAACAATGAATGGTGCTACTGCTTCCAGCGACAGCAAGGTAAAAGATGAGACATGTACCGATGCAGATAGCTGACCTGCATGTCAAATTTTATCTATTCCTTCATGATAAAGAAAAACTAAACATTATACCCCATACATTTTGGTAGATACTTTTCTAATTAGAGTACTCAATAAAAGAGTAAATAAGCAGTGTGTTGAACAATGTAATTCTGCTAGGGATGCAAAACACACTAAATGAGATGAAAAATAGTAATTAATAATTTATATTGATGTTTTATTATAGCTTCTATTATGAACCACCCAGACACACACAGAAATATGAGAACATCGATATTAAAAGTAATCATTAAAATTAATTTGTTCTCTGCTTTTCCCACAGTGTAAAATAAATGTTGTTTTATCACTGTACTATAAAGTTTTAATGTTCTATTTTGTGATCTTATTAAATGAGCCGAATGGACCACAGCATTCACCATAAAGTCATTTTTACTCTGCTGGTTTTAAAATGACTTCGTCTTTCAAACTTTTCAACCTCACTTAGCTTTCTAAAAATTCACTAGCAGAGAAAGTGTCTTGCTTCTCTGGAAGATGCAAGGTAACCTGAAGGGTTGGAATGATGCTAGTGCTTTGTGCATTTTTTCTTCCTTAGAAAATGTTAATGTAATGTAAAATTGGAGTCATGCTTTCATAATCGATCAAATGATAATTAAAATTAAGTATGTAAGGAAATAGATCTAAAAAACAAGATAAAGTTTGGGGAAAACTAAGGAAACACTGATGTGTCATTCTGATGCTAATTAACAAACCAAACAAACTGGGAATTAGTCTAATGTGGCATACTAGCTATTGTCACTCCATTTTAAAATTCTTGATGGCTAAATGAATGAATAAGTTCTTTAAACTTTATTAGTGATTCTCAGTTTTTCATATGGAAAACTAACACATTAAATAGGGTGTTTTACTATCTCAATTACTTTTTCATATATTAATAGTTTAGTAATTAGGGACAAAATAATTATTGACACATGGATTAATAGTGAGTCAACAGTAGGGTTTTTAGAATAGCTAAACTATAAACCACTTTAAGCAAGTTTAAAAATTAGATTTGCTTTATTAAAATATTCTAAATCATATACAGACACGCACACATACATTGTTGACTTTATTATTATGTAACGTGCTTTTGAGTGATTGAAAACTACATCGTAGTTTTAATGACTATGCTTACGACATTTATCACTTATAGTTTAGTCATTAAAATGATATAAGTGTATCATTTTAACAGTACACATATCATTTAAATAATAAAAAAAGTAAATCCAGGTAAATTGCCATAAAAAGACATGGTTTTTTATTATAATGGCGAATGTTATTTTAGTTTTTCATTGAGTATTATAGCATGTTTAAGCATTTATAAATGAACACTTAAGAATATTCTGAATAACTCTGAATGTTTCTTCTACAGTAATAAATAATTTCATATTAAAATATTCCTGTTTTTCAGTAATATTTTTAGAACTTATTAAAGGTCCCCAGTGAAAAATTGTGCTTTATGTACTTTTTATTTGTTAAGCAGCATTCTTCTAAAGTGTTAAAATTTTTATAGTCGCTTGAAGACATTCTCTGAGACCATTTCATACATGGTAAAAATAATTTAATAAATGGAACCCAAGCTGGGAGAAGGGTTTATACAACTTTCCAACAGCTTAAGAGAGGTTGGCTAATTATGTTCATTACTTTAATATGCTAGAAAATATGACAAAAGCTCTGTCAGGGTAACTGACTTATTGAATTAGTCCATTAAGTAATTTCATAAAAAAGAATAACCATTAATTGAAAAACATTATTCAAATGTTTTACCTTATAAAAATATATTTCCTGTTTATTCACTAAAGAACAAATTCTTAACTTCACTACAATGCTCTTAATATAAAAGTTAAGTTTTACTAAGAATTTGTTTATTGAGTGAACAGGAAATTATTATGTATTATATATAGGAAGAATTATATCTATAATTCTTATAACTTTCTATATATAGGTATATAGATATAGACATAGATATGTATATCTATCTATAATTAGATAGATATAGACATATATGTATACACTTTCTCTTTCATCCTGTTATTAATCCAGGTTGACCTAAAACTGCAATCAAGACTATAGTTGTATAGTGTTAGAAAATATCTGGAAAATAAAGTAAACATGTTTTTTAAAAAATGCCTTTCCAAAACACAAAATTAAGGTTACTCTCAAAAGTGTAATAAATGAGGTTGATGATGTAAAGTTTCAAGCAAGTGAAACACTTGTAGGTTTCCAAGGAGGGAAAAAATGTTTAATTTTAATTAAAATACAAACTTGTTTCTATGACTAATTTTCTGAAATCATGACAATTAAACAATAAAAATGGATATAATTCTGGTTTGTATAATTTTTTCTATTATAAGTAATCATGAAAGAATGAATAGGCAGCATATTAATTGAGGATTTTGGTTACCTTATGAGTTAATAACTTTATAAAAGTACATTCTAAGCCTGTACTCTAAAAAAGTAAATCAATTATTAATTGCTATTTCATTTAAAGTCCTGTTGTGTAAGATCCAGGAAATAGAACAACAACAACAAAAAAGCATTAACTTTTATTCAGGTCCATCTAGTCTTTTATTTATATATACATAGTAATAGATAGATAGATAGATAGATAGATAGATAGATAGATAGATAGATAGATAGATAGATAATATACATGTATATATAATATGCATGTATATATGTATATATATACATATATATAATGTTACTGTATATATATTTTATATAATGTTACTGTATATATAATTTTATAGTAAAATTATATATTATTCAAATGGCCCTGTGAAAATATTGTTCCGTTTTATGGTTAAGCACTGATGTTTACTGATCTTAAATAACTTCACATTACAGAATGAGTTCAGGAACTGGAATTTGAAACTAGAATCTTTAACTTCTGTCTCTAAGTAGTTTTAATTCTACATTCAGAATTTGCAATGTAGTTATATACAAAATGCCATAGAGACATCACTCTGCGACTTGTTGGAAAATTGTATTCAGTACAGGTAACATCAACAAGTCATTATTTCAGTCAAAAATATATCTATCTAGTATTTGCTTTTCTCAGGATTACTAAGAACATAGATAGTTTTAAAGGTTATTTCTACATTTAATCTACAGGAAAAGATGTCAAAATATGGGTCATGTGTATTAATTTTACAAAAGATGTTTTTTCCTATTTAACAAAAGACATTAAATAGGGAGAGTTTTGTTTTTTGGTATTATGACTATTTAAGTTTTTCACTGATGAAATAAACCTACTAAATTTATTCAAGTCTATTCATTCTGTGAGAAGCTATACGAATAATAAAATATTGAGAAGAAAGAGAATAAGGGCAGTGGCTTACTGAGAAGGAAGTTAGAGAGCCGCCTTGCTGTACAACTTCAAGGCACCCTTTATAATGCAATGGAAGTGGATGATGTCCCTTTGGAGTTGTGCATTGCAATCCCTGAGCAGCTGTATGCTGCCTACTTAGACAGTCAAATCTCTATAATGTCTACTTTTCAGTTTTGACTCTGAATTGTCTATGTATGTTTGACAACTAATGAAAACATAGTCCTCAGAAATGACTAGTTATAAGTATCAAAAAAACATAGTTATGTATTAGTAACTGTTGTATACATATAGATATTTCCTATTTATCTTCTGGGTTCAAAATTGCGCAGGAAAGTAAAAATACATGGTTATCGTTGTGTTGAAAATTATCAATTCCTAATATAGATTATGTGTGAATGGCCCCAATATACGGGTCTAAGTTTGTAAATTCAGAATGTAAAACAATGAACAATGTTACTTTCATAAACAACATTTCAAAATGTAACAAGTAAAACATTTTCATTTTTGGTGTGTGTTTTTCTAAACTAATGTTTGGAGTGTTTACTTACAAGTTCATTGATTAAATTAAAATATTCATGATTGTCATATAATTTTAAGCATATAAAATCAGAATTTTCCATAACACTAAAACACTATTAGGCAGTAAACATAGTGGGGGAAGTAAATCTTGTGATATAAATCTGTGCATATATCCTAAACTGAAAATTCATAATCTAGTCATGTCCAAACCTTCATGCAATTATTTGGGTTACTATCCTTCCTCTAGATCTGTTCTTTGCAAGTGAGTTTAAATGACAGGTGAAATCTCAATTGAGCACTCCAAGTATGCATAAGTATAAAGCCAAACCGAGTTGCCTTTAAATAATAGGAAAAGTATTTCAAAATCAAGAAGTTTATATATAGTTGAGCAGCCTAATTTGTTGTGATTTCTCTTGAAATCTTAAACTGTTCCCATAGAAAAAAACATATAGGACAAGTAATCAGGTTTATTCAGTTTGCTAATCAAGTTAAGACTCAAATATATCTGGATTTTCAGGCAATCCAGTACCTAACACAAAGAAATATTACTTCTACTTTACGATATGTGGCTATTCACAATTAGAAGAATTGCTTTCAATATAATATTGAAACTTCAGCTAAAATCTTCCCTCTTGGTTCTAAATGCCATATTTGGAGAGCAATTTTAAAATATGTATTCTATAAGCCCATACATACTATGCAATTGATCCCTATTCCTTTAATAGTATAAGAGACTCACAAGATTATTAGGAAAAGCAGAGCGGTCAACTGAGCAATTTAAAAATGAAGGAGAACAATAGTAATCATTAGGCTTAGGCTTCTCAAACAAATTACCTTTTCTTCACATTTTAGATTCTCCAAGGGAAAACATTTTTGGCCTTACATATTAAACTATAAAATATATATTAAGCAAGTTGTCTCATTTCCTTATCCCACTTTACTTACATGCAAATTTAATCATCGAATGTTATGACATTGGTATACTAAAAATTTTTTAAATTATTTGAATTAGTTATACCTGGCCATTTCCTTAAAAAGTTGTAGGATAGGAAAATAGGAACTAGTTTATCGTTTTGCTGTTTCTTTATTTTATGATGCAATTTTTATGTACAAGTATTAAAGATAAGTTTTTAGAATAGCATAAAATACATTAAACTGTTTTCAGATAATATATAATATATATAAGAATATATATAAGAATATTTATAATTATATATAAGTCAAACTTTATTGTGTCTGCTTAGAATTTTACATTCCTGAAAATGTTCTCCTTTAAGTGGTTGAGTTAAAAAAACAGGCAAATACTTATTTCCAAATTGGTTTAATGTTTTAAATTTATTTCTTTAAAAGATGGTTTATAAGAATGTATTATCTATTATGTCCTTTTTTCAAATTGCATATGTACTTGAAGCATCTGTGTAAAATAAAAGGACCAAAGACTGTCAGCATTATTCAGGATCAAAATTTATAAAGGTATCCCTGATATAGAAGTTGAAAGAAGCATTAATTTTTTCATAGATCACTTTTTTTAGTGCAAAGCTATTTCTCTATATCACTGACACTTTTAAATGCGGGGAAAACATAATTAATTGTTTGGGTGGCATTCCATAATCAGATTCACATTGCTGAGTTTATTGACCTATTAAAAAGTAAGTGATAATCATATTCCATCATCGAATAAGTATTTTATACCATTCTTTTTTTTTTTCATCGAATTCTGTCATTCTGAGGGAAATTAAGATAATCTAATATCGATAATTAGGAAAATGTGTGTGTGTGTACACACACATATCTATATGCATGTATCTCCTTAAGTAGAACAACTGATATGTAGTATGTGCCCTCTGAAGGGATGTGAAGACTAACTGAAGTTTGATAACATAGAAATTATACTTTCTTTGTTTAACTATATTCCTTGAAGTAACATTTTTAATGTCATTGTAGACCCACCTTGTCAGACGGAGCTCAGCAATATTCAGAAGTGGCAAGGGATAAAGAAGCTCCTAGGTGAGTAATAGATCATTCTTTTGAAGCCTTTATTGCTTACATAAATAACCCCAGGGAAACAGCAACATAAAATCAATATTAATCCAACAAATATAGACTATACTGAATTTCACTAACAACATTTATGAAGTTTTTGAAACCCATTAAACTTACTTTTATTATCTTACCTATTGAAGGATGTTATGTCTGTTTTATTACCCTAATATAATGTTCAATTTGAGAGTGATCAAGTAAAAAAGAGACTTAAACAATGGTAAAGTTAAAGCATCAGCAGAAACATCCATTCTAATTCTATGGTGAACAACTCAAGAATTGACTATATAACTATATATATAGTCATATATATATATATATATATATGTATGTATGACTTGCTCAAGGTTTACTAGTGACAAAAATATGTTAAAATTCAGGCTTTGATTATTTGAAGTTACAAAAAATTTAAAAAACACATTTAGCACCCATTTAGAAGGAGTCAACTTTATTCTTACATAATAAAAAATGAAAACCATTATTACAGAGTACTGAATGTCTTAAATATTTCTTCTGATTTGGATAGGGTAATGGTACTTGTCCGAAAATTGATCATTATTATGTAGGAGTAGGCTGCCTTATGTTCCACTGTAAAAGTTCAGTCTTGCTGATGTCTGAAGTTTGAGCATAATTCTTAATGCTCTCTTTCATTTTCAAAGCGTACTGGCATAAAAGACAAATGGTCACACTAACTATACCTCATCACATTTTTATGTCAAATATGTCAAACCAGGGAAGTATTTTAAGCGGTAGAGTAAGAATGTTGAAAATTTTTCTTATTTTTGGTGGCCTTAAATCGATAGACGTTGTTTTCAAGTATTCCACATTGGTGATATTTTGTGTACCTCTGAAAGACTAGTAATTCAAATCTTTCAAATTAATTATAATGTTTAAATTCAAGTAATTATATATCATAATTTTGAAACTTGTTAAAAGGGGAAATGTATGATTCCATGTGGTTGTAAGACTAAATGAAAGCGATGCGTGCTTTGTCAATTTATTTTGTTTTTTCGTTGTTGTTCGCTTACCAAATAACTATAGTGTGTCTAGTCACTGAGAAAAAATAATGGTTAGGAAAGACAAGAAAATTTTCTAATCTCCTAAAGCTTACAATTTAGGCTGAGTTGATTGTTTAATGAAGAATGTGCATTCACTTCTAAGTTATTAATTATGCATTTATCATTAGCGATACGCAAGTACTATATTAGATATTATAGATAGGAAAATAAACGTCTTTCTCACTAAACTGACTTTAAGGGTTGTTAATATAACAATGAAAACCAAGAGAGCCTAAAATTCCCAGTATGGAAGATATCAGGCTATAACAGTGATAGAACACACACACACACACACACACACACACACACACACACACACGATGGAAGAAGGATATCAGAAGTCTTCTAGCTTAAAAGAAGGCTTCATATTGGAAGGGTCACAGTAAGTCAAGTCTTAAATTGGAAGAGGAAGGGAAGGATAGGAATTCCAAATTTAAACAAAAAGAAATATATATACAGAGATAAGCAGTATTGAAAACAGCATGATGTAGAAAGAGCTTAGTAGAATGTATGAATGAAAATTCTGGAAAATGACAACAGAAATTTGGCAGTGAGGAGATGGTGAAGGGTCTGGAATGCCATTCTAAAAGGTCTGGATGACTTAATATGTATGGCATTAATCAGATTCTAATACTGTACTATAACTCTCACAACAGTAAACTTTGCAGTGAGAAATAGAAAAATATAAATTTGCTTTATAAAGGAAATGTAAGCAATTCATTATAACAACGTCCAGCTTTGTATCCTGGAGTGAGAACCCCATATGTGTATGTCTTAAGTGAATTCATGCATACTTTGTAACTATCAAAACAAAACACAGCTTATAGTGTGTGTGTGTGTGTGTGTGTGTGTGTGTGTGTGTGTGTTTCACAGGACAGTACATCCCCCTGTGTGATGAAGATGGATACTACAAGCCAACACAATGCCACGGCAGTGTTGGGCAGTGCTGGTGTGTTGACAGATATGGAAATGAAGTCATGGGATCCAGAACAAATGGTGTTGCAGGTTGTGGTAAGGAAAATTGTATTTAATATCTCAGCACAGAATAAGTAGTTAAGAATCTCATTATTTGTTCAAGGGTTTGCTGAGGGATACTCTTTGCAAAGACTATAGAATATGTTGTAACGTACTAAAATCCCGGTTGCCTGTTGCTTGAAAAAGTTAAAAGTCGAGAGACAAGGTTGATGATGAAAAGCAGGTTTATTCAGAATGCCGGCAGGATTGCAGGGAGGGTGGCAGACTCCACTTCACAGGCTATCTCGCCATTCCTAGACTGGTCAGAAGGTTTCATAGGTGCACAAGCAGAAGCATGAAGGAGAGGCAGGGTCAATCAGGCAGGTCCTGGGGCTGACATCCTTCCTAGGGTCTGGTCTGTTTTAAGATATTGGTATCTTAGGACTTGGCCACTGTGGCCTGGGGCTTTACGCATCACCAATAAAAACGGCAAGGAAGTTGCAAAATGGATTCAGGGTTCTGGGTGCCTGAGGATTACGAAATTGCTATTTTCAAGTTAGGATTCTACTGATTTAATGGATTAATGAAGTATGTGTAGCCTTAAGAAAGGGAACAAAACATAGTTCTTAAATCCCCCCTACTGATGCCAGTGAGGGGAGAAACAAAGAGAAAACAGCTGAATATCAGGGTGTATCAAACGGCAAACTAGCTAAGTCTAACCATGTTATTGATTCCCTGAGTTTCACCCTTACATGTGAGGGAGTGACAAAAGATTCACTCTTAGCATACTAAAAGCTCGTATAAATAATGAAAGGAATTGCATAATTTAGATATTTTGATGGATAATAATTAAAAGGTGGATTCCTTTTACTACTTCAAACACAGAAATGAAGTTAGATGCCTCCTGTTTTTCTCTGAGGTAAGGAAAACCTCTGCCATCCATTCTATTCCAAATCAGTTAAACCTAGTGTGCGCCGTGTATGCATATGTTCCCCTTCTTTCTGTACACCTTTGAAGACTTAGGTATTATGTAGGCTTATTAATGGGGGGGGAACTAACCTTATTAAAGTAAATGTCAATAAATTCCAGCTATAGGAGCTTGTTTCCTTATGTTTGAGTGAGAAAAATACAATTTAATTTTTGAAGGGTCATTGTGGTTAATATTCTAATTATTTATATGAGCATGCATTTTTTATGTATCAACCTAAAAATTAATATTACAGTTAAGTTGAGCATCACATGCATTTTAAAATTTTAAATGTGTCATCTTTTTTGTTTCATAAAGTATTTTTCCAGAATGCAAGTTTCAAATGAGTATTTTTGTTTATACTATGGGGAGTTTTCACTACTCACACACAGAAACATGCACACTCACATGCATATGCACATGCACGTACTCTAGGAATTAATGGGTTTTGTTTCAAGTAACACAAATGACCAACAAGGAAAAAAGAAAAAAAGAAACACTTGGTCAGTCTTACATTTTAGAAAATCTTTAGTTGTCTCCTTCATACAATTTTTAAACTGAAAGGCTGTGGGTTTTTAGAAATATATAAGTGGTAAATAATATAAAAGTAATCTAATTTAATGCTTACATGCCTATTCTGCATGTATTTACTCCATCAAATTTTTAATAGCTTGGTTTTGTTTTTCTGGCCAGTGTTATTAGATTTTAGTATGATGAAATAGTACTTAAAAGCTACCCAACATAATTTTAACATGTACAGAACATGTCTTTATAATATGTTAAACTAATTGCACTATTAATTACTTCAATTATCAGTGATACAAGTGATGGATAATTTTGTTTTTTATGTTGTAAATAAAAATTATGTAGAGATAAATTCAGTAAACAAATTTTTTGAGAATATTACTTCTTAGTTTTCTTACCATATCAAAATTATTAAGAAAATACATGAAGTAGAAGACTAAAGATCATGTTTTATTCACATAATATGAATTTCAGTGTGTTGTATTATGAAATCAATCAATTTATAAGTAATGGATTACATTAATAGGATATATTATAACTAGCTACCAAAGAATTACAAGACTGAAATATTAGAAAGGGTGGAAAATAAACATATTAACAGTAGAGGAGTTAAAAAATAAATACATACTAAATAATATATGTATTACTATCTCCATAACAGTAATGTGTATATTTCTAAATATATATATATATATATATATATATTTTTTTTTTTTTTTTAAATACTGGCTACCTATGTTGTTTTTCTACTGCTATTATAACAAATTCCCATAACCTTAGTGACTTAAACTACACAAATTAATGTCAGAAGTCCAATATTAGTCTCCTTGCAATAAACATCACAATATCTTCAAGGCTGCGTTTCTACTGGAGGCTTTAGAGAGAATGTTTCCTTGACTTTTCCACCTTCTAGAGGCTGTTCATATTCCTTAGCCAATAGACCCTTTCCTTCAACTTGAAAGCTAGCAACACTGCGTCTCTCAGATCATTCTTCTGTAATCACATCTCCTTGTAACTCTATCTGGGAAAGATTCTTTGATTTTTAAAGACGCCAAGTGATCATCTGGGCCCAATCATATAATCCAGGATAATCTCCCCATTTTAAGGTCCTCAATTTAACCACATCTGCAAAGTCCTTTTCACCATGTAACATCACAGATTCGATTATTTTGCTTACCATAGTAATAGAAGAAAATTTTAATTCTTTGTAAGATTCAAAGTTTGAGATGGACTCTATAAAAACCAGGCTGAGGTCCGTATTACTGAACTGGAATTTTTATATATCAAACCTCACTAATGATGCTGCTTTGTAGCATATAAATTTTGACAAATGATAGAAAATGGATTTGTCCTTTCTTTGCTAAGTAAGCTAAAGAGCAAATTAAAATTTTATCAATTTCATCAATTTTCATCACAATGTTCCATCCCTCAGAAATTATCCCATGGCACAGTCAGATAACATTAATGTTCACTTTTTCTCCTAAGCTATTGATTTTGAGATCTCTGGAGATTTTGCGAGTGGCGATTTCCATGAATGGACTGATGATGAGGATGATGAAGATGATATTATGAATGATGAAGATGAAATTGAAGATGATGATGAAGATGAAGGGGATGATGATGATGAAGATGGTGATGATCGTGATGGGTACATTTGATTAATGAGAGAGGAGATCAGTACATTTTACATTTCTATTATTTACAAAGTAATAGCCTATTGAGAATTACCTTCTTGCCCCCAATCAAAATGATTCTAAAACCCATGTATATTTTGTATAATTATTTCAAATATTGTAGCTAAAGTCATAGAACTTTATGTTTAAATAAGAATAATGTACTTTGAGTTTTTATATGCCTTAGAGAAAAAGAAAACACATATGGAATCTAGCCAGATCAAAGAAAGTTATGAAGAGCTACTGATAATAAACAAATATTCATAAAAACGAATTGTAAATCTCCCACAAACAAAACAGCATCCAGTTGCTTGAGGTCATGTGTGTTATTTTTCTGAGAGATATTCTAAGTTAAATGTATAATAACTTATTGATGACCTTGGTCCCAAGGATTTTATGCAAATATGCATGACCTTAATTGCAATTCCAAAGTAGCATTTTCCCAAACCAAGAGTGTGTTAGAGATGAGTGAGAAAATACCACACAGGGTAAGAAAAATAAAGTTATGATTGTAGAGTCCTCCATCGTATTTACATTAATAATGATGTTTTTAACTATGGAATTATGGATATGATGAGATATTTTATGAAATGGCAAGTATGGAAAACCATGGATTCTGAAAGTTAAAAACTTATTTGTCCTTTTTAATTGTTATTTTAATTTGGAAGCAGTCCCATGTAGATATTTTTATATTCTTATGAAGCATGATTTCTTTACCTTTCTGGATTTCTTTATCTTTCTGACCAGCAACTTCAGGTGCAGAATTTAAAGTAGGAAGACAAAGGGAAAGATTCATTTTAAGCATATTTTCACATATAGTTTATCATTTTCCCCAATGTCAAATTTAAAAATCTTAGTTTTTTTATTTTATTTCCTATTTTAGGTAAAAATTTGCATTTAATCTATGAATTATGCCATTTTTGTTACTAGTGTCAAAACTTAGAGAACGTATTGTATGGTGCCTTGCAAAATAGAAATAGGAAGGTTTTAGCATGCACACCAATATAGGATATTAGGCAATATATAAGCACACCTATTAACAAATTAATACCAGTAAAGGTACTGCTGCTGGAATGAAGAAAATGGAATATGTTTCTTTCTTTTTTTCTATTGTTACATAATTGCCATGTGGACTTGTTTATGATTATTGTGTAGAGTAGCATTTAAGATTTAACTGTAACAAAAATTAATTGCTGTATTTAAGTTAGCATGTTAATTAATTGTGTAGACATTTTGGCACACCTTCACTCTTAAGTATATCAGACCTATGGTTTTGGGCCCATAATAAAAATGGGGGAAAAACCTGTTGAATATTTCATCTTGGTATTATAATTTAAACAGTGGGTCAACTGGTTTTCCGATATATAATTCATTGAAAGTAAAATTGGTGGATTATTTCCATTTGATTAATACACACTAAAAAGAAAGTTTAATGTTGACTTTATGTAACATTTAAAGTATAATGCGTTTTCTTTTTTACTGTTTATGTATAATTTACAAAATAAAGAATCTTATAACCAAATTAAACTGTTCCTTAATGATGTTCTGTAGTGTGAAGAGTAACATGAAGGGTTTTTAATCTATTCCTTGATTTTAAAAATGAATATGTCATAAACTAGTTAGGAAAGTTTTTGAAAGTTTTGAATTTCAAATTCAGAGTTCTTGGTATCTTGGATATTTTTTTCTACCCATGTTAAAAATGATTTTTGTCTGTTTTGTTTTAATTTTTTTTCATTTGTCATAGTGTTACAAAGTGGATCATTTTCTTTAAGGTATTTTAAACCCATTTTTGTGGTATTATATTTAACATGCTTAGGTACATTTCTACAGTAACATCATTTTTGAAGAGTGATAGGATAACCTTATCTATTTAATAAATGCATAGCTATTACAAAATATAACTTGTACTAGATTGATTGAAAAAAGCAAATAATCAAATTCTACATCGAGGTTTAGCAAATGAATTTAAAGTAACAAATATAGTGATCTTGAAATTAAACTGGTTTTTAAAGAATCTTTCAGGCTCTAAAGAAAGCAACCAATTCAACAGTAAGTATAAAAATTGAAAATATTTACATTATTAAACTTTATATAAAAATATATGTGTACAATTTATATTTCTATATGTGTATAAAAATTTTATCTGTAACGTATATTAGGTCTCTTGATCATTATTTACTTATTTGGTAGATTTTTATTCAATACAATTTTTCTTATTTATTTCAAAAATATCAATATTGAGCACCTACCCAGGAACTATAGATTCTAGGCACTATAGATTCATTGGTGAACAAAATAATTATGAAGTTACTATTCTAGTGTGGAAGATAGGCAATACATTTATCCCTAGCCCATAACATAATGTAATTGCATTACATTGGGAAAAAATCAAACAAAGCTATTTCTTATTTTAATTTGAATTAAAAAGAAAAATAGAAACTATGTATTTTGAACCCTTAATAAGAGTTCTTGATACAAACTCAAAATTTTAAAAGAGCATTTTTGATTAAAAAGAATCAAACTACCCTAACAATTTGTTCTTTCTTAAGTTGAATTCTGATTCTTGGCATGAAATCACACCATGTACTTATACTTCAAGCCTTGTTTCTCTAATGTCATTGTAGGTACTACACAAGCACGTCAAAAACAAGAAAGTCTGAATCACAACAAATTAAAATTTAAACTCATAGAAGAAAAGAGTAGAAACACAAATAAAATATCAAATGTTCCTGGAAATTCAAATATGTAATGTGGATATTTATGAATTATTTTTTGTTGTGCATATCTTTCATGGCAATTTAGATATGTTACATAGTGCTAGTGGGGAAACAAGCTAAATTAAAAACAAGCATACAACATTTTAATATTGATAGAAAGGACCCATGACCTAAGGCACATATTGTATTTCTGCCAATCTTTTAATGGAATAAATCCAATCGAACCAAAACATCCAAATCATTATAATTTTCTAATTAATTAGTAAAACAGATACTGAGTACTTAATTCTCTGTATAAATATTTACATATTTTCATTTTATATGAAGATAAAGGTGTGAAAAGTAACTCACAAAATAAATATTGATCCATATGGTCTGTTCATAATTTACTTAGAGTAGGTTTACAGAGTTTCATAGTCACTTGCTTTCACACAAACATTTGCAGATATTATATATTTTCTATAAAATGAATGATACCATATGTAAGTCATTCAGAGTCCCATGTTTAGTCTACTTTGAAAGATCTCTAATAGCTGAGGGAAAAAATGGAGAAAGCAAATCAAACCAGACAGAATTATTATCATTAATGAGATTGTTTTTTTCTTTTTTTTGGTAAATAAAAACATGCCTACACACACACACACACACACACACACACACACACTTCAATTTTTGTTTTTTATTTTTAAAAAATCCCTAGATCAATTCACATTTTTATTTCTCTTTTGTTCATGATGAATGAAATATACTGGATCATATCATAGATTTTTTAGATGAAGTAAGAAAACACAAAAATTCAGAACATTTACAGTGGTACAAATATGTAAATAAATGATAATATGATCTCCCTGTAGTTTGTTCTTTTCAACATTAGTTTAAACCTACTCGCTGATATTGATGTTAATATAATGAAAATAAAGACGTTTTCATTCATCTTGGTACATATTTTGATATGGAATCACATTAGCTTTTCACTTCCATGTCTTAAAAATATTTCATGAATTATAACAGCTTCATGAAATTTAGTGACTAAATCAATAAATAAAGAGAACATCTTAAGCATTAGCTGTATATAATACATATGCAATCTCTCCTTGGTTAAGGCAATTTTTAATAGTCTTTTTATTGGGGAATATTGGGGAACAGTGTTTTTTTCCAGGACCCATCAGCTCCAAGTCAAGTCATTGTTTTCAATCTAGTTGTGTAGGGTGCAGCTCATTGGCCCATGTGGGAATCAAACCGGCGACCTTGGCGTTGTGAGCACTGTACTCTAACCAACTGAGCCAAATGGTTGAATAACCAGTTGAATAATAGTCTTTTTGAATAACCACTATTTTCTCTCCTCAATTGTATATGCATTTGTGCCATTTCTGTACTATCTAATATCTCTTTTACTTATTTGCTACATGCATCAACAAAACTCTTAGCAAATAAAATTAACAAATTAGTACATCGTAAAACATGATTTAAAATGATAAAATAAAAAATTATAGATGAAAAAGATAAAAATTTCATCAACCTGTACACCCAATCATACTCATATTCAGCTCTTTCAAAGACAGCCTTGGGAAATTTATTTTAATGTATTTTTAATGATAAATCACCCTCTATATCTTTAAACACATAAATACATACATGTATATATACCTGGGTTTGAAGCCATATGTCTCACCTTTCTTGTCAATCAAATGTACCTTAATGTACTTATCTTAGAGGATTGGTGTAAATGTTATATGAAAACATTTAAAATAGGAGCATCATATCTGTCAAATTGAAGGTGCCCATTAAATGCTATTTTTTTCTTCCAAGTCTTCAAAATGTGTTAGCAATCAACAACATTGCACTTAAGATTTCAAGATATACTGGAAAAACATTAGCTTCTCCTTTTTTAAAGCTTTATATACATCTAAAAAAATGAATCAATTTATAATATCTTTATATACTACATGGGGTAATAAATAGTGCTTATATCACCAGGTCATTTTGAGAACACAAATCAATTAATGCATGATGTTCTGGAACATAAGTCACATTAAGCAATTAAAAAACGAAATTCCAAACCCAAATGTCCTAGCTAGTTGGCTGCCGCCTAAGTATTTCTTCATGTTTGAATTAGCCTTTTACAAGAGTAATGTTGACAAGTATTTGTGTACATTTACTATATGTTCCATATATTAAATGCGAAATACATTAAGAGCATACAGTAAGCTAGGAGAAGGGTAGTATTATGTTTCTTATATTCGAAGTGAAGTATCATAGAAATCACTAGTACTCACCACACCCAGTTCTCCTCTTCATGTGCACATGAGACATCTTCCTTTTTTTTTTTCCCACTGTCAAGTTGGGCCCATATGAGCACTTCTGACCAATAGACAGTGAGCTGAAGTAACCCATATGGTGTTTGACAGGGCAGGTGCCATCTACTTTACAGGCAATGATAGAGCTAAGACTTTAGCCTGTATTTCCCATTTCCTCTGGTCATTTCACTGTCACGCTACGTCCACATTTCAATCTGCAACAATTATAAAAACTAATGCCTTATTCTTATAAAACATACAATATATTTTGAAAACATGTCATATCCCTCTAAGGTGAAGCAGAGCATTGATAAATTAATTCAGTCGATTCATGAAATATCTTTCTGTAGCGGTACAGGAAGTGCAGCTTTTGGAGTCGGAATTCCTGAGCTCAGCCTGGTACTGCTCTGTGGCATTGGGCCAACCATTAACTTTGCTGTAGTTCAGTTTCTTCACTTGTGAAATAATAACACTGGGCTTTACTTCTTAAAGCTATCAGGCAGCTTCAGTAAGAACCCTAGTAAACTAACCTAGCTCAAAAAAAGACACTAAAAGAGAGTATGCAGGGTGGTAAAAATAATGGATACTGTGGCCTGACTACCAGATCTCAAATCCAGGCTCTGCCTCACTGACTGTGTGACTTTAGCCAAGTTACTTATCATCTCTGGCTCCGTTTTCTTCATCAGTGAAATAGGTGTGGTATTATCTCTCACCTCATAGGTGGTGAGGGAGGATTTCAAGTTTTAATACTTTTAAAAGTACTTAAAACAGTCTTTAGCACTTAGTAAATAAGCACTAAATAATATTAAGAAGAGGGAAAAGAAGAAAAGTAAAATCAGTATACTACTATTTTTAGATCCATCACATTTTTGTTTTAGGATGGGAACATAGAAATTGTTATTCTTGTTTCCTCTAGTTCAGAAAAATGTGGTGAACTATATATAAAGGTCAGCAGAACATCAATATAGAAACTAAATCCCAAATTTGGGTAGCATCAACTCTACACCATCCAATTTTAACTTGCTTTTGATAGTTCATGATAGTTCATAAATGTCCTCTCTTAAAACGTACTTTCTATTTAAGAACTAACCTTTCAAAGAATTGATTACCCAGAGTTTAAGATGTCCTATCCAAAAGAGTGGTTATTTACAGAAATGTCCCAATATGGGTTTCCCTTCCTTGTCACTCTAAACAGGTCTTTTTAATTGAGATGTTAAATATTGCCATTTCATTGTTTTTTAGTCCCTTGGGGTAAGATTTATAAGTTCCAGTGTTGAAAGAGAAGCAACAACTAGGTGCTATAAATCTGTTTCAGGACTTAACAGAGGTTGTGGTATTGAGTCATTTTGAATTTATTAGCTAAAAAAACAAAATTTGTGAGCAGCAATACATATACTTTAAAAATAATTTATCTTTTGTCTGGGAAAACAAGTAAAGATGGGAAAAGGACAAGTATGGATAGGGAAAGTTGACATTCTCAAAAAGCTTCAAAAGAGTATGAATCTGTGATTTGATTCATTTTACATTTGTCTAAAATTTGAACGTTCTTATTTTCATATGGATATGAGTATGAAAATAGGACATTATTGGTAAACTACTTCTTAGTTTACTTTAGTCAGATACACTTTTTTCCTGATATGACATGTAAAAATTTAGTGTTTTTCTCTTTTAGGATAATTTGATCCAGTTGGGCCTCATTTCACGCCAAACAACAGGTACTTTTTCCTGAACTAATTTGACCATCTGGAAAAAGACAAATAAAAGATAGTACGAAAATGCCCTTTACTATAAGATATCTTTGTAGGGATATGAACAGTTTAAAGAATCTAATACAGTCCTCATATTCCTCTTATACAAGAAAATGACAGCAAAATAAGTTGTATACGAGGTCTCACAATTAAGTTCGCAAAACTTGTTGCAATAATATTGCTAGCCTTTTTTGATATCAGAGGGATTATTCATTATGAATTGGTACTAACTGGACAGATAACCAAGTTTTCTATTTGGAAGTGCTGAAAAAGCTGTGTGAAAAAGTTAGACGACTTGAACAATTCATGTCTCTTTCATCACCATAATGCACCAGCTCACATGGCACTGTCTGTGAGGGAGTTTTTAGCCAGTAAACAAATAAGTGTATTGGAACACCCTCCCTACTCACCTGATCTGGCCCCCAATGACTTCTTTCTTTACCCACAGATAAAGGAAATATTGAAAGGATGACATTTTGATGACATTCAGGACATCAAGGGTAATACGACGACAGCTCTGATGGCCATTTCAGAGAAAGGGTTCCAAAATTGCAAGGCACTGGCGTTGATGCATAGCTTCCCAAGGGGAGTACTTCAAAGGTGACTATAGTGATATTCAGTAATGAGGTATGTGTAGCACTCTTCTAGGATGAGTTCACAAACTTAGTTGTCAGACCTTGTAGATGTTGTATTTGGCCACAAATTAAATAGTTTTCTCTCATGGTTGATCCAGTCAGTCACGTGATTCATGAACTATTGTAACTATTGATCTATTAATTAAAATGTATATTTTATTAAGTTCATAGTTACAGGATCAACAAGTGCCTACATCAATCTCAGTTTAGTTTCTAAAATTTATGATCATTTGAATGAATGTTTATCTCCAGGTCAGTGTATGTGTGTCCTCTGGTCTTATTTTTTATAGGGGCTTCCTGAAAGGATCACTAGTTAAAATAAATCTGCATCCTGCCAATTTAAATTGAAGAGGAACTGAAGAGAGTTAATGAGGTTAATCATGTTCTACATTAATTATTACATACACTTGACATTTTTGCATTTAGCATCCAACATGTGAAGTCTTTCATGGCCATGCTGGTATTTTTAGCTTGAATCCCTCATGCTTCCACGCAGGTGAGAATAAACAGCTCTTGACTGGTAAGGGAGCCTAGCCATTCAACCACCATCCACAATAGCTTTGCAAGATCTATCTCTTATGTTTGGAAGAATTCTCATTCATGTTTTAATCCCATTTTATGAAGAAAATTGTGAACCATAGGGTGTCAAGGAAACTTTGGCAAATATCCCTGAAGAATGTTGGGATTCTACGGCCAATAGTTGCTAGTTGTGTTTATAATTATCCATAATCGGGAGTGACCTCATAACCAGCATTATCTGGGTAATTACTTATTCTCTAGTGTGATTATGGGACAATTGTGCCGGAATCTGGTCTAGATTCTTGCAAGATGAAGACACCACTGGTATGCAGCTCCGTTGCTTTCTTCCTCAGGTGGCTGCAACTTGAGTCTTTTTAGTGCCAAGAAAGACACTGTCATGTCTTATCAGGAAAAACATTCTCACTCTGCCCATGTAGTGCCTCGGGCAGGCTAATTTTAGCTATGAATTTTGATGGGGCTCCATTCAAAGTGCTGTTCATTTACAACATGGTTTAGGATATACTGTAAGGGAAAGCTGTTCAATGTTTAGTCTCTATTTTAATTCGTTATGCCGAAGGGGAAAAAAAAGACAATGAAGTCCGAAATGAAAATTAAATCTCTAGAATAGATTGTGTATGCTATTTCAGTAGCCCTCTGTTAAAAAAGCATCGCTATTAATCCCTTCCGAAGATCACTCCTAGCAATGTTTATGTACTACTCCCAGATTTATAACGCAAAGCTTTTGTCTCCCATTTCATTGAAGACTCTTTCTGACTTCTGGAAATGAAAATGGGACATTAGAAGAGAGAAAACACAAGTCAGTCCATTTTCTACTTGCCAGTACCCAGGCAAGAAGAGGTTAATATTAATAAATACAATTAATCTGGGGAAAATATATTGGGTAGTCATGATTCTTGTAGTCACCGTACCCTAATAGCATATGTTAAACAAAAATCAACCAAGTAAAATAAAGATCTCATTGGCTTTATTAAGAAATTCATGAATCCAGAGTGCCCCATCTAGCAACTAGAAGGATGCTTCAGGGGTTGTACTAAATGGAAGGTTTTTATAGAAAGCAGGGTGGGTCAAGGGAACTATTAACAGAAGAAAAGGAAGGATTATTTTTAGACCAGGACATCTTTTGGGGGTAAGGGAGTGGCAAGATTTCAACATGCAGATCACCTCTTTCTAGGGGTGGGGGATGGAGAAGGCGCATGTGGCAGAGTACCTTACCAGTGCTTGATCAGAAAATTCCAAACTGGTTGATTCAAATTGTATTTCTAGAAAAGGTTGAAAGAGCAATTAGGTCAGAAATTAAGTCTAGGTTTGCTATCATGGGCTTAGCACAAGTGATGCCGTATTGGGCCTTTGGTTTTCTCTTTAATGTTTATCTTAAAACAAATGACTGTTATAAATGGAACTCTATGTGCAGAATGCATTGACATTAACAGCAGGTCTTCCTGGAAAGAGAAAGTAGAAGGAATTCAATGAATAGCTACATCCCTTAAAGAGAAAGTAGCTGAGTGGGGGGGTGGGGGAGGGGGTCAGAGAGGAACAACAAAGGGAAGTATAGGTTGTTGCCTGAGTTGGAAGAAGCACCTGTGCAATACTCAACAATTAGCAAAATAAAGCCAGTCATGTAATTAATTTAACATGTTAGCAGGCCTTCTTGTCTTGTTTTTAACTTTAACCAAAATATCACCCTAGGTGTTCCATGAAGGGAAAAAAAAAAATCACCTTTTTCCAGCATAATACATGTCAATAACGCATCTTTAGCTTTTCGGTTATTCTGTGACACTAGATACAATTCAGGGCACATAAAATTATGAAATTTGTTAATTGACCACCATCCATTTCTTGCCAATACCATATAGCAGCATGAAGGCTAGTTCAGGTTTATTGGTCAGGTGAGGCCTTGATTTTAGAAGCTTCAGTAACTTGCACAATCCCTTTGCTTTGCTTTTCCTCATCAGATAGTCAAAATAACTAAAGATTATCCTGCTTCACAGTAGTGTACAATGTTGAAGTTTCCAATTGGATATTTATATTAATAGCTGGCAGCTAAGTAATCTACTGTTCTTTGTTACATTCTCCCATACAGCTATTAAACATACTGACTCATTACTGTCCAAGTTCCAGTTCTGTCAGAAATGGCTGAAGGTTGACATACGTCTCTCTCATTTACATATATTCTCTTTTCCACTTCTCTCATTTTGCAAAGCATTAGAAAATGTGAGTCAGTTTCCAGAACACGCATGCACACACATATGTCCATACACATACCTCCTGTTTCTTATACCCACAAACACTAAAGAGAAAGAAAATGCCCAAACGTTCACTTTTATTTAACCAGAGAACTTACTTGGAAACATTTTCGGGGTCCCATTCCTTCTTGCACAGCATGCATAATGAGCAAACCTACAGAATATAATTACACTTGGAAAGTTGTTTATCAATTTTAACATGTTAAAAACGAATTACGCTGTAGGTTCTATCAAAGTTGTGCCAATGCTGATGGAGTCTTTAATGATGGCTTCCGTGCATGAACAGACCATAGACAAATTGCTGCTGCCTTACAAGCACATTAATTTGTAATACAGGAGGAAGTTTCTTTCTTTTTTGACAGAATTGAGCATATATGCCAAGCTTTACCACCTGTTTCATCATAAAAGCATATGATGTGATATTATTGACTTCTAATTAACTCTTTTATAAAAGGAAGTGATTGGGTAGTAAAGTATAACACTGAGAGGTGTTTGTGTATGTGTGTTGTTGTTTTGTTGTTGTTGTTGTTGTTTTATATGCCTACATAAATGCCTGTGAAGTAAAACTATTGGTAAATTACCCTTTCTGGAGTTGTTCCATAAGCAGAATAATTTATTCTTCTCAAATGTGTCTTCTGAAGAACAGCCAGTATTTTCTTTTTATCATAGTCCCTCTTGAACATTTTAATGAACCAAGTTTCCACTCACGTATAGTAGACAACCAGTCACATGGATGATAAGGGATTCCTTGTAATCCTCATGCCTGAACCCCTCTAAATTCATTTCTCATCATGCTGAGTAATGCACATGCTTCTAGTCCCATGCCTCAATCAGACTATAGTACTTTGGCATGTCATTTAGCTCTCTGCTTCCTTTGGCTTTCAGTTTGCTTATTCCTTTCATGCTATTCTCTCTTTCTTTCCACCTTGGTCATAAGTTCTACTGGCTAAGCCAAGCTACCGTTGGCTTTTTACTAGGGATAGTCTAACTAGACCTTTTAAAAAATGGAAAATATATTTTAAATACTCTCTTTAATAACTACCAAAAAATGGAAAATAAAAATTACTTCATTACCTCCATTTGGTTGTATCAGTTATGCTATAAAAATATCAAAAAGTTATTTAAATTAGTTAAAATAGCATGTCTTGTTGAAAAGATGATTCCCATGACTTCTGATCCATTTTTTATGACTCTGGTTTGATGCTGCTTTCACCGGAGATTTTATAAAGCATTATGATCATATGAAAACACAACCTCTTACAGTAGATTTTACACAGGCATTTTTTTAATGTATCAGGGTGGAAGCGAGAACATCTTGGGTAGTTATTACCTAATTTACCAAGACTTCTAACACAGGGGCCACATTCCAGTTTCCTGCAAACTCTGTATTTAAATGTAGAAGTTCATTTATTTAAATACATAAAACTGCCTTATCCCCACAAGATGTGGATGCCATTGATGGAAACTCCCATTTTTTAAATTTATTTTGAATAATCAAAGTACCTAAATGTGCTAAAGTTATGAGAGCTAGAACATTAGAAGAAGACCGAGAACAGAAATGACAACACTATTTTTTTTTATTTAAAATCTTTCCATGATTAGGTGCTACGTAAATTTTGTTGGAGTTTCCTACTGTCACTCCTATTTTATTTTGTAAAAAAAAACTTTCAAACGTATAGAGATGACACTTCTATAACCGTACTACTCAAGATCCAGGGGAAAGAATATGATTCCTTTAGCAACCTCTCTTCCTGTCATCTTTTAGGATTAAAGCCTCTGACTTTTCATCACAGATTAAAATGATGCAATGATTGTTTAGGATAATTAATAATAATAATTAATAATAATAATAATAATAATAATGTCACAGAAATGGCAATGATATAACAAAAGTCACAATGACCTTTTTTCCAAAGTCTTAGTTTGGCCCAGCTGAATAATTTCCTCTGCATCCTAAAATAGGAAACTTATAATTTCATAAAAAGTAAATTACTTGGACCTACTTATAAGGCAATGAGTGAAAATCAAAGCAGCTTTAAGAAAACAAGACCTTTGTGGTAGCGCTTCTCTCCTGTATTCACACAGTATCTTCCAGGGCTCAATCCTTCAACACCTTTTACCAAGATTGCTGTAATTTTTTTTTTTCCCAGCAGACCACTGTTCTTCCAGACTCTCCTACTCCCAGCTTCCACCAAAGGCTTTTTCAAACAGGTGCAGCATACTCTTACAGAATGTATATCTGATTGCCCTCTCAGCGTGGAATCATTTAATGATTTCAAATCATTTCCAAACCCTTTGAAAAGGCACCTCCAATCACTTCGACACCCTTTGGGATGGCTCCTGCAATCTACCCAGCCATATGTCTGTCCACACGCTCTATGAACCAGTTAACTAGAAGAAAATGCACACTCTCATTTGCCTCTTTCCCCTGGTATAATATGTGAAATAGTCCCCTTTGTTCTCCACCTATGAAATTCCAACTCATTCTTTTTTTTTTTTTTTTAAAGGAGGGTGCAGCTCACAGTGGCCCAGGCAGGGATTGAACTGGCAACCTTGGTGTTATTAGCACCACACTCTAACCAACTGAGCTAACCGGCCACCCCTCCAACTCATTCTTTAAGTCTCTGTATAAGTCAGGGTTGAAATCAATATTCAATGTCCCTTCTTGGAGAGACTTTTTCTGTGGGAGGATGATGCATGCTCAGCTGGCTTAGCTCAAATGAAGCTTCCTGACTTGCTTTGCATAATAAGATGTATGCACAAGTGACATGAAGCTTAAGAGTCAGCATGTGTACTCCATGTTTGTTTGTTTCCTATACATGAGGCCATAATAATCCAGATACAGACTGCTTCATCAGCTTGTGTATCTGAACGGGGATGAAGTGGCCTGTGATAGACGTAGTGCTGAAGCCACTAGCATGTTACAGACCTTCATTATCACAGCATAAACGTGTCATACCTGATGCATTCTCTATTTCTACATTATAATTGTCAGCTTTATTATTGTTCTTGATTATTTCTTTTTGAAGTCTTTGTAGAAAGGAACTGCAATTTTCAACATATTTTCCTTTAGCAAATAGTAAAATGCACTGCACATAAAAAGGAGATAATTGTTCATTGATAGAAGAAATGAGAATAAAAATATAAAAATATAGGTGAACTATCCCACACTAACTCTAGGATGCAGATATATAAAATTATGAACAATTATACAGTTAGGCAATGAATCAACATTTTGATCCTCTGCAACTAATTTATTTGAATTTGACAGAAACGAAGTAGCTAGACAAGTATACACATTTGTTTCCATTTCTTCAGCAACGAGTTATTGGTTTGGTACTGAGAAACAAGCCTGGCCTCAAGAAGTGGAGAAATCTAGAGATTCATACCATATGGCATAGTAGCAAAACACTCAAGAATAGGTAAGACTGAGTCAAGTACAAAGATCAGGGCAGACATTTTAGGTGGAAGAAGGTGGAAGCAGAAAGACTCAGAATCAAAAGAAAGCCTGGAGCATGAGCTAGAGCAGTGTAGTAGATGAGTAGTACGTGAGGTGGTAAGTGGCAAGAACAGGACTGGTGAAGCCATAAGGCACTGACATGCCTCATTAAGCACTTTGGACTTTATCACAAAACCTCGGGGGAAAGCATTGAAAACAATGTATTAAAGAAGTGACCCGACCAAATTTCTGACATTGAAATCACAATTGATGGGTTAATGGAGAATAGAGAAGGTTGGTGAGGATGGTGAAACTAAAGACACGGCCAAAGATTTTTAAATGGTGGCGTTGTGTAAAAATGATGAGCTGGGACAAACGTATTTTCTTTCTCATGACTTTGAGAAATTAAAAGAATTTACCAGCTACAGTGTAAGCTGATGATGGGAAGTGGTGATGGCAACCAAACTTATGAAGAGACAGGCTCAATGAAGATTAGAGGCGATTGGAGTGAAGAGAAACTGGTAATGACTCAGTGACAGTAATTCATGTCAGTCATGGAGCATTAGACAGTATGCACACCTGCTGCTTCACAGCTTCTATCTGCCTTAGTTCCATCTCCCACGAGCTCTGCCTCTACCACGGCTTCTCTCCTTGGCATCAAGAAACATGTCCATCTCCTATGTCATTGCCTCCCATGTGTCCTTAAAATAACCCACCCATTTTGGGACTTGAGAGTTTCTGCTCTTTATAAACAAAAGATCTTAAAACGTGATAGATCAATAGCCATATCTTATCAAGAATAACTCACATGAAATTCCTACAAGCAATCACACACGAGGAAGTAGGGCTTATGGGATATAAAGCTAGACATAGAGAGTGAAATGACCTAAAAAGCAGAATTTTTTTTTAAGTTGCATGTTCTGAAACAAATATATACTTCAGCTTCTGAGAAATTAATCAATATGTCCTGTATTTCAGTATAGAGGAGTAATTCAAGTTGCACAGCTTGAAAAAAACACCTTGAAATATTTCCAGATAAAAGATGTCTTAATATAAAAGGGTATGTTTTTGTCTTTGGCAGTATGTATATTCTCTTTTAATAAGTTTACCTGCTTCAGGGCAATAACATTTTGTTACACATGGCAAAGTGTTTTGGTGTGTATCAAGATTCCTGGTTCAATATTTTATTTTGTTTGAGATCCCACTGCACTGTTATTTTGGACCTGGGGGATAAAGGATCTTGGGTGACAGAATGACAAATTGAAATATTTGACAATCTTCTTGTAAGTTTTGGTCCCATTGGGATCTGATGTCAGTAAAATTGTGATGATCCAATTTATGGCATAATAAACTACATCTGAAGAACAGTCTTGGGTCACCTGGGAAATGTAGTTGCAAGTCAGTGATGTAGTAGAAATATATTTTCTCTACTTACTATGATAACATGGGTTGAAGGATTTGATGGCACGAAGGGTGAAAGGAGGGAATCTTTTCTGCAGAGATGCCTGATCTGGGTCAGGCTGTGGCCAGTCACAGCGGTTACACCCAAACAACAATGTGGTCCAGAGGTTAAGCACTAGAATAGAAATCAGAACATCTGTTTACACACTTGGCACTATAGGAATCTCACCATTGACCCTTAGTTTCTCTGTGTTTTACATAAAACCATAGCATAACTTCCATATTTCAGAAATTCTCATGACTAAGAATGAAGCGAATGCACTTAGTGCTTAGTATCGTTAAGTGGAAAATTATTGTAATAACTATGCAAAGCTCTGATGTAAGAGAGCACCATCTCTTCCAGGTATATGTGACAGGATATGCCAGACTTAGATTATGAAATACTAAATTTTAAGCTACTGGATATTATTTTAAGGAATCATGTGTCAACAGCATGATTCTAAATGCAAATATAAACATGAAACCTGACACAGCATAGCAGTTGCTGATTATTCAGATGCTTTTAAGATATAGATAGAATCATTAATATAAGATATTTTAATTAGCATTAATTATATTGATTTTAATAATTGTTTCATTATAACTTGATAGAATAATAAAATTCCAGCAGCAAACTTGTGAATCCTGGAAAATATGTGTGGACCCAAGTAAGAACTTTCCTAGAGAATACGTGAAATGTGCACTGCCAATATTTGACTTGGTGGTCTTCATTTGACTGACACACTCTTTAGAATGGTAATTATTTTAATATGTTTGCAAATCTTGCTGATCTGAGATCCAGTCTTTATAGAAATGTGTATTTACTTTTTATTCAGTTTATGTTTTGCTAATTTTAATTTTCTCTCCAAGTTTGAAGAGGTACTTTATCTTTGACTATGTGTTACCAAATGTTGCAATGGGCAAAAGGATTGTAAGCATCTTTGTACATCCATGGAGATGGATTCAGTGTCTCTCTTCCAAATTATGATACAGACACTAGACACTGCAAGTTCTTCTGTTACTTTTCCTCTACCTCAAATAGAATGTCATTCAAAGAACTCAGGAGGAATAGTCATCTATACTTGCTTTAAATTTAGAATTCTAAGTCTGTGTTGTGATGTGTTCTAGAATCTGTGTTATCCAATATAGTTGTCATTAGCCAATGTGGTTATCCAGCACTTGAAATAAGGCCAGTGCATCCTAGGAACAACTGAATTTTTAATTTTGATTAGTTTAAATTTTAGTACTGAAGCAGTATAAAACATTTTTTTTTTCTGTTAAACACAACTTTCATGTTTTCATGGACTATATCTTACTTTAAAACTGCATTGCACAAAATAGTTTTGCATTGTAGTGGGTGTTTGGGACATATGTCACTTCCAGCAATACACGTATGTGGACTTGTGGAATCAGCTTGTATGCTTAAATATGGGAAGCTACATACATTTTCACAAAGTAACAATCCCGATTCAAAATCAAATGGAGATGCAGAAGCTAGTACTGTTACCGGAAAAGTGGAGAGACAGAGAATGTACTGGGCACATTTTATGATTAAAGGAAATTACAATCTGGTGGAACAGAACAATATAGAAAAGCTGTGTATTATATAAAACTAATGTGTTAAACTTGAAAACAAGGAAAATATGAAAAGACATTTTCAACAACTAGATAATGGGTTTGACAAGGATTTTCCTCAATACTCAAAAAGCTATCAACAGTTGTCTAAAATCAAAATTAACAGCAAAAACTTTTAGGCTTTCTAAACCAGCCATCAGCTTGTAACTATAGCCAGCTAAAAACATGATGGGGATTCTTGCACAAAAGGAAACCATTTTTAAAAAGTAGAGATATGGCAAAAAAATATTTCAGTTATATATTTTTGTGAAAATTATGATGAAAAAACTAAAAAAATAAAATTTTACAAAGATCAAAAGAGCTTTAAATCACTAAATAATTTTTCATAGAACACAAAACCTTTCTAACAATACCAAAGATTAATTGACTAAATATTTGAAAATTTAAAAACACTTTTTTTTTTTTAACTTTAGGTGAGTCATACAAGAGACACTGCCCAGTTAATATTTTATTATGTTTATCTTAAAAGGCTTCCAAATTTACAAAAGAAGATGTTGTCATTTTATAGACTAAATAATCAAGTTCAGGACAGAGATATTTTGAATCTTTTAATTAGTTTAAAAAATAATTTCATCTAAAAATGAAAAAAAGTGTTTCTGTTATAAAAATCCATATTTATTAGAATTTTAAAATAAAAAACAGCTTCAAATTCAAATCAGTTCTCAGATGAATCAGTTTTGTCAGTGTGTATACAAATAATAAATAAAAAACCTTTTTTTGAATTTGATTCAATTAAGGGAAATGATTGGTATGTTTGGAACAGATTCAATACATGAGTGTAATTTTTCAGCTGCAAGTTTCAGGAAATCTAAATATAGGTTAAGTATTTCTGGAAAAAGTGCATTAAATTGGGATGTGCTATAAATGTAAAATACACATCAGATTTTGACGTTTAAGTTCAAAACTGTAAAATATCTATCTCATTAATATAATTGATTTAGTTAATTCATTTCAGCCACTAAGCTCTGTGAAGACAGGGATAAAAGTGATTTTGATTACCTTTATATTCCCGTTACAACCAGAGGCCTTACTTCTTAATAGGTACTTAATATATATTTTGAAGAAAGGCAAGAAAGAGGGAAGAAAAAAGGAAATAGCTTTAAAGACTTCCACATCTACTTCCCCATGTTTTCATTTTAATGTCTTGTGGCTCAACTGAATATTAAACATATGATTCCTCAAATAAAGCATAATTATGAAAAGAGTTAAGTATTACATAAGAGAGTTAAAGATGAAAAATGTAGAAACTCTGAGAAAACTGTTTCATTCTAGAGAGTCTAGAATATTTAATATTTTTTTCTGATAAAAACTCCCTTTTCTGTCGATGCATTCAAGTGAAAATTTAATCTGGAAAGGATATGATGAAGATGTATTTGAGGACGTATTTGAGCATCTATAAAGAAAGTATGTGTTTTATAAAGTATAATATATAATGTGGCTTTGATGAGAGTCAAGCACATTATTGTTCATTCCTCTTTAGAGGAAGAAATACTTTGATTGTGAATTGATAACCTATGCATTAATCTCAACAATGCAGGATGGGCCACAGACAACTTTATTAAGATAAGAGATTTATTTAAACCAGAGATGAATAGATTACATAGAATAGTACGTTAGGTGCTTGTATCGAGATCTCTACATTGGCTTAGAACTTAAGTGTACCAATCAAGATTCATTTTTGTGTGTGTATCAGACAGGTTTATCACAAGCGCAGTTACAAAAGAACTAGAATAAAGGCAGAACTGGGGGCCTTTCGTCCTTACCAATGCCTGGGAACTAAACAGAAAGGGAGAAAAGAGTGTTAGACCTATTATTTGGTACTTAGCCTTTTTTGTCCTTGATGAGTAAAGGAAAAGTAATCGTCACATCAATATTTAGTTCACGGGCATGTGAGGATGTAACAAGGACAATTCTTTGAACTTAGAGGAAAAATTACCTAGGGAGCTTGATTAAAGTTATTTTTTAATCCATTTGGGTGGAGATATTTCTGACATAGAGGCTTCGATAGCCGGAATATATTACAGGTATGGGAACCTCCCCCAAAGCTGGAGTCCAATGTTTGACACCAACACTGTCCTGTGGGTGTATCTTATCCCTTTTCTGTACTCTCACTCTCCTATCAGACTGTAGCTGTCACTTCATATTGGAGAGAGTTCTAGCTAGGGACTTCCGTCATCACTTGATGCTTCAGCTAGGGAATGCTTTTAGCTAACAGTGCTCTGCCCTTCTCAGTGATTTATAAAGGTGACCTATACATATGTTAGCAGTCCTAAGCAGGAGGTGTGCTTACCGTTGTACTAATGGCTCATCATGTACCCTAGTCCCCATAAACATGGTACCAAAAGAATCATATGAAAAGTATCGATATTTGCATTGTAAGATATACTACTTGGATCATCTCTATTTTTTAAACACTGGAGACTGTGGTCCTTTCTGTATGATGGCACTTACCCGATTTCACATACTTTATACCATATCTATCATGGCTACAACCATCTCAGAGTCTTTCAAGACCCCCAGGGAAGATTACATTCTTATTAAAATGACTATTACTTGCTGAATCAACCATCTGCTTCCAAGCATTTGCTGTTTATACATAAGGCATGTCATACTTTTTCAGATTTATGAGGCATGTAATTGGCAGCAGATTTTTTATTACCAGCTATTCAATTCATTTTTTTTAAACTTAGATTTATATATACTGTTCCTCAAGACTGACAGGGAGGAGGCTGAATGACAAATGAATGACTTGGCATTCATTGAGAGAGATGTGTTCCCATTTAGGCAATCTTGAAGAGATGCAATGTGGACTTTTTAAGGTTTGAAAATGATTCTTATATATGTACCTATATAAATATATAGACAATGCTGATTATAAATACATTTATATATGTATATAGTGAAACAAATTTATTGCTATTCTCATTAACCTCAATTAAATAGATAAATAATACCCCTTTATAATCAGATAGGACAACACGGTTATCTTTCCAAGCAAAATGATGACTGGTTTAAGCATTTGACCACTTTGGAAAAATATTCAATGTAAATTTGGCCACACAGGGAGTAGGGTGACTAGATTAAATTATAATATCATTCTTTCCATCTACACGGTGTTCACAATCAATTATATTTTTCTGGCTATCTATAGGCGTATTTATATGTGTACTAAATATATGCGTGTTTTAATCATAGTTTAATCAGATTGGACTAAGTTTCTTTAAGCTGTGTGTGTGCCTTCTGTGTCTTTAAAAACTTTTAGTTTTTAAGCTGAGTGTGTATTTGTGTGTGTTAAAGTGAGGACAGCAGAGAGAGAGAGAGAAATTGGGAGAGAAAATATTGATTAGGGGAAAAGAAAAATATGTACAATGTGAAACTTTAATAAGGAGAAAATAATATAAATCACCACTTATTGCTTTACCATATTTAAAAAATTGTGAGTTACTTCCACATGTGCCGTTTTATTTCATTTTGTTGCAAACCTATATATTAGCTATTTCCACATTTCCACATTGATGACTAAACTGAGGCTCACAGAGGATCTTTCTAGACCACAGAGTTAGTAGTGAGGTAGGATTTAAATTGACATTTGCCTCTCTGCCTAATTCTACACCCATGAGATTTATGCTATATCGTGTTACCAATTTTAAGGGAATGAAGGAAGCTACACTTTGCTACTCTTGAATGATATCTCAAAACTCAAAAACTATTATTTGTTGATAAAAACATAAATTTCATTTCAGATCAGTGTGCACAGAAAACAACAGGAACAAACAAAAAATACATATTTTTTCAGGTTTATTCAGGGAGATAAACAAAACTGTGTCATAAGGAAAACTATGCAGTGTATAGGCTATTTGGGTCAGTAATTATTTACAGGAATGTTCTTTTTTTTTAAAATGTGACTTTTTATTTATAAAATAATGAATTTAGCATAATTAAGAGAAACAATTTTAAATGACAGCTTGTTTTTTTCTACCAGGAAAATCTGAACACAAACAGAATCAATGAGAACAGTAAAGATCAGGATGCCTAGCTTTTAAGAATAGTTATGGTTTGAAAAAAATAACTACTAAGCTTGTAAAAATTAAGGATGTATTTTTATTCTGAAGAAGAATGCACTTTTCCAGAATCCCAAAGAAAGTTAAATAGCAAAAGATGTCTGCTTCAATTTAGAGTTATAACAATTTATTTTCTTTATTGAGCAGAAATAAAATGTTGAAATATTTGTTTCTTTTATAAACGTAAAAACATTTAAGTGCACTTCATATTTTTAAATGTATTTCTGCCATTTGTACAAGGATATAATCATTCAGTTTAGGGTAATAAAAAGCAAACAAGACTACAGCCTTGAGGGCAGTAACTTTGAAGAATATTGCAAATTTAATTTAAAATAATGGTGCTATATTTCTTATTGACATCATTTTATAAGCATTCACTGTAAGTGATCTTTCTTCCATGTCCTTTGCTGGTCATTGACCTTCCATTTTGTTTGTGGGTTTAAATCCTCGCTACCAAAGAAGATGGCTGAATATGCCATGAATTCAATGAGATATGAGAATAATTGGCTTTGAAAGCCACTAGGGTGTTTTGTAAAACATGAAGAACCACGCCAACCTATCAGTGACCTATGCTTTCCAAACGAATGTGCCTTTGAAGGATATAAAATAAGAACACATTGAGTTGTTTGGAGACTATGTCCATAAAAGATAGAACTGTTTAACACTGTTACAAAGTTTTCTGAAATGGAAGAACCAAGGGGATTTATATGTCTTTGGATCATTTAAAAAATACATTCCAGTCTGCATAGCAACCCCAGGCTAAAACAGTCAGAACACCAAAAAGTCTGCAAAGACCAGAGAGTCAAAGGTAGGACTGAAGTGAATCTCTGCAGCTGTTCCAGAGAAACTGGTGTTGCAAATGGACCAGTTGCTGGGGACAGGGGACAAAAGGGTGGAAGGGCGGGATGGGATCTCTGAGAAAGATCTTAGACAAATGCCAGCATTGGTTTGTTTCTAAAAAAAAAAAAAAAAAGTAGGGGGGAATGAGATTGTGGATAAGAATATTATTTTGTTTCAAATCAAAACTAGATAAGAACTGCAAGTCTTTAACCATATTCTATGAAAGTTTAATGCCCCTGGGATTAAAGAAAGTACACTACTACACGAGAATTCTCTATCCTTTTTCTCTTTCTATACTTGCCTTTTCACTTGGTGGTTTTAGGTTTTGGGGTTTGTTTGTTTTCTTTTACTTTTCTTTCTTTTTTATTTTAAATTTAAGCAATTACCTGAGAAATTATAGGCCAACATATATACGCAAGGCATGAGGACATGAGGAATCAGAGAAATATGTCGGTTTGTTTGTTTTGTTTTGTTTTTTTACTTTATTCCTTCCCTCCCACCACATTTATGTACATTCTTAGAGATATTCTGAACCAAGATTTGCAATGACTGGAATACCTCGTTTGATTGCAGTTGTGGAATTTGGGGGGAGGGGCAGTTCTCTCAAACATCAAGGCACAAATTGGACAAAAGCAAACTTCTTTCTCATCAAATCAGAAATCTGGATTCTTCAGTGGTAATGATTTATTTATTTTTAATTTGTCAATCCTAAATTTCTAGACATGTATGCCCATCCCACCCTAATATGTTATTTTTCCTGTTTTTTTCCTTTTCATTTTTACCCCTTAGGCTTAGGCTGTGGACTACAAAAAACAAATGACAAAAACAAACAAACAAACAAAAGCATTTTCTTCAATTTGGTTCAGTTTTGTTTCTTTTATCAAGCAGTTTATGATAGTTTCCTATGGTAACGATCCAAAGACAGTTCTTATTTTGATTTTTTTCATGCTGTTACACTGGATTCCTTCTTTTCACATGCAATTCTCATCTTACAGCCCTTAGACAAGACTTGAAGGGGGTCTGTAAACTTCCTGACACAGTACACAAAGTTTTGTTTGATGTTTCTGCAATAGATATAAATGAGTCCACTTCTCTTGATTTCACGTAATGGCATACTTATTTTTTAAATTCAGTTAAATATGAATTTGATCCTAACTGCTTGACTGGTAGAATATTTAATTTCAAACTTTTGATGGTTTCTGTTCATATAAAGTTAAGTTGCAGAGAAGAGAATCCTTAGGAAGGGATTTATTTCAGGATATCGCCATCATATAGAATGCCTGAGAGGGCTACAGATACAGACTGTAAGATAAGTTTTCAATTTGACTTCCTGAGACGGCTACCAAAGGAGCTGCTGCTTCCAAACAGAAAATGCCACTCCACCTGCTGGTTCTAGAACTACATCCACCTGTTTATCAGGGATCCTGCACTTTGGGGAAGCATCATCCAGTGCTCTAAGCTATAAAACCATTATCTTACACATCAGATAGATGGGTGCCCATAATAGGCCTTTGCTGATCATGCAGTAGGTGGATGGAATGCCTGTAGGGCAGGACTTACACAGTAAGTAACAGAAGCTTAGAGAGCACTGTTTCTGCCTCAGGTTCTTTCTCCACAATTTATGTGCCTGCATCTTATTGGCTAAGAATCTGCACCTCATTCTGAGCTCAGTTTAGGAATCTAGGCAACAAAATGTTTAGTCTCTCCAGGGGTCATACAGGAAGGCACACTGAGAGAAGGTTGCATATATGTTGAACTTCAAACCATGATATCCATCATATGCCCCTCTCCTTTCCCATTGTGCAAGAACCTTGCAGATGAGGGAAGTCATGAAAAATTGTCAGAGATGTCTTACTCGTTTGTTTGTTTTTTATAGTCCCTGATGAAATACGCATTTCCAAGGCTGTGTGGCCAGTACCATTATGCCAAGTTTTGGAGAATCATTTACCCCAGTGGCTTTAATTTCAGGTCCCAAGTATATGGGCAGTTGCCCCCATCAATATACCTGTTACCTCAGGGTTTAGTCACCCATGTCTCTGGAACCCTAATTCTTTCCATGAAACTATAATAGACTCTTTTCTTAATTCAAAATTTGGAAGCCTCCTCCCCCTCCCCTCTGAGATACTTTATCTTAATCCCTTTAAAAACTGAAACCATTAGAAGCCTCAAACTCAGAAAATCAAATTTTCCTTAAGTAAAAAATAATAATAATGATTACTATAATTTTACTTCTACTGTTTCTTTTCTGATAAGTGGAGTGAAGCAAAAAGGCAAGCAATGATTAATTTTGCAATAACTCTTGCCATTATAGGTCTGTGTGCATTTGGAGGGTGGAGCAAGTGGAGAATGGCCCAGGCTTTCCATGGATTATTGAAGGAGGTCTGTGAATGTGACATGTTAAAACCAAGCTCTACTTAGATGGTTCAGTTCTAATCTATGAATAGTCTTTATGCCATTTTCTCAGCCTACAGCTTCTGCCACAGACATCTCATAAAAGACTGGCACTCCTTTTATCATACAGCATCTGACATTCATTACAGACAATTTGACAAACTCCCTTCTGTACTTTGGTTTAATGGCTGTTGTCTGCTGCAAAAAACTTCTCTTAGGGGTTAGTCTCTCTATATTCCCATAGACTTTAATATTTTCTTAACAGTTTCTCAACTCCCTTCTCTAGAACTCAGATTCCAGATCACCTACTCAGCCTCAGATCCCGGAAGCCCACGCTTGGCCAACACCCATATCCCATTGCTATGGTAACTTATTTAGCTTTCTTGAATAGGAGAAAACAATGTAAACTGTTGCTAAATATTATGTATGTGAGCCTCTGTAGCATTTAAAGTTAATATTTACCAAATATGAATAATAGATTCATTGTATGAAATTAATTCAACTTTATTTTGTTTTTATATATGACATGTTTAAAATATATTTAAAATTTATCATTGTACTATGTTACTAACATATGACCTTGACATTAAAAGAAATCCACTTGAATTGTTTCAAGAATGGGTGATATTGCCATACTAACTGTGAGACTGAGGGGTAAGGGGTAATACGTCCAAGATTGATCCTCTGCAGATTGGCTTCCCCCCAAGAAAAGTTCATCCCCTACAATGCTCCTATAAACCAGCTATGGTGGAAAGCTTAAAGGGATCAATACTAAACAAATATAAGGCTTGGAGTTCACCCCCTGATCATGCTAAGGGAAAAGCTGTCCTTTCCCAACCATGAAGTTGATACAGCAAATCCTCATTAGTAGCTTGCATTGTAATGCAGTTGTGACTGCAAGACTCCTGCCCAGATCATCCGATGATTTCAGGTGAGGAGCCAATGGCTTCCTTTAACTATGAACACTGAGCAGGCGGGTTCTGTGATGTTATATTCTTATTATCTCCTGGACCTTCATCGCACCAGAGGTTGCACCAATGCATTTCTGGTCATAAGATTTCTATTTCTACTGTAGCTCTTATAATAAAGAAAAAAAAATTATCTGGGGTTGGTAACAAAGATCAGAAGTGGTATGTTTTCTACTGAATAGAGGAACAATGTTTCTCTCCATTTCCACTAACTGAATGGAATACATTTTTATTTATTTTTTAGGTTGAATCAAAATTATCTATTTTCATATACTTCAATTTTTCCCTTTCAGTCTTTGTAATGACATTGTTGACTTGAATAAAAGTAACAGCATAAATAATACAGGCACAAAACCTTTCTATATACACTTTTGTTTACCTACCTGCTGTCATTTTAAATTATGATTATCCTCATTTTTTACCTGCCTAGAATTCTTTCTCCTTTCCACAGAGATTTCACATGCATTGGATTATACACACTACAGAATTCCAGGAGGCAGAGGCATCTTACTAAGTATTGGGTGAATTTCCCATCTACTTTATCAATTGGACTTTGTTTATAGAAAACAGGTTGTATCTCTCATTATCAGATAAAGGCAAGAGTTTAGGTTAACCTGAAAGATGTGAAATAAAATCCTATGTAAAGAAAATATTTGACAGTAAGTATTATTTGGAGTAAGGATTTGATGCTCATGAGAATAATATTGTATTAAATTGCTTATTGTTGATTGACATTAGGCAGACACCATTCAGTGAGTTGATTTCAAATTATTTGGTATAACGGGGAATTCTTTTTAAAGAGATTTTAGTGAACAAGTTGGAATTGCGTATGCTTTGCTCACTTTCTTCTGCAAAACAGGACAAAGTTGTATTGAATCGTGGTGTGATGATGTTGTTTATTGTGCCCTCACGGGGGCAGCTTTGAACGCATGCCACTTTGAAAAAGAAAACTGTCAATCCATCTTGATTTGTAGGTCTCCTTGGGAAACGAACATTTCTTTGTGGTTGATAGGCTCAAAAACCAAACAACCCAGATGGCTGCTATCTGAGCTACATATCTTTCCTTCCCTTCAGGTTATTATCTGTACTAATATTTATTACAACTATTTCTCTCAGTTGATATTTTGCCATTATTTGCTTAAGCTGATAGAAATCTTAGCATTGTTCCTTCTTTTGTATGCAGAACAAGTAAGGATTAAAAGATATAAACCAACAGTATATTAAATAGGCTGCTTTTCTAGCAAAAGAAGGATTTCAAATGAGTTGAATTTGCAGCTTTTTAAAATATGCTATTACTCTATAAGCCTTATTTAAAAATTAATTTTTATTAATTTTATTCATATATTTATACATGTGTAATATATATGTAAGCACATTTTAAATATCCACCTTATTGAGATATAAGTTACACAAAATGAGCTGCATTTAAGTGTAGATTTAGATGAGAAATGAAAAATTTATATACCTGTGTAACCACAAGAAATATCAATACATAAAATCTATCACCCTCAGGTTTTCTGTATGGTCCTTCCTCATCACCTGTACACACACCTATCCTCAAACAACTACTGGTCTGCTTTCTCTCCTGAAAGACTATTTTGTCCTTTCTAGAATTTCATATACAATCATACCATATGTATTCTTTGTGCCTGGCATTTGTCTCTCAGTTTTACATTTCATTCGTATTGCTACGTGATCAGTAATTCATCTTATTTATTAGTGAGTAGCATTCCAACATAGGCTGTTGAGCAGGACATCAATGTTCTCTCCTTAGTGCCTCAGTTCTCAGGCTTTCATTGGAATCTATACCATTGGGCCTCTGGCTTCAGGGCTTCAAAGTGTGCCATGGGCTTTCCTGGGTCTCCCACTTGCAGACAGCAGATCATGAGCCTTCACAGCTTCTATAATTCATGAGCCAATACCTTTTAAATATATCTCTTGATATCTATCTCTCTATCTATCTATCTATCTATCTATCTATCTATCATCTATCTATCTATCTATCTATCTATCTATCTATCTATCTATCTATGTCTAATCTAACCTGTGGTTCTGTTACTCAGGTGAATACTGACTAATACACCCCCTTTCTTGAAATGTCCTAAACTGTGTGCGTGTGTGTGTGTGTGTTTCATATATATGTTCTTGGGTCTGTGAAATGGCCAAAAGCTCAGGCTACTTGTTTAACTTCTAAGCAGCATGTTTCACTATGTTCCTTCTCCTTTTGACCAGAGTTATTTAAGATTTACCAAATACCTTGAGTACAAATCTGATCACAACGTCCATTTCACTTCTCCAAGGATACCGCTTGTCTAGGGTTTTATCTAAGTCCTACCTTCTTGGTAGTCCTAAATTTCAATTTTTGCCTCCATCTTAGCAAGATTGCTACAAGCTCTGTGCCACAGTTTCAGCTAAACTTCTAGTGCCCGAGACAAGTAATGTCAAATGTACCAGAGGAAGAAAGTGGCAGTAAATGTGGGTCTCACATTTCCTACCAGATCTTGCTTCCTACTCACCTCATGTCCTAGCTTTCTTGGTTGCTTAGTAATGTAACCAAAATCTGTTATTTCATCCAATTTTTATGCTTTCTGATGAATTATAAAATGAAATCTCATTGCTATGGAAAATTGATTTCTATTTCTGAATCTATCTTGTATTTCTATTTAAATTCAGTTTGAACAATAAGTAGATATTTGAATATTTACTACCATATATAACGGTCATTTTTATAGTGTTGACAAAACATGTTCTCTTTATTTAAGGTCTTTAAACTCTAGAGATAGTTTTGAGTCATCCCAAGTAATCCCAAGTAGAGTAACACATATTAAAGGAAGAGATTTATAATAGTTTTTATATTTTCTCTATGTTATATTATTTTAGTTTTACCTCCTGGTCTAACAGTCACCTCCCCCATATATTCTAAATATTAAAGTCCTGTAGTCATCTGTTTTGTAACCTGTATCTCAGTGAGGCAGCCACGCTGCCATCTGTTATATTTCTTGCATGATGGCTACTGCCCTCATTATAGGTTATTGCAAATCTCCAAGGGCTGGAATCTCTGCCTTTGAGCCATTTTCTAACAAAATAAAAATGGCTTGCATTTCCTCCTGTCACTGCACAATCTGTATTGTAAAGATTGCCTCCATTACAGCATCACTTATGTTATCTTAAGCAGAATTGATTTTGTTTTCATGTCCTAGGGATGAAAGTTGGCTTAGTAAAAGCTTTTGTAAGTGCTGTGTTGCTGTACCTGAATCTTCACATTATTCTGATTTTGCATAATGATAATGACATTATTTAGTATTTATTTTGTATATTTAGAAAGAAAAAATCTTTTGAGATACAATCTACCATCTGTGTGCTATAGGAAAAAGGCATTCTTAGAGTTCATTATCATGAAATTTAAAAAAAAAAAAAAAAAGAGCAGGGAAGTTCTTTCAATTTAACATTAAAACTCTAGTGTCAATTATCTTCTATTACCCTGCCCCAAACGAGCAATTTTTATAGTAGAATAAAATAAATCTTGTCACTCGGCTTTTATGCCCTAATAGAAAATGTGAGAAGCATATTATCTGTCTGTGCATTTTTCAATTCACCCTTCTATTTTTTCACAAAGGTACAGCTGAAATATTTTTATCTTGCTGAAAGCCTAATGCCAGATCCCAAATGTCTTTACAGTCTGATAACATCACTATGCACTTTTACTATCAGCCTCAGTTCTTGATTTTTCTGTTCAGCTATTTCTGGATTAGCCCTGAATTAAATGGAGGCATTTTAAAATTAATTTTAGTATGAATGTCATTTATCAATTAGAAATGGAGAGAAACAGAAGCTGAATTATGGTATAATGAATAAAGCACAACACTAAGATCGAAGAGAGTGAGGTTTTACTTCTGGCCGTACAATTTAACATAGACTTTCAGGACACAATGTTTCCCTTTAAGCAGCATTATCGGACAGATTTTTGGATAGTTACCTTTGTGGTTGTTAGCTGTAATGGGACACTGGTTTCTTTAATGGCTTTTCTGTAAATTATGCAGCATAGTTTTGCCTATATCCTTGAGGTTTTAGGAAAATCTTCAGTTACAGAGATACTTTGGTTCTAAAGCAAGGTTTTAATTAAGATTCTCTAGGTCTGTCCTCTGGTCTAGAAATTTTAAAACATGATTGTTATTTTCCTGTGTAAACTCTAAAGAGAAGGTATCATTTAAAAAGTTTTTAGACAGGGACAGAAGGAATAGAACAAAGAAAGCTCTTTGACACTGATCTAGGCAATATTTATTTGGAAATAACACCACAAGTACAGGCAATGATAGCAGAACTAAATTAGTAGGACTACTTCAAACTAAAAAGCTTCTGCACAGCAAAGGAAATACTCAACAACATGAAAAAGCTACCTACAGAATTGGAGGAAACATTTTCCAACTGTGTATCTGATAAGAGGTTAATATCTAAAATATATAAGCAACTCAATAGCAAAACAAACAAACAACAACAACAAAAAAAACCCACCCCAAATAACCTGATTGGAAAATGGGCAGAAGACTTGAATAGACATCGCTAAAGAAGACATTATGTAGCCAGGGTATATGAAAAAATAATCAACAACACTAACAATCAGAGAAATGCAACTCATGGCAACAACGAGATATTACTTCGCAATTGTTATGATGATTATCATTAAAAAGCAAAAGATGCCAGATGTTGATGAGCGTGTACAGAAAAGGGAACTTTGTATACTGTTGGTGGGGATGTCAAGTGGTATAGCCGTTCTGGAAAATAGTATGGAGGTTTCTCAAAAAATTAAAAATGGAACTTCCATATGATCCAGCAATCCCACTTCTGGGTATATATCTGAAGTGATTGAAATCAAGATCCTGAAAAGATTATCTGCCTCCTATATTCATTGCAGAATTATTCATAGTAGCCAAGGTTTGGAAATAACCTAATTGTCCATTGAAAGATGAATGGATGAAAAAAAAAGTGTCAACACACACACACACACACACACACACACAATAGAATATTATTCAGCCTTAGAAAAGAAGAAAATCCTGCTGCCTGTGACAACATGGATGGACTTGGAAGGCATTATGCCAATTACATAAGCCAGACACAGAAAGACAAATACTGTATGATCTCGATTATATGTGGTGTCTAAAATAGTCAAATTCCTAGAAGCAGAGAATAAAATGATGATTTCCAGGCACTATGGTGAGAGAGAAATGGGAAAGTGATGGTTAAAGGGTACAAAGTTTTATTTATGCAAGATAAATAAGTTCTGGAGATCTACTATATAGCATAGTGTCTATAGATAACAATACTGTATCACATATTTAAAATTTGCTAAGAAGGTAGGGTAACTCTTATGTTAAATAGTATCATACCAAATAATAATAATAATAGGCAGAATGAAACTTTCAGGGATGGATGTTTTTATGGCATTGACACTGATGATGGTTTCATGGCCTTGATAATAATGTTGGTTTCATGGATATACATGTATCCCCAAACTCATCAAGTTATATATATTAAATATGTACATCTTTTTATTAGTCAATCATACCTCAATAAAATGATTTTACAAAATCAAACCAGTCACAAAGTACCACATATTGTATGATTTCCTATGAAATGCCAAGAGAAGGCAATTCTGCAGAGATAGAAAGTAGATCAGTGGTTTCCAGGGGTGGGAGGATAAGGGACAATAGGGTCATGGCAAATAAATGCAGTGTTTCTTTGGAGGATAATAAAAATGTTCTAAAATTGTTTGTGGGAATGGATGCACAGTTCTGTGAAAATACCAAAGATCACGGAAGAATTGTATACTTTAAATGGGTGAATTTTATGGTATGGAATTATATCAAAATAAAGTTGTTAATAAAAAAGAAGATTTCCATCTTTATTTGAAATGAAATACAATATTCATTTTCTTCCAAATTAGAAAAATTGCTTTAAAGTAGTACCTTAAGTTGTTATAGGTTTTTAAAACTTACATAACATTGCTAAACCTATATGTCATTATATTCAAAATGCATGTCATTTCTAGTTTGGCTTGTTCTCAAAATAAAATAATTTCACTAATTGTTCCTCACAAATTTGAGAAAAAAATTGTCAATTAAGTATATGTATTTTTATGATATATTCAATTATATGACCATAGGTAGAATTTTTAAATAATAAAATATGAAATGATGCTAATATTGGAATATTAGTCATTAGTGATTTTATTTATGTTATTGAAAAAATAAAAATAAGCTCTCTGTTATCATATGTGACTACTAAGAATTATTGGATATAAACTCTAAGTCAAAAGACTGAAATATACTCTAAAAGAAACCACTAGAATTGGACATGGCAGTCAACTTAGCTACAATTAGTGCATATATTTAACTTCCACAGGTATAGTACTATTATTTTAAAAGTGCTTTATTCAATGAAATGAATTGTAATATTGTATTTCTTAGTATGTTTTTGACCATATTGATCCTTACTCATTTTCACCAGTTAAAGAGTTATAGAGTCACATTTAGTTTAGCTCCTGAAACACAGGAAATGCACTTACTGATAAATATGGATATTTATAAGATCAGATGTCAGATTGAAAAAGAATATCTGACTAAATTAATTAACATTATAATAGCACCAACATCTTTATAGAGCTTTATGATTTTCAAAGTGATTTCATGTATATTATCATTATTTCAATAATTATTTGAGCCTCCGATAAGGGGCTAATATCCAAAATATACAAGGAACTTATGCAATTCAACAAGGAAACAACCCAATTGAAAAATGGGCAGAGGACCTGAAGAGATTTCTCCAAAGAGGACATACAAATGGCAAATAGACATATGAAAAAATGTTCAACATCACTAATCATCAGAGAAATAAATGCAAATAAAAACCACAATGAGATGTCACCTCACCCCAGTCAGAATGGCTATCATCAACAAGACAAATAGAACAAGTGTTGGAGAGGCTGTGGAGAGAAAGGAACTCTCCTACACTGTTGGTGGGAAAGCAGACTGGTGCAGCCGTTATGGAAGGCAGTGTGGAGGTTCCTCAAAAAATTAAGAATAGAATTACCATATGACCCAGCAATCCCTCTCCTGGGTATCTACCCAAAAAATCTGAAAACATTTATACATAAAGACACGTGTGCTCCAATGTTCATTGCAGATTTGTTTATGGTGGCCAAGACATGGAAACAAGCCAAAATGTCCTTCGATAGATGAATGGATAAAGAAGTTGTGGTATATATACACAATGGAATACTATTCGGCAGTAAGAAAAGATGATATAGGAACATTTGTGACAACATGGATGGATCTTGAGAGTATGATGCTAAGCGAAATAAGTTAGACAGAAAAAGCAGAGAACCATATGATTTCACTGATATGTGGTGTATAAACCAAAAACAACAAAAGAACAAGACAAACAAATGAGTAACAGAAACTCATAGACACAGACAATAGTTTGGTGGTTACCAGAGGGTAAGGGGGTTGGGGGTGGGAGATGAGGGTAAGGGGGATCAAATATATGGTGATGGAAGGAGAACTGACTCTGGGTGGTGAACACACAATGGGATTTATAGATGATGTAATACAGAATTGTACACCTGAAATCTATGTAATTTTACTAACAATTGTCACCCCAATAAATTTGAAAAAAAAATAATTATTTGAAGCACCTATTATGTGTCAAGTCCTGTTGCAGACACTGATGATATCATTAGTGAATCAAACAGAAAAATATGTCTGTACTAGTTCATTATCTGCTTACATTCTAATGAGCTGGAAAACTGAAAATAAGTAATATAATAAGTAAAATACGTTTTATACTAACAAGTATAACGGAGAAAAATAAAAGCAGGGGAGGGAGATAAGAAGTATGGGGATGATTGAAATTTTTAATATGGTGGTCAATAAAAGACTTTCTGAGGTTGCAATACATAAGATGTTAAAGGAGGAGAGGAAGTATAGATCTCTAGTTGAATAGCATTCTAGGCAATGGGCATAGCAAGTTCAGAGAACCTGAGGTGAAAGTAAACCTGAATACATTGTTAAACAAATCATATAGATCTTTATAACTTTATGTAAAGGCTTATGCAGAGCCAAATAATGTAGACCACTATAAGAGATATATTTTCCTCTGTGACTGAGTAGGAAGCCTGGGGGTGGGATTTGAGCAGTAAAGTGACAAGGTCTGATTTAAACTATAGGTAAGTCTGAAGATGAGTTAAAAATTTTCATAATAATCTAAGAGAAAAAGGATAATGGCTTGGATATGGGGTTATCAGTGGAGGTAGTGATAGATGCCTTTTGAAAGAAAACCCAACAGAATTAGCTCCTAGATTGCATGGCACGTGAGTGATAGAGATTAATCAAGGACTACTCTTAAATTTTGACAAGAGCAACTGGGAGATTATGTCTGGCCATGAACTGAGATAGTGAAATCTGTAGGAAGGACAGATTTTGGGTAGGAAGATAAGGAGTTTATTTTTGAATGTGTTAGACTGAGATATCAATTAGACCTATAAGTGGCTACTTTGAGATAAAGTAGATATGCTTGCTTGGAGTTCTGTGGAAATAAAATTTTGTAAGTCATTAGCATATAAATGGCATTGAGTGTTTTGGGGCAGGATGAGATTACTACAGCAGAGAAAATAGAGAAGGACAGAGGTTTGAGAACTGACCTTTAGGGCACTTCAGTGTTTAGCAGACTGGAGGATGAGGGGGGAAAAAAAAGTGAAAAAGCCAGAGAAGGAGAGGTCTTGTAGTAGGAATAATTAGAAGAGTAGATTTCCTAGAATCAAAAGGAAAAAATATATATTTCAAGGAGGAAATAGTCAAATATATAAATATAAGTGAAGGTTCAATTAAGTTGAGGATTGATGATTTCACTTATCAAGGTGGACATCATTGGTGATTTTGCTGATCAGTTCAGTGGCAATATCTAACTGCAGTGGTTTCAAGAGTAAATAGGACAATAAGTAATCATGGGGTTTTAATAGATAGTCATAGAATAGGAACCAGGTCGTGTGGGCTCAGGGGCTGGTAGATATATAGATACAGTGGTAGGAGTTTGTGGGAATTTCTATGATAGCTTGTACTTTCTCAGTGAATTGAATGCCAAATCCCTGAGAGTGAGGCTGGGGCTAGAGGTTTTAGAGATTTCAGAAGAGAACTATATGAAATTATCATCCCTAATAAGAGAGAGAGAGTGAGCTAGTGGCTTATAGTAAAAGTACTTAACAGTAATAATGGTTGATTTGAGATTAGAGGTCCTGCGTTTAAAGTGAGATAGCACATTTGCATGTGTGTTTTTCCAACACACATAGGTGTAGGCATGGGCTGGGCGGAGATCCAAGTTTAAACACAGCTTTGCCTGGCATGCAGGAGACAGAGAACCTAAGGCAAATGAGTTTTGAGGGTCCATGAGAGGGGCTTTTAGAATATAAAGTATTTATAGGAGGCAGTGGGACTATGAAGAAACAGCAAAAATACGTTTGCATCAATGATCTGTAAATACCAGTGAGGTCCAAAGCTCATACATAATTATGCATATGTGTGACAGTATGTATACTTTTCACTTTTAGATGACAAAAACTGAGACAGAAATTTAGATGAGCTGGCTGTGCAGCTAGCTTCCTATGAAAGACAAAAGTGAAGAAAGTGAAGACCCTTCTGTGTCTTCACACTCACTGTTTTACCACAAGTTTAAGTCTAGTTCTTCTGCAATAATAATGAATGATGCTTTTTGAAAATATTTGACTTTTCAACTATTACACTTTGGCATTTCCACAATGAAAATCCCAAGCATTGTTTTAGTAAACACCTATTTTGAGCACACATCTCTTGACTTGATAATCTCTCAGCTGGGTGCCTTTATACCCAATCCTAAATGTCTATGAACTTTTTACTTTAGTTCTACAGCATGGTTTTAAAAATAAAAGCATTAGAATTCTGAAAATGTGACCCTTGTTTGGCTTTGTATTGACCAGATTATCAATGTCTCTTGCCAACTGAAATTACCTTATTAATCTCATGTTTCTCTTTAACCGCCCGATCATTTAAAAAAATCAAATTTATCACTGGTAAAATAACAACACTGATTTATTGTTACACATGAACATTTTTTAGTGTTAAATTTACCCAATCCCACAAGCTCAAAACTAATTGAGTGTAAAGACTTGGAAGTGAGGATTTAAATGTTTTATTTATTTTGTTTTCATTTTTTAGCTAAAATAGAATTAGCTTCTTGTGCTATTTATTCCTTGCCCAATGGCTGAGCATAGATTTGTATAAAGGGGAAAGGGGCCCATATCCAATGAAACTAATTGGAAAGTGGGACAGCAGGAAAGGAAAAAATGTAATAATTTAAAGTCGTTCTGCATGGTGGTTTTTCTAAAAACCTCTGTTCCAGGAGCCTCTCCATGTATCAAGCCTATAGCCAAGCACAATAACATCTGTGATTAACCATGGGGAAACTTCACTCTCAGCATGTCTTCAACATAATAATTTGACATGATAGTCATAAATTTATCATAACAGCAAAAGTTAAATATGCTTTCCAAAGGTATCTTTTGCAGTATGTTATAGTGAAAACTACACAGAATCTGAGATTTTATAGCTAAATTCATGTGCAGCTTTTTGTCCAATAGCTTTGATCAAGTCATCTCACTTTTGAGCCTCAATTTCCTCATTTATACAATAGAATTTTAATTGTCACAAAAGTGGACCTATCTATCTTGTAAGATTGCTGTAAGAGTCAAAGTCATTTATACATAGAAAATTTCAGAGAAACCAATTCAGTGAGGCACAACTCATGTGTTAAGCCCAGGTCACATACACATCTTCAAGGGTAAATTAGCTCCAATTTTTTTTAGATGTGGAAGTTGAGTCTCACTGGTGATAATTAGTGGTTCAAAGATTACAGAATAATGAGGGATGATACCAATGTTCAAAGCCCCAGCATGTCTGATAAAATTATGGGCATTTTCTCCTGCAGTTTGTAAGCTATGAAGGTAAATTGGTGACAGAGAAACTTCTGTAGGCCTTATTGTTCCACATGTGGTTGCACTGTCTGTGATTAACCCTCTGTTGTTTATAGAATTTAGGCTTTAAAAGGGGCATGTTTGAAGTTGGCATGTAGTATTGCTAACTGCATGTATTCAGTTGGATAACTGCAACCCTGGACTGACTTATGATATTCCGGGAGTACCAAAAAAATGTATACAAATGGACACTGGTCAACGTTGTTCAAGCAGTAGTTCGCCATAATCAGAAGTGTCTGGATGTTGACGGTAACCACTTTGTACACATCTTGTAATTGCAAAAGTCAAATGTGACTTGTATTTATCTTGTGCTATGGGTACATATGTAGTATTACAATTATAATAGTTTTGTTTTTTTCCTTTCTTAAAATGTGTTTACATTTTTTTGGAACCTTCTGTTGTTGGAAGAGCCATTAGGAGTGGTCAAAAGGTTGATGTTTAAAGCTTCAGAAGTAGAATTGGGATTCCTGTGAAACCATAAGAAAGTATTTAAAGCAATGACTCCATCAGAAAGATAAAGGAAATTAATTATGTTAATGATGTAAGTGTTCTAAGTAATTCAAAGTACATTTTGAAGTTTAGATTAAGGCCTTCAATTTAGCTGTTTACATAGCCTAAACATTATGAGAATGCATGCTTTCCTGCCTTTAATGTTAAGTAGAAATTAAAAGAGCAGCTTTTAACACTTTCTTGTTTCTCTTTCTTACTATGAATATTATATTAAAACCAAAATGAGAACACCTATCTTAAAATACTTTTTCTAATTCATAAATAAAAGTATATGGAAAGATTTAAATTATAATATTACCCAATATACGAGGTGTCTATATCCATTATACTTGATAATCCCATTATCCCACTATAATTCTTCACTAGAACATAAAATATTTTGGAAAATTCTGTCCAAGTTGCTCCATCAAAAATTATAAATGTTTTTATATCTATACATCCAAGCAATTTCATTTGTTGGTATTTTTCAGGAGGAAGTTGAGCGTATAATTTCAGATTTATGTTTAAAGTTGTGTTTGCATAATAATTTAAAATCATTTTTAAAAAATATAACCACATAAATGCCTCCTCCAAGTAGAAATTTCATAAGGTAAAATACTATACATAGAGAGAATCTATGTATATATCTATACACGCACGCACACACACACACACACACACACACACACACATACACACATATGCACACTAATCAGAAATAGTAATAGTGGCTTTTTCTCTGGATAGTGGAATCACAGGAAATGTTTAAATCTTTCTGTGTGCCTTGCAGTAAGTTATGAATTTTCTCTTAACAATGATAACTTGTATAATTTTAAAAAGTCTACTCAGAAAAAAAAAAAAATCAGTATTTCGCTGTAAAACAGCATTTGGCACTGCCCAGAATTTTTTATTTCAAAAAGTTACAAAATTTCATTGTTCAATGCTTGCAATAGTACATTAAGTACAACGCCATTTCCTAAGAGCTATCAGAAGAAAAGTATGTTTAGCAAAATTACTGCCATTCCAAGTAATCATACAAGCAAAAGAAAAGGAATTGTCTTTGGTTTCCCATTATCACAACTTTAAATTAAGTTATTTTTTCTTCTATTTCTTTGTTTTCTCTGTTTTGTTTCTGTGTGGTTTAGAAGAGGATCGTTTTGTTTGAATGTCTTATCACTATGGGAACTCTAAGAAAACAGAGACAGAACTGGCGAAGGTGGAACAATCACAAACAACAAAATTCATTCCTTCAGTCCTTTGGTTGACTGTGATTGTCCAGCCCAACTACATGTTTTCTTGTTCTTATACTGAAATTCTTCACCTTCCCATTTTTAATTTCTTCTGCTACTTGGGAGACAGATTGTCCTCTGGACCCTCATTGTGAAGAGGAAAGGATTTACTATGATAGATAACAGCACCAGCAGGAAAGTTGTTTTCATCTTTGCCAGTGTGTTTGGGAATCTGAGGTAAAGGAAATAATGGCTCTCTGTTGTTCTAGTGCTTTGCTTTATTTATTTATTTTCTTTCTCCTTGATGGAAACTGAAGTTCTGTAAATGGCTACTTAGTAAAAGCATTTAGGCTTTCTTTTCTATTGAACCTCAAATAAGAGTCTTGAAAAGCATAACTTCTCACTGTGGGTAATGTAACACCAATATATAGATATAGATGTAAATGTAGATACAGATATAGATATCACACACACACACACAGATTCTGCTGAGAAGATGGACTTTAATAGCAAAATCTCAACATGAAATTATTTAATGTGCTATTTTCCAAATATGTGCTGTTAAAAATTAATTGCACAGAAAGATGGTAGTTGGAAATATCCACTGACACAATAATAGTTATAAAAGATCGACAATTGTTGGATATAAATTCTGTCTGTCTCTCTCTCGTTCTCTCTCTCTCTGTCTCTCGCTCTGTCTCTCTTTTCCTCTCTCTGTCTCTCTCTCACTTATACATATAAAGAAAACAATACAATGTCATTCTTATGTATCAACAACAACAAAACAGATTAGGCAAGACCATATTGAAGATGTAGACCCATGTAGAAAAATAAATACGTATAAAGACCTTTAAGATTTGTACATGATTATTAGTTGCAGCATTCTATATAAAATAATAAGTAATACATTGCTAATAAAATCAGCAGTAGCTTCAATGACTCAAATTTACGTCATGCAAACAATGACTATGGGGAAGCAGTACTCCATGGGTTTTCATATTTCTGCATGTTTCTGAGAAGAGACACTGACTGCTTTTTTGTCCTACGAATTTTTCAAGGATTTTAGTGAGTGAACAGCCTTGGAAGATAGAGATGGTGTCTCCCTCCAGAAGAAAGGCCAGGTATGCATACTGTCCATTAGAAAATATTGACATTCCCTAAGTTCAGTGTTCCTCTCCTGTAACACAACCAACTGCATGTGCAGGCGTCACCTTGACTTCTTTAAATTGTTCCGTGAGTACAGGGACTTAGTAAAGGCACAAGAAAACGAAATAGAGATTCTGACTTCTGCCACTGTTGAAAGTAATAACATCATTTGTTTCTGACCCATTTGTTTTTTATGTCTTCAGCTTCTAGGTAACTTTGGCTGACTTGTAAACTTACAAGTAGTGTAAAATTCCAGACCCTTCATAACTCTTGACATGACTGATACAGAAGAAAACAAGATGAAAATTAGAGCCACTTGTACTGATACGAGCAACCTGTAAAAGCTATTGTGGACTGAAGTTTGTATTTAACAATCAATATAATTGTTTATATAAAGTTTTTAAACATGCAGAAATTTATATATTTTATTTCAGCATATACACATATAGTGAATGTATAAATTTACTCATATATATGACAAACACCCAAGGCTAGATTGAACTGGAGCAGGATAAGAAAGGAATATCCAGGAAACTTACAATGCTTTTGTAAATTTTCCTTTTAAAGAAATAGGGAGGAATTTGGTTCCTGGTCTGACATCTAAAAAGATAGGAAGCCATCACTCCTTTCCTCATAAGAGACAAGCTGAATAAATGGAAAATCAATAATTCTTGGATCTTTCAGAAAATTGAGGTCACAGGAAAAAAACTGCTACCACAAAAAAAAAAAAAAGGCACAGAAAGGTAAATATGGAAAATCACAGTTTATTTGGAACAGAAGCCCAGGAGCAGAAGTCTGCTGCTGGAGCCAGTACTGGAAGGAATAGTCAAACTGTAATTGATGTATTGATGGATGTTTAGTGATCTGGACAGTTAAAGCCTGGGAGGTTTGTCTTATGTTGGGAGTCTTAGGGAGGTCTCAAAACCCCTATTAGAATAGCCTAAATCTAAAAACTTGACAAGAACCTCCTGGAGAGGATAGCCTAAATCTAAAAACTTAAATAGCCTAAATCTAAAAACTTGACAAGATCCTCCTGGAGAGGATGCAGAACAAGAACTTTCATTCATTGCTGGTGGGAATGCGAAATGGTCTGGCCATTCCTGAAGACAGTTTGGAGGTTTCTTACAGACCTAAACATATTGTCATCATACAGCCCAGCAATTGGACTCTTTAGTATTTACCCAAAGGAGTTGAAAACTTACATCCACACAAAAGTTTGCCCATGGATATTTATAGCAGCTGTATTTATAATTGCTAAATTTGGGAAGCAATCAAGATATCCTTCATTAGTGAATGGATAAACTCTGGTACATACAAACAATGGAAGGTTATTGATTGTTAAAAAGAAATGAGCTATCAAGCCATGAAAACATATGGAGGAAACATAAATGCATATTAATTACTAAGTGAAAGACGCGAATCTGTAAAGGCTATATACGATATGGCATTCTGGAAAAGGCAAAGCTATGGAGACAGTGAAAAGATCAGTGGGATGCCAGGGGATTGGAAGGAATGAAGAAAGGAGCACAGAGGATTTTTAGGGCAGTGAAAGTACTCTGTCTAATACTACAATAGTGGATCTGTGTCAGTAGATATATGTCCAATCGCATAGAATGTACAACATCAAGAGTGAATCCTAATGTAAGCTATGTATTTTGGGTGATAGTGATGTGTCAATGTAGGTTCACCAATTCTAACAAATGTGCCACTCTGGGGGGATGTAGATAATGAAGGAGGTATATGGTAACTCTGTACTTTCCAATCAGTTCTGCTGGGTTCCTAAAGACAGCTCTAAACAATCAAATCTAAAAACAAACAAACTGAAGCCTCAGGAGCTGGGATGGCTCTTCACAGTCTTAAATTAAAGCAAGGGGGTTGGGTCATTGAACAACCACAATGACAAGTATTAGACACAAGCAGCCTTTGAGAAGTTACCTAATTTGGGACCAGGCAATGTCTTTCAACCGCTGGCAATTTTAAATGTGGGGCTGAGTTGTGAACGCTGTATTTCTAGCAGGGGTGTAAATGCCTAGGTATATCTGAGAGGCACACCATAGCTGCCATTACAATGCTTTCTTTATTTTAAGAGGTGCTTTGAAATAATAGGAAAATGATTTTAAGCTTATATTTATTATGAAAAAACAAAATGTAACACATATATATTGTTTTCCATTCAACAAGTATTTATTGAGTCTGAAAGCACTGTGCTACACAATTTATGTTGAAATCATTATTCATCATGGGTATTTTAAATGGTTTTGTTACAGTAGAACTTAATTGGGATAAAATAGCTTTGACGATGAACTAAAAAAAAACTATATTGAAAATACTTCTTTACTTAATATTAATGAAAATGTAAAGACAATTAGCTCAGATAATTTTTACTGGTTTTATAAATGACTTTATAGCTTTATATTCATATATTTTAAAGGTAGTCATTCTATTAAGAGTTACATTTTCTTTCTAACCAATTTTTCCCTCATATTTTTCCTCGGTTACCAAGAAAAAACATGTTGACCTTATAGACTTTTATTCTTCAAAAAAAAAACCCAAAAAACAATGTGGAAGAGGCACTATTTGTAACTCAGTTTGCACATCACTCCTTTCAGAAATCAAACCTTGCTGTGGCAACAAATCCTTTTCTTTTTATCGTACTTGATACCTGGATGGATTTGTTCTCGATTTGGTCCTGTGATATAATGTCCTGCTGATTTTGATGTAGCTATTATTGCTTAAAAAGAGAGCAATTGTGTATTTAATCTCAGTGTGTTCAATTGTGTATTTGGTATGTCCACTGTCAGGGATACTTAAAGATATTCTTTGGAAGTTTGAAAAGGCATATTTAATGTTGTTATGTAGTACTGACCAATTTATTAAGCCTTTCTCGATGTTGCCCCAAATTTGAAATGATTCTGTTTAATTTGCCTGTGTTTGGTTTATCATGAACTATGTGTCACAGGAGACATACATTTCTAGGGTCATCAAATGTAAACTCAGATATTTTTATTCTGAAAAACTTTTATTCTACCTCACTTTAGGGGTGATGGAGTTTTATTTTTAAAACATTCTGGTTAAAGTGATTGACTTAAAAATTGTATCTCATTAGTGTAGGAAACAGAAAGCTGAGAGATTTTACAATGTGAACAGAGACACTATGTCTATAATGGCAGCAAGATTCACTCTTGAATTTGTCTAAATAGAGTGATGGGTGTAGCAGGAGGGGTTTAGCTCAGGTCCTATTCAGAACTATAATATTTAATAATAATGTAAATATCTTCAAACTATATAGAAATACATGTTAAAAAGGAAACCTTATAATGCCCCCTCAGACATCTTTAGGATTATTCACTCTTAAAAATTTTGTCTGTATCAGTATATACCATTGTATAATAATAAATATGATTGTGTACAAGGCCAAGCAATTAAGTTAGCGAAATTGTTGCAATGATGTTGCTAACCTATTGATATCAGAGGGGTTATTCATTATGACTTTGTACTAACTGGACAAACAGCTAACCAAGTTTACTATTTGGAAGTGCTGAAAAGGCTGCATGAAAAAATTAGACAACCTGAATTTTTCGCCAACAATCCATGGCCCTTGCATCACAACAATGCACCAGCTCACACAGCACTGTCTGTGAGGGAGTTTTTAGCCAGTAAACAAATAACTATATTGGAACACCCTCCCTACTCACCTGATCTGGACCCCAATGACTTCTCTCTTTACCCAAAGATAAAGGAAATATTGAAAGGAAGACATTTTGATGACATTTAGGCCATCAAGGGTAATACAAGGACAGCTCTGATGGCCATTCCAGAAAAAGAGTTCCAAAATTTCTTTGAAGGGTGGACTATGCACTGGCGTCAGTGCATAGCTTCCCAAGGGGAGTACTTCGAAGGTGACCATAGTGATATTCAGCAATGAGGTATGTAGCACTTTTTCTAGGATGAGTTCTCAAACTTACTTGCCAGACCTCGTATATGTTTGTCAGTGTATTTTCTGATTTAGAATGGAATATATAATTTTCTTCTTTGACCTGAAATTTTCATGTTATATTGTACATCTAAATTCTTTTGAAATAGCTTCATAACAGTTTATCTTGTGGTTTGTACCTTCCTTATCGGTCATTTCATTCATTTACTCAATATTTACATATTATGCTGAGCACGAATATATAGTGGTAAATAAGCCAGAATACAATTCTGCCTTCACAGAACTTCTATAAAGGGGAGATATAAAACAGATCATTAATAAAATATTTATTTGTTAATGGATGTAAGATTCAAGTGTCCTTAAGCGGTCTTGCAATCATATTATACTTTCCCAAAAAACTTATTCTCACATGCTAAGCAATGATAATTTCATACCTTTTCTCTTTTCAAATTTGCAAGACTTCTTCCATCACTCTCATTATCAATGTTACTTTGGATTTTCAGAGACAATTGAAGCAATCATGAGACATGAAAACTCTAGGACATAACCGAAAGGAAATTCTAGAAATCAAAAATACATTAACAAGTGAATAATGTCTTCAATTTGCTCCTCAGTAGGCCTGGTACAGCCAAGGAAAGAATCGGTGATCTTGAAGACAGATTAATAGAAACTCCCCAAACTAAATACAATGAGAAACAAATAATGGAGAAAACATACAAACAAAAAAAAGCAAACAAACAGAAAAGAACAAAATAGAAACTGAAAGAGAGAGAGAGGGAGAGAGAGAGAGAGAGAAAGGTGGAAATGCAAGGTGAGATATGAATAGTGCTGTATCAGAAATAGAAATGATATTAGATGGAGTTGAGAACAATAGATTACAGTAGAAAATCAATAAAATTGCTAAATAGAAATTACCCAACTGGGAAATCAAAAAGGAAAGAAGAGATTTAACATTGAACAAAGCCTTAGTTTAATGGCTATGGGACAAAATCAAACAGTAATTGGAACTCTAGAAAGACAATAAAAGAAAAGACAAAAAATACTTGAAACAATACTTTGAAATGTTCCAAGCTTGGTGAACATATCCTGCCGACAAACACATGAGTGAGTTTGCAAGCAGATCCTTCCACCAGTGAATCTTTCTGATAAGACCCTAGCAATAGCTAGACTGTAGTGTTATGAGAGACCTGAGACAAGCATAAGCTATGCGATATCTGGTTCTCTAACACTTCAAAATAATTGTTGTTTTCATCTGAAAAAATTCGCAGAAATTTATTTCATGCAATGTATGACTAATACATAAATCTATTTTGATTATGAGATATACCTTAAGATTAGACTGTAATAAAATTGAAAATAAAAGGATGGTGTGCTAGGTCCAGTTCATATAATTTTCCAGTCCACTCACCATGGATTTTCTGCTTGATGTTACTGATACCGTTTCCCTGAAAATAAGACCTAGCTGGACAATCAGCTCTAATGCATCTTTTGGAGCAAAAATTAATATAAGTCCCAGTCTTATTTTACTATAGGACCAGGTATAATATAATATGCTATGCTATGCTATGATATGATATTATATGATATAATACCAGGTCTTATATTAATTTTTGCTCCAAAAGATGCATTAGAGCTGATTGTCCAGCTAGGTCTTATTTTCGGGGAAACATGGTAGATCTCTAGGAAGATCATGTAGCACCAACACCTATCTTTAGCCCAGAAAATGGATGATTTAATCTTAATCAAAAGTTTTGTGAAGGATTCTAATCTGTCATGATTCTACATTATATTGCTTAGCATTGGATAACTTATTATGGAATTTTGACTTACAGCCTCATTTTGTTGGAGAGAATTTATTTTCATTTTTGCAATTTTGTTCTTTTTTATAGTTGGTTGTCCTGGCTTTTATTCCTACATTCTAACATGAAACAGTTGGGGATATTTCAGAGTTTTGCACTGATCTCATTAGATGTGTTGTTTGGTTTCCAGTCTCTCAGTCTCTGGGTCTCTCGGTTGTATCTGCTTCTTCTCACTTGGGCTCCATTCACAGTTGAGGGAGCCCTGTCACAGTGCCTAAGGTTAAGTACTGAGCATGGTCCCAGCCTTCTATTTGTCAGTTAGCACTCAGTTTACCTCATAGAAACTAAATTCACCACAATCTTTGCAGTTTCCTAAACAAGCCAAATACTTTATCTACCAAACCAGGCTGCTTTTAGAAATAAAAGGGGGCACTATTAATAATTGTGTTTAAGAAAACAAGTATAAAGGTTGACTGTACCAAGTAAACCAGAGTCTGTGGTTAATGACAACTAGCATATGGTTTTTGTACCATTGATCCATTCCATCTATTTTTACTTTTTTTTTTTTTGCATGATTTTCCTCTGTCCCTATGCAGGAACTGAAAAGGTCACATCAAACTTGACTGAACTTGATTTGAAGTTAAACTACTTTTTTGGTTTTTAGCATCAAATTTTATTTGCTGTCTAGTATTGCACTAAACTCAAACTGGGTTTCACATATTGCCATGTGCATTTCTCAGATCTGTATTGGTAATTCTTGCCCTAGGGTACCAATAATTAAAAAATCAAAACTCATTCACAACTTTAAATCACTACTTCTACTATTAAAATATACTTTAATAGAATTTGCCTAAAATGGTTATCTTCTTATCTCTACTTTCAAATTTGTTAAAATTTGGCTGTTTTCCTCATGGTATTTTTAAAAATAACGTCCATCAGTTTGGAATTCAAACACCTGACTATTGGTCTAGAAAGAATTTTCATGTAAATTTTTTCTCTGCTTTTCTTTCTTTCTTAATCATTTATGTGATAGTTATTACATTATAATGCAACTGCTTGTACATTATTATAGAATTATTTTCATACCTCCATGTATATCTACATATATAACTATATCTATCTATTATCTTCTATCTTTCAGAGTATTTTATCTCTCAGCTGTAAGACTTTCAGGGGCAATAACCACATATTATTATTTTTTAATTCCTTCCACAAAGTCTTTGCATTTACGTAATTTTAAGGACTTATTAAAGAGAGAAATACATTGAATTGTTTACAATCATTTTAAATCCATGGATATGTCTTATATTAGCATTTGAAGACATTAATTCTGAAAAAATAACATTAGGAATCATCTGAAAAAATATTAAATAAGGCTTCAAGGTGTATAAAAGATTTTTAGTAATGATGATACTAATTCTTCTTTTTAACTCCAGACCTCCTAAAAACTGACATGCCCACTAATGCTTAAATTTTTGCAGGAGGTGGACAACTTGCATATTAATTAAATCAAGTAAAGTTTATTTCCTCTTACTTCAGTTAATCCAATTTTTCTTTTAAATAAGGCACAAGACTTCGCTTGCCTTTCTATCTATTGGTACCTTTCACTCATAAAAATTAACAGAAGGGCAGAAGATAGTAAGCTGTTTTAGAAGGTTTTAATTCTCACCAAATAAGAATTTTTAGCAAAACGTTCATTGTAGATAAAACTAAAAGATGATATTAAAAGTGAAATTATGAAAGAAAAAGAAGAGATTTTAATGTAAAATTTTGTAAGTTATTTTGTCAATCTCAGTAAAAGAGTACTAAATGTTTAATGCCATTATAATAAAATTAGATTGCTCTAGTAGTGTTAATGCCTAGGAAGAATATTTAACGTGTTTTTAAAATGTCATGTAGGTGGAATTTACATCGATAGGGATAGTTAGATACATATACAGATATCAACTAAGACTTGCTTAGCTTTTATAATTATTTATTACTTCAAGTCTATGATAGAGCACAAAAGAATAGATTAAAACATCTTGTACAGCCAATGGGAGTGCCAAGTTAGCTAGTTGCCAAGGATTTTTAATTGAAAAATTGCTGACTATATCTAGGCATACTAATATTTTAAATTATTATTTTCTGTAGCAGACAATTTCAATTAATTTAAGATATGGGAAAGAAGAAACATCTTTTCATCTTCTATATTTTCTGATTACATACAAAGGACAACCAGATATTCTATGTCTAAACCAAGGTAAGATTTTATCGCCACAAAAACTTGTTTTTTCATGCATTTCAGCTTGTTTCTTTGTTCACATGGAGCTTTACAATTTCCTATAAACCCAAGTTGAACTCTATTCCTTTGCTATGATTCTCATGTTTCTGAATAAGCTAGTAGTAAAAATATCCAGGAGCCTAGTTTAAAATGTTCCATATAGAAAACTATAGTACCTGCCCATAGAGTTTTATGTAGGAAAAAAAAAAATCTCTCAATCCAAAGCACAAATTCTTGCCTATTTAAAAAAACTGCATTGTATTTCCTCTTGCTAATGAACCCTTCACTGTTGCAAGCTATTGTTCTTATCAAAACCTTAATAAAACTGCAAACAAACCAGTTGAATTAGGAGAATTCTTGAATAGAAAGGGAATCTATTTTCCCTGTTATGATAGAGTTCCAGATAATAATAATTGACAGAAAAACATGTTCATTCCAGGCTGTGACCATATCTAATTGCATTTTCCTTTCTCTTTCATGAATTTATATACATTTATTCATTTAACAATTCTTCTATTTCCCTTTTAAACTAAATTTTACACAGAGAATAAAAGCTAATGTATACAATAAGATCCCAGAAGCTGGAACTGGATATCCACTCTATTATAATGATCATATCACAAAACTTTAGCAAGTTCTTCATATCCAGGCTTACTAGCTTCTCATTTACTGTATACATTTTTAATAATGCAAGACCCAAAATAATAAAGAAGCTGGGAACCCACTGCTCACTTTGATTTGAAGAATTTATTATCAAAACAGCATTTTAAATATTTAACAAGGAATGGTGAAACCATGGAAAACACTCTAACTCTTTTGGGCTATAACTGTCAATTCTTTCTAGTTAGTTTTATTTTTAGGACTGGTTTGCAAAAGCTATTTCAGAATGGATATGTTTGTCTATTGGAGAGAACTAATTCTCTGAATGGAGTCTGAGATAGGATCCAGGACACTCTTCTGGTATTGCCACCATTAAAGACAAAACAAAAAGCTAACAAAACATTCCTTGGATGGTAACTTATTCTTTAACTGTGGATTGATCAGCTCTGTTTTTACGCAGAAGTTGCTGACAATGAATGTGTGTGATTTTATTTGCATAGCAAACCCAGGATACCTGTACACTCCATTCAAGATTCCCAAGGAAAGTAGAGATCAAGATAGGGTAATGGCACAATTTTATTAACCAACTGCTTCAAGATAGTCTTCTGGCCAGATGGACTTGATAATATGGAAAACACTTGTCTATTTAGATGGTACCCGAAGCTCAGTACCACTACAGGCTTAAATGCCAATTTTGCCACTTTCTGCACACCCACCAGCCACCCAACCAGGAATAAGATCTCAAATACCTACCATGGTTCCCAGCACATAACAAATGCTCAAATATCACTGTTGAGTAAATATCACTTTCATGACAATGAAAGACAAGTCTGGAGTAAAAAGCCACAGAAGAGAATAAAGTGTTTGTCTGCGTATCTGCTAAGGCTTATCCCTATAAAATGTAAAAGGGACAATGGTCTTGATTTTGCATGAACAAACAAATACACATATACACATGCACACACACACACACACACAAATTTTTTTTGGCATGGGAGTAGAGTGAGGGGACGTGTCTTAGTTCACTGTGAGTTGTTACAACAAAATACCACAGATTGGGTCGCATATGAAAAACAGAAATTTATTTCTCACAATTCTGAAAGCTAGATGGCCATGGTCAGGGTACCAGCATGGTTGAGTAAAGACCCATTCTGACTCCAAAATCAGAGGCAGGAAAAGCAAATGTAAACAAGTAGGACTACATCAAAGTTAAAAGCTTCTGAGCAGCAAAGGAAATCATCAACAAAATGAAAAAGAAACCCACCTAATGGGAGAAAATACTTGCAGATCATACATATGATAAAAGGTTAATATTCACAATACTGGGGATGCCATAAAAATGTATACAAGTGGACACTTTGGGCAATATTGCTCAAGCAGTAGTTTGCCTTTGTCTGGACACTGATGGTAACCACTTTGAGCACCTCTTGTAATTGCAGAAGTCACACGTGACTTGTATTCATTTTTTGTTATCGGTATATATTAAGTATTACAATTTTAACATAGTTTTCCTTTCTTAAAATGTGTATACTTTTTTTGGGGCACCTTTTGTATATAAAAAAAACTCATAGTACTCAATATCAAAAAACAAGCAATCCAATTAAAAATGGGCAGAGAAGCTGAATACACTTTTTTTTTTTCCCGAAGAAGCCAGATGGATGTCTAACAGGTATAGGAAAAGATGTTCAACAATACGAATCATCGGTGCAGTCAAATCTGAACAACAAGGTATCACCTCAAGCAAACAGACTAGGAAACCTATTTTAATTGACATGTAGAAGGCTCCAAAAGATGTCAAGATTCCAAAATAGTTTCATTGAAAGACTCATTGCAAAAGCTAACGGACGATCTTGTCTAATTGAAACAGTCCCCATAATGGCCATTGTAATTCTAGGTTGTCTTAGGAAAATTTGCCAATTTTGTAGATACTGTACACCTTCTTGGATCACCAGTTCTTAGAAATAAAATAAGTAGGCATGCCACTCTCAGTCCTTTGAAACTTGAGGATCCCATTTCTTTAGCTGTCTTGTGTCTCTCAGAGCCAAATTAATACCTAAGAGGAATGTGCCACTGTGTTGGGGAGTTGTGTTTTACAGTGTACCTCTTCACATGGAAGTTTTCTTGAGATTGGCAGGGGACCTAGTATCATTTTAGCCATTTTTATGACCAACTTATCCAAGCACAGGAGTCTTAGAGTTATGTGGTGAGCACTCAAACAACTTTTAAATGCTCGAACTGTGCCTACCAATTTTGTGGCTTTCACTTCCAAGATAAGTTCTCTATTAGCAATACTGCTTCTTTCACAAAATTCCTTTATAGTGGCAAAGGTCCTGATGGCCTTTAAATGTCCATGTTGTACCGAGGTAGATTTTGATTTTGATGATCAAAAAACTCTGAATTTATTTTCCAAAGTCCCCAGGTGATTTATGCTGTGAATTTCCCTCCAGGCTTTGTGAGTTTCCTAACAGCTGCTATACATTTGGGACTCCCAATATAACTATCCCAGAACCTCCACTCCCACCCCATCCCCGGGAAACTTTCTGGGAACTTGAGCAAACCCTGTAACCATTTCAGGACCCCAGAACCTTTCTGGGAATTTTAATAAACGCTAGAACCTTTCTGGGGCCTTAGAACCTTTCTTGGACTCTAGAACATTTCTGGGAACTTGAACAAAACCTGGAAACTTTCCTGGGCCTCAGAACCTTTCTGAGAATAATACATATTCATTTTTAGATTAAGTTTGTTTGGGTCACAGAGCTGCAGGCTCAAATGTGAGAGTGAATTACTCGCAGCTGTGTGGAGGAACACTGAACTCAAAGGGATCAGAGGGCGCCTCGCCTGTCCGTTAGGCTGTTAGCAGTCAGATTCAGATCGAATTCCTCCTCACCAAAAACTTCAACAACAACAAAAAATGATTAGTGAAAAGAATTTAGGTGACACAAACTTCATTCAACACTTCATGAAGCAGACAGACTCAGAGAACTGCCAAACGGGGTGGGCAGAAGGCAGGCAGGTTTTATAGAATAATGAATAAAGATTGAAGAAGAGCCAGGAAAAAAAACAAATAACAACAACAACAACAACAAAAACCAATTATCTGATTGGCTTGGGCTACACAGTGAACCTCGTTAGAGGTGAGAAGAAACCAGGAAGTAAGTACAGAGCCAAATTGGCTTGGCGTTTGCGGATTGGCTGACTTCATAAACTGCGTTTCCGGTCAAGTGGAGCAGTTAGACGGAATCCAGAACTTTCCAAGTTTTGGTTCGCTGACCAGGACCTGGGCTGAAGCGTCTCCAACTTGAGCCTGGAAAGTTTGTACAACAATAGGTAGGTGTATGTGTCTGACCCATCCCCCCACGTCTGTCAGAATTCCTTGTTTATTTTGGGTCTTCTGAAGTTTGAAAATGAAATTCTCAGTCAATATTGTTTCAAATCTTTCCTCTGTTATACTTTCTCTTTCTTCTCCTTCAGTTACGCTCTGATAATATCACAGTAGGTTGGGTTTTTGGTGAACTAGGTTTTCGGGAGGGCAGGCCTTGTTAAGGACCGATGCTCCGGTGTTATTTCAAAATGGCCCCTCCTCCCCCTCCCGCTCCCGTCAGAAGATTGAAGGGATTTTTCTCACCGATATTTAATGTGGGAATCAGTTGAGCCCCCAGGGGTAAATCCCACAATATTGTAGGGGTCCCCTATGACTGGGGCCTTCTGGAGTTTTTCACTCTCACATTTGTCTACAGTGAGCCTCCAGCCATTCGTAAATTACAATTCAAGTTTCCTTACCCTGGCGCTTGTGCTTGTGGTTTCCGCCTGTGAGTCTCTGTTCCAGATATTTCCCTTCTCCCATGTGGAATGCTAGGGTGGAATGAAGTCGTGTATCTCCCTTCCCCCAGGTCAGTTAGGCACTGGTAAAAACCCCAGTAAGTTAGCCTGGTAAAATAGTTTCTGCTGAGGGCCGGTCTTGTTAAGAAGAACAAACTGCTCAGGCCATATTTAAAAATGGCTACTTTTCCCCTCACTTTTGCTGGAAGCATGAGGGGATTTTTCTCCAACCTGTGAGGGCTTCTAGAGGTAAATTTAAAAAATAAAACAAAACAAAAAAACAAAGTCTGGCTCTCCCCAAGGCTGGGATCCCTGGAGTTTTTAAGTCGCAAACTTGCCTACCCAGAGCATCCAGTAATTCGTCATTTACAGTTTCTGTTTTTCTAATGGGTACTGGTTCTTCTAGAGGTTACTTCTCCTGGGTTGCTGCTCAGGTAAGTTGTAATTCTCTGTATCTGTTTATCTGTCCAATTTTGGGAGCAGCAATTTTCTCTGTGAAAGAACAAATGAAATAGAATGTACTCTAGGGGAAGTTCAAGGTGTCTCCTCAAAGCCCTACTTCAGCCTTCCCAGAAGTTGTGTCAGTCTAGCCCTCGAGTTAGGAGAAGCTCACCAAAACTTTGATGTGGCGCTTCTCCTTGGTTATAGTTAAAAACTGATGCCATATGTACTCCCATTTTGTAGCCAGGCCTGAGGAATTGCCTCATCCTAAGCTTGTATTCTCTGGATGATTGTCCATTTTACTTCCTTTAGTTTGACTTTAATGATACCGCCTATATTCTTATGAGGGAACGGTATTCTTAACTCTTCCCTTAAACTCTTAGTAGATGATGGGAGTCTTCTAAGTGGTTAAGTTCAGTTTCCTAGATGTTTATGTCATTTTTTGATTTCCAAAGTTATTATAGGACAAAAATTGTTTCTTAGATTTCTATGTATTGATCATGTGCTTGAATGGATTTCTCTCAAGGATTTTTAGGGAAGTTTGTTGGGCAGTTTTATGCACAAGATGTTCTGAGATCCCCATTCTTTAATATAAGTAATATCTTACTCTCAACATATTTTCTAACAATGCTGAGGTCCAAAAAATCACCTCTCCTTTTTAAAAGAGTAAGTAGTTGTACCAATATACTCAGGTGTTCTAGCTCATAATGGGGCATAACAGTAGCATTGCACAATAATGATATTTAAATATAAAACTCTCAATAGCATATGCAACTGAATGAGAAGCTCATGGATGGGTATAAGCAAAAGTAACATTTCTTGATGCTAATAAAAATTGCACATTAGATTTTAACTTATTTTATTGGTCACTTTTGCTTAGTGTAATGGAGCAAGGTGTTAACAGTTGATATGAATTTTTTCAATACCATTTTTATAATAATAATTTTTAAAGTTTTAAAAATGCAGTTTTGTTAGATTTCAGTTTTATCTTCTTTATGCCCAGGAACTATGCATAGTAAGTAAAAGCCGAGTTGAAATCTATACAAATAATTCAGGGAACCTTGAAAACAGCAATGTAGGCAGGATGTTATGAACTCCGTGTTGGACAAATGTTTGTTAGTAACTGGTTGTCTTGGAGATGCAATATTCAGGACCTTATAGAAAGACAATTCAGACTTCTTTTTACCGTGTTCTTCCAAACAATACTATTCTGATGTGATGTAGACCTATGAACAACAGTCTAATGCTAAGAACTATATGAGTGTCTCCTACGTTGAATTTTTGTTTATCTTACCTATTGTGGCCCAAGATATTGAACCACCATGAAATTGTGGTATATTGCTCATGTTCAACGTTGAAATTGAGAGGTGTTATGTTAGGTGACCTTACAAGCCACCTAAAATATGTTAGTAGGTTGAAGAACATTTCTGTTTTACCTGACTTATTCTTCTTAAAGAGATCAACATTTTTATGGTAGGATTTAAATGGTGAACCCAGATTTGAATGTTTTCAAACTCTTGTCTTGGCCATTAACATACTGAGGCAAAAATATTGATAAGTTTTAAGTTTTTTTTGAAAATTTACATAAATTTCTTTGTGAGTAGAGGAAATTAGTACTGCTTAAACTGTTTTCTAAAGTAGGTTCTTTTAATTCACATTACTATATTCCAGGAGGTATATAGAAGTCTCCAACTTATGGCAGTAAGAATTATATTTTAAATACTTTTTTGTTAGAATTATAATATGCATGTATAAATGGACATATGCATAAATTGTTATAGTTCACTGAATTTTCACAAAATGAACACATTGTCCCTCTAGCACCTAGACCAAGAAGTATATTACTATAAGACCACCCCTTCCTACCTCTCAATCACTGTCCCTCAGCAAGGTAACCACAATCCTGACTGAGTACACTCACCTAGATGTGCCTGTGTGAATTTTCTATAAATGCAATCAGTGAGCATTGCTTTGCACCTGGCGTCTTTTGCTCAGCATTATATTTGTGAGTTTCATCCATATCCTCCTATGCATTCTGATTACTGTATAGTGTTCCATTGTATTAATTTTATTTGGCCATTTGCTCATTGTATTATTGGAGGAAGTCATTGGGAACATATGATTGCAGGTTAATTTTCAAGCTGGACTCATGTAATTAGAGGCTCCCCTCCTCTCCCTGTTCTTGGAATATTGCTCTGCTTGCCTTCCCTGTGCTAGAGGTGCCCAAGGACACAGTCTTGAGATAGTCATGTGGATTGGAGACCATCTAGATGGTACACATGAGAGCCCAGTTAAGGTCTCTATACAAACTTTAAGAATCTGGTAGGCAGGGGTGGAGTTCTACTCATCTTGTAGCTGCCCACATCACGGCTTGTATGTAAGTTCTCTTGCTTATTTAACCTGCCACCTACCACTCAGAGTCGTCTGCCTCTTTCTTTGGTCTCTCCCTGCCTGCCCTCTGTGTAAGGGAATCGGTTTTAGATTATACCAGGAAGCTCCTGAGGTTAGAAAACAACATGTATGATTACTGATTTATTTTTCCATGATTTCTCCAGTCTCCAGTTGATAGACATGTGGTTGTTCTAGGTTTTGGTTATTACTGCTCTGAACTGTCAAAGATAAAACTAAGCCCAGATGTTATTAACAAAGCTGTTTATCCAAAAATTGGTCATTATTTTTTCAGTAGGATTCTAAAGTGTTACAAAGGACAGTACATTTTGTAGAGTAAAAGGAGGAAACACTGAGTTTACGTCTGCTTGGCAAGTGTTCCATTAAGGCAGAATTTTTGGAAATGGGGAGACTTCTGATTTGGTCTCCAGGTACATTTGGCAGTCCTCGCTTGACAGCAAGGGGACATTTCAAAAGCAGAGGGATTGTTCATTGCTTGGGGCAGAGGAGTTTCTGTGGCCAGGCCAATTCCTGGAACAAGTGGGGAGTCTTGGGGGTGCATTTCTTAAGTCAAACTGTCATTATGATCCTTATGGGGGTGCAGTTGAGGGTAGTTGGCTGCCACAGGAGGCACTTTCTCAGAACAATCTATTACATTCTTTCATGGGAAGAAGAGGGATGAAGAAAACATTTACTTACAGCATTCTGGTCTAATTTGTGGTGCTGAGAGTAAAACAACAAAACAAAACAAAACAAAACAACCCAGGAAGTCAGCAAGTGACCTGATCTTTGGGCTAATCAATCCCAAATAAAATCTCAGGTGGGTCCTATCAACTTAAGTCTGGTTGTGCAGCACCATGACAAGCCCCAGCTACTTTTCCAATCTTTTCTCCGTAGCACTGAGAAGGATATTGGCCTGGCTACCCCTGCTGGCCCTCTCATGGGAGCTCTGGCTAGGCAAATTTTGCTCGGTACACAACCGCATATAACCCAGAAGTCCTAACTTCTCTTGTCAAACAACAATTAACCAGCTGATTCCAGATACAGGAAAGAAACTTTCCACTAAAGAGAATGTAACTTGCAAAGTTGAATTTACATTACCTAAGAAGTATCAGCATACACAGAAGGCTCGACAGTGCAATCTGAAGCAGGCAGGCTTTCTTTCAGTAAATTGGGATCTTAAGAAAAATGAGTATGTAGTATTTTACATTTATATAACCAAAAGACACATTAAATTCCATCTAGGAGGTTTTTCCTTCTCAAAGTGAATTGATTTCTCCACTTCTAGAAGATTTAAAAAATGCAAAACTCCTAACAGATGTAAAATGTCAGTTTTATAAATTAAATAATTAAATAAAAGACTGAGACCTATTCTCCACTATGCCATTGTGTATCTTTTAAATTTTTAAAATTTTATTCCTTATTACTCAGAAGATATAGTCAAAAAATTTAAATGCATAATCTCTACTGGGGAATTAAAAAAATAATTATTAGTATTAGTAGACTAATACTAATAGTATTCGTTGAGCATCTGCTATGTACTAGGCCTTTCCCAACATCTTTACATTTACTAACTTATTCCCCCAAACTATATTTTCTTGAACTATATTGTATCACTCTGTTATTATAATGTCATTCCCAGACCTTGATTATGCTAGCTATAGAATTCCACTTGACCCCAAGATAAAGCTATTATTGATAAATAACCATACATATCTCAAACAAGATATCTAGGCATCTTATTCTTGCTCTCATAAATTAAAAGATTGCTTTTTAAAATTTGTTGGAATTGTACTTGAGTCTCCAGTCTCAGAATTTCTGCTCCCTCTTCTCAAATTCTCAAAATGTCTCTAATCTTCCTCCCAATTCACAAGAAACCCTATAAAATCCTTTCCCTTTTTTATCCGTTTATTGCTTAGATGCAATTCCTTCATAAGCTCTCTTCTTTGCTTTGTGGAAGTAATAAAAAGTTTCATTCTTTCAGATTACTTTGCTTATTAAATAACCTTCAGAACAGTCTTATTATTGCCACTTCCTATTTGAGAATCTGACTTAGATTCACATAGTTGGGCAATAGATAAACCAAGAATCCAACCCAGGTATTCTGGCTCCAGGTGATCCCCACCCCACGCCCCCATGCACACTCACACGCACACGCACACACCACCACCACCACCACCTCGCATCCAGTTCTAAACACACAAACTCTTACCTGCATTACTCTACACCAGGGGTGTCCAAACTTTTTTCAATGTTTTTCACCAAGGGCCATATGCAGTAAAATACACAAAACAGCCGGGCCACTCACTCGAGGTGAAGTACATATTGCCTCACCTGGTTTATTTAAGTAAACTAAATATATTTTTGGAATTTGCTGCAGGCCAATTAACAATGGATCATGGGCTGCAGTTGGCCCGCGGGCTGCAGTTTGGACACCCCTTCTCTACACCATTATTTCAAATACTTCATTTCTAAAGTGATTAGTTAAGGTAATTATAAAAACCTTTACATTGCTTCCTACCTTGATCACTTTACAGGAAAAATAATTTTTCTGTTTAAAAGTTACATGCATAATATAATGGATTTATCCTCTTTCCTCATGATGAATAAGCTTAATGTTATGTATATATTAATGGCTGTAGTTATTTATCTATTTGGTTGGTAACTTAAAAACTTCTCTTCTACTTAAATAGCTTTTCTATACAATATTTTAGTGTCAGTCACAGTGGAATACACTTACCTGACATAAGCACTATGCTTGCATGTTGATGCTTCAAATAGATTTGCTGAATTTAAAAGTGATCTCAACCTATCCATAGGTCACTTGCTACTCATCAAAGGCAAAATATATTATAAAAAGGAAACAAGTAACTAAATGTATGAAGAAGATGAAATTTCACTGCTTTAAAAAATAATTAAGGGGAATATATATGAAATGGTACATATATGTATTAAATTATCATATAGTGATCCAGAAATTCAGAAAAAAAATGACAAATAAACATAAAAGCTCTGTTTGATGTGAAGGCAAAGTTATGGAGAATCCTGTTTTATAGTAATCAAACAGGACTTTAACTATAAAACTATTTCTCTGTGATTATACTATAACATGCTTTCTATGATATAGTAAGATGAGCAATACTATTTTATTATTAAAATTTAATTAACTTTTTGTCAAAGAATTAATAAATGAGGAGGACTTTTGCTGGTAATAAAAAGTAAATAACTGAAGGAATTTTATAGGATGCATACATTGATTTATCCTTTGAGTCTGTATTCATTAGTGCTGTCTGACATTTTATCTCATCCTATTTTGCAACAATATTTATGTATAATCTTTAAGATTTGTCTTTCTGCTATCCATCTGCTAGCCAGTTGTCTAACATAAGATTAGCATGCTCAGAAATGTTAGTGGCAATAAAATGTTCCAATATGCCTTTGCCTCCATAACTACTCAAGGAATATTTATCAGCCCATCTCTATATAGGCACATTAAAAAAAAAATTTAAATGATAGCTTTGTGTCTATACAAATCAGGTCTTTTGTCACAAGATTTGTGATAAGAAAAAGGTATCACTGAATATTGCCACTGTGTGAATATTCTTCAATATTTATTAAAATTTTAAGTTACTTTGAAGCTTTTGGGTGGTGACAGGTTTGTGTAAAAGATTTATATGATTTTGTTGGTAGTGCTGAAAATTACAATGGCATTAAAATCAATATTCGACCTGTGCCCACCAGGAAAATCCCAACATTTAAAAAGATACCAGAAACACCCTAAATTTAATTGATATAGAAATCAGTTAATGCAACTACACAACAATAAACATACTGCATGCCATGTAATATTCTCATTAGAGTCACGAACAAAATTATTCTGCACCTGTCATTATTTATTATTGTTTATACATTTCTTACCAGTGCTCTCAGATGTGGACTATAAACAACAGATTTAATTAAGGATTAAAAAAAAGGAAAGAAAACATTATGAAAACATGATTTGAGTGACGTCTAAAAGATACAAAAGTTTATACTGAAAGTTACAAAGGATTATACTAGAAAATGAAGATTAGGTGTTAGGCACTTGTAATTTCCATACACCATACAGTTTCTAGACATCAAGTATAATACTTCCAATACTAAAAATTATGGATGGAGTAGCTATTTGTGACTTAGCTTACGTATCTTATGCTATATTCTTCAAAAAACTCTGTGAATTATAATTAGCCAGACGTAAGAAAAAATATTTAGTAAATAGCACATTTAGATTTAACACAGAACTCTCTGACCCCGTTTTTCTCAATTTAATATCCTGAGCCTAGTAACACCGGAAAATTTTCATTCTGCAAATAATAAATTAAGTAAGTGAAAGCTTTAACTTATTCAAATTCATATTTATACCTTTAAGTTAATATTTATTATATCTCGGGGCAGAAAGGAGGGGTCAGTAGTTCATGGAAGGAACTACAAGGGTGCTTCTGGAATTCTGGTTGTAGTTTCTTTGTGTGCAGATTACAGAGGTATATTTACTTCATGAAAAATCTCTGAATGCATAAACATGATTCATGTTATTTCTGTATGCATGTTATATATTTCCATATGAAAATTACCCAGGGCCAGCCTGGTGGCTCAGGCAGTTGGAGCTCCGTGCGCCTAACTCCGAGGGCTGCCGGTTCGATTCCCACATGGGCCAGTGGGCTCTCAACCACAAGGTTGTCGGTTCGACTCCCGCAAGGGATGGTGGGTTGTGCCCCCTGCAACTGGCAATGGTGGCTGGACCTGGAGTTGGGCTGCGCCCTCCACAACTAAGATTGAAAGGACAACAAGTTGACTTGGGAAAAAGTTCTGGAGGTGCACACTGCTTCCCAATAAAGTCCTGTTCCCCTTCCCTAATAAAATCTTTTAAAAAAAATTACCAAAAAGTAGTAAACAAGAACTCCCTTTTCTGTTAATAGTATGGAATACTGAAATTCCCCACAGAACCCAGTTGTCACCTGTGTACTGTTTCCTGTAGTCATTTGATCATAGCAAGCCATGCCAGATCAGGGTAGTTGTTCCTTGGTTAAAATAAAGGTCTCTGCAGGGCTGTGTTCCTTTCCGGAGGTTATAGGAGAAAATGTTTCCTTGCTGTTTTCATTTTTTAAAGGCTGCCCACATTCCTTGCTCCTGACCCCCTTTCTCCTTCTTCAAGGTTAGCAATGTTGTACCTCTCTGACCATAGTCGCATCTCCAGCTGATTCCAGCCAGGTAAAGTTCTCCACTTTTAAAGGCATATGTGATTACATTAGGCTCACATGGATAATTCAGACAGAATAATCTTCCCATCTAAAGGTGTCTAATTCTCTGAAATTTGTGGCATAATTTTGATTATATTTCCCTATTTTCGAAAAGAATTGTGTCTAATACGCATCGTTATTTATTGTTTTGTGTTTTCAAAATGCTTTCTGTAGAGACTTCTTTTTAGGTACTCTGGCTTTCTAATATCTGTCTATTCTGTCAGCCCCTCTTGATATTTTTGTCTTTCCCAATTCATATTTCAAATTCCAAAACGAAAGTATGACAAAGCCTTGTAAACTAACTTTTGGAGGACTCTGTGGAACAATCACCAGGTAACATGAAGTTTTGCTCCTTCTCCATATAAAAGGAAGATAACAGAATAATTAGGATTATTTGGCATTATTTAAATTTTAATTAACCCAGTAGTACTGAGAGCTCTTTAGTTGATCATACTTGAGATAAAAATTCTGCCCCCAAACGAATTTCAATTATCTTAATTATGTATATATAAAAAATAAGATATCCCAATGATTATGCACATCTCAAGAACATATTTGTTTTCATATTCAAAAACTGGTTAAAAATATTTCTACCAAAATATATTTGTAGATTACTAAATTCCAATTTCCTTGTCAAATATAAGGCCCTGCAATATGCTCTGTGATATAACTCAAGAAACGTGGAAAATTTTCAATGTCTTCATTTTGTATAGTATTTTTACCCCCAGAGTAATCATTGAATACATCATTATAAATTAAATCTGTGTTACACCTCAATAGATGATGCCACTCTTTTAATTGTGATTTTGGTTCAGGAAATTTCATCTTATGGATGAAACATCAAAGAATATATGCCCTTGAACCTCAGTGAAAAAAGGTATTACCAGAAAAAGATATTTCAACAGCTAGGGCAAGAATAAAAATCTTGGGTTTTGTGACTTAGATCTCTGTTTCACAATTGAAGATCAGATTTAAGACGTCTTCAAATCATGAAAAACTATCTAAGCTGGAGAACTCAGACCAGGGCCCATTAGAGACACTCAGTCAGTTTTTAAGGGGCATAACCTTTTTCCAAGAACATTAATGAAAATGTTTTGCATAAAGGAAACCACTTCTATACAATATCCAGAAAACAAGCTCCAAATGATTAGAGGAACAGATTGTCGTGTTTTAATCTACTGACATTTGTTCTTTTCTTTCATATTTTCTTTCCTCTTCACTTACACAAGGATCTGGATCATTAACAGATAATTCATCCTGGTATATATGATGTCTATAGTTTCCTATCCTTCATTTTATTTTTCGTACTTGTAAGTCATCCCTTTGTGTCTTTTGATTAAAATGTACATCTAGTATAATTATTACTTATACTCGTATTCTTTTGGATAACAGCCAGCTTTCTCTGATACTAATTTTATTTTTTGCAATAAGAAAAATATTTTTCTGTCGAATTGGACTCAAGCCCCAAGTGGTTTTTAATTTTATTTTAGGTAAAAAATAAAACAGTGGGTCAGAGGGCCAAAAATACAAACCCCAGCAAACCTAGATATGAAGGTATCTGTCTCAACATTAACAATACTTGGCAACTTTTCCAAGAAGATGCTCTTTGTAGCCAAACATACACAGAAATAAAGTCCACATACTCTTTATCTCCTGCTTAAAATGTGACTACAAACCCTGAATCGTATCCTTCTCTTACCTTAGTATTATTCTATGTTGCTGTGTTCAAATGTATCACCTCCATAGTCTGAAATACTGCTGAATGTATATTGTCCCTTCAGTGATCCAACAAATTATCTATAAACAAAAAACACGCATAAATCTGACACTAAAAGATGTTGGAAATACCATCAGCAGATCATTTTCATACATTGACAACACAGCAAAAAGCAGTGACGATTTGAATTGATTGTGTTCACAGACAGTGATGTTGTAATCTTCACCTGGGGCTGACAAGTGACTTAGAAGCAAGCAAGGGCCGAGAACTTAATTTTAATTTCCCTTTGGATAAAAAAGACAGATACCAAATATAGTTTCTTGTCAATGTGTTAAGATTGGGGAAAATGAAAGCTATATTAGAGTCTAGGAAATATTTGTGCCCTGAAGATAAAATGTAAATAATAATAATAAAAAAATGAATTATCAAGACTAAACTAATAGACTGTTGATTAAATCTTAGTACAAGACTTTTTCTCACTATGCCCATCAGTCTTAACCTATGATGTCTTACACACTGCCCAACCCTAAGTAGTTTCCAACCTTGTAAGACTTGTCTTAAAATTTATCACCCAGCCAGAACCTGAAAAAACACATCATTCTCTACTTTCCCTTTTGAGGTGCTATTGAAATTCTGCCAAGGTATTTTTCTGTCTTATTTCAGTAAATCCAAAAAAGTAAGCTTTGCTTGCTCAACATGTTTTTTTGATGGTGTTTTGCTAAGCTGAAAGTTGACAAAAGCTATAAACACACAAATCAATAGTTTTTCTGTAAGATAGGAGGACATGCCTAGAAATAGAATTGGGAAACAGTTCCTTTCACAATAGGTACAATAACAATAAAATGCTTAGAAACAATGTCTACCCGAAAGGCTTTGGACCTATATAAATAAAGCAATCAAATCATATTGAAAGACATAATAGAAAATGTCAACAAAATGGAAAAGTGTGCCACATACTTAGATGGGAAGATTTCACAGAAAAAAAAGATTCCAATTTCTCCCAAATTATCACAGAAATTATACATTCTTACAGGATCACAAACAATAGTTTTTACTTTTAAAATTCTAGCTGGAAGTTCGTATAGAAAATATAAAAAAGAAACTAGGGTACATTTGTCTTACTAGACATTAGCATATACCACAAAAGTACCATAATTAAATCTAGATCTTTTGTGTTGGATATGGGAAAAAGAGTAATCTCACAAATCACTGGTGGATATGTATATTTTTACAATGTATTATTTGGAAAGCAAATGTATAATGTTACAGTTTCCTGTTTGAAAAGCAATTTGGTAGTAGCCATTAAAATTAAAAATACATATACTCTTTGCCTCAGCGATTCTACTCCTGGGGATCTTTTCAGAGAAATCGAAGTACAATGGTCATAAGGCCATATTTATTGCAGAAATTTTCAAACTATACAGACATTAAAAAAAATATACCAGAGTAGCACTTCTCAAACAAATTTGATCTATGAAACCTTGTTGAATATATTTATATATAGATACATATAATTCTGTAATACAATAATAAAAAAAGCTTTTATATTTGTACTAATACATGCATATGCACAAGTATCTGTATGTTTAGTTTTAGGAGGCTGGATAAAAGTATGTTGGGTTTTTATATGGATTTATGGATATGAAGACAAACTTATGTGTGGAGATGGAGAATAAAGAGAAAGTAAAGGAAAACATTTTTTAAAAGCACAAAATTTAAAATATATGTGTTTATGTAAGCATGTGTTCAATATTTATATAAGTAAATTATTATTATTTTTTAAATTGAGAAAAAATCAAACAAGCTGTATGTTTAAAAAAAGATTTTATAGCTACCTCTACCCAATTCAACCTCCAAACTCACAGATAGAGAAGGCTATTTGGGACCTTTCTTTATCTAAATTTGTTTGTTTGCCCTTTTGTTTTGTGAGCTTGGTTTGGTCATCAGATGGGGATTTTACTAGTGGACCTTAAATCTCCAATGCTGAGATTTTCTTTTTTTTAATCTGCAGCTATACATTTATTCTTGAGGAGAAATTACTAACTTATTTGCCCAGGGAATTTGAAGGGATATAACTGGAAATTGACGCTTGACTTTTGAATATGATTTCTTGGAGGATTGCAGCAGCAGGGCAGAGGGTGCTAAGAGTGAGATGAATTCAGTGTATGTCAGAAGGAAAACACATTCTGTCAAAAGAATACTGGGTATGAAGTCATACTGTAGAGACTGGTATGGATAGTTGATGTGCATATGCACTATTATACAATAAGCTCCTTTACATCCCACACAATTATCTTGGGGCCAGTTGAGGAGTCCAGGCAATATAAGCAGAAGTGATATGTGTCTCTTTGGGGCCGAAATGGTATGCCTGTTTCATTTTTCTCCACTATAGTGACCTGGGAGGCCATGTATTCCAGATGACACATGTACATGATAGAAGATGAACATGCAAAACAAATTTGACCTTACCTGACTAAGATAGAAATTGCTGTCTTAAAATAGGGTGCTGCCGATATGGAAAAACAGATTTTAGTGGTAATAAGTGGGGAGGAAACTGATATTGAAGGACAGAGGATGACATAGCAAAATTTAAGAAAATTATCAATTGATATATTTTTAAAAGCTAATATGGGGAATAACTTGGGAAGAAAATAGGTTAGTAAAGAAACAATACTTACTGTGTGTTTGCTATGGTATTACAGGAAAGAAAAAAATTCAGGCAGGAATAAACTTTATTTAGTTTTTACTTTTAGACCCAAAGAGTAATAGAAAAGATTAAAACAGTCAATAAAAAAGTGGCTCAGTGGAACGAAAGTGCCTCAAAAAAAAAAAAAAAAATCAAATTGAAGGTGTGAACGATAATAAACTCCCTCAGTTAGATCAACTTACTCAGAGCAAAGGTCTGATTCAGTGTTCGGCCTGCTCATGCAAACCTAATAGCCTCAAAGAAACCAGCTTTGGAAGAAGACAGGTGAGCATGGTGACAAGGAAGCAAAGAATTTATACTCGAGACTTTTTCTTAGAAAAGGAACTTGTGTACGTTGAATGGCATGTGGAAGTGACTGGAAGCAAGAGACAAAAGCTTATCAGATTCTTGAGTGAATCATATGGTCAAATACATCACAGATGAGAATTAAAGAAAAATCTTTGCCTTTATCAGCCTAAAAACATTATTTAAGCATTTTTGCTTTTCAGAAGGAAATTCCAAAGGTGATGGAAATGCTACAGTGCATTATGTATAAATCCTAGATGTTCAGATGAATGCATTGATAGGAGGGGACTCTGAATGGTTTCTCTCAGAGAAGGAAGGGCCTATTCTTCAGGTAGGAAGTGGGGAACATAGGGATACTTGGAGACAAGAAAGACAGATTGCCTGAATGAATTCTCAGTGACGATCCCTGAGCCATTTGGCATATTGCAGCGTAGTTTACAGGTAGGAATAAGAATATATATATGGACAATGGATAAGAGTGGAAGTAATGTGAATCACTTCTGAGTGGAATAAATAAAAGTCAGCATGGCTCCTTCACCTCTCTCTTCGTCTTCTACATTAACCATGGAGCCATGGCTTCCAGATGATACTGATTCAAGAGGAAGGGTGTTTACCTTGCATTAGATCTTGGGAGACTGAGAAATACGTTTTCTTTGTGTAAAGACACTGAGATTTTAGGGTTTTCCTGTAGCAGTATGCAGCTTAAAATACATTGACTGGTAGCTGAACAAACTGACCCAGTCTGGAATTTGAGGAAGGTTTCCTCAGAAATTAATATTTGAATGAGTTCTAAAGGATCTGTAGATCCGTTTACAGAGCAGGATGTTTCTAGGGAGAGGGGAAGCAGGTAACCTATAAAGACATTATGATCCTTGGTACAGGACAACAGACTGTCCGCATATTACAAATGTGAACAAATGCATTTAATAAAGAAGACGCTGTCACCTCTGTTATTCAGGACACAAAGATTTCCACTGATCCAGTGAACCCATAACCCCAGATACTCATCCTTATGACTAACATAAATCAGGCCCAAGGAAACATCTCCAAATTTATTTCCCTCTGTGCTGAACTAGAAGGTGACTGTGTCTGAATACTCTGAAGGTCTACAGATTTTCTTGCTGCCAGTGACAGAGACAGACATAGGTTTGTGCTGCAGTAAAGATTTGATGGGTGGAGGCTCTTAGGTAAGTGAAAAGACAAATTTATTCACTTGTCAAACTCTTCCTTTCAGAGAACAAGACTGTAACAGATTCTTAAACAAAGAATTATTCTTTTCCTGTAGTGCGGGCAGTCTACTTTCTTCTTTCTTGGTACATTCCAACATGTATGATTCTGAATTAACTTCGCATTCATAATGATTACAAATAATGGCTCAAGAATATTTTACAATATTAAGCAATTACTATCATTCTTAAGTTTATAACTTCGGATGAAATATGAATGATGTGTTGTATCAGTCATTTATTTTGGCAACTACAAAGAAGTTGAATATAGATTTGCATATGTTTTATGTTTATAAAAATAAATAAGATTTGATGACATTTTAAGAGTATTTAAATTAAGTTTAATTAAATAATTTTGATTTAATTTTTAAATACTTTTATTATAATATGTCTTAATAGGTAATTTTGAAGAAATTTACTATTGAACAAGCTTAGGTGTTGTAGTGAAAGGTAAGGGATGTTTAGATAAGAAAATTTTTTAAAAGTCATATTTTGTAAACTTCCCTTACCTTCCTTTTAGCAAAATCACTACTTTCAGTTATTCATATAAGTATTACTTTCTCTTCAACAGAATACCCAAATATGTTCAATAATAAATTTAGTGGTCTTTGATATTTGTCAAATAACAATCCTCATTTTAGACATATTTTAAGTTTTGTCTTTCTGAAAATAAAGATTTTGTGCGATGGTTTATTAGTTTTTATAATCATGTCTTTTAAAATGTAGACACATCAACACTTACCTCATTTCATACTCTTGGGTTATGCACACACATGTTAGGAGGGGCCTGCAAATTAATTAATTAACTTAAAAGCTAGCAAACATGTGAAAAAGCATGGGATGTGAACAAACAGAGAAAAAAAAGAAACAAAGGAAGTGTTAAGTAACTGAAGCAGAGATTGTGTTGCCCATTGAGGCTGGAGAGGTGGTCAGGGATACTTTCATGCTGGGCGCCGAAGGTTACCGTGAGGAAAAAAACATTCAGAAATGTAGATTATGGTATTGCTGGGCCAAACACGGTTTCTATCTCATGGATTTTACATCTTACTGGGTATTAGCCCAAAATAAAAATGAACTTGAGCAAATGGAAACACCTACTTTTCTGAACCCCAAACTAGCTGAGTTTTTCCTGAGGATGAGGATGGGGGATAATGTGGAAAGAATAAGTATGGTTAATAAAATCATTCACAGATTTCTACTGAAAAGATAGTAACAGTTATATCAGATGTCAGAGGGATAGTAGTTTATCACTCTGTGAGGGGTGTAAATGTCTAACTATTACGTTGCTTTGTACACCTGGAAGTAATAATAATGATTTTTAAAAAAGATAATACCTACTATACTAGGAGAACAGATTGATGGAAGTCAGAATATTTATGAGTGGTAGGTTTGGAGGTTATTTTAGTAATTAAAAAAAAAAAAAGATAATGTTGACTTGGATTAATTTGGGGCAATGGAAATAAAAAGGAATGAAGAAAATTTAAAAATAAGTATACGAGGTAGGGGGAACTGTGTTAAAAGTGAATCTTAAGGGTTTAGCATACAACCCTGGACCAAGGCTGTTACCATTAACCAAGACCGAGGGTTATAAAAGAGAAACAATTATAAGGGGAGGACGGTGAATTTGTTTTTTCATATGCATATTTTTATGTATTTTCATAGCATTGAAGTGCACATGTGGAGGAAGGAAAAAAATGGGAGTTAGCTGAGGTAAATGTTGGCTTGCAGTAGAGATTTGTTTGGACTCTTTGTCTCCACATGACACATGACCACTGGGGTATATTTGTATATGATTGTGCCCACAGAAATGGCCACAAATTCCTCACTGAGGAGGTGAGTGAGGGCTTAAATTCAGCCTGCTTTCTGCTTACACGTGTGTGCCTTGAGACAGAGCATCATCAACCCAGGAAAAGGGATGTCCAGAGAAAGTTGCTGAATGAGCTTGAGGCTGTTTTAAAGGCTTGCCCATCAAATTTCAAAACATAACATTGTAATTTGATTAGTAAGGCCTGTCAACAGCTTTGATAAATACTTTATCAAGTACTTTATGGAAAAGGCAAACAAGACAAGGGCAGAGACTGTACCTGAGACTCTTGTTCAGCTGACATTTCTCATTACATACCAGAGACTTCAGCACTGTGGAAACCTCCCCGGTGACCCACTGACTGGGCAGCAAATTATTCCTTGGGCTTTCATTCTGTTTTCTTTTGCAAAACAAAAAGCAGTGTGTGTGTACATGTAAATGTCTAACTCTTTCAATAATATTGCGCAATTATTAAGTACCACTTATTAGAGAACATTACAGGAAATAGAGCAGTGCTTTTAAGCTGAAAGAAAAAAAGATTGAAATGGTCTGTTTGGTTTCATTCTTTTAAAATGATGATTGGAAGACACATAAAGGCCATTACCCTCCATATTAAATAAGAAAATTGTTTTATGAGCACCAGTTATTGTTCGGGGTCAGTGTTTTCCACAGAGCCAGATGACAGCATTTTTTTTTAAATTACAAAATAGCCACTAATAATTTTAAAAAGTCAAGCAATTCAGGAGTATAAAGTCAAACATGAAAATCCCCTACACTGACAATTCCTTCCTACTCTCTGCACTTCAAATTTGTTCCTCCGGGGTAATTGATACTAATGGTTTGGCATGCATATTTTTTCACATTTTTATATATTTGTGATGTGTGTATATATATATATATATATATATATATATATATATATATATATGTGTGTGTGTGTATATATATATATATGGCACACACAAATACACACGTAATTTTTTTTTCCTGAAAAATGGAGTATTGGTATGAATTGCATTTACTGTTGTTGTTTTTTCCATTCAATAACATACAGTGGCATCTCTCAGTACAGAGGGAATAGGAGTCTACTGCAGTTTTAACATAATACATGTAGTCTTTCATTCGTCAATGTTTCAGCTGTTTTCCATTATTCACTATTAAATAATGCTTCAGTTAACTCTTCGTCCATATAGTCTTGTGAGTAAAGACATTCCTGGATATTGAACTGCAGAACTGAAGGCTCGTTGTAGGCGGAATAATGCTCTTCCTATACTGCAGATGTCTCTGTCCTGATCTCTAGAATCCTTTAATGCTGTTACCTTGTATGGCAAAAGGGAATTTGCAGATGTGATTAAGTTAATCTGAGACACGGAGATTATGCTGGATTATCTGGGTGAGCCCTAAATATAATACAAGGATCCTCATAAGAGGGAGACAAGAAAATTAAAGGTAGGAAAAGGTAATGGGACAATAGAAGCAGAGATTGGATAAATACCCAGATACAAAAATAAATATAGATCTATGTATGTGCTGGGGTTTACATACATGCATATATTCCTTTGCTCTCTCTGCAGAGCAGGACTAGAACCCTTCACATCCCATTAGTCCAGATCTTGGTTTATGAATAATACTCTTCATGAAAGGTATGTGAGCTCTTTGGAGAAATGGTTGATTCTAAGGTTTGGGCAAGAAATATACAAGATAAACCTGGAATGTTTATTTAAGGAATAAATAAGGAAGTGCTCAGAGACGCAAAGAAAATGAAAAATTAAAATGGTGAGGCATACCAAAAGGACACAGGAGTCAATCTAAATGAATCCCCAATAGCCAAAGACAAACCAATTTAAGCAACAAAATAAATAACTACTATATAGTACTGTCACGTAAAGAATACATAATAAAACCCGTGAGTCCATACTGATAGAAATAAATGGTTGAATAAATAAATGGGGGATAAGAGACAAATCTTTCATACAGAAGAGTTCCAACTGATAGATGAAGATATTCTCTACACTGGGATTAAAATTTGATTCTTCTCTCCTTGAGTGTAGGCTGGATTTAGTGACTTGCTTCTAATAAATAGAATATGGAAAAGGAAACGCAGTAACTTTAAGCAGAGAAACCTGAAACTGTGTAAGTAAAGGGATCAAGATTAGCACAGCTAGTGTTGCAGACCATTATCATGGACACTTCCTATGATGAGATGAGAGGGGCACTTCACCTCCATGTTGTTATTTCCCAAAGCAAAATCTCAACACATGAGACAACATCAGACAAGTCAAAATTGAGGGACATTCTACAGAATATCTAACCAGTACTCTTCAAATTTGTCAAGGTCCTGTAAAGCAAGGAAAAACTGAGAAAGTTACAGTTTTGGAGATGTCTAAGGAGACATTCTGACTAAATGCATTATGGTATATGTGCCTGAATCAGTCTTGGATTGAAAAAAAATGACGTTAATAGGAAAATTGATAAAATATAATAAAGGCTATAGTTTAGTTAATAGTATGATGCCAATGTTATTTTCTTAGCTGTGATCAATATACCATATAAAACAAATGTATATAATACACTAGGATTAGGGAAACCTAGATAAAGTGTATATAGGAACTCTGTACTAGCTGCAATTTTTCTATAAATCTAAAATTATTCTAAATAGAAATTTTAAAAAAGAAATTATTCAATACTTACAAATACAACCTCAAAAATTTCACCAGGTCCCAAAGGTGTAATGGGAAAGTACTGTCAAACCTTTAATAATACCTAATATTTTCCTTAACATGGCAACCAGTAATGGAACTTTGGTCATTTGTTTCTTACATGTCATTCTGCTTACCTCTTTTCTGTTGGAACCTTTGGGAAAAGATTTCTGAGAGGATAAAATACAAAGATCATGGTATTACTGAAATGAAGATTAAAAATTTCCATTTTGTTTAAGGAGATTTTCTTTTCTGATAATAACTAAATCGACTAATTTATGTGTAAGAATACTCACTGCATTAGTATACTACTGTGTTAAAAACTTTCTCTTTGTAAACTTTTACTTTAAAAGCTCTATAAACTCTACAAATCCTGCTGAGATTAGTTTAGTGAATATTTAATTTTTCTCCATGATTGGAAGAACATACAGTACTCAAGTGAAAGATACTATTAAATTTTCTGTGAAATATGTGTTTTTCCTCCCAAATACTGTAGCCTGATAGCAAAGCAGAAATTGCTCATGTTGCTACAAATTTAGAAAGTGGTTTTATAAAAGCAATCAGATTTCAATTATCCCTGATTTTTCATTCCATCTAAAAGCTAAACACAATACCTTTGGAAAAAATATGTTAACAGAACTAAGGATCTCCCATGGACTTAAATACATAACTGCTGTCATTAGAACCTGTAAAAGTGAAGATAATTCACCAAATATTGCCCACACCAGAGGAGGTATTTAAAACACTGAACTTTACAGGTTTTGTACCTTTCCCTGAAATGGATCATAAAACTAAGTTGCAGCTAAGTCTTGGAATTCTATCCTTTCATGTGTCCCAAAGAGCTCAACTTGGGTTTGGACTTCTCTCCCTGCCCCCCCCCCCCCACTTAACCCCCACCTCCGGCCAATTTTGGACATGAATATCATCTTCTGTCTATTTTTCTGATAGTGATAGTATGTTCTAGATCTCAAAAACTATAACCCATAATCTATCTTACTTCTCTATCTCATTTAATAATTTTTATGGATCAAAATTATGGCTATTATTTTAAAACTTCTCAATTCTGACCAATTCTAATACTGGTATGTTTGTCTGATTTGCATTTGCCTTAAGAGTACTGTGTTTCACCGACAATAAGATGTAGCCGGACAATCAGCTCTAATGCATCTTTTGGAGCAAAAATTAATATAAGACCCGGTCTTATTTTACTATAAGACTGGCTATATAATATAACATAATATAATACTGGGTCTTATATTAATTTTTGCTCGAAAAGACGCATTAGAACTGATTGTCCGGCTAGGTCTTATTTTCGAGGAAACAGGGTAGTGATATTGAGCACTTTTTCAAGTACTTTTGGCCATTTATATATTTGCTTCGGAAAATGTCTATTCAGGTCATTTAGAGGCTAATTTTTAAAATCAGTTTTAATGTTGAGTTGAGGCATAATAATCACAGCCAAAGTCACACAGCTTGTAAATGGTAAACTTGAATTCAAAACCAGATGTAGCTGGCTATGAAGCTTATTTCTTAAGCACTTTGCAGCACGATTTTTCTCCTCTCATTCTTTAAACATGAAATTGTAAATATAAAATAATTTTAATTTATTCACAAGTTTACTGCTGTTTAAAGATACAATCACGTAAGTAATATCTCTGAAAGCCTATTATGGGACAGCTACTGTACTCTTCTAGGTATTGTGCATATAGTTATTCTTGTAATCTTAAGAATAGCTCTGTAAGGTTAATACAATTTTTACCTCATTTCACAGATGAGAAAACCGAGGCTCAGAGAGATTAAACTACTTGCCCAAGATCACAAAGCTAAGTGGGGGTCAGGATTAGTCACACAATCTGTTTTAAGAGACACTGGCCCTAACTTGTGTGCTCTAGGAATCACAAAAATATTTCACAATACAAAAGAAATGAAAAGTTCAATTTTGTGCTTTTCTGATTCATCAGCGTTCTTAATGATTACCCATTATTATGTCTTTAAATCTTGAATGTGTGATAATGTTACATCTGTAAAACGTGACATTTTAAACAAAACCTTTTAACAGATCTTTTCAAAATGTTTCATGGTTTAATTATTCACATTGCAATATTATAATAAATGCTATACAATAATGTTATTCTGAAAATTCTCTGTAGATGTATATCAGCATCATTATAAAAATTTCATGGCATTTTAAAAATACAAATGTTTTCATTATAAAACTGATGGGAAAACCAGAGACTATTAGGAAACTAGATGTTTATATGATGCAATACTTGAAAATAGGGATATTTTATATTCTAAAATTAAAAATAAGATTTTCAAGCATAAAAGTAACATGTTAGACCCAGAATGTGATTTCATACTGGAGAAAGGAAAATGCAATAAATAAAATAATCTAGACCTGAAGAAATGCCGACTTATTTTTGAAGAGACTGAAGGGAATTTCAAAAGACACAATAATTGACAAGATGGAATAGAGCAATATTTCTATCACTATTTTGATTGGAAGGCTTTCCCTAGACAAAATGTTACTAGAGACTGTGGTTTGATCTATTTGATTTGTCTGAATCAGCAGAATCAGATGTGTTGAAAATGTATAAGTTTTGCTATTCTGAAGCTTTGGGGAAGGCCTTATAAATAGATTTCAGTGTACAGAGATTTACATCACTTACAGTGCTGGGTCAACAATTTCCAGTGAACTAGACAGTTATCTTTTGCTTCCATTAAACCATGCTGTGATAAGGTAGAACCAAATACACTTAAGTGTATAAATCATGTTAAGAATCAGTGGATTTAGTATTTTAATAAATGAGCCTCACAGATCAAAATAGTACTCTTATTTGCATTTGTTTCCCTCATAATAATAGCTGGTATTTATTGACTGTTTAGTGTTTACCAGGCATTTATATGCACTTTAAATGCATTATCCAATTTGTTATATGGTATAATTATAACAAAAAAATGTTGGATATCAATGTTGAATATCACATGTTATCTAAATTCCCAAAGCTATGAAGAATGGAAGAATTAAGTTAATATACTACTTAATGTAGGAAAATGTATAATAATTGTGCATTTGGTGCAGAAGTATGTCACCCAATGAGCATATTCTGCTACTATACTCATGATGTTATTGCACCAAATTCACAATTCATATAAAATCAACCCCAGAAGATCCGTGAGGTTAAAAATCTATGCAGACATCTCCCACATCAAGCTAATTTTTTTAATGACCTTTCTAATCTGGAAATAATAAATTTTCCAGTATGTGCTGTCTAATAGAAATATTTAAAGTGATTTGCTTTTGAAAAGATGAAAACAAATGAGTGTATACATTTTGAAGAAAAATAAATATGCTTTACTTTGTCAATTACACATCTTTTAGTATAGTTATGGTATCAGTAAGGTTTAAGAAAACCTTGAAAATATATATTGTCTGATCAAAAACGGTATTATGAAAGGAAAGCATGTTAGAAAGTTCCAGCAGCATGGATTATTTAACAATACTGCTAAAGTATTCAATCAGATTATGTGTACTTTTTAGTAGTTGCCAAGAAGTCATTCCACTGATAAGGCTGGGCCAATGCTTTAAAATGAAATTCATCTGAGATAAATTGATTTTCACTATGTTTCCTCTAATTTAAACTCATGATAGAAATAATTTTTTGCTTATTTCAAAATATATCTCCCATTATTATCTTGCTTTCATCAAAATCAGGCTTATAAGACACATTCTAGCCTAAATTTATAGCTTAACAAACAAGAGGTCACTCTAAAATTGTATAATTCCATGATTTACTATGATGCCTTGAGTCTTTTTTTTTTTTCATTGTAATTGTTACTTTTTCTTTATGCTGTTTTATGAGCAGTTTAAAAAGCCTTTTAAAGAAAATATTTATTAAATGTATCGGGGTGACATTGGTTAGTAAAATTATATAGCTTTCAAGTATAATTTCTATAATACATCATCTATATATTGCATTGTGTGCTCACCACCCAGAGTCAATTCTCCTTCCATCACCAGATATTTGATCCCCTTTTAGCCTTTTACCATCCCCCCTCCCCCTCTGGTAACCACTAAACTGTTGTCTGTGTCTATGAGATTTTATTTCTTTGTTTGTCTTGTTCCTTCGTTGCTTTCAGTTTTATATCTCACATATGAGTGAAGTCATATGGTCGTGACTTTTTCTGTCTGACTTATTTTGTTTAGCATAATAATCTCAAGATCTATCCATGTTGTCATAAATAGCAGTATTTCATGTTATCTTATGGCCGAATAGTATTTCATTGTGTATACATACTCATCTTTTTTAGCTAGTCATCTATTAAAGGACACTTTGGTTGTTTCCAATGAACATCGAGGTACATATAGCTTTACGGGTAAATGTTTTCAGATTTTTTTGGGTAGATACCCAGAAGAGGTATTGCTGGGTCACATGGTAATTCTAGTCTTAATTTTTTGAGGAACCCTCACACTGTTTTCCATCACAGCTATACCAATTTACATTCCTACCAGCAGTGTATGAGGGTTCCTTTTTCTCCACAGCCTGTCCAACACTTGTTATTATTTGTCTTGTTGATGATAACCATGTTAAACTGGTGTGAGGTGATATATCATTGCGGTTTTGATTTGCATTTCCCTAATAGCTAATGAAGTTGAGCATCTTTTTATACATCTGTTGGCTGTTTGTATGTCTTCTTAGGAGAAGTGTCTGTTCAGGTCACCTGGCTATTTTTTAACTGAATTGTTTCTTTTGTTGTTGTTGAGTTGTATGAGTTATTTATATATTTTGGATATTAGCCCTTTATCGGAGGTATTGTTTGCAAATACCTCTCCCATTTGGTTGGTTGCCTCTTTGTTTTGTTGATGTTTTCTTTTGCTGTGCAGAAGCTTTTTAGTTTGATATAGTCCCATTCATTTATTATTTATTTTCTTTTACTTCCCTTGCATTTGAGGTCAAATCCATAAAATCCTCTGTGTCCATCAAGAGTTCCTGAGTTCTGACTTATAACTCTTTTATTTTCAGGACCTCATGTAGTGTATGTCACCTAATAAAACATCAATACAGTTTTACAGAATGAATATTTTTCCAGACACAGGAAAATGCAGATATTTTTCATTTTTATACAATATCTTCTCTTATCTTAATATTATTTATAACACATTTTGAAAATTCATAAACTATTCTACATTAAAAAATAATAAAAATTAACATGTATAACTATATTAAGAGGAAGATCCATAAGCTCTCATTAGGACTGATCCAAATAGATCACTGCCTATGGGTGATGCTATAAATGGAGTTCAAAATAAAGGTTTTTTTCCAACTTTATGGAGATATAATTGACATATAACATTGTGTTAGTTTAAGGTGTGCAACGTGATGATTTGATACACATACATATTGCAAAATGATTGCCACAGTAATGTTAGTTAACATCTCCATCACCTCACATAATAGACCATTTCATTTTTGTGGTGTGACCTTTCGATTTACTCTCTTAGCAACTTTCAGGTATACCATTCAGTATTGTTAACTGCAGTTACCATGCTGTATATTAGCTCCCTAGAACTTACTCATCTTATGACTGGAAGTTTTCACACTTTGACCAACATCTCCCCATTTCCTCTATCTCCCTGCTCCTGGTAGCTGCCATTCTACTCTCTGTTTCTATGAGTTCAGATTTTTTGGTTTAATTCTGTTACAGAAGGCTTGCAGGAGACACTTCTAAGTAGGTAATAGTGGAGTGATTTTTGGTCTAATGTGTTCCTTTATCATTTAAATTTAATATTTTGATGTTATACCTATTGATGTTATGCTTATTACTGATATTATTTTGTTTCTACATAGCTACATTTCATGATATGAATATATTATTTGTGAATTCCATAATTTAATAAATTTGAATGGTTAAAAATCACTTCATCCAGTTTGCCACATAAAACTCAAGCCATTATTTCTAGATAAGCAAAGAGTGAAATGTTGATATATTCTATATAAAATGTTTGAGCTTCTAAGTAATCATTTCCTTGAGTCTCTCTAGTAGTAACAACAGCCAAAAATGTTCATTAGAGCAAATTGTACCTAGACGTTTGTTTAAAAAGGTAAATATACACCTTTCTCCCTCTCCTCCCCGTGCTGTATGTCCCTCTGCCAGTCACTTCATCTCTCCAGCTCTGTTCTTGTGGGAATCTAATAAGAACCAACTCTTTCTAAGGTATGTCGCTTATGAAGCAAATGGCCCTTGATTGGCATATTACATCTTAATGAGGAGAAATGATAAAAGAATTACAAATACTTATTGGAAGCCTTGGCTTTAGGTTTCTCTGAAGACAGTAACTCTTAAATTGGCTTGCTCCTGTGATACATTGAAAGATAGGCCTATGAATTATTACAAGAGATCACTGGCGCCTGCATGGAATGGGACTTCTGAGCCATTGTAGACTCCACACCCACCCATGTGGATCTTACCTTGTGGAACCTGGACTATCATGAGGGGTCAGAATAAATCCTGGAAAACAGCATTAAATGATGCTAAAGCTCCTGGCAAAAAGAACCTCTTATTGCCCTTCTGGCAAGCAGTGATTTGTGACTCCAGCATAGATGGAGCCAAGCCTGGCCTGTGATGGCCTAACAAGACAGAATGTTTAGTTGGACAAAAGAAGACCTCCTGGTAGGCAAGGCAACATTATATACCACAAAGTGGTGAAAATTAAAAATGTGATTATTATTGCTTTAGCTTACTGACTTGTATATTAATCCTTTATCTTCCCAGTGGTTTAGGTGAGAATCTCATGAACTGAAACAGAATATGCTAAAGAAAAGCAAATATTTAGGAGTATAAGAATATCACAGCAAGTTTATAAATATTTATTGGATTGTGCAGATGCAATAACTAAATCATTTCACAAATTTTTCACTTTTCTCTCAGCTACAGACACTTTGTAGATAATGCAAGATGGTGCCATTGGTAACTTGCAGAGCCTGGATATTTTTAATTATTGGGTCAAAATTCAGAAATGCAAGTGAATAAATACATATGTGTGTTTATATATTCACTGAAACTTTCATTCACATTTTCATTAAAATGTTTTAGATAACAAGTGAATATATTAATTCTTTTGCTCTAAGGAAGATTATTTTCTATATTAAATTACTACAATTATTATGCTTATTTGAGCTCAACAAAGATATCTCAGATTTAGAATACAAATAAACACTTAAAAAAAAATGAAAGCACGTTAAGATCAACCAGGGGAAAAGACACATCAGGCATAGTGTGGAGTTGGGTGGGGGATTGGGAGAGTTGGAGGAGACCCACAGAACACACTTCCTCTTAGAGATAAACTCTAATTTATATAATCAAATTTTGGTATTTTTTTTATTAATTAAACAATAGTTAAAATGATGGGATAAAAATAAAGTTACCTTCAAAACTGTACATCAGAGAAGAAATATCTCATTAAGTTAACATAAGAAGTAATTAGTAATTAGACATTGATTAAAGTCATATTACAACTACAAAGGGTTCATATAAGACTGTTTAGAAAGAGAGAAAAAGTAATAGTGATGCATCTAAGTATTTTTTTCTCTTTTCAAAGTCTCAGTGCCTTTTAAAAATTTATGTCTTTATCTATATCTCAGAACCATTTCTCAAGAATATTATTTTTTATCATTAATTACTAGGAGAATCATGGAAAATAAATTGTTTCTAAGATACACTTGTCTTAACCACTAACATCATCTTTGACTTCTCTTAATTACATAGAAACAAAACCTTAACATGTTTTCACCCCATTGTCAACCATCTTTGGAATTCACATATATTTTAATATTTTATAAGACAAGAAAAACCTAAAGAAGAGAAGAGCCAGGCAAATAAGTAATTACTATGCTTGGTAAATTGGCAGTGATTTCTGATTTTTTTCATAACCTGAATTTAGTTTTCCCTTAGTGACTTTTGCTTTACACCTTTAATATGTGCTGAGTTTTATCACAAAAATATTGCTCTGTATGAAATCCAATCTCGTCTTTGAAATCTCTCAGAAATATTTGGTCTTGTGTGAACAAAAGAACAGAAACCATGTAGAACAAATCTGAAACTATAATACCTGAACTCTGTTGTTCCACAAAGGAAAAAAAATGTGTTTTAGAACAAAAAATGGTAACATAATAAAAATAAGACTGAGGGTCACAGAAAAATCAAGCAGTTAAAATTAGAAGTCTTTTAGTGTGGAAAGGAAACATAAGATATGGATAATTCAAATGTGTGTGCTCAGAGAAATTATTTAGTGCACTTTCAGTATGAAATAGAGATTACTTTGTTTAAATGTGCTACTTTTTGTTTAGACAAACATGTTAAATACAAGTGGAAGACCTAAAACAATTATATTATGAATATACTATTATGGTATGTTATCCATAATTTAAACAGTTTTCAGTTTGTGTATTGCCTACATTTATGTAAAAAAATTCACTGGAAATCCAGAGCTAAAGTTGATTTTGACCAAAAGGTCAATGGTGTTTAAGGGTTGAAAGAAAAAAAAAATATATGGTATATCAATTGGCAAATGTGGACTATATTAAAATAAACATTAATTTAAATTGTTTTGACTGAATATAGCCCTTTTTTCATGAATAAATGTTAAATTGTTTCATAAAACTATGTGAAAAACAAAACAAGTCCCCAGACAAACAGCTTGATGCCTATTTTGTGGTATTCAAATAAAAAAGGAGAGAAAGATTAAATGATCAAACAAACAGAGACAGAATCACGATGTTGGAAAGACTACAAGTATTCAGTTTTTTGTTTAAATAGCATATTGATTCAGTATTTGCTCTGGTTATTACATTCAGCCTTTAAAAATGTTTCGTCAGTATTACTGCTGTGCCAACTTTCACTTTAATGTCAGAATTGTGTCACCAAAATTGGGTCATGGCATTTTTCTAATAAGACTTCTGCGCTGTGAATCAAATTTCAGTGTTGTGAACATGTAAAAAAATTGAATACAGGAGGAGATAGGTGAAGATTGTATGGCCTTAGACAAAGTATTATTTACTTTTAGGATGAGTGTGGATACTTTCAGATGACAGTACTGGTGACAGTTTAAATTCTAAGATGTGACTTCAAAGGCAGATATTATTAAATAGTAAACCATTGTATATTAGCATTGATATGAAATTAATTCTCAGCCCCCTCCCTACTCCTTTAACACCCATCAAAAGTCAGCAGTGAACTAACAAATTAAACAAACAAGTAAACAAACCAAAACTATGTCATGTGTTTTGCTTTCTCCACAGTGTTTTCTCACTGTACCTTCAGTAACTACCGTGTTGCCCCGAAAATAAGACCTAGCCGGACAATCAGTTCTAATGCGTCTTTTGGAGCAAAAATTAATATAAGACCTGGTATTATATTTTATGTTATATCCAGTATTATATTATATTATACTATATCATATCATATCATATCATATATCATATCATATTATATCATACTATATTAGACTCGGTCTTATAGTAAATTAAGACTGGGTCTTATATTAATTTTTCCCCCAAAAGATGCATTAGAGCTGATTGTCTGACTAGGTCCTATTTTCAGGGAAACACAGTATAAATTTATCTCTACAATTATATCCCAGTAGGAATCCCAGTAGGTACTTAAAAGAAATTCTTTGAAGTAGTATGAACCTCCACCCTTCACCCATCTCCCAATAATGCATCCTCAAAGGGGCAATAGAGTTTAATGAAGAGGCCATTTATAATAATGTGGTCAGGTTTAAGAAAAGAGTAGAGAGCCATTGCCACTTCCAAAGCTCTAGCTATGGAAGAGTGGCTGATTTTTGGAAGAGAGGCCTTTGGGAGTGTAAGGCAACCATCAACAAACTGTCTCGGCAGGTGGAAAAATAAATACCCAGATGTGTCTCTCCTTGTACTCTCTTTTCTGTTAAATTTAGCGGCAAGCCAAGGGCAAGGGAGTCTGTGTAGTGTAGTCCACAGGGATTGGCCTCCACTGGGAAACAGTGGTACAGAGATTAGGGGAATGAGGAAGAGAAGGAAAAGAAAAAAAAAAAAAAAGAATATTCAAAACAATTAAATATTGTGAATGTGGTTCTTCCATCCAGGAATGACTTTTTCAGTGCTGTGCCTTCAAATAAAAGTTTTGTCAAAAGTAAAATCATTACAATGGAAGTAACCGATACAAGTATTCCTGAGTATTTCTGAATTTATTTTTTCTAAGAGTGACCCCATTGGTACTTGAATAATGCCTAACATGATATGCTTGGTAAGTCGCAGCTGGGCAGAGTGACAGAGAATTGGATAAAGATTGGAAGCAAGGGTCAGGAGCAGGCACAGGATCAGCTGCTTTTTACCAGTAGGCAATGAAAATGCATGGAGAAGAGGTTGGGCCACTGGCAGACGCACCTCTAATTTGATTTTTTTATTTTCACATCATAATTTATCACCCTTATTCTATTTCTTCAGAGTTTATAATGCTAATTGTAAGGAAAAATAATTATGTTTCTAGCCTGTACCACATGCTTTTAAATATATTATCCCATTTAATCTTAGCACAACCCTGGGAGGTATGTTTTATATTCCCCTTTTCACAGACTGAGATAGGAAGGTTCACCAAGATTTTGTAATCCATCTGAAATCCTATCATAAGTAAAATTTCTCATTTTAACTTAATCTTCCTGAGTCTGAAACCTATGCATTTTTGTCTTACATATACATACCTCAAAATTAAAAGGACTTTATTTGTTGTATTAGTGTTAAATATGCATTTAGTCTTTAAAATAAACCTTGAGAAATATCAAGGTATACTCACCACTGTCTTCCTAAAGTCATTTAACTGATGTCTTTAATTTAATCAGATATTATTCTGTCTCATGAAGTTCTGTCTGCTCTGTCCTTTATTTTGTCACATTTATTCTGTCTAGGGAATTAAAATAAATATTTTGTCTACATCGACCTTATCTGCTTTGTTATAGCTCTTAGAGATACTTTTTTTTGACAAGTACAGAAATTAGTTCTTTCTCTGCGTTTTCTTTGTTGCTAGTCAGATTTATTTTCTGATACATTCAAATCTTTATTAATCCCCTTGCCTAGCCTATAACGTGTATATTCTATTCCATGCTCTTCTCATCATAGAGGTACATTTTGACTTCTTTTTCATCCTACCTGTGCTTTGTTTCTGCTTAGCTCTTTCAGTGGGGCACCTTTTCACTGTCAATATGTATTTTTTAATATCTTCTCTTTATTTTCCATTAAAGTCACATTATATCCCATTGCTATTTGGTATGTTCCTGAGTTGTTAATAAGTAGACTATCTTTGATATTTTTTGAAACGTGGTATAGTTCCCAAGAGCATGATAAAAATTATAAGCTTGATTCAACTTGTTAATATTTAATCACTTAACAAATGTTTATTTAAAAATTATTATAGACCAGGCACTCGTATGGGCTTTAGGGATGCAAGCAGTGAGTAAGCAATGAAATCTATCCACATGGAGCTCAAATTCTAGTGATAAAAAGAGAATGACAGGAATTAATAGGTATATAAATAAAGTAAGTTATATAATATCTAGTGATAAGTGCTAGGAACAAAACAAACAGCGAAGGGGTTTAAGAATGTTAGGGTGATGACACAGTTTTAAAAAAGATGGATAAAGACTATCATTTAAATAATAACCTGAGAATGAAGGAGATTGTGTGTTTGTGTATGTGTGTGAGAGAGAGAGAGAGAGAGAGAGAGAGAGAGAGAGAGAGAGATACTTGTAGGAAGAGCGCTCTCAGAGGAGGGTACACCAAATGCCAAGACCCTTAGGCGGGGGCAGTCTGTTGTAGGTTTGCAAAGAACAGCAAGGACACCTTCCTGCCTGGAGCTAAATGAGTGGGGGAGAGAACTGAGGTCTGAGAGGTGGTGCAGGGCCTTGTTGGTTATTGAGAGGACTGTGATAGAGAAAGGCTTTCCAAGGTTTGGAAAAGAGCCACATTATCTCATTTGGATAGCCTTTAGATTTATATTTAGCATTCCATTCTGTTACACAGGAAATTTGTTTATAAGTTTCTACAGAATCTTAAAGCCAAGCATTTAGTATCGTAGAAAAGTGACATGCTAAATAATAAATATTGTCAGTATTTTTATTAACTTTACTGCAGCCTATGCTGATCTTCATGTGTTTACTCAATATTCAATTCTTATCTCTTGGGTACTGTTATGTTTAAACAATTTATCCAGGAAGAAGATTAAATATTATACTGTGTTATTGTATTGCTGTGTGTGGTACACCTCTTATATGTGTAAAGATTTATACATTCTGTTCCTAACCATATTGTCTGGAGCCACTATACATTACTATAATGCTTGTATAACCAACTCGGTGGGAATTTTACTTAGACTAATGGCAATCTGGCAATTGATTAATTGGAAGGAGTTCAAATGAAGAAAAAAACATTAGAAATGCCTAGAGGTACAGTGGTGGTCACAGAATGAGACATTGTGTGTTTCATGACCATAAAAAGATCTTAGGAAATGATGATACACATTTTCTCTAACATACAAATCCCTGCATAATCATGTTATTCTAAAAAAGACATTTCCCCCGTTTCATATTTTAATCTATTTTATGTATATTATTTCATGCATATTTTTCTATTGTAAAGAATCAAATTTAGTAATATACTTTAGTAATGGAAAATAGTTTATTCAATAGACATTTATTTTTTAAAAGCAGATAGCGATTAACCTAAGATAATTAAACTCATTCACTTAAAGCTCCCTCTTTAGAGCAGGTAAGTGCAATCAATACATGTATTTGTTCATTCTTTTCAGGAAAGTCCTATCTTTGCTGTTTCATACTGTGTTATAGTATGTACGACTTATCACTGTTAATGTTTTGATACCATAACCCTGGATTTTGGCATGTTGGTTTTTACCTCACAAATGCGTTGATTCCCTGACTCTACAAATCTGCTATTTAGGGCTTATAAGTTTCGTGGTTTGTCATCAGAGGGGATAGTTTTATTTCGGCAATGCCCTGTTCCCTAAAGGACTGCAAGGATGTCAGCTAGACGTGAAGACCTGTCATATTCCATTTGGTTCCTGAAGTATTACATTGGTGCAAAAGTAATTGTGGTTTTTACAATTATTTTTAACCTTTCAAACTGCAATGACTTTTGCACGGACCTGATTAATGGAGAAAATCAGTACAGGCATGGGAGAGTTGGGGGATTGCAGGTTAGTCCAGTGGTGCCTAACAAATGCACATGACCCACTGACATGGAAACTCTGAACATCATTTTTGTAAAAAGGAAATAGACTTATTTACCCGAGTGCAGAGGACAAAAAAATCACGAGACACTGATTTTCTTTTCTCTTCTTTATACCCTTGGTCCCAGGGCTGGGTAATCTTACAATGCTAAGTCTCCCCGAGAATGCAGGTAACTGGTGATGGATAGAGTGATGTTAATGTCTCCATTTGTGTTCTGGCCTTTTGGTTGCTTGTTCAATGAGTGGAAAGGTAGGGAGAGGAGTTAGGTTTAACTAAGCATCAAAGCAAATAGTATGCTTACCCATTCAGTTCAATCCCAATAATGCTTATTCCTTCAACAGAGAAGGGTCCATCTGTTTCATGTCCCTCCAGAATATTACATTAGAAATAGATTCAATTATTATGAATTTATTTGCTCCTGACAAATAATCATTAGAAGCATTAGTCTAATTTTTATTGGCTCAAACACAATATTTTTCATAGTGAACCACACTAGGCACTGAAACAGTTTTGTAGTCCTCAAGTACTTAATGAGACAAAATTTCATTTGCTTTTGTATTACATTATTAGTCATAAGTACACAAATAGAATCTGTTTTGTTTTCTTGACATACCTGGCCAAACAATTACAAATAGAACTCTTTTCACAAGTCGTAAGAAATCATAAATTGTCTAATATGTGCTTAACACTAACATTGTGACTTACAACGATAATAATTAAATCCAGCCATTATTTTTGCTTCTGATGAACTTACAACAGTATATAATTGATGCCTTTGGCATTCTCTTTATCATTTCCTCCTAACATACACCAATTTATCTCCATTTTAGATCCCATTATCTTGTGTTATAATCATGGGTTGACTAACTTTCTTTTTCTCCCCCCCTGGGAAATGGTCACAATTCTCAAAGGACAGGTATTACACATTTCGTGAGTTTGTTGTAACAGATATTCAGATTTAGAATAAAACATAATATTTTTATTTGACTTGGAAAAATAAGGAGGTTCCGGGAAGCAGGTTGTCAGAAGCAGAATCAGCTTGCTGAAAGCTTGGGAAACATTTCAGTGAAGCTCTATAGTTGGTAAAATAACATGATAACAGAAGAGCAAATGCCACAAGGAATCATTTAGGAGTTTGTTTAGTCAGCCATAGCACGTATAGTTTGCTTTCAATAAAATAATGGTTATATATCTCATTTATCTGAAGTGTTTATATATTGTATTATAATAATATTAATATTTTCTCTTAGTAAATTTCAGTAGTTCCATCATTGTTACATTTCTTTGTAAGTGTGTAATAGTAATTGATATTCTTATCAAAAATAGGAGCCTTTATTTTTGGTTGATTAAGTTGCCACTATCCGTCCTTTCTTTATACGTTTAGTCCTGTGCTTTATTTTAGTCTTGTGTATTTAATATCTGAAATAAATCCATTGTGTAGTCTATGGTTTCATTTTTCATACATTTTCTCCTTTGGAACATGATACCTTTTATGTTCTGACTATCTGCTTTCAGTTCTTGGAGATGAGAATCAGGGATGAAATGTATGTGGAGCTAAATAGTACCATTAACTTGATTTTCCAGACATAAACTTAGAAATTATCCTTTACTCTTTCTTCTCTTAGTCATTATATCCCATGGATGACATCAAGTACAGTTGATTAAATAGAGTTTTACTGCTTTAGTTCAAGCTGTCGTTACTTATATGCCAATTATTCTTCAATAAGCTGTTTTTTTTAAGAAATGAAAAAGTAATTACCAGTAATCTAGACCTTTCCATTCTTCTTCTGTAAAAGTAATGTGAAATATTTACCAAAAAACAGAAAACAAGGCGTTGGGTCTTAGTGGGGCTATTGTGACAAGCCCCATGAAAAGTCTCCTGTCTTCATTGTGGCCTTCCTCTAAACATCAACCTCTTGTTTTCAAAGCTTTCAGTGTTTCCTCATTACATGTGTGCAAAATTCGAAGCCTTTAAAAGGACACACAGAAGTCTTCATAATCTGTACTTTGTGACCCCTACTTATCCTATCCCTTATACTCAAACATCTATGTCTTTGATATGCAAAGTCATTTCTTATTCTTTTTGTTCATCATATGTGTTCTCATCTTTGCACATTGTTCCTCTCTTGACTGCCTGGAAATCTTCCAATATACTTTAAGAGTTAACCAAAGAGTTAACCAAAGTTAACCTCTTTACTAAGAGGTCTTTGATTCTAGAGTTTCAATTAAATACTCTCCAGAAAATACATTTGAACACCTTTGAGAGGCTTTGTACTGGATCTTTGACATACTTTTCCTGTCCTCAAGATTGCTATAGGTTAGTGACCCAGTACGCTCCCTTCTTTGTATTTCATAATATATTATATGTACCATGAATATTATTAGTATCACAACCTAGAAAAGTAGTTGATTTATGTGTCTGCCCCTTTAGAAGATAAATGGCATTGGTTTAATGATTATGTCTTATTCGTCACTGTATCCCAAAACTCTGGGATAGTCTTCTGTAAATATTTATACACGGATAAAAAAAAATTCCTGTTCTTTGTGTATATATTTCTGGTGTTTGAAAAATGGAGGCTAATTTTCATAAAGCAGAATATTATATTATTTCTGTTTGTTACCATCATGATTGTACCCTGTTTAAATTCTAGAGCTATAACTTCTATTTCTTTTTAATCTCCTTAAATCTCCATTTAGTAGATTCTCAACATGTGTTCTTAGCAGATTAATGAAAAGCATAATTTGAAGACAATGTAAAAAATTAAAGGCATCCATGTAAAACAATAGATATTTTTCTGGGATGTAAATATTTTAACAGTTTATTATTACATGAAGACTGACATTGTCACTCTGAGAGACATTTGCTGTTCCTTTAATAAATGCATCTCATTTGGAAGCAAATCGATTTTACTTAAATGTGAAATGAAAAGAAAAAGAAAAATCCAATACAATATAATAAAGAGCCAATATGAAATATTAAAAAATTAAACCAGTAAAGAAGATGAAGAAAATTATTGTTTTTATCAAATATTTATCTATAACCAGTGATGATTATTTAGATACTTTAGTTTTTGGTAATTTATTCCTTGGAAACTCATATAGGGCATAGACTCATCAACATCAGAATCATTTTCTTAATATGATGTGGCATACATAGACCTAACTAGAGTGTCATTTTTTCAGATATTACTCGATGTTTAATGTATTTAACTTAAACATTCACAGTACTGGATTTTGTTTGTTATTTTAAACCAAAGAAATACGTATTTACCTTAAATTTACTGGAAATCCAAAACGCTAAATGAATAAAATTAGCTGAAGCCTAGAGGTAGATTTTGGATCTCTACCTGCTCTGACCTCTTTTCACTCAGTCTTGGAAAATACCTTCCCAGAACGTAAGTGCTCTGCAGTGGAGAGTATAAGGAAAATGGTAGCAACATTTATTTGTCTGAGTACCAGAAATTGATCTGTTCTTCAAATTCCTGTGCCCTACTCTAGATTGCTCGCCTAGTGTGCTCAGGTAAATTGCCCACAGGAAAGAGAAGAAAGTGAACATTAGATTCGGAGGAATTGAAACACAGCAGTATAAATGTCCTTTCTTGCTGCTAGTGCCTTGTTCCTGAGGCTCAGATTCCTTGATTGGACTTCATCTACCTATGTTCACATATTTTCACGTAGACTACTTTGCTTTACTAATATTTTTCTTCTTCTCCTTACTTGCATTTATAATATCTGGAATCTGAGTATGCAGAATGTTGACTCATAACCCAGATCTGATTTGACATTTATTCATGCTCGCATAGAACTGTCTGGTAGATCTTTACCACTATATACAGTGAGCTATCAACAATGCTGCTCTTAGGAGCCTCCTAGCAAGGAGCCTCCTTCCCTGGGCCCCATGTCTCAGGAGTTCCCATGCTTTGTTGCATCTGCTTTGACAGAGCAGAGCTTCTGCCATGGACTCCATGGCTCAAGGGGTCCTCGTGTTTCGGAGTATTTTTAAAGTAAGTGACTACGATTGGCCATGCAGGCAGGATGTTCTGATTTTGAATCCAGTCCTGTGTGGGTCCCAGTTATCAGAGCACCTACCTTGAAACTTTCTAAGTCCTATTCCAATGTCTAAGACTAGCAGGGGCTGGCCAGTGTCTGGTCCTATTTCTCCTTTTCAGAAAGGAGAAGCTATGTGACTTGTAAGGTTAGGTACTGGAATAGTTAATTTTATGTGTCAACTTGACTGGGCTAAGTGATGCCCAGACAATTGGTGAAACATTATTTCTGAGCATGTCTGTGAGAGTTGCAGAAAGAAATTAGTATTTGAGTCAGCAGACTAGGTAAAGACTGAGTAAAAATCACCCTCACTAATGTGGGTGGACATCATCTAATCTGTTGAGGGACTAAATAGAATAAAGAGGTGGAGGCAGGGTGAGTTTGCTTTCTTTGCTTGAGCTGAGACATCCATCTTCTGCCCTCAGACATCAGTGCTCCAGGTTTTCAGACTCTCAGACCTGACCAGGAGTTACACGATTTGCCCCTCAATTCTCAGACCTTTGAACCTGGACTGAATTACAGCATCCTCTTTCCTGGTTTTCTGGCTTACAGATAGCAGATCATGGCATTTCCTCCCAACCACCCACCCACCCCCCTTAACAGCATGAACCAATTTCTGTAATAAATCTCTTACATATGTCTTCAATATGTCTTATTGATTGTGTTCCTCTGGAGAACTTTGACTAATACCGGTTCTAAAAGGCTATGCCTTTTCTGGTCTGTTGTAGTACTTGCTCTCCAAATGCCTACTTCTCAAAACATTCACTTTCAGAACTGAGCCAGTGTGGTGTAAATATCTCAGACCACAAGGAGAAGCCATGTGTAAGCACTCCTCATGGGCCCATACTGGTCAGGCCATCTAGATTCTGGATGGGTTGGCTGGTGGGGTCAATGGGTTGGTTTGCTTCTAAAATCCTCAGGTGGGTTGGCATGGAGGCTGGGTCCACTAAAGCAGGCTTGGAGCTTGCATCCACTGGGGTAGACCTGGTGCCAGGGTCTGAAAGTACAAATATGGATCCTGGGTCTGTGGGTGATGGTCTTGCTGGGGTCCACTGTGCGGAAGGGGGGCCTGGCAACTGAGTCTGCAGGGATGGGCCTGGAACCTGGGTCCATGGGGGTTGGTGTAGTGCTGTGTTAGGCCTTGAATCTGAGTCTGTGGGGCTCAGCCTGACTCTGAGGTGGCCCTGGTACCTAAGTCCATGGAATAGACCTGATCCTGAGTCTGTGGGGACCAGCCTGGCATTGGAGTCCACTGGGATGAGCTAGTGTCTGAGATGTGAAGGTGGGCTTGTTGCCTGTGTCTGCAATAGCAGTCCTGGAATTTGGATCCACAGGAAAGGGCCTGGAGTCTGGTTACATGGGAATAAGCATGGTGCTATGATCCACTGGAATGGGCTTTGGTGCCTGGGACCATGAGTGCAGGCCTGGTTTTTCCAGTCCATGGGGGCTGGATAGTGCAAATCTGGAGTCCATGGGGATATATCTCTATCTTGGGTTCATAGGGGCAGGCTGGTATCCCAGGTAGTGGGATCCAGCCTGCTACTGAGACAAGCTGCAGCCTGGGGCTGGAGGTCTGGGCTGGTGCTGGTTTGGACCTAGAGCCTGGGACCATCCAGACCAGCCTGGTGCTGTGGTGGACCTGGAGCCTGGGGTCTGGGGACCTCCTTAGCATCAGGGTTTACTCTGGTGGGACTCATGTTGAAGTTCATGACAAAGTCAGGTGCTCACTTCCCTCTTGTTCCTTTAAACAGAGGGCATCTTTCTCTGTGCTGCACTGCATGGGGTTGGGGCAGGGCTATGTCAGTTGTGGAGAGTATACTGTAATAATGTAATCACAAAATATTCAAGATGTATACTGCATATATTTTTTATTTGGGAATATATTTCAAATGATTTACTTTAAATGTTATCAATTATCTGGTGCTAGATGGATTTTTTAGTTTTTAAATTATCTACATGGTTTAATTTATATTTTTTTTACTTTAATCAATTTTGTTATATAATTAGATATATTAAGTATGTAATTTAAAACAAGAGGATGTTTCAGCATTGATTTTTCCCCCAAGTTATACACAGTAGCCATCTTTTGGTACTCAATTTTATCTTATAATACCACTTGGCCTCTAGTTACCTCAAATGTAAGGAAGGATATAGTTTGCCAAAAGTAAGTGGCTTTTTTCTTTTCTGATTTCTTATAGCAGCCACCATCTAAGAGTCCTTCATTATCACACATTAAAGTGCACTCTATTGAAAAATATTGTTAAAAATGTTTTTTCCCTCTTTTGCTTAATGGAAAAAAAGAATTGCTTAGTTTTCTTATAAGTAAACTTCTTGTTACTTTTCAGGTCATATACAATTATGTTTTTAAATAAAAAAATAGAATGAAATTTTATATATTCAAATCTTTTACATCTATTTCAAATTGTTAAGCCCTCTTTTTTTTTAATACATGTGTATTGAATCAAGCACCTACTTTTTCTTTTCAAGTTACAATTAAGCTTTCCATTTTAGAGAATAAGACATTAGTTGTCATGGTGTTGCCCTTGACTTGTTTAAAAATATAGTTCTCAATAGCATTCTCCCACTTAAAAAAATAACATGTTGAATTAGCAAAGGAACCTGTGAGGGCTAAAAACTAAAATGTTGTAAAAAATATGAATAAGGTCACTGCTGTTTTTTTGTTTTTTAAATATCTTTATAAGACTATGGAAATGCATAGGATTTGTCCAAACTGTGAGTTCTCATGTGAAACGTACACACAATAACTGCCACACAATAAATAATTAACATGGTTCTTTTATACTCCGTATGATCCAATTCTTAGAGAATTTGGCTGAGCCCTTAATTTTGTTAATGCAAGGTCCAATTTTGGCCATTTTACATGAAACAACACTAGACAGTTTCCCATTTAGTTTTGCTGAAGCATTTTCTCCTATTGAGGGGACAGATTGCAGAGAATTGTCACAAATTTTTTGAGGGCTTTTGAAAAGTGTTAGTTTTCATTTTCAATTTCTTTAATCTGGACTGGGTTTGTTACTCACTTTGACCAATAGCATATGGTGGAAGAAATGTGTCAGTCCTGAGTGTAAGCCTCAAGAAACATTGCAGTCTTGCACTCACTATGTTGGAAAATTTCCATCATGAGAATAAGCCCAAGCTGGCCTCCAGAAGGATGGGGAAACTTGTGAGCAGAAGCCTCAGAGGTGCCAGCCTTCCAAGCTGAACATCCAGACATGTAAGTGAGCATAGGTGAATTTACATGGAGAATCTGTACCCCTGCAGAATCTAGCCCAACATGTCAACCCACAGAATCATGAATAAACAAATATATATTTTTTAAGGCAATAATTTTTAGAGCAGCTTGTTATATGGCAATAGATACTTGATACACTTGTCTTTTAGGGCACCGTATCATGGTTTCCCTTTTACCTCCATAGCCATTACTTGTTAGTCTCTTTTGCTGATTATTCCTTATTTCTCTATTTCTTTTTTATGGGCTGTCTTCTCTGTTACTGTCTTTATAATCTTATTTGGCCAAATACCCTTAAATACAGTCAACATACTGATAACTCCTCCTCCTCCCCCCTACACACACACACACACACACACACACACACACACACACACACATTTAGGTGACCTTTCTAGATTCATATAATCAAACATCTACTCATTTCCACTTCGATATCTAACAGACTTTCAAAAATAATATGTTCAGTACATACTCCTGGTTCTCCTCTTCAAGTCTGCTCTTCCAAGGGTCTTGCTCATCTGAGTGATTGGAACTCCCTCATACCAATTCCTCAGGCCAAAATCCTTAGTGTCTTTCTTGACTTTTCTCTTTGTCTCACACTCTATATCCAATATACCAGCAAATCCTATTGGCTGTATCATTAAAATTATCTAGAATCTTGTCACTTCTCATTACTTCCAACCTACTACCCTACCCTGTTTGCCCGAAAATAAGACCTAGCCAGTCAGCTGTAATGTATCTTTTGGAGCAAAAATTAATATAAAACGAGGTATTATATTATATTATATTATATTATATTATATTATATTATATTATATTATATTATATTATATTATACTGGGTCTTATAGTAAAATAAGGCTGGGTCTTATATTAATTTTTGCTCCAAAAGACGCATTAGAGCTGATTGTCCAGCTAGGTCTTATTTCCGGGGAAACACGATAGTTTAAGCCACCATCATCCCTCACCTGCAGTAACCCTCTAAATGATCTCTTAAGTTTACTTCCTTGTACTACAACCCTCTCCCCATTATATACTTCAGTTTATTCAACAGGTAACAGTGTCGTTTTGGTAACATTTAAGTCAGATTGTGTCTCTGATCTCCTTAAAACCTTCCACTTACCTTATAAAGCGCTAACATCATCTTTGACCTCATCTGCTCTTACTCTAATTTTCCCCGGCTGTGTTCTTCTTCACTCTTCAAGAAATTGCCAAGAATATTTCCAACTTGCTGTTTCCCCTTCTGAAAACTTCTTTCCCTACTATGATCACAAATCACATGCTCACTATCTTCCAGCCTCTGCTTAAATGTTATTGTCTCAGTGGGGTTTCGCCTGACCACTTTCTCTGAAATTGCACTTTATTCCCCATTCAATCCTCTAGTATCTTTTTCTGCTTCATTTATTTTCATGCCATTTACTGCTTCTTCTTTTTTCCCTCCCATTGGTGGGTTCTTTTTATTTTTTTTTAGGTTTTTTTTGTTTTGTCTTTTTTTAGTTTTAGGTGTACAAAAAATGTAATAGACATTTCACCCCTCACATAGTGCTTATCCCCCTCCCCCAATCTATTGCCTCTCTGACATTGTATATATCTATTACAGTTCCATTGACTCTATTCCCTATGCTGAACTCCATATCCTGTGACTATATATGTTAATATTATTCAGCCTCATGTGTACAGCGCAGTGGTTAGGCATCTACACCATCCATGCAGTGGTCTCCCTTATAAGACATGTGCCCATCTGACGCCCTAGAAAATCTTTACAACATTATTGATTATATCCCCCAGTGTTTCATATCCCCATGGCAATATTGTAGTTATCAAGTAGTGCTTTCTAATCCCCTCCCCTTCTCCATCATCCCTAAACCCCTCCCATTTAACAACCATCAGTTTATTTACTAACTCTTAATCTGCTGTACTAGATAGGTAGGCAGATTGATAGATATAGATATATAGATAGATTGTTTCAAGTATTTTTCTTATTTCCTCAATTAGAACATAAGTTCAATCAGAACAGGAATTTTTGTCTATTTCATTTACTGATCTATCCCTAGTATTTGGAATAATGACTGAAATATTATAGTGGCCCAGTATTTCTTGAGTAAATGAATTCGTGAAAGTACCTTGAATCGTAAATAGAGATCAATCCCTAAAGAGTGACCACAGTTCAAAGTGATTTTAAAAATTATATGGTCACATTAATGACTGAATTACATTAGAGCACTGATGAACTCATTGTCTAATTTCTTATTAAGATAATTGAAAACTGATTTTAATTTTATGTGATGTTTTTTGTTTCACTTTTTTATTTTACCTGACTATCTGTACTTAATGTGCCCTATGAATTGAGTTTATGTTCAAATTTCTTATCTCATGTCAAAGACATCACCCATTTGGGCTAAAATCTCATGGTCAAGGCTACTCCAGAAAGAGAGAAGAGTGTGCCATCTTCTGATATCGCAAGTAGTAGCTTCAGCCTCAGATACAAATATGAGTTATTTATATTTTTGTTCTAGATTCTATTTCCTCTTGCATTGTTGAAAACAAAATCACAACATGGTGTTAAAAAGCTAATCTTGGATGTAGACCAACCTTTGTTAAAATCCTCATGTCAAAGATAAACCAAAACATTAGTTGGTGTAAATTACTGACTACCTCTAACACTCAGTTTCCTCATATGTAAAATAGAAAAAAATAATAGTACTTTATAAATTTACTGTAATGATTAAAGGAGGAAATAAATATTGATTGTACTAATATTCATTGTACAAACACTTCATCTCTCTTGTTTTTAACCTATAATGTAAAATGGGAAATAAAAGTGTATTGTTATAATGACTATAAATCTATTATTGGAATATAAATTGTTAAAAAAAATTAATGAAGAAGGAAGGACCATGCAGATGAGCAATGTTTAATTTCAGAACAAAAGAGATATTAAAAGTTCAGAGAGAGGCCAAAGGGGTGTTACGGAGATCAGGAATATAAGGTATTCACATATTAAAACCAAAAGAGGAGCACAAGTGAAAAAAGTCCCAATGTCTATCTGAAACTTGCTATTTCCTCCACTATCCTGGGTAAACGTCTCTCCACCTCCGATTTCTTCACCCATTAAAGTTCCTAGTAAGTTCAGCATCCATAGAGTAAATATTCTATGCAAATATTTACAATGGGAATCAGAGTAAATTATGATGTTATGCAGCTAGAATGAGGTCTGTTTGGTAGCAAAGTCAAGGGATGTATTTGAGAACATAAGAACATTCATGATTTATACTAAGATAGCTTTTATCATGCAACACCCTAGGGAAAAACGTTACTATCATAGCTATAAATTATCTATTAACTGGATGGTTTCCAGTTTGGGGCTATTATAAATACTGCTTGTATGAACATTTACATACAAGTCTTTGTGTGGACATATGTTTTCATTTCTTTTGATATTCAAATTTAGGAGTAGAATTGCCAAATTTTTTGGCATACATTTTTAAATAACATTCTCATGACTTCTTAATTTTTACAGTTTCTATAGTGAATGATGCCCTCTTTCATTTTTCATTCTTGATTTTTGTAATTGTTATTTTATTTTTTAGTCAGTGTAGCTAAAAATTTTTCAATTTTGATCTTTTCAGAAAATCGACTTCTGGTTTCATAAATTTTCTTTTGTTTCTGTTTTCTATGTCATTTATTTCTGTTCTGATCTCTATTATCTGTTTCATTTTATATATTGTTTGACCATCCTTATAATATAATGTTTGTCTGCTTTGTCCAACTTCTGAATCCATCTGGGTCAGGTTAAATTGACTGTGTTTTATCCTTAGTACCTGTAAAAATTGTTCTGTTTTTCATGTATCTGGTATTTTTTTTTTTTTTTAATAAAAGCTAGGTATTTAGATAGTATTTTATCAACTGTGGATCACATTTTGTTTTTCCTTCTCAGTGTAAAGCCATTAGTGAGTGTCTGTATCAAGTTTTTAATTCTCTTTTTTTTTCAGTCTAGATCCCTTTGTATAGTTTGGTCACTGCTTTGGGCAGAGGTTGTGTTCAAACACCTCAGGACCACAGGCTTCCATCTTCTGCTGAACAGTGTGTGGGCAGGAGAACACATGCAATGTCGCAGCCTATCTTTAAGTCTCCTTTGATTTTTCACTATTTTCAGGACTCTCTTGGATCTCCGTTGTGGAAGTGCTATTTGGCAGTCAGGTTGTAACGTGGAGAGCTTATCGCAGCCCTTCTATGGCTTCTTCATTTTCCAAATTTCGCAGTTAAGTTTCTGCCTGGTCAATTTCTTGCCTTAAATCAGGATTTTTTCCAAGTGTTACCAATGAAATCTGCCATTTTTAGTTAGCAAAGCCATGGCTTTTCAAATCTCTAGCTCTGGAATGAATTTTCCAATTTTGGCACCAAAGCCGCTGTATTTTTCAGCCAGCCTCTATCTGGTAAAACTGCGATTTACAACTCCAGATTGGGGGTTGGGATGATGGGGGCAGCCCCCAGTAAGTCCGCACATTGCAGCTTTCGACAGTTTTCCAAAGATAAATGCTTCTGTGTGTGTGTGTGTGTGTTTAATTTTGGTTGATGTCTAGCATTGTGAAATATTTTTGACAAACTTTGCACAATTTTATGCTTGTTTTCTGCAAATTACCCAGATTGGCAATCTCTTCGGGCCCTCATCAGAAGTGCCTCTTCTGATTTCATTGTGAATAACTTAAATATGCTACATTTTCAAGAATATTCTCTAAATTCTGTGCTAGAAGTTTTGAGATGTATATGGTAAAAACAGACATAGATAATATCCAAGATTTTCAGGTGTTCAGATATCTAGGATAATAGGACCATGCAAAATTAGAAAAAATGAAAAAAAAAAAAAAAAGAAAAAGCTGATTGGCTTGTGATATTACTAAACTAAGGAAGTTAAGAGCAGGAGTTATAAAAGAAAAAAATTCCTGTTTCTACTGGTTTGGATTAGGCATATGTCTCTGTGAAACTCATGTCTTCAGTTTTGAAAACATTAATGGAAATTAGTGCTCCAAAATTTAAATCATTGGAGTAGGTGTTTCTATCTGAAAAGTAAGAATCTCAGCTTGGCCCTCCAGCTTTTCCACATTTCTTTAGTCATATCTCAGCTCTCTCTCTTGAATAGACATTGAAGGGGCTGCCAACTGGGACTTCGGAAGTCTAGTGAAATGAGAAAAGCAGCTGCCAGAACTGACTTTGCCTCTTCTTAACCTGAGCTGATTGTTTTCAGATGTTCACCCACAGGAAATAATTGTGAAGTCATCTTTTTAGGATATCTTAAGATTATTTATAAACTCATACTTGATGAGTAATACTTTGGGAACTTCCATAAAGTAGATAAATTCAGTAAGCAGAAAAGTATATTTTTCCTTCCTCCGAGATTACCAAGGGATGCTTTTCTGTGGAGTCAGAAACGATGATCTTCTAATGTTTGCATTTCCCATTGGTGCTTCTTACTGTGTTAATTACTGATTTGAAAACCAACTTTGATTTTTGTTTATTTGTGTGTGTTTTTTTCTCATAAGGAGAAAAGACAGTGGTAAAGCCCCATCTCCCCATCTTCTTTTCAATAACTCCCTACAATGGTTAACTATCGAAATTCTTCTAAGAAAGTAATGTTCTTCCCTCCTTTACTCTTAACCCTTGAAGTTAACCCTTAACTTTCTCTCCTTAAATTCTAGACAACTAGACACCTTGGGACTGTGACTTAGGAATGTGGTAAGCTCTTAACACTATTTTACTGTTTGTTGCACAATCATCTGAAGTCACTTATCAATATGGTATTTCTTGCTTGTCATGAGAGGAAGCATTTCTTTTCAAATTAGCAAAGTGTCAAAGTAAACAAACAAAAAACAAAGTAAAGACCATATTGATAAAAAATGTGAATATAAACTCAGGAAAATTGTGCCACAAGAAAGAGCTAACCATGAATTTGACAAAAGTTTATATTTGAATTTAAGTTATTTTTTTCAGTCATGCACACCCATTCAGCACGTTTACTACTTTATCATCTTGGGAAAATTGATCTTCCTCCTTTGACTTAATAGTAAAAACAACGGTGTTGATTCACATTGCAGGATAAATTTCAGTTCCAAAGAAATAATGTGCAATCATTACAATGCAGAAATAGTTTTTTTGGTCTAAGCCGAGAAGTACTGAGAACAGGAAATCATACCATTTATCATTTTCTGATATGAAAGATTTTTCTCTCCCTTTGGCTGTTGCTTGTTTACAGTTAGTACCAGCAGGTGGGGAGGCAGAAGCAACTCACTGCCTGCTCTGCTTCAAATTGATTTATATAATTCTCAGCAAAGCAGACAATATATATGATGGATGTGCTATTTAATTAGACTGTTGTAAAAGCTGTAATTACATCTACTAAGTGCACTTTTATGTCTGCATACATAAGCAACTTCAAGGAACATTAATTATACTCCTCAAGGCATTGTCTGGGCTTCTGGAATCATTTTGTGTGTATACAATTGTGTCTTTTGGGGTTTTATTTTGTAATCAATAATGACTTCTAAATGAAGTGATCTATTCAAAATATTCTTAGAAAATATGGAAGACAAGGGAAATATAAACAAAGAGATCTTTAATATGAACTATGCTTTTTTGAAGACAAATATTATGGGTTTCACAATTTAAATTAGGCCACTTAACACATCCATTTTGAACATTAAAGAAAAAAAAGCTATCTGATATCCCAATCTGTTGAAAAGCTTATATAGATAGGCATTAGCAGTAAAGGCTAAAGAACTAATGGTGTTCACTATTCTCAATTTAGACAAACATTTGTGTCATGTTATTACCCTCTTTGTGATCCATTATTAAAATGGCTTTGCCTTATTGCATGGAATAAAAGTGATTTTTTTTTTTTAAGGTTGCTATTAGTCTTTGGACTCATGCTGTATCTTCAGCTGTTAGAGAGCTATTGTAGCCAATAGAAATGCATTCTACATCTGAGGTTGATGAGAAACAGTTGCCAAAAGGCAAAATAAAATCAACTTGAACAATTCAGAGATTCTATGTAAATGAACTGCTGTTCTTTTATTGTTCTTGTTTTCAAATTTTTCCTGTGTATTGTAATCTATCAACAGCACAGGTAGGCAAACTATATATGTGGAGTTACTAAACAAGCTATTTAGAAATGGAAGTATTGTTACTTAATAGGCCTAGATAATCTTACTTTTTTGAAACAAAACAAAATCATTTAAACAAAGCAAACAAAATCATTTAAAACCAGAAAAAAACCTCCATCTGTTAACTCTTTTCATTTCTTTCTGTTAAGTCTTTTAATGTTGTCCTCTGGCCCCATCCTCAACCCCCCTCCTTAAATATCGCCCCCTCTGTTCTAAACCATGCCAGAGTTACCTTATGGTTCTTGAAACCTCCTACCAAGAGGTTTTAAAGCCAGTATTTTTGGCAATTTTTAGATAATTAAGGACAAAGCTTTGAACGGCCAGTAGATCAACCTGATTTACTTTGCTGTCAGTATGAATAACTGTTGAAGTTTTAAAAATTGATAGGAAAAAAAAATTGATAGAAGCCCCTTACCCCCAAATTATTTATATTTTACTAGGTTCATTTATGATTCTCTACTCTGAATGTTATTATAAGGAGCATAGTTTGTAATAGAATATCAAACGTAGATGAACTTTACATACTTCGTTCCTCTATATTCCAGGTCTCTGCCACTGTCATCCCTCATAGGTACTGATGTCCAGTTTGAGAAATTATTAACTTTATTAATAAAATACTTTGTATAACCAACAGACACCATTTTTCTTCCATATTTTAATTTGATTTGGTGGCATTGTCTTATGCACAGAAGATTGAGTTTGAAATAGCTTTATAAAAATTAAAAGCACATCCAAACATGCTTTAATTTAAAAGTCAATGCCTTTTGAAAATTAGAAAATATCTTATTGCTGTAGACATTTTTTCTTTACATTCTGATTTTGCAAGTAGGTTCAAATAATTATAACCAAGGTGGTTTTGGAAGGATATTTCACAAAATAAAATTTTTAATAATAAACATTTATAAATCTGTTTATTTACTTTTACTGCACAAGCTCATAATCAATCTATATTGGAAAGCAACATGGCTTAATGGTTAAGAAGGTGGATATTAGAGCCAGATTTCCTGGTCTCAAATCTTTATTGTAAGACTTATTTGCTGTGTGACCTTGAGCAACTTGAGCTTTCTGAGATTAGGTTGCAAATTAAGAAATGAGGATGAAAAGAACGGTTTAATAGTGTTCAATTATTATTCAGGGCAAATATTTTATAAATGTTACCTAAAATAAACTGCAAAGTAAAAATATTATTATAAGACATAATTCTCAGAATTCATATCTTTGCTGTTTTGTAATTTGTTTAATATCTTCTGCTTTAGATATTTCCAGTATTTATTGAGCATTTACTTTGAGCCAGACACACTGTTCTATATGGTGAGAAAACAGCAGTTTTTTAAAAAAAAGTATTTTTAATGAATTAAGGGGGACAATGACTCATGGGTCAGTTGCAACCTGAGGATGAGCTAAAAGAGTCGAGGTGCCATTTTTCTCAAGCTCTAGCAAGAGTCCTGTTACTTAGCATTGGGCCTGCCACATAGTAAGTGTTCATTAAGAATTAGCTATTATTATTTACTCTATGTCCCTTCTGCAGATAACATGATGAAATTTCTCTAATTTAAAGATATTTCTGTAATATATTTAATTCCCATTATTCCTACAACCTAGCTATACGAAAGTCAGACTTATTTTTCTTCCTTCTTAGTCTCATATCCAAAGTAGTGATATAAATGTGATCCCCCACTTCTAGTGGTTTGCCTGCGTTTCTTCTTTTGAATCTGCCATCTCCCCTGAGAACTAACCTTTAGCAAGGTGAGGCTCCACCAACTTAGAGTTTTTTATCAGGGATGACAGTTTTGGTAGAAAGAATCATAGAAACCTAGACATAGCCTAGATTATTTACATTTTACTTTCATTTCACTATTAAAACTAACATTATGTTTATCCTAATCAATAGCTAGGTAGTTACACTAAGGTAGAAACACCGAAATAAATGGGATTGTGAAGATGTTTTGTGAACTCACCTCACAGTCCTCATATGCCTGGCCAAAATACGTTGTGAGATTTATTGTAAGTTTTAACGCAACATAATTGTGTCTTACATGGCTTATTTCCTGAAGGAAAAAGAAAAGCTCTCTTAGAGTTAACTAATAACCCTCAGTAAGTCAGAAGATCATGCATTAAGTATTGGTTTTGACTTTATGAGTATGTGTGAGAATGCAGCCGATGTTAAATAAGCTGGAGGGCATTTACAGCCGACTTAAGTGAGTGGAGTCTTCAGAGACTTCTCAGGATCCAGGTTTATCTTCTTTCTATGTTCTCCCTGCTTTAAATGAGAGCCCGTTACAAAATAAGAGAGACACAAAGACTTTGGAGCATGATTTACATTGCCTTGATTTTCTGTGGAATTTATGGGATCACAGATATTCCTGAGAGGATTGGAGCTAAGCATGGGAAGTAGTCTGTCTTCTTGATATATTATAAAAATAACAAATAGCGAAAAGAAAAGTCTTTAACTTAAAACATCAATAGACATTCAAATGAGCTTTGCTGGAACATCTATGTGTAGAAGATACATCTTTTCCTTGAAAACACCTATTTCAATATACAAGGTAAAATATGTATCTATACATCTCTGAAACATCATCAAAAATAATGTTGAAAAAATTAAAGACATCATTTCTCATAGTTGGAAGATGATCCAACCAATCATGAGAAATGCAGACAGATTAGCAAATGCCAGCAGTCATAAGAGATTTTGCTCTTATGGTATTCACACCTTAAAGTAGGAAGAAAAAAAAACAGGGAAGTGTCCACACATATTGGACACTTATATACTATGAACTGTGCTAGCTGCATTGACAATTTATGTCATTAATGGAAGTATATGGTTAAGTTTTGCTTAGCATTGAGAGAATTATCTCAGGGATCTACCCCGTTGTTTTCTTACATTCAGCATACAAAACTATAGGGTAAACAATGTAAAAACAGTCCGTGCCTTCATACAGTTGAAAATCCATTGGGAATTCTTAATCTATGTTTAGTAATTTAGCTTCAGGATTGATCAATGTTTTAATGAAAAGGTTGATAGCTATGTCCATGTGTTCTGACTCTAAGATCCACCCCAACTCCAAATCTTTTCGTGTCAATAGGCATGTAGAACAGTGTTTCCAGAGAGTTGCAGAGCAGAAAGCAAATATATTCTTTTTTTTTAATTAAAGTTCATTGGGGTGACAATTGCCAGCAAAGTTACATAGATTTCAGGTGCACAATTCTGTACCACATCATCCATAAATCCCATTGTGTGTTCACCACCCAGAGTCAGTTCTCCTTCCATCACCATATATTTGATCCCCATTAACCTCATCTACCACCCCCCTTACCCTCTGGTAACCACTAAACTATTGCTTGTGTCTATGAGTTTTTGTTTCTCATTTGTTTGTCTTGTTCTTTTGTTGTTTTTGGTTTATATACCTCATATCAGTGATATCATATGGGTCTCTGCTTTTTCTGTCAGACTTATTTCACTTAGCATTATATTCTCAAGATCCATCCATGTTGTCACAAATGTTCCTATATCATCTTTTCTTACCGCTGAATAGTATTGCATTGTGTAAATATATTCTTTAAAAAGAATCTATAATTCAACTTTTCACCACGACATTCCGTAAAATTACTCTGAACCTCAGGATAATTCATCCATATTCTCAGAATAAAAATAATATCACAAAAATATTAGAAATTTGAATCTCAAAATTCCCAAAATTATTTGGAAGTATTCAGGTGTTTCTTTTTGAGAAGAATAATTTAACATAACCCAAACTTTGGTCAATCTTGCACTTCTATGTTAAAACAGCAGAACATTTGGAAATATTTTAAAATTTATTTTAAACTATTCTCCAAAAAACTAAACTACATAGGTTCAGGAAGTATGATAAAAGGGAATTAAAAAAATAAAAAAAACCTTAGTTTTCTTGAAATGATATGGCAAATTATTGTTCTCTTCAGAAACTGTGAGGTTTGCATTTATTTCTGCTGGCATATTAACACATAAGCACAGAAGAATTTATTGGTATACATACATATCATATCATCTTGCACAATCTTTTACCAATCAGAAACACAAATGTTGTAGAGGGTATGATAGGAAAACTCTTCTCCTTTTGCTGACTATGAATCCCAGTAACATTCTGAACACTTTATTTTCATGAATTTTTTGTGTCCCCTTTGCCCTACTTCCCTGTTGATTGACTGATCTGCAGCCCTCAAAGTAGAAGCTCTGATAGAATGATGAGGGACTGTTCTCTTCCCTTTTCCAACAGTGTCTTTTATCTCTTTTTCTATTCCCTGCTCGTTGTTCATCTTTGGCTTCATCAGTCACTATGTAGTACAGTTTATAAATACGGGTGTGCTAGAGGAGGAAAAAATTGTCAACCCAATAATATGGAGTCTATCAAATACCTGCCAGACTGCTGTTTGAAACTCCCTTATAATGCTCTAGCCAGAGCCTGATCAGGAGTTAGATACCAGTTTTTTTTCCTTAAAAACGTAAATTGATTTTCTCCCCGTCTCTCTTTAATGGCCTACTCTGAGTGAGATAGTCTATTCAAAAGGCCTTGATCTTCTGTTGTTGGGCAGATGCTGATCAGTTTCTGGGAAGCAGTGAAAAGAGAGCCAGTGACGCCTGGGTTTCTCTCTGTTAAAGTAAGCACACACGGTCTACAAAGAAAATGCACATGAATACTTGGCTGTCTGGAAAATACAGGGTAATGCAAGTTACTATGTTTGAGATGAAAATAGACTAAGCTCATTGTAGAGTATTGTATTTCTAAGAACTTGAAGATTTTGGTCCATAGACCTGAATAAAATCATTGCACCAACAATAAATTCCACTGTTTTATAAATGTCTTCATTTTGTGGTTAATCTGTTTCTATCATAAAAATATTCAATCTTGATTGGATTTAATGAAATTTAATTAGCTTTAATTGGTTATTCATTCACTATTATATATTTGATATGTTCTTATAAAGATGTTTTGCTAAAAAAAATGCAGTATAATTTTAAAGATAGAAATAATTCCACACAATTTCCAGAATTGTTGTACAGAGCCATTCAGGTAATATATGTATGTGATCTTACTCAGGGTCTGGCACATTATGGATCCTCAATTAATAATAGCTACTTTTATTATGATTTATTATTACTATCACTAAAAATCCTAAGACGTTATAAATTTACTAAAGTGTAAATATTGTAAAATATAATGCATGCAAAAGTAAATGCACATTGAAACTAATATAATGTTATATGTCAATAACATCACCTAAAAATGTAAATACACATTTATTAGCTGTTTCTATAAAGTCTTATACCTAATAATATGGTTCAGTGAACAGGGATGGAATAAATCAGTATTTCTAAGTTAATTAGTAATGTCTGATCGATGTAGCAGGTGTTGCACGTAGATTTAGGATGTGAGAAGGGTCTTGCTGTCCCAATTTTGAAGGCAATATGATTAAAATCCATATACAACAGGAAGAAAACTTTATTTTTAGTGCAGAAAAAAACTGAATTAAAGAGCTATATTTCTCTCTGGTAAATTTATAAAATAAATTATTATAGATGTTATTTGTGAGCAAGTATAGAGAAAAAGCGTGACCATGATGGGTTAAATAAAAAAAAAAAAACCCAAACAATAGCCTAACTGTCCATTAACTTACTAATTTATTCACTCACATGGCAAAAGTTTATTGAGTGGTTCCAGTGCGATAGGCACTGGGAGTTAGGAAGCAGATGCAAGAATAACTAAGGCAAAATCGTGTGTTTCACAATTGTATTTCGTTTTTGGTCATTAATAATCTTGAAGAAAATGGGTCAAAGTATGGTAGGCCACAATTAGACCTATTGCACTGAGATTTTATAGGAGAACTGTAGCACACAGCGATACATGAATCACGCATGTGGAGTTATCATGAAACTGGAGCAGCAAAAGTTATGTATCTGGAACTGGATGAAACTATCAAACTTTTGACATTCCTCTACCAGGAAGGTACCAGGGAGCCTCAAGCACTTGTTCCATCTCTACCCATGGCCTTCATTTATCTTCTGCATTGGTTGGTGGTGTAAATACAACAGGAGATGTAGTATCCAATCATTAAACCTGGCCAGGTTTCCATGGCCACCACGTATCCTGGATTTAGCAAACATTTTGATAAAGTTCAAGCTTACCTTTACTTCAAAATAGAAAAAAATATACATTTCCTATATCATTATATAGTGGATCTGTAGGTCAGTAAATAACTCTCTCCAAAGGGAACCGAATAATGTTTACAATCAAATTGGACAGAGATCTCCAGAGGCAGACTTGCCCCATGGATAAGGAGGTATACTGTACTCTTACTAGCAGATGAAGATACTGAGGGTGAGGGAAGTTGAGCAACTCCTCAGAACTCACATACTTGGTAAGTGGAGGAGAGACTTCTACAGCCATTTAAACAACAATCTGATTCCTTTATGCTGCTGTCATATTGGAAGAGTCATGTGGTGAACTTCAGTTTTCACAGCATCAAGAATGTAATGACAATAAGAGCAGTTGAAATACCTGGGGGTGTCAAAAAAATGTATACAAGTGGACACTTTTTGGTCAACGTTGCTCAAACAGTAGTTCACCGTAATCAGAAGTGTCTGGATGCTGATGGTAAACCACTTTGAGCACCGCTTGTAATTGCAGAAGTCATACATGACTTGTATTCATCTTTTGTTATCAGTATATATTGAGTATTACAATTTTAATACAGTTTTACTTTCTGAAAATGTGTATATATTTTTGGCGCCCTCTGTAGTTTATTCTAATAAAAAAATCAAGTCACAAATTAGACCACATCTTTATTTTGTATATTTTGATGTTTCTGGTACACACACACACACGCACACACACACACTGAGTTCAGGAAAAAAATACACCTTAAGATTTGTTTTTCCTCATAATTCATGTATATCTTGGTATAGTTTTCTTCATCTTCAAATATTTTACCTTATTGTATAGCAGTCTTTAATATGTCTGTCATATTTTCAAAAAGTTTGTTCTATTTTAGCTGACATTTCAATTCTCTGGTGTCTTTAGGTGAGAGTTTGCAAAACTTAGGTCCACAGACACTGGAATGAAAAAAAACGACACAGCTATTAGAAAAGAAAAGGAAAATAAGGGAAATGTCATGAAAAAATAGGTAATTTGATTTTGCTGTTTTAACTACCCAGCAGTACCTTGAGACAAAGATTAAAGGAAAGGACAAACAAAGAATGGAAAATTAAAAACAAACTATTTTATGTAAAGGGGAGACATCTGAGTGCCAACAGTCTTATTCTTGAGGTACAAGTAAAAATCTATCATTAAACGTCAAGTGGAAATATATTACTCTTCATCCAAGAAGCAACTGAAACTATTATTATCCAAGTTAAGAACATTTTAATTTAGACATAAGAGTAGCTCACAATGCATATGTACTTTTAAAGTTTTCCATTAAATAAGGGTGCATAATTGCAATGTTTTGAGAACTTGGGTAGTAGACTAGAACAAGAGTATTACTATAATGCATTTTGATCTTTAATATCAAGTGAATCTGAGTGCTGCCCTATAGTGTCTCTCAATTTCCCTGGTCAGTACACTTTCACAGAGATTATTTCAAATAGCCTACATCTTTTTTAAACACCAACTCTTCACTCCACAGTAAATGACCCCCTGCCGTAGCTACATAGACAATATCCAGTAGCATCACTCTGACTTTTCAATCATAGAATTGGCTAAAAACAAAATTTCAGAGAGAAATTTATCTGAATCACTTATCAAATGTTATTAACTTGCAGTAAAGGAAATAGAATTGCAACCAAAATTTTGCCATTTTTAGGGAGCATATGAAAAAAAGGTGCCATTTCTGACAGGATAAGAAACATTTCACTTATATAAATAAGCATATAGCATTTTTTTAAGAAAAATTTTCAGTTTTATTTTACAAATTTAATTTTTATATGTGTGTGTGTGTTTAGTGTGTATATGAATATCATATATCCATAAAAGTTCTTATAAAGAATGTCTGGCAAGATGTTATAAAGTGACATCTATATTTTCTACCAGAATAAAAACAGCACAGAGAAAAAGCTAATGTTAAGGATGCATCTGAATGTGATATTAGAATTACAAAGTTTCATACCCCAGCATTAGCAGAGGATAGAACCAGCTAATAGGAAAGCATGAAATGAGATCAGACAGACATCAGAGGCAGAGCACCAAGCAATATGTTCTCATCTTAAACAAGCCACCATTAAAAATTGCTTTTAGGCTAGGAAGGTGAAGGATTCAAAGTTTGCTTATTTGTTATGTTTACGACAAAACTTTTCCTTTAACAAACCTATGAATTAACTTGGATCAAATATTCCTTCCTCCCTGTAATTAACAGCAGTGGAAGACCGTTTCTCTCTGTCTTTTAAAGACAAATCCTTCTTCCCTTATTATTATCCACAAACTCTGTCAATTTTCAGTTGCTTCATGTACTGAATTATAATAAACAGTATTTACACATACTCAAATATTCTCTTTTGAATCAAACAACCCCAACACTAGACTTTGTGATCCCTCTCTGCTCCTGGCTTGCTTTTCTCCTTGAATTCACAGCCAATTATTAAAGGTGCTTTCTCTGCCCTTACAACTCACTGTAAGTACTCTTTCCTGTATCATGACTTTCTCTTTTACTAAATTCAAGATAGATAGATAGATAGATAGATAGATAGATAGATAGATAGATAGATAGATAGATGATAGATAGATACAGATTATATGTACATAATTTTAGCCCTTTTATTATTTGAAGACTAATTAGTATTGACAATATTCAATTCTGTCTTACCTCTCTTCCAATAGTACCTAAAATCCTAAAATCACAGTAATTCCTCAATGTCTTTCAGTGATTTGGGTTGAGGACATAAACTTGTACTTACCACCCCTCCCCTCTCACACAAGAGTTTCCCCTCCACCCCTCCTTCTCTTGATGTTGTCTTTCTTTTTATCCACCTTTACATGAAGCCTTACATTTCTCACACTGCAAGAGAGATTGCCTCTAGATGCTTCCATGTTTCTTTTTCCACCAACGGGGTACTTCCCTTCTAATTCTAATTCTAGTTTAAGGACCCTGGGAAAGTATTGTAATTTTATAACCTAGCTTTAGATACCTGTTCTTGTGATTTACAGAGTCAGGATATAATGACTGTCAGCCTGCCCTAGAACCATAATGTAGAAAAGATCATTTTCTGATTTCCAGAAAAATAAATGGTGCTACTTGAAGCAGATGCCCACTATAATGCCTAGCATGGTTTCTGTCACCATGCTTTTATATCTGATTCTAACTCCAGTTCTCCTCATGTTCTGTAGAATTTATTTTTTCCTGAGACCTGAGGTATAATTAAGTACCTCATCTATTTTCTCTGATGGCAACTGTACTGACCTCAATTTTAACACTTTTTGCATTATATTTGTATTTGCAAGTTTTATCTGTATACTCCATTAAATTAGGGTATGTAAAGATGAGGAAACAAGACATCCCTATGCTGTTCATTGCTATAAACACTAACTGTGGCACAATGCTTAGCGTGTGTGATTGCTCAGTATTTGTTTAATAAACAGATGGGTAAATGAATGAATAATCTCTAAGTCTTACACTGACTTCATTAAATTATATTTATATTCTATTTATGCTCAGTTCTAGTCCCTCCTCCCAGTCTCATTCTTCTAATCTTACTGAGATGATCCCATTCAAATTATAGCAGCTGTAATTGTCACCTATATAGATTCACAAGTTTATATTAGTAAACTTTTTTTTAACATTTGTACATTATTTATCTTTTCTTTAAGCTCCATCTCATATAACCAGTTTCTTAGCTGCACCTCAAATATATCACAGCCATCTGAATTCATGATCTTCCCACAGGATAACTGCCTGAATGTTGACCTCAAGCTGGTTATTTTCTGGTGCTTTCCATTACGGGTAATAGCATCACCAACTATGAGTTTAAATAAACCTAGGAATCATTCAGGGTAACTCCTGTTGTCTTCTTACATAACCATTCCATTATTTTTATCAACTTACTTCCAAAATATTATCTCCATACTCATTCTATCTCTATCTCTAATTTAAACTACTCACATGTACTTGGGCTGTTGCACTAGTTTACTTTCTATTATATGCCATCTTCTCTGACGCTAATGTTTTGTCCACAAAGCAGCAGATTTAACCTTTTTCTTAATGCAAACATGACCATACCATTTTCCTTCTTAAACAGGTTGACATAATTGTGGCAGTGTTTTAAAAACATGTCTACAAACTATGATACTCTTTCTTTTCAGAGTAGGAGTCTAATTTCTTTCCTCTTGTGAATTACTTCTAAGAATAAAGTGCAAATGATGATGTGCCACTTGGAGACGAGGTCATAGAAGGCACAGCTTCCTGTTTACTCTCTCCTGGGTCACTTGCTTGGGGGGTAGTTAGCTGCCATATGAGGATACACACACAGTTTATGGAAAGATTCATGTGGCAAGGAAGTGAGACCTCCTGCCAACATCCTGTGACTGAACCACACTGAAAGCAGCTCCTGCAGTCAGATGCCTACAACCTCTGCTGACATCCTGTCCACAACTATATAAGAGGCCTTGACTCAGAGTCACCAAGATTAATACTCCCCAATACCTCATTAACAAAAGTGTGAAAATAAGTAAACGCTTCTTTCTTAAGCCACTAAACTTTGTGATGAAGCAAATGATAACTATTACAGTATCCTAATAATTAAACTTGATATCATCATCTAGTGGACTCTCTGCAGTCCAGTTTGTTACGTTTCCAGCCTCTTTCCGTGCTGTGATTGCCCACCTTGCACACTCCAGCCCCAATGGCCTTGTTTTAATCCCAAGTATTTTCTGTAATCTCTACTGTTGCATCACAAGACTTTTTTTCACATTATATTCCCTCTTTTGAAACGTTTGTTTTTCTTATCCTTTTATCACCATAGTAACACCTATTTATCTTTTAAAACTCAGCTCAGGACCATTCTTTCCAGAGCTTTCCTGGACCACCCTATTTTTCTTCTTACTGTGCCTTGTTTCTTTGTGGTGCTTTTCATATTGTGAACTCACGAGTGCTTCTGTTGTGAGGATTTGATAACGATTATTTGTAGTAATAGTAAACTCCATGAGCTGGCACGCATCATGATAGTGTGTGTCTCCTGTCATGCTGGGCACTATAAATAAGTCAACGATGACTAATATCAAGGCCCAACACTATAAAAACAAATCATTTGATACTGCATGGTGGTGTGTGAAGTCCAGTTACATGGTACAAGTAGCTTGGTTCTTTTAGAAATGTGTTAATTCATCCATACTTCAAATGGTTTATCCTTCAAAATAGCTGAAAAATGAAGGGTGAAAGGAAATATCCACCTTTAAAAATTGAAAAATCCAGTTTGATTAATGTAATTACTTAAGTTTATAATTGAGTGTATCCACCAGATCACAGTTATTTCAACATTTTTTTAGACACATCCATAGTGTAAAGTATTTCTTCACAAATCAGTAGAAAGCTGGCAAAAAAGCACTCTTACAGAAACTCTCACACATTTCAAAGTGATAGGAGTAAAACTGCCTATAGAATGCCCGTTAATGTCAATGAGAATCACTGACAAATTCCCAAGCAATACTTTGAAAACATCTTCATTGTTGCCTTGGGGCTATTGCTAACGCTCTGCACAAATAAGATTTGGCTCTTAAAGGGACAATTGCTTTTTTTTTTTATACTGCTGAACCTGTATCTTCATTGATGCTAAGCAGAGATGGCAACACAGAATGCGTCATTCTTTTCACTTATCTGGAAGACATTATTACAGTCTTTTTCAACTGTGTCCTGATTTAAAATAAGCAAACAAAAGATTTGAAAACAAATCTTTTCAAAATAAAGCTGCAATATTATTAAATGGAGATTTTTTTTTCAAATGCATACATTACAAAACTAACCTATTTATGCACCCGTGGCTGAAAATTCTCTTTAGATACATAGTACAATAATTATGGACTAAAACTGATTTATTATACTTACAAATAAAAACTTTATAAATTGTCTTTATTTTTGATATAAACATTAGATTGCAAAAATTAGAAGACCAAAAGAGAAAGGATATTTATATGTGCTCTCTAGAACTCTGATTTTAGTAATTATATTTTAAGGAGGTACTTTCTATATTAGTTAGAACAATTTATCAAATTCTAGACTTTAGGTTTTTGAGGGTGTATATAAAGCATGTAAATGAGAAAGAAGCAATTGAAAATGAATGTTCAGGAAAAATTTAAATAGCATGAATGACTCTTACATTTTGCTGTGCCACTTCTTTCATAATTGTTTTCTGGGCTTTCAATTTACTGTTGGGGAATGAGGATTTTGAAAATAAGCAGACTTGCCTCTTCTGATTGAACGGAGTAGAAAGGGAGAAGGAGGGATTGACTCTTCATTAATGGAAATCAAAGAAAAATTTTGGTAATTTAAAAATGGTGTCAGGTTATTTTATTGAAAATTATTTCATTTATATTTGTTAACATTTGACAATTAGAATTATATCTTAATGGTGGTGCTCTCTGTACCTAATCCAAAGAGAATATACTAAAATGGCCTGTTCAGTGATTTCAGTGGAAAAATGGTTGGCCAAAAGATGGTTGGTGATGAATGATTGAGATGGGGACAATTAAACTGTGTTACATGGCCAATGGGTTCTAAGAACTGACAGTATGCCTGCTTTGAGTTGCCATCACAGTTTCCATATAATAAACAGAGAACTGGCAAGCAATGTTGGCTCAAAAGAGATTTCTGGAGCATTTCTACAAAATATCCCCCAACGAACTTGTTATTGGACAAAATTTTTGAATTCTTGATTATAGCATTTCTGTATTACAAGATAGCTTGTCATCATGCCACTGGCATTCTCAGTTTCCTGCAGTAATATGTAGCTTGTTCTTTATTCTCATTTCTGATATAACTAACACAGAAGTTACTTTGAAATATATGTTTTTAATGCCCGTCTTAGTTTATCACTTGTTCATTTCCATTGGTAGATGGCAGCTTACTCTGTAGTGGGCATTGACTCTGGTAGCCTCTATGTGTTAAAGCCAAAAAATAAAATAATCACATGATCTTTTTTATTAAAAATTAATCAGATTCTGTCGAAATGGCATCTTAAGTAACCCTGACTTTCTCTGCTTCACAGCTTTTTCCCTAAAAGTAAGGTCTATAATTCAATTTCGGAATCATCTTGAGAGAAACCGCACCTTTCAAAATTCTGCCTGTGGTTCTGGGAGGTTGACCCAATCTCATTGACCCTTGTGGGCCTGAAGTAAAACTTCATTGGTGGGTTGAGTTTATTTCAGTACCTGGAGAGAAGCAAGGACTTGCACTTAATACACAGTGAGTTCTGCAGACAAATCCTTTTTAGTCTTCAGCGTAAGGATTATGAATTATCAACTATTTCATGGCAGGCCTCAGCACTGGAAAATTTTGTACCTTCCACTTGCGCTGGTCTGCCTCGATTCTAGAGACTCTAAGAGCTTCATCTGTAGGAGTTTGAAAGGGACAGGAAACCACAAATGGGTAAAGAAGCACAATTCATTAAAAGAGGCTCTGTAAGCAAGGATGGACACTACACTTTTATCACATAGTTGCTATAATGTACAAGTATTAGATGAGAAAGAAGACAACCTTAACCCTTAAATCTTAAGACTCCTGTTTCTTTCATGAACTACATAACCCTAAACTCTCTGATTAATAAAATAGTATAAAAATACTGGATAACTATCACATGTATGAATGTATAGATGAGTTCAGAACAAAATAAAGTAAATCTCAGCCAACCAACTGCAAAGTGATGCAGAAGGGGAATTGTAATTGTTCTCAATATAAAGCTGCACCGTCAATAAATTGTGTATCTAAAAATATATATGTTACATGTGTATATACTATTATACATACTAATCAAATATATACTGTAAATGTTATTTAAAATTTCTATATACCATTATATACTATATATATATATATATATATATATATATATATATATATATATATATATACCATTATTAAAAATAACATTGAGAGGGTTGTCTACTTTTGATGTTTTTAAATCCTTTGTCCCTGCTTCTCAATCCACTGAATATCAGATTCCAACCATACTGCTACTCAGAAAGCCCTCCTGTCAGAGTCAGCCCAAACCGCGTTATCACCAAAGTTAATTTAAACTTTTAAAACCATAACTTATTTAATAGGATTCCAGCACCAGGCACTATTGACATTTCTGTTTTCTTGAAATATTACCCTCCATTTTTTTCTGTGATATCACATGTCATGGTTTTGTTTCTCTCTCTATTCCTCCTACCCAAATTCCAAGTTCCTTTCTCTCCACCTATTCTGAAAATGTCAACATCCTTCAGGGCTGTGCCCTAAAATCTCTGCTGTCCTTTCTTCTTGGTAATTTGTTGTATTCTCCCAGGTTGTATATAATTTCTCTATATATTTTATAATCTCTTGTCACAGCATGGACTCTTTGTTTCTTTTCCACTCCCCGTATGTTTATATGGGGACTAAGTTTATACAGGTATATTTCTTTCCTAGGTCCTGTAGCATTACAGTCCAAGGTGCTAAGCTCTTTCCCTGGGCAACCACATTCATTCCTTCTTCATCAGCTAGCATTTATGTTTTGCGGGTTCTCAAATCTTTACCCCCCACACCAGACTTCTCTTCCAAACCATTGACTAATGTTCAACTTACTCTTAGAAATATCCTGCTTACAATGCATTAGATACTTCATATTCCGTGTCCAAAACTGAACTTATCTTTGTCTCCAAATCTGCTCCTCTCTATCCTCCTCAGAAAGTAGCATCATCTTTCCTGTCCTTAATACATAACTTTTGATATGATCCCTCATTCCTCTGCACTCACACACTGAAACACATCTAGTCCTAGCATTTCTATATCTTATCTATCAGTCTTCTCCCTTCCATCTCCAATGCCCCTGAACAAGCACAAGCCTTTCTTACCTGTATTACCTGCATCCTAATTACCTTAATCTCTCCAACATTCCACTATGAATGCTGGCCTCAAAGAGATGCTTTAATAATATGAACCTCTGTTTTCTTCTATGCAGTTTATTGTTTGAGTTTCTATATTTAGGTCTTTGATCCATTTTGAATTAATTTGGTGTATGGTGACAGCAGTCTAGTTTCATTCATTTGCTTATGGCTTTCCAATTTTCCCAGCGTTATTTATTGAGGAGGCTGTCTCTAGTTCATTGAATGTTTTTCGTTCCTTATGGACATTGGTATTAGAGAGGATTTTATGAATTTGACCTCAAAAGCGAGGAAAGTAAAAGTAAAAATAAATGAATGGGACTATCAAACTAAAAAGCTTTTGCACAGCAAAAGAAACGGTCAACAAAACAAAGAGGCAACCAGCTGAATGGGAGAAGATGTTTGCAAACAACACCTCCAATAAGGGGCTGATATCCAAAATATATAAAGAACTCATACAACTCAATAACAAAAAAACAAACAATCCAATTTAAAAAATGGACAGAGGACCTAAACAGACACTTCTCCCAAGAAGACCAACAGCCAACAGATATTTGAAAAAATGCTCAACTTCACTAGCTGTTAGAAAAATGCAAATCAAAACTGCAATGGGATACCACCTCACATCTGTTAGAATGGCTGTTATCAGCAAGCTGCATAATAACAAGTGTTGGAGAGGTTGTGGAGAAAATGGAACCCTCATACACTGCTAGTGGGAATGTGTTAATAAATTGGTACAGCCACTTTGGAAAACAGTATGGAGGTTTCCTCAAAAAATTAAGACTAAAATTACCATTACCAGCAATCTTTCTTGGTAAATAACCCCCAAAAGTCTGAAAAATATTTATCTGTAAAGATATATGTAACACTATATTCATTGTGGCATTATTCACGGTGGCCAAGACATGGCAACAACTAATATGTCCCTCAGTAGATGATTGGGTAATGAAGATGTGATATACATATATCATGCACGCATGCACACACACACACACACACACACACACACACACACACACACACACAATGGAATATTACTCAACCATAAGGAAAGATGAAATACTGCCATTTGCAACAATATGGGTGAATCTTGGGTTTATTGTTCTATGTTAAATAAGTCAGACAGAAAAAGTCAAGAACCACATAACTTCACTCATATGTGGGATATAAAACTGAAAGCATCAAATGCACAAGACAAACAAACATCCAAAAACTCATAGACACAGACAACAGTTTAGTGGTTACCAGAGGTTAAGGAGGGAGAGGGAGTGTCAGAGGAGAATAAAGGGGGTCAAATCTATGATGATGGAAGGAGAATTGACTCTGGGTGGTGAACATACAATGCAATGTATAGATGATATAGATTTGTAATACATGTAATAAAATACATGTAATAAAAATAATTTTAATAAATGTGAACTTCACCATGTCTTTTCCAAGTCTAATATTGCTTACCGTAGATGTTTTGCTTTGTCTGTAGAATAATATGTAAACACTATATTGTGGTTTACAAAATTTCTGGTGAGAAAATTTCTGCTTGCTTCTTCAGGTTTAACTCTAGCTCCTGCTTCTACACATTTACTACATTCCAACCTGTTTAATTATTTTACTCATTAGAAAGAGGTCTACTACCTGAAGCAAAGTATCTCCCTTTGCCTTTTGCCTATAGTTAACTTTGGGTGGCACTTCTCTATTCCTTCCCTGATAATTAAGTAAAAAAATAAAAACTCCTTTAAAAACGTCTGCAGATTCATTTATCAGATTCTGTAAATGAGGATACAGGAAAACAAACTCAGGATTTTTGATTTTGGCTTATAGACCCATGTGTCACGTAAAGTTCACGTTTTTTCATGTTTATGAGGGAATGCAGAAGATCATAAAATGCAGGGAGTACACAAAGTGTGTAGCTAAAGACCACCAGAAACACAGTGCAGCAATGAACACTTCTCTGTAAAAAAGTATACAGTTAGAGTTGTTAATGCATTATGGCTTGTTTAGGATGCTTTTTGTAAAGGTTGATGGAAGCAGATGTTTTCTCTGAACTGAGTGCTCTCAGGAAATCAGAGTAATTCTGTAATTCGGTACCTCATTATTAGTAGTATTTTTAAACTGGGAGAGGGGAGTATGATGGGAGTTAAAGCCATGACCGGTAAAACAACAACATTCACTAGGTGAGAAGGGAGACAGTGATTGATCACTTTTGTGTTTTGCACAGACTTGTTTTTATCTGTACATCAGGGAATGTTACAGAGGCATCTTCCTGCTCCTTGGTTACAGAGCGGCCTCCTCTGATATAACCTGTAAAAGTGTGTGTGTGAGTGTCTAAAAGGAGAATGCCCTGACCGAGCTCTTGATGTCATACCTACTCCCAGATGAAAGCTGTCAAGGTTGATTTTTTTTCTTTCTCAAAAGAGGGAATTGAAGACCACATAGGACCAAAAAATGAAGTTTGGGGGTGAGGGTATTGTGTAGATCCTAGGTTTATCTTGATTGTCCATAAAACAGACATATTGATTAAATTTATATTTATTACATTTATATCTGGTGCTATGAACATACCTGTCTTAGAGCTTTTGCACACATTCTTTCTCTTCTGTCAGCTAAAAACCTACTTATATTTTAGGCTACAAGTTAAAATTCTTTTTCCCTGGTAATCTTTTTCTTGGCTCTCATGATTACTTTCTGTGTCCTTCACAGGACTACACTTCGTTAATCTCACACTTGGCATTATTTACTGTAACTGTTTCTTTAATTAGTCGTCTCTCCATTGCTAGAATCTGAGATCAGTGGAGGTAGGCACTGTGTTGCTCAGGGTTATATCCTGCAGTGAGCATAATACCTGATTCATAGTAGGTGCTCAATAAACAGTGTTGAATCAAATTATTGATTGAATACGTGTGATATAGCCTGGCATATATTTAGTAAACTGAGTTTATTCATTTCCGTCTTCTCCTTCCATGGCTTCTTCAATGTGGCAATAACATCCATTCCTTTTTATTTCTTTCATCAGTTTTTAGAATGGCATATTATTTCCCATTTTGCCAAGTACTTGGAACTGATGGTAGATGGTGACCCAAACAGGGCCTTGGTACCCCAGGGATCTTCCAATGGTTACAGAGGAGCAAAGCAGCGAAGTATAATACCATGTATGAAACACTTCGCTGGGAGAAGGTTCAGGTTGTTATGGAAACACATAAGTATATGTTGAAGCAGAGTTGTTTGTGAGAAACAAAAACACACTCTAAGTAACACAAAGAAAGGATTGTTTACTATAAAGAGGCACATGAAATGATAAGAGAACCTCTTTGAAATGCAAAAACCGGAATGGTAATATGATGTCAATATAGCAATGGTTAAGAGCTTAGGCTCTCAAAAGAGACTGCAGAGGTTCCATTCATGAAGTAACTACAATGGTTACAAAAACCGACTTCTCATGTAAAAGATCTTGCATGTAGATACTGCTTTTTTATATGTGATATTTCTTTCTACCTCCCAGTATACAACATAACGCACCATTCCTGCTATTAAACAACATTAATTATTTTAGATATAGTTTATCAGTGAAATTGTTGGGAAAAATAAGCTTATTTTCCCCTTATTTTCGTTATAAAGCACTGCAGCTCAGGGAACCATTATCTGTCTTCGTGAAGAATAGTTTAATGTTTGCATCTTTCCGTAATCTTTTTCAAAACAAGAAAACGAGTTTGCTAATGTCATGGCTGAGTCTGCTCTATATTCACCTAATGTTGTGCTCAATACTTAATCTTTTCCTCATTAATGGTTTCAGTAAACATCTGGTGATATCTAGTTGAGGTCAAATGTAAGTAGATCTCTCTTTTCCATTCTGTGGAGAATCAGTTTAACACTTAGAAATTATCCTTTGGATAAAAAACGTTGACATTTAGTCTCACACACAAATGAACTTCATAAATCCTTCACTTCTAGATTGAACTGTCATGTGGCATGACTTAAATCAGTCCAAACGATAGCCATTAAAGTCTCTTATATGGTCAGTGAGCTTGATCTGATGGATTTTTTCCAGAGGTCTATTATAACTTTATATAAATAGTCTTGAAAAGTTTTATCTTGTCTCATCTCTCTTGCCTGTTGGTTTTATAGTCTCGTCATAGACTAACCTGAAAACTCCGTGTTCACCTTTCGCATGCTATTTTCCATTTGACTTTGTTCTCTTATGACAGTGGCCAATAATAGGATTATGTTAATGGGAAGAAGTGCCAAGTTAAGAAGAACAAGTAAATTTTTATTTTATTTCCCTTTCCTCACAGTTACCAAGAATTCAGTCTTTATTGGATCTGTGTCCCATCCATTTGTTTGATGTGTTTTCTACTATTGCTTCATACTGTGAAAGTGCCCATAACTTGTGGAGCAAAGCTAAACTATTAAGTGCCAATATTACATAGAATGAGTGTGTAGATGAGATGAGGGGAAAGAACACAGTTAGCGTGACAATTAGTTTTACTACAAATCCAGCAATTCAGTTACAAAAAAGAGGGGAGCACTGAACTTCTATAGATCAAAAACCACACGGTGGGAGTAGAGGGTAGCATCTTTAAAAATAAATATAATAAAAATAATAAAACAATCTTAGCAGTATTAAAATTCTCATAGAGTATATGATTCCATTATATGTTTCAAGATAATCATGAGGGACAAAGTGTTGTGCAGATTCATACAGCAGTTTTCAAAATGGTCAGGACATATTTGAAGGCTTAAAAGTTTTAGAGCGGTGTTGGCGGGGTTGATGTAGACTCAGATACGCCGCCCGTCTGTGTCTTCGTGCTGGGAGAGGGAAGTGCTCAGCGGAGGAGCAGTGGGTCTGCCAACACTCTTGTCCTGGAGAGGGTTGCCCCTCTAGCTCTGGCACTGGAGCCCGGTGGTTCAGTTCCTCCTGGGGTGTCCCTGGCACCTTAGAGCTTCTGCTCAGAGAATGTAGCTCAGAGAATGTAGGTCCATCACAGTTCCTGAGTTTGTAACACAAGTGAATGTTGCCTTGGAAGCCTTAAATAAAAATTCTCTGGATATGTTTTATGATCATCAAGTTGTGGTCATCTCAAAGAAGATCTGTGATACAATTCATGCCATCAGATATTCAGTCATGATGATATAGACCCCAGAGGAACTGGAGGTTTACTGACTTGGAAGAGAATCATGCGGTCTGTAGTAATATGAGTGTCCAGACTGAAGGAAAAACTGACCGGGTTAAATGAAATTGCCTGAGGCATAGAAGGGAAAGATTGCTGAGCAAGTTGCTGATTTCAAGAAAATAAAGAATAAGCTGGATGCTGAGATTGAAATATGGGATGATATCATTGTTCTGGCCAAGAAGATATGTATGATCATGCTGATGACAGACTTCACAAGGGGCAAAGGACTGCTAAAGCACGTAAGTGATGTGATCTGTGCAGCTAAAATGATATCAGGATCAGGGATCAATGTTCTCACAGAATGGATTGCCAGCCAGTGTCCAGATCAATCATGCACACAGGACTTGTTGGCCTACCTAAAACAGATTAAATTGTACTCTCACCAACTTTTCAGTTAAAACTGAGATCCAGAACCTGCGGGGAAAATGCTTCATGTCTGCTTTAGACAGTGTCACCGCCCAAATCCAAGCAGCCAAAACTTGAATGAATGCTGTGATGCAAACTGAAAACGTCTTGCGTTGCCTCCACCAAGATCATCGGAATTCAGAGTTCTGTTGTGCTGTGGGGAATGAAGACTCCTGCAAAAAATAGCAACAACAACAACAACAAAACAAACAAACAACAACAAAAAAAACACCTTGATTAAAAGAGAGCAGCCAGAAGAAACTTAGGCAGCTCTCAGACGAGGCTCAGCAAAGAAAAAATTCACCCTGTGCAGGTCATGAGTGAATTTAGAGGAAGACATGTCTACTGGAACCACTATTCTGCTCTAGTATCTGTTTTATAAAATCTTGGCTAAACACACAGCTTTAATTTTACACTGGATTAGTACTTTAAGTTCACTAGCTTTTAGAGTTTAACCTACATGCAATGAAAACATTAGAGGGTGAGCAACCAACGTGAGCAACATATATTTGAGATAATTCCATTGTCATTTCTGTATTTTAGCACCTAATAAGTAATCAACATATGCTTTATGAATGAATGAAACCTTGTGGAGTCACTCAGCCTTTCCCATCACAAAGAATATCTTAACATTCATTACCAAATGAATAGAGGAAACTCAAATGATTTTGTTCATCTGTGATAGCTTGAGTACATTCATCCATTTAATTTTGAATTAAAACATTGACATGAGCTCTTGACTTGGTTTTCAATGGAACCAAAAGACATCAATAAATATTTTCTCATTTAATCAACATACTTTCTTGACCTGACCTGACAGAGATTTGTAATTCCTGCTATAGGAAAGATAATCAATCTCTACACATCTGTATCTATTGTCAACTGATTAGGCTAACATCTGTCAGAAACTAACCAAGCTTGAGCAGTCAAGCTACTTCCTAGGTTTTTAAGGTCAACCTTGATAATTAATGAAGCAATTTATTAACATCATAAAGGTTAAAATGGGTTTTGATGCCACAAATGTGCTTTGTAGGGTTCCATTGCATGCAGGAGTTTTGCACGTTGCATGTTGAGTTTAAATGTTTCTGTCAGAATTCATACATGGAGGAAGAGTCATCACCCACTTGGGCTAAGGGACATCGAACTACATCCTTGAGTGAGTTATGCCAACAAGTATAAGTAGTTCTGCATGACTCTAAAAATCTATTTATATCAGCTTGCAATTGTAATTAAAAGAAAAAGTCCAGTTCGTAAAAAAGTTTTAGAACTGAAAGAACTTCTGTTTATGTATATGCACATGATTGTTATTAACTGCATTATGGATTAAAACAGAAATGTTTAAAATAGTTAGGCATTTATTTAATAATGAAACAGCAAATCCATTACATCATAACATAATACATTTTAATTAATATAATTACATTTTTCAAAAAAATGAGAAAAGCAGAATTGTGTTTCATTTGTCAAATTTCTTTAATGTCTGGCTTCATAGAAGAGAGTTGTGTTCTTTTGTCTGCTTCTACATTCAATCTATTGTGACATTACCTGCTATGTAGCTTCTGCAAAACTCTACTGCACACACTTGGAAATGCATATATCATCTTAGTATCATCATAGATTTCTTAAAGGGGTCTCAGTGTCTCCTTCAAGCCATGGTTTGAGATTGCTGGAACAGTAGTTAAGAACATGGGCTTTGAAGTTGCATATGTGAGACGTTAGTTGTCTTCACTATTTGCTAGTTATTTATTTTGGTGTAAGTTACTTAACCCTTGTAAACCTCAAGTATCACACCTATAAAATGGGCTTCGTTATACTAACCACCTGATAAAATTGTTTTGAAATATAAAAATATCATGTTTGTCAAATGTAACTCACTATCTAATACTGAAAAAAGAAAACCTCATTAGTTGTTTGTTCTTATTATTTAAATAAAATGTTTATTAAAATGGACATTTATATTTAATAATAATAATATTTTATTTTCATTTATTTGTTATTTTACCTTTAACGACCACTCTTTTAGGAATGTTTTATTTATTTTTGTTTTGTGTTGTTTTTCATTAAATTTATTAGGGTGACTAGTTAATAAAATTATATAGCTTTCAAGTATACAATTATATAATATATCATCTATATATTGCATTGTGTGTTCACTACCCAAAGTCAAACCACCTCCCTTCATCAAATATTTGACCCCCTTTACCCTCTTCTAATACTCTCCCGCCCCTCTTACCCTCTGGTAACCACTAAACTGTTGTCTGTGTCTATGAGTTTTTGTTTGTTTGCCTTGTGCATTTGTTTCTTTCAGTATTATATCCCACATATGAATGAAGTCATATGATTCTCAACTTTTTCTGTCTATTTCACTTAGCATGATAAACTCAAGATGCATCCATGTTGTTGTGAAAGGCAATATTTCATCTTTTCTTATGGCTGAGTAATATTCTATTGTATATACCAGGAGTGCCCAAAAACTATACAAGTGGACACTTTGGTCAATGTTGCTCAAGCAGGAGTTCGCCATAATCAGAAGTGTCTGGACGCTGATGGTAACCACTTTGAGAAACTCTAGTAATTGCAGAAGTCAAACGTGACTTGTAATCATCTTTCTTTATTGGTATATCTCGAGTATTACAATTTCAATATAGTTTTGCTTTGTTATAATGTGTATACATTTTTTTGGCACCCTCTGTATGTACATCTTCTTTATCTAATCATCTATTGAAGTACATTTCAATTGTTTCCATGTCTTTGCCACCGTGAATAATGCTACAATGAACATAGTGTTACATATATTTTTACAGATAAATGTTTTCACATTTTTGTGGTTAGATATCAAAAAGAGAGATTGCTGGGTCATATGGTAATTTTAATCTTAATTTTTTGAGGAACCTCTATAGTATTTTCCATAGTGGCTGTATCAGTTTACATTCTCACCAGCAGTATATTGAGGGTTCCTTTTTCTCCACAGCCTCTCTAACACTTGTTATTAATATCTTGTTGATAATAGCCATCTAACAGATATAAGAATGGTATCTCATTGTGGTTTTGATTTTCATTTTTCTATTAATTAGTGAATTTGAACATCTTTTCATGTATCTGTTGGCCGTTTGTATGTTTTTTTGAGAGAAGTGTCTGTTCAGGTTCTCTGCCCATTTTTTTAATTGGATTTTTGGGGTTTTTGTTGTTGTTGGGTTGTACAAGTTCTTTCTTTATATATTTTGGATATTAGCCCCTTATCAGAGGTGTTGTTTGCAAATAACTTATTCCCTTTGGTTGGTTGCCTCTTTGTTTTGTTGATGGTTTCTTTTGCTATGCAGAAGCTTTTTAGTTTGATACAGTCTCATTTATTTATTTTTTGTTTTTACTTCCCTGGCATTCTAGGTCAAAATCATAAAATCCTCTCTAAACCCAAAGTCCATAAGTTTAGTACTTTTGCTTATTTTGTATTCAATTTATTGTTACAGGTCTTATATTTAGGTCTTTGATCCATTTTGTGTTAATTTTAGTGTATGGTGACAGACAGCACTGTAGGTTCCTTTTTTTGCCCCTGGCTTTCCAATTTTCCCAACACCATTTATTCATGAGGCTTTCTTTTCTCCATTGTATGTTTTTGGCTCCTTTGTCAAAAATCATCTGCCCATATACATGTGGGATTTTTTCTGAGTTCTCAATTCTGTTCCATTGGTCTGTGTGTCTGTTTTTCTGCCAATATTGTGCTATTTTGATTATTGTCACTTTTTAGTATAGTTTGAAGTGAGAGATTGTGATACTTCCAGCCTTGTTCTTTTTTTCTCAAGATTGCTTTGGCTCTTCTGGGTCTTTTGTGATTACATACACATCTGATGTGTTTTTTGTGTTGTTTTGTTGTTGTTGTTGTTCTATTTCTTCAAAAAATGCCATTGTGATTTTGATAGGGATTGTATTACACCTGTGTATTGCATTGGATAATATGGCCATTTTAAGTATGTTGATTCTTCTAATCCACGAACTCAGAATATTTTCCATTGCTTTGTGTCTTTTTCATTTTCTATTAATAATGTCTTAGAGTTTTCCATGTATTGGTCTTTCTGTTCTTTGGTTAAGTTTATTCCTAGGTATTTTCTTCTTTTTGTTGCAATTGCAAAAAGAAATTATTTTTTAATTTCTTTTTCTGAAATTATATCGTTAATATATACAGACACAATGAATTCGTGTACATTGAAGTTGTTTTAAATGATAGCTTTTACTCCTATACAATCATCAAACCTAATAATCCATTGGGTTTTCTCTACAGTCAACAGATTTCCATATGTGTATAAAATAAAGCCCTTCCCTTAAAAACAGCAACAAAAAATTAAGAATAAGATTAAGAAAAAGACAGAGATAGGCATTGTAAGGCAACTGAGTCAGCAATGACTTCCTTCAAGATGGTGATCTGTGTAAGATGCAATTTTAATTTTTTTCTTACCATATATTTTACAAAAATCTAGGTGGGAAAATATAGTTTTATTTTTAAAAATTGGGTCTTAACAAATTAAGTAGTAATGCTGTGATTATATATGTTTGAAATATTTATTGCTAAAATATTGTAGAAGCATTTAAGACATAACACAATGACCTGAAAGAGATGTGTCTTAAATGGGAGTAAAATAAAAGCTACAAATTGCAAAGGTTAAGTATGTAGCAATTATATTTATTACTATAATTAAGCAAAATTTACAAAATGGTCAAACTGATTTGTATGCCTGGGATTCATAGTGATTATAGTGTAGAATGTTATTTCAGCAGAGAATGAATTTTCTTGCATGTTGATTTCACATATATTACCCTAATATAATTACAATTATATGTTCAATATTTAATTTAAATAAATGTTTTTGTTATTCTTACTGATTTATTTTGCCATCTATAAATGGCATTTCATCTTTAGTTTTATTTTATGTTAAGAACATTAATGTGAGAATTATTTTTAAAAGAAGTTTTTTTTGTGTAATACAGTATTGTCAACTATAGGCACAATGTTATACAGCAGCTCTCTAGAAATACTCATCTTGTATAACCAAAACTTTCTGTTGAAGAGCAAATTCCCATTTCCCCCTCCTCCAAGCTCCTGGCTACTACCATTCAACTTTCTATGACTATTTTAGATACTTCATAGACGTAGAATCGTGCAGTAGCTGTTTTCCTATAAATTTTATTTGTGCAATTAAAACGCACCTGAAATCACATTCATATACACGTGGATTGTCAGCAGTCATAATGCGTACGTCATCTAGTTTACTCCCCCTATATCCTCCCTCACATGTTTCCCGTGAATGTTCTTGTTCGACATATTCTGTCACTCTCTTCCACCCTCACCTCACCACTACCCCCGTTTACATGATCTTGGCTTGGGGGTCCTGAATGCTTCACACCACGAGACTAGAAATGGAAACTCATGAATCTACACAGAATTGGAGAAAAGGGTGGTGTATACTCAGGATCTTCATTCATTCTTCTTCACTGAGAGATGACAGACAGAACATAGTGAAAAGAAGATGCCTCAGATAGACTTAAGCCAAACTTACGGGAAAAGGTTAAAAATAAAATCTACATTTGAAACATATACGTGGATACCAGACATCAGAAAGGAATGACAGAAAAGACTCATAAAAAGCAAACAGGGAAAGCTACTAAATTAGTTTCTGATAGAATTCCATGTTTCTTTTGTATCTGGAAAACTTCTCCAACATCCCAGGAGATTCTTGAAATATTCTTCAGCAGCCTTAGCATAGCGAAATTAGTCCCAAATATTTTTATAACCCTAAATGAGTACATTTTTGTGGAAAGTGAGGAGCAGGGGGAGGTGAGAGAGAGAACAATATTCTCCTCTATAGGCATCCAAAATGGGTTGTTTCAACCTTACCTGCTGGTTCAGACTTATGACTAGACTGCTGAAAAGCTCACGTGCCTTAAATTATACTTCCTTCATTTACTGGCTGACCCATGAAATTATTTTAGCATAGGTCATTGCCTTTACTTCTGTAATTAAAATGTGTGGAACAAAAGATAATGGCCTAACCATAGAGCAAAAAGCACATTGAAGGTAAACATTCGTAAGTACCTGATCTTTTCCTGTAGAGAAAAAAGAGAACTTAAACACATTGTATTGGGAAAATACAGGCAAGAGAATATAGAAAGATAAGCCTCAGAATAATGAAGACAAAAATCCATGTATTTTACATGAAGTAGATTTACTAAACACTGATAAATATATTTAGACAGAGATATAAATCAGTCTGGCTTCTTGCGCTGCCCTAAATAATGGCAGCTGCAGAAATCAGAATCTTTCCCCACATCTTCAAAATAACAACAAAAAGAGCAAAAAGATCAGCAAGGAGAGCAAAAAAGAGCACGTATAACTTACACCTTCAGCATCATCAGGAAACATAGAATACCATGAACCCCAAATTTCTTATAAATAGAGAAATAAACACCAAGCTTATTATCTCCTTATAAAATGTGGAAAGCTTAAGGCCATAGGAGCACAGGAAAAAAATCAACACCAGTAAAAGTCCTATGCCAAGTGCAAAAATACTGAAAACATCCCAAGACCTGATAGTTCAAAGTACTACTACAGGAAAGGGACTTACAAGTGTATGAATGCATTCAGAAATTACCCAAAACTTGATAATAAAGCAAAAAGACAGATTTTGATATCATAACTAAAACATTATGTAATAAACTAACTGATGGGTCATGTGACTATTTTAGAAAATTTAGGGTTTTTTTGTTTTGTTTTTACTATTCACTGTTAGAATCCAGATATTTATAACTTTGTAAATGCTTACTTGTAGGACACTCTTAAGATGTAAATAAATCTAGGCAGTATGACAATTAAGTTTGCGAACTTACTGCAATGATGTTGCTAACTTTTTTTGATATCAGAGGTATAATTCATTATGAATTTATTCCAACTGGACAAACAGTTAACCAAGTTTACTATTTGGAAGTGTTGAAAAGGCTGTGTGAATACGTTAGACAACCTGAACTTTTTACCAACAATTCATGGCTCTTGCATCACGACAATGCACCAGCTCACAAGGCACTGTCAGTGAGGGAGTTTTTAGCCAGTAAACAAAGAACTGTATTGGAACACCTTTCCTACTCACCTGATCTAGCCCCCAGTGACTTCTTTCTTTAGCCAAATATAATGGAAATATTGAAAGGAAGACATTTTGATGACATTCAGGACTTCAAATGTAATACGAAAACAGCTCTGATGGCCATTCCAGAAAAAGAGTTCCAAAATTGCTTTGAAGAATGGACTAGGTGCTGGCATTAGTGCAGAGCTTCCCCAGGGGAGTACTTCAAAGATGATTGTAGTGATATTCAGTAATGAGGTATATAGCACTTTTTCTAGCATGAGTTCATGAACTTAATTGTCCATATACAGCGAAGGTACAAATAATTTCTGTCTAATAGAGAAGAAAGATTATGAAGTTATTGTCGTGTATTGGCTCTTTTGTATCAAACTATTCAACTTATTCCAGCATTTTGTTTGTATGTTTGCTTCTTTGAATATATAGGTATCAGTTTTTCATGTCCTATTTTTCAAAATCATCATTTCATTGTTATCCTACTGTGCTACTAGTTTCCTTATTAATGTAGTAAAATAAATATTGACACAGGAATCACTCTGTATCTATTTCCTAATTGTGGTTTTAATATTTTCAAAATTTACTTTGACATACCTAAGATTTAGTGTTGGGAAGGTATTGCTTCTAGTGGGAAGGTTAGTACCTAAGAAGGTTGACAACATTAGAGAGATGGTGGTTGAAGAAATCTAGTCCAAGGAATTGGATTTTATAATCATGGAGACTAAATCTGAAATCTGCAAGGTAGACCAGCACACTAAAAACTGTTGGGCTGGAGCTAATGTTGCAGTCTTGAGGCAGAATTTCTTCTTCCTCAAGGGAACCACAGTTTGCTTTTAAGGCATTACAACTGATTGGATGAGGCCCACTCACTTTATCAAGATAATATCCTTTACTTAAAGTTAATTTTTTAATATATGTTAACCACATCTACAAAATGCCTTCACAGTAACACCTATATTAGTGCCTGATTGAATAAATGGGTTCTAGAGCCTAGCCACATTGACATAAAACTAACCATCACGGTGGTAAGGGTAAATAAAAAAGTAAAGGGAAATTTAATGTCCTGAAAAAGCAAGCAAGAACCCCCCAAATAAAAAGATACACTAATATTCCCTAAACCCATGAAAAACATTCTTTTTAAAAAATTGATCTAGAAGATTGGATAAAGACAATGTGGTACATATATACGCAATGAAATACTACTCTGCCATAAGGAAAAATGAAGTACTGTCATTTGCGACAACATGGATGAATCGTGAGATTATGCTAAGTGAAATAAGTCTGCCATGAAAAGCTGAGAACTACATGATTTCACTCATATGTGGGGTATAAAACCAAAAGCAACAAAGGAACAAGACAAGCAAATAAAGAAACAAAAACTCATAGACACAGACAACTGCTTAGTGGTTACCAGAGGCTAAGGGGAAAAGAGGGATGATGGAAGAGGGTAAAGGGGTCAACATATATGATGATGGAAGGAGAACTGACTCTGGGTGGTGAGCACACAATGTGTTATACAGATGATGTATTATAGAATATGTACACTTGAAACCCATATAATTTTATTAACCATTGTCACCCCAATAAATTTAATTTAAAAAAAGACAAGAATTGATCCATATGCCTCCTCTCACTTAAATTTATATTTGAGTTTTGTGGAAACTACATGTGATTTCACCATGCCTAGGGATTTTTATAGAATATAAAGGATTATGTGGTACTACTAGCATTAACCAGTTTCAATGTAAACTATTTATGAATTAAAGATTATTAAAATATGAGTAAAGATGTAAAAATGCTGGAAACACAAATCCTTTTTCATTATTTGCTTTATGAGCTGTAGAAACAAATTAATCCATATCAGATTATGTATAAAACACTCTAATATCAATGAAATAATTACCATTTTTGCCACTTTTATATTTTAAAATATTTAACGTTAATGTGATATTTTTCAAATTATTTAGCTGAATATCTAAACTTCGAATACTATATTATCCATGATAGAACTGGTTTGTGCAGATGTCTTTGAGTTTCAAATTTCTCAGTCAGGGGTGGAATAATCTTATTAAAAATTAATCTAGACGCACATTTAAAATGTAAATGTACATCAAATCTAGAATTTCACGTAATTCTGCCTCAAAAATGGGAGAAAGGAAATATTGTTGAATATGAAGTAATTGCTTTCCGTGCTCTGCTGGCTGCTCAGCACCAAGTATCTGTAATAATGCTATAGCACATTATAGCTTAATGTAAATGTTTGAGTTCTTTGAATATTGTTTATCTGTATCACAAGGTAAAGCTTCAATTCCCCGAAATGGAAAAGCTCTTTCTTTTGTATAAGAAGACAGGGCTTTTGTGCCATGAAGAAATGACTGTATTTTCTGTAGAACCAATTATTCTTAAATAATTAATAAGTAGAATACCTTGTCCTTTGGTAATTTTTTGTCATTATTATAAACCAGTAGCGGCAGAAATTCGTAATTGATGCCATTTAGTTGCTGTCAGTTTAACTTAAAATGTTTAGTACTGATTTATGAATAAATTTTCTGCAAAACTTTAGTTGATAAATGCAAACTTCAGTAGAACAGGACTTTGTATCAGATGCAATTATAAGATGTGATAATGGGGGTTATTTCTGACCTCTTATATGCCACAGTTGTATTTCTAAAAAATTAAGCTAAATGAAATATCTGAGCAATATTTTCTGACTCTGGAACTCTTTAATGACTGCTTAAAATGTTGGGATGAGATATTTATTTGTTCGTATTATCAATTTTGGGAAAATATCTGTCAGTTTGAAATTAGAAGACAGTCCATCACACATTTACACCAGTAGTGGCAGAAATTAGTCTATTTACATAGATATTAGGTAATATTAGGTAGAACTAGTCTCTCATTATTAACATATCATATGAGAGTGACTCTTGCATGTTTATTTTTACAAATATAATTTATGATCAACTTGTCTACTTCCAGGAAAAAAAGTCGTCTTGGTGTTTTTATTTGGGTTATAGTAAATTTATAGATTGATTTAGGGAGAATTGAACTTTATATAATATTCAGTTGCCTTATCCAAGAGCATGAGATACTTATATATTTATATTACACAGTTTATTTTTGTGTCTTGAACTTGTATCCTGCAACCTTGCTTAACTCGTTCATTTGTTCTAATAGTTTTTTATTGAATGCCTTAGGATATTCCATGTACAGATCACATCTGCAAATAGAGACAGTCTTAGTTTTGGATGCTCTTTCTTCCTTCCTTCCTTCCTTCCTTCCTTCCTTCCTTCCTTCCTTTCTTTCTTTCTTTCTTTCTTGTTTTTCGTTTTTTTGTTGTTGTTTGTTTGTTTTTTCTTAGTTATATTGGCTATAACCTCCAAGACAACACTAAAAGCAGTGATAATGACAAATATCCTTAACTTACTCCTGACCTTTTGGGAAAACAGTCAGTATTTCACCATTAAGTATTAATGTTAGCTGTGAGTTTTTCATTAGCTGTGAGTTTTTCATATGTGTCCTTTATCATGTTGAGGAGGGTCCACTTCTATTGCTACTTTAAATGTTTTTATCGTGAAAAGGTGTAGGATTTTGTCAAATGCTTTTTCTGTATCTGTTGAGAAGATCATTCAGTATTTGTTCTTGGTCCTATTAATATGGTATATTACATCAATTAAATTTTGTGGTTTATAAACCAAGTTTACATTTCTGGAATGAATCTTCCTTGGTCACGCTATAAAATTTATTTTGTCTGTTGTTGAATTTTACTTGCTAGTATTTTGCTGAGGATTTTTGCCCTTCATAGAATTTTTGGCCTCATAAAGTAGTTCGGAAGTGTCATTTCTATTTTGGTGAAAGTTTTTAAAGGATTTGTGTTGATTCTAATGAAACATTTGGTTGAATTTATCAGTGAAGTAATCTAGTAATTTAGGACTGGGAATATATTTTATTTTATTGGTTAAGCCATTCTATCCTTCTTCTGCTTATCATTTCTGTAGTGTATCTTCTTCCATCAATTTTCTTTTTGTTTAATGTGCATATCTTGTAGACAGCACACAATTAGGTCTTGCTTTTTATCTTATCCATTTGACAAACTCTTTCTATTAATTGCATGTTGAATGTAGTTGTTCATACATATGGGTTTGAGCCTACCATTTTAAAAATTTTTTCCAATTGTCTTATCTGTTTTTTTTTTCTCTTCACTTTTCCTTCATTTTGCATTATTTGAGTATTTTTAGACTCTATTTTAATTTTATTATTCCTTTTTTGTAGTGTTCAGAAAATTACAAAATTAAAAAAACACACTTTTCACAAGTTAGTTACTGGTAATATTTTACTACTCTTTCTAAAATATAGAAATCTTGCAGCCCTAAGTTCACCACCATTCCTTGTCCTTTATACAAAACATTCATATGTATTATATTTACATGCATTGTAAACATAAAAAATAATGCTCTACAAAATAATGCTCTACGTTTAGGTTTAAACAAATTTATAAATTATATAGCAATTAAGAGCAAAATAACAAAATAACTATTTTGTCTTTATCCAGACAATTACAATTCTGATGCTCTTCATTTCTTTCTGAGTATCTCCTCTACCGTGCTTAACCTCCCCATCAATATTTACCTTCTTTTGTTCACTCTTCAGTGCCTTCTTGTAGCTGCTTTTTCACTATGTTCAGTGTTTTAGCTGCTTTCTGTTGACTGGATTTGAGATCTGTGTAGTAGAATCTTGGTACAATCATTAGCAGAAAATTGACTCAATGAATTTAAAGCTCTCTGTACATTACCAAATTTTATGACCCTGGGGCTATGGTTCTCTTACTGGATTATCATACTTTGCAAATAGCAGTGGTTGAGGAAGGATTAAAAATGGAAGTACATAAAACTCAAGACAATGTATCTGGGAGTCCTGAAAGAAATGAGCAGTTCTCTAAAACAAGGTGTTACGAGAGAATTATTTGCTTTAAACCTAGCACTATGCTTCTATATTTAAACCTAACATCAAATCTGTGAATGGAAAATTTATGATCCAGACTTTACCATTGGGTTAACTGATGTTTAATAACATATTTGACTTCACAACTGTCTAGCTTCAAGGCCTATGATGTTTACAGTACACTCTGCTGTAGCAACCTCATGAGGGTAATGCTAAATGAAAAATAGATAAGGAGCCATAAGAAAAAAGTATGCCTTTTACTCCAGAAGTAATTCTAAACCAGAAACTTAGAATATTCTGATTCATTTAGCTCAGTTCTTATATCCTGCTCCAGGACAAGGTTTATCCATTGTCTATAAGTAGTGAAGGAATATATCCTGGAAACAAATAAAAGAGATAACCATATATTTCAAATTATCATTATTTAAGATGTCTTGCCAATTCACTCATGAAGAATTTTTTCTGCTGGTTGAAAACCCAAATATTATGCGTTAGTTTTCATGAAATAAACCAGTGTTTTCCAAATGCAGATACATGGATTTCCTACAACAGAAATGATTTAAAGAAGTCTAAAGTATATAGATTCCTGGCTACTAAGCCCAGATGGTCTGAATTGGGTATGTAATAGGTTCTGCCGCCTTGTATTTTTATAAACCTCCCTAGATGATTCTGGTAAATATTGAATTTTATAAACTATTGAAATAGAGGATTTTGAACTGGAGCCTGTAATGAAAAAGGAGGCAATTTTGGTTCCATTCTTGTAATAAATAAAGCATACAGCAGTCCCCCTTTATCCACAGGGGATACGTTCCAAGATCCCCCATAGGTGCCTGAAATACTGGATAGTGCCAAGTCTCATATATATATATATATATTTTTTTTTCCCTATACATATATATATATATATGTATATATGTATGTATATATGTATATATATATATATATATATATATATATATATATATACATACACATATGTATATGTATATGTATGTATGTATGTATATATACACACCTATGATGAAAATTAGGCTCAGTAAGAAACTAACAACAATAACTAATAATAATAAAATAGAACAATTACAACAATAGGCTGAAATAAAGGTAATGTGAACATGGTCTCTCTCTGATAATCAAGACTGCTATGAAGTGACTAACATGTGGGTAGAATACACAGCATGGCTCAGCTGGACAAAGGGATGATTCACATTTCTGGTGGGAGGAAGCAGGACGGCACGAGAGTTCATCACGCTACTCAGAATGACAAAAACAAAAAACAAACAAACAAAAACACAACTTATGAATTGTTTACTTCTGTAATTTTTCTTTTAATATGTTTGGATTGTGGTTACTCAAGGATAATTGAAACCACAGAAAGTAAAACATGATTGGGTGGGGGGAACTACTGTGCATTTCTCCCTGTGAGGTGGTGTTTGCATTTTTATATTAGATGACTCTGATTCAAGAGGAGGATGCTAAATTTCTGAAATTACAGTACTTTGAGAAACTGGCAAAAATAATTAGAACACTAAGCTAGCAAATATCTTAACCTACCTGGGTCTATTATAGAATCTACCTTTATAGTAGAAAAATAAAAGTGTAATTCAGCTTTGATACAGTTCTGGTACTATTTCTTCGTTTCGTTTTGTTTTTCATTAAATTTATTGGGGGTGACATTGTACAGTTCTATAATACATCACCTATATATTGCAATGTGTGTTCACAGTCCAGTCAGTTCTCCTTCTATCGCCATATATTAATATTTAATCCCCTTTCCCTTCCTCTTCCATCCCCTCCCCATTTCTTTAAGTATGACTCACATGACCTGAGGTCCCTAAGGTGTAGTGAAGTGAGAGGTTGTACTGGGGCCTTTTTGGGTTCACTTGGGACTGCTTCTATGTAGTAGTTACGTAGGAAAACCTTTGGTGTTACAGGATTTTGCTAGACAAAATAACCAGGTAAACAGATCATTCTTTAACCTATTCTTTTCAACAACAAATCTGAGTGGATAGGATTTCTCTTTCCACATCAGCTGTAAGGTATTCCTTTTGTTACTTTCCAAACTTAAAAATGAATTTAGTGGTATTAACTTGATTTATCCTGTGTTAACATACCCAAATTAATGAGGCTGAATAAGACTCTATAGGTTTCATTGGATATGAAACTATTATAGTTATGGCTTGAAGTCTATTGTCATATAAAACAAGAAGATAGAATTATGTTACTAGGAATGATTCACAGAGAATAAATCAAATGCAAAACACTGAGATTTGGCAGTGATTAATCAATCAGTCTCCCTGCTAACAAACAATTGAGAGTGAATTGGTCCTGTGGTTAAGGCTACAGATTGTATTATGGTTTAATTTAAGCAAAAGAAATAAAAATGATGAGAAAATTGTGTTTATTGAGAAACAGTCTTGTAGTAAAAAATTTAAGAGTCGATACGCATGCGTAACGTATAGAATGTAGCATTGGTAATCTTAGGAAACAGAAGAAAATTGAAGCTATGGTTCATGACTTTAATGATATAATTAGTTTGGGTAAACTAGCAAATATAATTTTAAAAATCATTACTTTGAAAAAAAAAGAACAGAAAAGTTGTTAGTGATTCTCTATCAAAGGAAGCAACAGTATGTATTAGATATCTGGATTGTCGTACATGTAACGTGATGCCAAGCAATTTATTTAACCCCTCTCACATAAAGTTTCTCTTCTAAAATCAGAATAATATCATACTTAATATAGATTGTTTAAAGGATTTAAAGTAATCTCCTAGCCAGGACTAACCTTCAGTAGCATACACAATGAGTATTACTTCTCTTCCTTCCTTTTTCACCATATGAGAGGCATTGTTTGAAGAAAGGGGAAAAAAAGGCAATAAACTGGAAATCAGGATTTCTGCCCTGTAGTCACTGTTTGGCTATTTTCTGTTCATGGGCAATCAATAGACACTATGCTTCAGATTCTGTTGAACAGACTTCATGCCAATTGCTCTAACCACCAATTATGTTTGCTTTTAAAAAGCCTAAAACACCATCCAAATATGCTATTATTACTAAATGGAAAGTTGAAGAGGGAAAACAAGATATTTTGATGTCAAAAGAAACAAAAACAACCTGTATTTTACTCTAAATGATCCAGACTCTCTGCCCATGTTGACTGCACTTACCAGGAATGAAATGTTCTGTGCTTCCACCTCACATCGCTGACGTAAGTGCAGCCACACAGACTGAATGTGAAGAAAAGAGCACAACGTGTAAGAATACATCAGAATCTGTTGGGAGTGTACAAATGCATGTGTTTGTGTGTATAGCTCTGAGTCAGGTTTCTATTCCTCTGTGAAGGTGTTTGTTAGATTTAACTAATAGAGATCATAACCGTGAGCAAGCATTCGCTGTGCATTAGAGTTATCATGTAAATGCTTTCGTTTTTACTCCCATTGAAGATCTCTGGGGATTATGAATTTCATGGCTTCAAATCCCAGCAGTTAGACATTTAAAATACCTTAAGAGTTCTGTTTTGTTTTTAATACTATTGAATAGGAAACTTTTACAATTTATTCTATTCTCACACAGGTGTCCTACAAAAAAATACAATTCATAATTGTTCACGTATTTTTCTTAGGCTTTAGATACCTTCAACAATGTAAACTATAGGTAGGGAGTATGGTGATATTATATAAAACATGAAACTGTTTCCAATCTGAAAGCAAGTTGAATGATATAATACATAGTTTGGATTCATTACAATTCCCTGTCTGTTACTACACCCTTTTATTGACCCATTTATTTAATTCAAAATTCCATTGTAAGTCCTTTATGGAACACAAAGATGAATGACTAAGTGTGATACCTGCTATTAAGAACTTAGAGTGGAGTCAGGGAAACAGATATGTATAGGCCAAAAAGCAATTTAAATGAAGAGATAGTATGGACTCTCAAGGGTACACTAGCGCCAGGGAATTTCAGAAAAGGGAGGAGAGATAGCAAGTTTCTGAGTAAAGGAAAAATTTTCAGAGGAAGGTGACATTTAAGCTCTCCCTTGAAAGATGGCTAACTAGTGACAAGGAGAGAATATCCCTTTAACCTAGGTAGCACTATGTAAAAATAACTCTGATGCATAGAATCAAGAAGAGTAATAAACCATGTTAAAGAAATTTTATCCTGATTTCTTTTTCAATACCTGGCTGGCTATGCAAAGGAATGTAATGCAGGGTGAAGCATAATTAGTGATATCTATTTAATTATAAACTGGAGATTAAAAACATAAACAAAAATTTTTTTAAATTGTCAGGCTCTATTTTAACAGTTCTGATTTGGGGTGGACATTGAACTACTTCCTGTCTGGCTCAGCAAATACACTTAGACACAGAGTCCTGTCTCTTTTATGGCATGTACGTATTAGTAGGAATTGTGACTTTGTCTCTGGGGTTTTCAAGTGTCCTGAGACATTTAAAACCAAGATGTTTATACAGTGTAAGACTCGTTGAAAGTAAGGAAGTTCTTAGAACTTAGATGATTGCCATTCCTCTTGGATGATTAAAAAATAATGTGTTGACTGCTCTAAAAGGGAGGATGTTACTAAATTATATCTAAGACAGTTACCATGGCTCCTAGACTTAGGAGGTATACAATGGAGAGTGAACAGGTTGGTTACTGACATGGCTTCGAAACAGGTGCCAGGAGTGAGTGCTCAGTCTCGTGGGGAGTAGATGATTTTTGCTCTACTCTGCCTCATTCTGCCATATTCAGCCATCTAACCCAAACCATGTGATGTCTCCCCTTTCGCACCTCCAATCTGATCTACCTAGTCATGGCTGGGAGAAATTTTACTCTGGCTCTTCAAGCCTTTCCATGCCTTTGCGTTTCCTGAGGATTTCACCTTCTGAGTCTCAAATGCTTTGGCTGTTTTATAGAAGTAAGGGCATAATCTTTTTTTTTTTTTTTTTTTTAATTAAATTTATTGAGGTGACAATTGTTAGTAAAATTACATAGATTTCAGGTGTACAATTCTGTATTACATCATCTATAAATCCCATTTTGTGTTCATCACCCAGAGTCAGTTCTCCTTCCATCACCATATATTCGATCCCCCTTACCCTCATCTCCCACCCCCCACTCCCCACCCCCCTTACCCTCTGGCAACCACCAAACCATTGTCTTTTACCTACACTAAGGTGCCAAATAGCAGGGAACGACAGGAAAAGGAAGGATTAGAGATTAATATACAGCAAACAAATAAAAAACAGAGTGGATGGGAACCAAGATGATGACGTAGAAGGTTCCTGATTTTCCTTCTCCCATGGACACACCGAATATATACCTACACACAGAGCAGTTCCCTCTGAGCGAAATCCAGAAACTAGTTGAGTGACTCCTACACATCGGGTAACTGAGAAAACATCCACATCACAATGGGTAGGAGAGGCTGAGACACACTCTCACCATAAGCCTCACTGTAAGTACAATGCCCTACAATCGGGAGGGAACCTCAACTCCCAGCTTTTCCCTGAGGAGCAAAGGGCTTGGACCACACATCTAATGCCCTGACTTTTAACAAAGGAGAGGGAAGGAACAAGCTCTCTGGAGTTGTGACTGAGGCCCCAGATATACTGATTTTTTTGAAGGCAGGCTTGGCCCATGCTAAAATGATGGGAGATTTATGTGTGATATTGCTGATTATGACCTCTGAATTACAATATACTAATTCCAACATACTTTAATTAAATTAGCATGAACCGAAGCTGTTTTGAAAGTACATTAAACTTTGAGGGTGAGAAGTATTTATGCACATCCACTGGAAAGAATGAGTAACAAAGTTGTATCCAATGAGCTAGAAGGGTGGATTAATCATGAGTAGTAAACATTAATATTATTTCTTGCTTGTATCTTTTCATAAACATCAAATTGAACATTTATTTCTTAAGATTTCTGCTTTTGCCATTTTGGAATGAGAACATGTTGCTATGGATGTGATCTGCATTTGTATTTATAAAATTATTAAAATTTGATAAAAATTTAGAATTAAGACATTAAACAGCATAAGTTTTAAATCATGTTATTTTTACATTTGCAAATTCAATTTTGATTCTACTACATATCTGACTTGTTAGATGTGGAATCTTTATTTTCTGACATAATACTTAGAAAAGCTTCTTTAAATATCCTAGAATTTGGGCCCCCATATAAGACAAGTGCAGCAAAACTTTAGTATGTAAAAAGTAGTTAGAAACGAATTTTTATGGTAACTCTAGTTGCACATGTTGAAAACACTGAAAGTCTGGCTCTTGTTACCCACCAAGTATCTTTTTGTACGTATCTCTTTTATAAGTTATGCAAAACTACAGATTTGGTAACTCACGTCTCTTTTACTATATCTGAAGATTACAAAGAGAGAAAATGATTTAATTTAATGCAGTTACAGTTGACAAATATAAATCATAAAGCATGACCAGTAATAGCCACTTTGACCTTGAACAGGAGGTCAATTTTTTGCAGGTCAGACTATGTATTATTAGAGAACTCACTGTTATATAATCTAATTTTTCTTCAGTTTTGATGTTTATAGAGCAGTGCCCCTAAAAGTGCTTTCCTTCTTAAGTACCGCAGGGGAATCAGATGCTGAAATGATTGTCTGATAAGTTTTATTTAAGCAAGCAACAAAATCAATCAAGGATGTTCAGTGGAAACCACAAAGAGGGGAAGATTAATGCATTATTTAGAAAAAAGAAGTCTATGCTACAAGTGTGAATATAATGAATGGTTGGTTGAATTCTTCTTTTCTTTGCCCCCGTCTTTTCACTTAGGTTATTTTTAATTACAGAAATTCCCAAAGGTTTTATTTTCATGTCAATTGGTTTGTTTTTCCTTTTTAAAGCACCACAAAGGAAGCTTCTAATTCACATTGATTTTAGGAAAAGGGTATCGCTGTTCATTCACAGAAAAAAAAAAATCAAATTTAAGTGTATACGCTACACATGATATGAAAAAGATGGTTTTTTTGAGGTTTTCATCTTACTGTACTCAGCTTTTATAAAGTTTACTGAATGGCATAGTAACATTTAGGAATAACTGGGGATCATTTTATTATTTTCAAATGTTTCAGTTAAAAAAATTCTTATATGCAGTGCATTAACAGATCCATAACACTTGTAATGAAAGTTTACCTGTATTGTATTAGTGTGCCCCAAACTACACCATTTTGTTTTCCTGGCAGCTCACTCCCTTGTATCATACACATACGCTAAAAAACTGCCTTTGTAGATCATCTGATTTTTTTTCTACATTAATGCTTTCTTTCCACTGTTTTGGAAACCCATTTCTTGTTTTGCTGAATTAATTTGATGAAGACCATCTGTTCTACTACATTTGAGTAACTTTTCCTCATGTCCTGTTAAAGGTGTGTGCATTATTTGAGTGCATTCTATTGTAGTAGTTTCTTATTTAGCTGTGTTGGCTTTCTGCTATTGTTTCATTCATTCATCATATTTCTGTTGGTTATGTAATATGTACTAGCCCCAGTATGAGGCATTAATAAACATATTATGGATCCTGTCCTTAAAGAACTGAGTATTCTAACAGATTCAGAAATGGAAAACGTTCTCATAGCATGGTGTTAAGAGATTTAAAAATGACGGTGAACACACAATGCAATATATAGATGATACCTTATAGAATTGTTCACATGAAACCCATATAATTTTATTAACCAATGCCACCCCAATAAATTTAATAAAAAGTGTAAATCTTCTAGTTATAAAAAATGGGAAAAATTACTAGTTCTGTTTGTTCAGAAGGGAGCATTAAAAGCCTTTGAACTAGGAGATATCGTAGTTAGGTCTGTAAGAGTGAGTAAACTTTATAAGGACAAACAGCAGTGTAAGTCTGTAAAGGCACACAGATTGAAAGAGTATGGTTCATTCAAAGATTTTCAATAATTTGTCTTTGTGTATGAAATTTTTAATTAAATTTGTTGGGGTGACATTGGTTAGTAATATTATATAAGTTTCAAGTGTACAATTCTATAATAACATAATCTGTATATTGAATTGTGTGTTAACCACCCAAAGTCTAGTCTCTAGTCTCCTTATCTTTTGTTTATTATTATCTTTTCAATTCTGAAGAGATATATTGAGGTCCCCCACTATATATGAAAATTTTAAACCAAGTCCTTACGATCAAATAGTTTTTCTTTATTCTTTTGGCTGCTACATTCCATACATGTAAATTTTAATGGTTATTCTTTCATTGTACCTCTTATTATCTAATATCTACTTTTCTAATGTTTACTGACTTCAGCAGATATATATATGTAGCAATATATATATATAGCTATATATATATATATATATAGCATCTAAGCTAAGATCTTTATTTCTACCTTTATTTTTCATTTCAAAAATTTTTGTTGTCTAATAATCTTATCAGGCTTTGCATTTTAATGGGAATTTCTAGCCCATTCACATTTAATATATGACAGGTATATTGTATATTTTATTTTTGCATTTTGCAATTTATGTTGTTTTCTTCCTTTAAAAAATATTATAATTTGACCAAAGCTTTTTTGTTTGTTTGTTTTTTACATTATATTTCACCCTAAGTTAGTTTGTAAGATCTACTCTGTAGGGACCCTAGGCATGCTTCCTCTTAGATAGATGTCATTTATAACCTTTAAAGCTAAATGTTAACAATTCATTCTCAACCAGGATTCACGTTTCCAGATTCCTGTTTTTCCTATTATGGGGAGAGATAAAATTAATTTTGGCTCTTAAGGTATCATCCTGACAAATGGTTGCCATCTGTATCCACAATACAGGGAATGTGCCTTCGCAGTGGATTTATAATAACCATTCTACCTCTATGATTTAACAGTCACAAAGTCTGTCCTTTCTTATAGGTCAAACAATGTGTTAGAGCCCCTGTTTAAAACACACAGAAGTCTCCTAAATGTAAAGTTGACATAGCAGAGAATATTGATAAAATAACACATTGACCTATTTTAAAAGTTCTTACTTGGAGCTTCATCCATTTCAAAGGTTTCAAAGGGCTGCCCTTTATATTTCCAGGTAAGATAGCTAGAGAGGTAAAGATGCTCCTGATGGATGAGCTAATTTTGCATTTCACTAAAGAACAGTTATAAATAGTTACTAATGATTTTTTAGAAGCCTTGATGGCTTCTAGCATTCTATACATATTAATTATCTAATCATTCTAAGCTCTTTGATTTTTCTCAAGAGGAAGATGCTACTGGAAGTCAAAGAATTTATGTCTTGAGCCCCTAGATGCATTAAATAGACACAAAGTCTGGATCGCATATTATAGGCAAAGCTGTCATAATGGTTTGTAGCAATTATGCTAACCATACTGCATTAATCCAGTTTCCCTGGAAGCTTATACAAATAACATATATCATAGAATTGTGTTGCCATTCCAGAATTATGGAAAGAACATTCCAAGGTCTTGATGCAGAAAGAGATAAATGTGAATGTATTCACCAGGACAAACCAGGTTATGTTGTGATAACAAGCAATCCCCAAATCTCAAAATCTCTGTGTCTCAAATGGCGAATATTATTATTATTGTTATTATTTTTGCTCTCATGACTTGCCCAATGCTAGTTGCTCAAGTGATTGACATCATGGTGATCTCAAGCCTTGGACTAATATAATAGCCACTCTACGGAATATTGCCTGTTGCCTGTCAGATAGGATAGACTTCTGAAGAGTCTCACACTACAAATTAAATGCTCTGTTCAGATCCACATCATATCCATTTATAGCTCATTGGCCATACGTGTCCATATGACTCTACCCACCCAAAAGTGGGTCAGGAAGTGCAGTTCTTTGTTGATTAGCACTGACCAAACACCTCACAGTGTATGGGCACAAGCCATAGTGTCTTTATATTCACCTCATGAGTGTACAAGACTGAGTTTTCTGATCTGCCCAATTCAGTGTTACGTTCTTTTTTCATGAACATTGTGTAGCTGGTGTCCTGTCAAATCTAATCAGTTAATCATGACAAGTATATTGTGAGGTCTATGAAGTGGTTCCTTAGACTTATCTGAGGTAAATTATTTCTGTTTCAGTAATATATGACATTAAAAATTTTTAGGACTTTATCAAAACAAAGATTTTCATAGAAAAAAATATAAAGTATAAGTGTAATAAAACAAAAATAAACATATTCTGAATAGCTTCTCATTTTATATGTTAACAAAATACTCAATAGCTGTATAACATCCCATCATAGATGCATCATAAGTTGTTACCATTTTCCTATTTTGAAGGTTTTATGTTTTTAGTGTCATAGAGAACATTAAAATGAATATTTAACTGCAGTGGTTTTTTTTCTGAATTTTTAGGTTATTTACATAGGACCAATAAATAGAAATGAAATTACTGAGACAAACATTTGTATGTTCAAAGCTCCTTGTCAAATTGCTTAGCTATTGGATTTATTTAAAAATATTTACAGAAGACGTTTTACATGTCAGTCATTTCTCTTGTTGACCACACACACACACACACACACACACACGCAATCTCTGGTGTTAAGTAATTTACAGTCTAGTGGGGTAACTAATAAAAAAGTAGATTAATGAAATAATTTCAGACTATCAAAAATGCCATGAAGACAGTCCATCAGGAAAATATGATAGAGACACATGGGACTTCTTTAGAAGATGGGACCTCTCTAAGGAAGGTTTATCTATTTAAGTTGATGCCATCCTGGCGTGTGGGGGTTACCACCTAAGTGAAAGTTTGTATATAGTTCATCAATATGTGAATGCCAATTCCCCTGTGTAGGGGCGGCTATGATTATTCTTAGTTATTTAACTTTGTAGATCATATAGATGAAAATTTGTGCATGATTTTGTTCACACTTGAAATGTAAATAGTCTTAAGAGGGAGAATAAATGGAATGAGCGGTCATTAACGTCTGGTGTAAACTGATATATCAAGTCCTAAGGTGGAGAAGGATGGGCGAACTGGGAATCGTATAATGCAGAGTAGATTTGGAACTTGTGATTTTGTGCCTGGAAAAGATCAGGTGGGGAGTTAATCTGAACCATGAGAAAGATTGATTATAAAGGCAGATGAGTAATCAATGATTATTAATCTCTGCTTTACATTTCAGCCAAAAAGAAGCCTAGCCACATACCTGTTTCTTTTATTTTTTGTCAAATTTTATGCACGTTTCGCATCATCTCTTGCACTCATTGTATTGGTATTATACTTTCTTCTTTGGTAAAAATGCACTAAAAACACATTATTACCACTTTGCTTGGTTGTTAAATTGTTTTTCCACCAACCCTTAAACAGCCACTAAGACAATTGTCCCCAGCTGAATAAGCAGTGATATTCTGAGACTGGAATTTAATACAGAATTTATTTAAGCATCTGAATAGTTTCTGGGTATTTCTTATTTACTCATCACCTTAAATTATCTGGATGCTGATTTAACCTAAACTTTTTATTTGTTTGTTTGTTTTTATTCCCATGTACAATATAATGAGCTAAAATATCATGGTAAAATTAAGCCAATATTTATTTTTTGGAGCGGTCACCCATTATTTTTCCAAAGAAGGAATATTCCTCACACTTTCAGAACTCATAAACAATGATATTACATATGGTAGCACTACTCATGAATCCACATAGTAGGCCTTTCACTCCTAGAAAATAAGAGTGTAGGGCTGTGAGTACGCCAAGACCACATACAGATTCCCTATGTGTACCACAGAAGCAACCCTTCTATTGTCAAAATTAGCATATATTAAATGACTCTTAAACTGATTAAGATATGCACTAAAACTAGAGAAAAATTGTTTATTTTTTTTAGAAATATATATATATTTTTACCCCAAAAGGCCATGTGTATATATCAAGTAATTTTATGTCTACCTGGTTACTACCTAAAGTACGCATATTTAAAAGTAAAATGAAAAATATTTGATGGAAGTCAATGTATAAATTAAAGATCACTATCTTAGAGAAGAGCCCTGGTGAGTCAGGTATCTTCTATACTTTTAAGCTCTCATTTTCTCAAAACAGCTCAAACTCAACATGGAAAGTGCATTTACGTTCCCCTACACAAAATAACTAAATCTTATTTTTTATTCTATGTACTCCATCCTCCCCCCAACTGCCTGAGATACTCTTAGTTAATCAAGTTCTTTTTCCTAAAATAGCACATCCAACTGGCCACTGCTTTCTATAAATCTTGACTCCTTAGTATGTTGTTCGAAGTAACTATATTCAGAGTAAACAGATCCACTTATTTTAAAAAAAATCATGCAAAAGTACTGCTTAAAACTCATTCTTTAGCTCTTCTGTTTCTTTGATGAGACTTTTTATCTTTTCACTTACTACCAGAGTGAGAAGGAAGGCATTAGATATAATAGGTTTTTCCTCTCCTCATGACATTTCAAACCAAAAAATTAACAGTTTGAAGGTGTTTTTAATGTATACTCATATATTGTAATCTGTACAGCAACTACTAAATAACTAGAGCTGCAGAAACAATAACCATCAAGAAGAAAAAAATGAAAAATAAAAAATAAAACATACAATAGGTAAATTAAAGTATAATACAGTTGACCCTTCAACTATGTGGGGATTAGGGACACCCACCATCCCAGTGGATAATCTGAGTGTAACTGCAGTCACCCCTCCCCATTCATGTATTCCCAACCTCTGAGGTGACCTTTGAACAACACGGGTTTAAACAGTGGAGGTCAATTGGTGGGAAATCTGAGTTGTTCAAAGATGAACTGTGCCAAAAAATGTTCAAAGGAAGGCGGAAAAGTGGAAATGTTGGACAAAAAGCAAAGGAAACAGAGAAAACAAATCTGTTAGGTCTAAATCCAAATGTACCAATTATTCCATAAATGTAACTGGTTTAAGCACACTGATTAAAAGACAGAGATGTGAGAATGGATTTAAAAAATAAACCAACTTTATTTTTTCTACAAGAAATCCAGTGCAAATATATACTATAGACAAGTTAAAAGCAAAAGAGTAATTCATTTCCTATCTACTGAAAGGAACATGGGATTTGGAATTAGACACGTATTTTAATCTGTAAATTGTTTTTCACTTGCTGTATGGTAAAAAATAAGCAAACAAACAAAAAACCTAATTCTTGCAGTCTCACTTGCCTCAACAATGCCATAATAATAGCCAAGTTATAGAGTTTATATGAAGGTTAAAAAGATGACTTTAGTAGCGAGTCTGGAACAGCATGAGCACTGGGTGTGTTGCAGACCATTGTAATGATCATTTTTCTATGGAATTTCTAAGGTGCTTTGCAAAACAGGCATGCTATTAGATATGTGCTCTATATTCCATTTGCCTAAATAAGTTATCTTGCCTTAGTTGATTGAGATGAAAGTATATTGGACTTATCCATTCATAGTCCTAAGTACTGAGTAGGTTACTATAGAAAATCCCCCAATTGTCACCCCAATAAATTAAAAAAAAAGAAGAAAAAGAAAATCCCCTAAAAATGTTTGTACTTTTTAAAAGCAAAACGTAATAAAAACTTGAAGGCATCTACACAGTAAATGATGGTGCACCTATTATATGAAATATTATATAGCTATTGAGTATTTTGTTAACATATGAAAGGAGAAACTATGCAGGAAATGTGTATTTTTACTTTACTACACTTATTTATACTTGTTTCCCTATTCACTTATACACTAAGTAATAACAATTAAAAAACACCCACTTTCTTCAGTTTTGGGGTAAATTTTTGAAAATTCTCATGGAATGGGAGGTAGGATTCTCTAGAATACATGCTTCCAGGTAAAAGCACATAATTCCTAAACTACTTTCTAGAGAGCATAACCCCTGTAAAACTCAGGGCTTTGGTCTGTTGAGTGGGTATACTGTGCTGAGAGAAATGCAACAATCTGAAATGCAGAGTTTGTTTTTTTTTAGAAGGAATGTCTTCTGGGGGGAATGTTTGAAGAGGAGAGAAAAGCAAATGTCTCAGTTGAGAGGCTTGAAAAAAGATGTCTACGTATGCATATTTAAAACAACATGGACCGTGTTTCCTCGAAAATAAGACGTAGCCGGACGATCAGCTCTAATGCATCTTTTGTAGCAAAAATTAATATAAGACCCGGTCTTATTTTACTATAATATAAGACCTGGTCTTATATAATACAATACAATATAATATAATACTGGGTCTTATATTAACTTTTGCTGCAAAAGACGCATTAGAGCTGATTGTCCGGCTAGGTCTTATTTTGGAGGAAACAGGGTAGTAGATTTTGTGGGTAAATCACCCTTGGTCAATCCTAAGGAAACTTCAGTACATTTCTTTTTCTTTTTAAATTATTTTTTTTTATTTTTTCAATTACAGTTGACATACAATATTAGTTTCAGGTATACAACACAATGATTAGACATCTGTATAACTTAGGAAGTGATCACTCCAATAAATCTAGTACTCATCTGACACCATACATATTTATTACAATATTATTAACTATATTCCCTATGCTGTAAGTTTATGTTTCTTTCATGTGTTTGTTTTTAATTAAAGGTTATTGGGGTGACAATGGTTAGTCAAGTTACATAGGATTCAGGTGTACAGTTCTGCAATACATCATCTATATATCACGCTGTGTTCATACCACCCAGAGTCAGTTCTCCTTCCATCACCATATATTTGATCCCATTTACCCTCATCTACAATCCCCTCTCTTCCCTTACCCTCTGGTAACCACTAAACTATTGTCTGTGTCTATGAGTCTTTCATGCTCTGTTGGTATAGATTTACTTCAGGTGGTAAGAATAAAGAGCTAAATCCTGCTTTAGGGCTAGTGCATGTACAATTGGAGGCTGCCCACAGAAGGCTTTTTACACATAGGTTACATAAAGTATAGTTAGAATAAAAGTCTCCCATTCTGTTGCTGAGTTTAGAGAAATAAAGGAAAACGTGAGTTCATTTGATGGAATCACACATTAAATGAAAACTTAATGGGTTTCCTTAAATTCTCTTTTTGTAAGAGAACTTAATGATTGTAAACTATGTTAAGGAAAATTGAAGCTTATTTGAAAAGCTAGATTGAAATGCAACAAATTAATTAAACATATCGATTTAAGCATAAAACATACAGGCCACATAACAAAATTTTTTATATATGTTAAAAAATAGAAAATTCAGTAAAATTATTTACTTCTTTTAAAGTAGTAATTTAACAATTATAAAGAAGACATGCAATTGTCAATGTGTCCTTAAAAATAGTTTCTTCAAGCTAATTGGTAATTATTAATTTATAGCTGCTCCTGCTATACTCCTGATTTTTCAATTTTATCATTATACTCCTTTTCACATAGGATTTATCTTTAGGCACAATAGTTCAACAAACCATATTTTATCAAAATATTACAAATTCATATATATATTTATAGTATATACCTAAAATCAACAACAAAACTTGTATTGAATAAACAGTTCCCTGAACTGGTTCTTAAATAAGTCATGTATCATACATAAATTTATTTTTTTACTTCTCAGTCGATTTTATGTCACATCTTAAAGATAACATTACGTGTGGTATATGACTACTCTGGTGATAATTTTCAAGTGGATTGTAAAACTTCCATTAATATTCCAAATGTTAAAAGTCTAAGAAATGAGCATTATATATTAAACTACTAAAATGGAGGTGGATTTGCCCCACTTAACAAGTCAACTGTTCACAGCAATTGATGATAAATTTAATCTACTGTTTGCAAAATATAAATCAGTTTATGGTTTTTATATCCTAATGCATGTCCCATGACTGTGTAGAACAAAATAATTTCTCACAGTGGCCCATGCAGGGATCGAACCGGCAACCTTGGTGTTATCAGCACCAGGCTCTAACCAGCTGAGCTAACCGGCCACCCCAAACAAAATAATTTCAAGAACACAACTTTTGCATTTAAATTGCAAAAATATTTACAAATATCAAAAGAGTTGAAATTACTTAATACCATAATTCAAAATGAGAAAGATACTTCTAAATGATTATGAAGGACAAAGGACTCTCATTCAAGAGCTTTAAGAGGCCAACTCCCCTACAAAAAAACGTTCAGAAACTCTTTGGTGTTTTGATAGTAAACAGTTATTAACTATTCAATATTAAATGAAACTGAATAATAATATTTTGAGTAAGCAGAATTATTTTCTTTTCTTAGTTTAGATAATGTACAATATATTTTGGGAAGATTTTTGGACCAAAGTAAGTATTGGTTTCCATAAATTATTTGCAATTTATTAACTCCAGAAAGTTTCAAAATCTGTCATGGGAATGATACTTCATACAGTTATCTGAACACCACCGATTTCTAAATACCAAAGAAAAGTCTTAGAGCAAAGTTTCAAGAATATATTCTATTGATAACTTTCCCTTCAGGACTCTGCACAGAGATACCAGTATTAAAGGAGATTATTTTTCTTGATGTTTCCTCTTTGGGTGGGGGTGCAAGTGTTTGAATGATGAGGATGGAACAATGCAGCTCTTCTATTTCTTCTAGAAAATAAGAGGCACCATGTAATTATGAACACTTCTCTATTGAGTGAATGGGTTTCTTCCACTTGAGACCATTTTTTGCCAAAGCCTAACCACTGTCCAGAAGAGGGTTCTTTAGCAGGTTTGATTATATTTTTCTTAGAAGAGAATGAAGGAACATTCAGCCTGCATTGACCCAAATAACTCTCAGGCCCCAAGAACTCTAGTTCAGTCTGTTCCCAGCAATATAGCCCTGTGTAGTCTCCCAGAGATCTGATGATTTCATACTGCTGTTTAAGCACATTAGCTCAGACTGAGTTAGGAACATGCATTAGGATATAAAAACTATAAACTGATTTACATTTTGCAAACAGTAGATTAAATATATCATCAATTGCTGTGAACAGTTGACTTGTTAAGTGGGGCAAATCCACCTCCATTTTAGTAGTTTAATATATAATGCTTATTTCTTAGGTTTTTTTAACATTTGGAATATTAATGGAAGTTTTACAATCCACTTGAAAATTATCACCAGAGTAGTCATATACCACACGTAATGTTATCTTTAAGATGTGACATAAAATCGACTCAGAAGTAAAAAAATAAATTTATGTATGATACATGACTTCTTTAAGAACCAGTTCAGGAAACGGTTTACTCAATACAAGTTTTGTTGTTGATTTTAGGTATATACTATAAATATATATGAATTTGTAATATTTTGATAAAATATGGTTTGTTGAAATAGTGTGCCTAAAGATAAATCCTATGTGAAGAGGAGTATAATGATAAAATTGAAAAATTATTCTGAGTAAAATATATATTAAAGTTGATTCAGTTCCTTGATTAGTTTATGCTCTTTCTCACCATGCCTTCTCCCTGCTCACCTGGACAAATATACCTGTGCTTTTGCTTAGGTGTTTCTTCCCTTGCAGCTTTCCTGGGCTCTGAAATTGGGTTATATGCCTAACTTTTGTTCCCACGGCACCCTATAATTATCATAGTGGCTTACACTTTCCTATTTCTCTGTCTATAGTTTCCATCAAACTATAAACTCAAATTTACTGTTGGATTCTCAGCATTAAGCACTCTGCCTGGTATTATAGGAATCAATATTTCTTGAAGTAATGTTGACTTGAGGGGATTTATAATAATTTGTACTCATTTAAAGATGGAATAAATGAATTATCTGGATCTCTGAAGTTCATGTCACCCTCACTATATTATACTAGCTTATTTGTTTGCCTTACCCACAATACATGATATTCCCAGAACCTACCATGTGATGGTTGCATATTATCTTCTCTAAGAGTTGTTGAATGTATACACCAAGGAACAAATTAATGAAAGATGTGGGCTTGGCAAATTAAAAAACAGCACATTATTTTTGTGCTCCTTATAGCTCATTTGCCATGGAAGCACGTGTCAGGTGTAGAAACTTAGAAGACAATATTTCTGGCTAAGGAAGAATTTAGAAAGAGGCACAATTCTCTGGGAAAACAGCTAGTTTTTCAGATGGGATCTCATTGGTTCAGGATTTTTTGTTTGTTTTCCTCAGCATTTTTTTTCCTCGATAGCTTATAAAGACAACCAAAACATTTCTCGAAAATTATTTAAGTCTCAATATTAAATAAGCACTCTACATAGATCATATATTTGCTCAAAAATAATAATATTAGGTTGGTGCAAAAGTTATTGTGGTTTGAAGGTTAAAAACAATTGCAAAAACCACAATTACTTTTGTACCAACCTAATAACTGAGAAATATATACAGACTTTACTCTTATTTTCCAGTGTCTCTTAAGTATTTCTCTTGAGTATTTCCTCGTGGTGAATCAATTGGCATGGTACTTTTAAGAAACTCAGTGTTCTTTTGCTTTTTCCGTTTGTGGGCCTGTGTGGTCAGTTTGAGGATGGACACTTCCTTCTATCAGGTATAAATTATAACCCTGGGTTTCAGGTGCTGAAGAAGATATGTTTCTGCAAAGATAAATAAAGTTGGTGCATATAGAGAAAATAGTAATCAGGCCTACGAACAGATGGACAAATCAGTAAAAGGATCAAGCTTGAGCAGGGTAGATAACCTCAAAGAAGCAAGGCCGAGAAAAGCAAGGCAAAGGGAGAGGCCTAAAATAGTGCTTTGGCAAGTTCTCCCAATATTTCTTGTGTCTTCCATAAATATCTCCTGCACTTGGAGTTTTAAACTGAGTAATCAGAGTCTCTTAGGAATGTCATATTCATATAGATTCTTCTATGCTAATTTACTGTAGGAATTACAGGCTGCGTTTTATTATAAATAGCTGTGAGCAGGTATTCTCCCCACACTACCTGAAAATTCCTCAAGGACAGAATCAGTTTATAGAAGGGATGTGAAGGTACTACATCTTTCTTCTGTTGTCTTTGGGTTCTTTTGAATGACGATAGCACATTGAACTAAAAGGGAAGTGTCCTCTTCAATAATGACCAGTTAAGTTTTCCCAAATTTGTGTCATTCCTATTCTCTAGTCCCTTGGTGTTAAAGTAAAGAGAATTTGCTAAATTTAACCCCTGCATTTCTTCAAAAGAGGAGTCATCAAACAAGGGGCATGTTCCAAATCTGGATTTCCACGTTTTATAATTCAAATTTCATTGCAACATGACCATTATCTATGCCCCCTTTTACCACCATAATTGAGTAGTTGAAATAGAGACCAGGTGGTGCAAAACACCTAACATATTTACTATTGGCCTATTACAGAAAAGGCTCAAGCTTTATAGCCTTTACATCAAGTTGAACTCAGATTATAAGATCTCTATTGAATGTAAAGTTTTTATTTTTCCTTGATTTTCTCACATCTGTTAATCTGAAGAGAAAAATAAAATTAGGATAAAAACTGAGTATGTTCAGTTGATAATAATGCACCCATGATTTGTAGCAGGTTATTGACTATTTTCCATTGATAAAATTTTTATTATGTGAGACCAAACTACATCTTAGAAGTAATGCAAAATTGTAAGAAGGACCCTGACTACATCACTAACAGCTTTGTACAAGGAAATGACTTTCCTTTCCCATAAGCAATTTATCACCTATAATTGTATTTGGTTACATATGCAGCATTAACAGTTGACAGCTGTCAGATAAGGTCAGATAAAATGACTCATGGAAGTCATGTATAAAAAATAGTCTGAAGAACTGTTTTGTTTCCTATAGTTAGTGACTGACTAACCATTTTGGCAAGAATTTTCTCTTTCATTTTCATGGGTTCACAGAGTAGGCAAATACTCATGTGACATGAGTTTAGTCATAGTAGAGACATTTTTAGGATCCAGGGTAAAAATAAGTATAAATTGATTTGGCAATCGTGTTTATATTTGTGCGTGTGTATGTGTGCGTATGGGGGAGCTATGCACATGATTTTATCAACTTTGAACTACAGAATTTTGACTGCAACATTTAATTGACTTCCATTCAGTTCAGTTATCTTTATTTAAGAGTAGTTTATAGATTATTTAATTTATTAATTTTAATGGGAAAATTTTATGTAAGAATGACTACACTGACATTTTGATATGAAATCAGTATTCGTTATGCAGTGTGTTGTGAGACTAATCTTTAGTCCTTCCTTAAGGATTCATGATGATATTTAATTTGTATTGCTGAGAAAATTGCCTCTAAATGTACCTATCTTGCAGCTTTTTGGTGTGTCCCAGTATATTCTTGATCCCATTAATATACCTTTTTCTTAATTATATAACCTTAACATTAATAGCAGAGTTTACAGTTTTTGCATCATGCACTCATTCAAAGTAGCCTTTATTTACCACTTTTTGTTTGATACATTCTATATATTAGTCAGCTCGGGTGTCATAACAAAATATCGTAGATAGGGTGGCTTAAACGACAGAAATTCATTTTCTTACTGTTGTGGAGAATGGAAGTAGAAGATCAAGGTTCTAGCAGGTTCAGTTTCTGGTGAGTGGTCTCTTCCTAGCTTGTGTGTGAGGGGTCTCTTCCTAGCTTGTATACAACCATCCACCTTCTCACTGTGTCCTCACATGACCTTCCCAGAGAATGAAAGACAGAGAGAGAGAGCAAGAGGGGCAGGGAGGGAGGGTGGGAGGGAGGGCGGGAGAGGAAGAGGAAGAGGGGGGGGAGAGAGAGAGAGAGAGAGAGAGAGAGAGAGAGAGAGAGAGTTCTCTAGTGTCTCTTAAAAGGACACTAATCCTATCATAGCAGGGCCCCACCCTTATGATGTCATTGAACCTTAATTCCTTCCTTAGAGGCCCCAATTTTCAAATAAAAGCATGCTGTGGATTAGGGCTTCAGTGTATGAATTTTGAGGAGCCACAAACATCCAGTCTATAATACTCCCATATGAAAGTTTCTTTCATTCATTTTTTTTTCAGAATTGGAGTCATGCGCTTCCCTTGCCAAAAAATTATTTTTTATTGCTATTATCTTTATTGAGGGTTTGCTATTTCAGCTCTCTAGCATATGTTCTTATGTCAAGGATCAAAATTTCTTTGGGTTTATAAGGAAAAAAGGGCATCTGAAATGTCCATTGGCAAGAATAAGTTTTGCTTAAAGTGTTAAATGAAAGCAGATTCCAACTGCAAAACACTAAGCCACTTCCTTGATGTACTATTAAATTCCCTACTGGAATCAATGTCTTAAAGAATTTATTCCCTAAAACATCTTTTTACCACAATATTACACTAGAAAAACTTACTGCATTCCAACTTCTTATAGGCCAAAGTACAAAGGCAGTACTATACCATATTTCTGGGAAGAAATTTAAAATTGTTTTATTCTTTAGTTTGAGTCTTAAGTCTTTGTCAAATGGATGAAAATAGTGTGTTAGTGTATTATGGAATATGTTCAAAAACTTTTAGTGACAATTGAAACTTAATTAGTCTCTGTAAGTTCTAGGTAAGAGTTTTAGATCTGTGAGTATTTTCTGGTGATAAAACTGTTCACTGGTGAAATAAATAGATAATAAGACAAGTAACTTTTAGGTGTTTTTCCTGGTCATCAGGAAACAGTGTGATGTGATCAAAAGGATGGAAACAGTTTTCTTCATATTTTTAGAATCACAATTGCATATGGCTTTCACAGAAGATGGCAAAGATTTTCAGTTGGATAAATGCCACTATATTTGAAAAGTAGTAGTCACTTGCATGATTGTCTGAGGAATCTTGTAGAAATCATATGACCCAAGCCATATTGTTACCTCCCAAAAATAGTAATGAGGATATCTACTTTAGGATGGTTATAAATAAAGTCAAATAAACAATACCTACGTACATTGTGAACTGTAATATGCACTGCTATACAAATAGTTGGTTTTATTCATATTTTCTTAATCAGAATAAAAAATATGGAGATTCTAATCTGTCACAGTTCAGGTTATAGAGTGTTATTCTCTTTCCCTTTCACCTGTTAATTTGTTCTGAATCTAGGGAAAAGGATCTCTCTTCAATAATAAAAGAGATCTTGGCTTAAAAAGAGAAGAACTAAAATTTTAAACTTAAATTCTCAGTGACAATAGAGGAAATTATTCATTAGACATTTTCAAGTGTGAGGATTTCTTCAAAACCACAAATAAAGTCTTCTATTTAATGTGTAGACATATCCTTGAAATGCACATTTCCCCCCAAATAATAAAAATCTAAGATTAACAGCTTTTCCTTCCCTTTATAATATCTTCACTTTTAAATTAAGATGCAGATTTGTTAAGACTTAATACAAAATATTAGAATTGAAAGCCTAGAATTAATATTGTTGAAGGTAATCCTTTTTAGCAGGTGATATATGCTTTACCTAAGGGATGAATATGTCTGTTAAAGGTTTAGTCTTAATGCAAATGAAAAGAGAAGTCTAAATTTGTATAATAATTGCAAAATTGGCTCACTTTGGTATTTTAATTGTAGGGATAAAAAAATTGTATTCTGATTAAAACTGGAAATTGTTTCTAGTTTAGTAGTATATTAATTATTTTGACTGATTTTTTTCACCCATTGAATACTGTGTATAATACGAGTATTTGCACAAAATTCAAAGTAAAACCTGCATTTCATGTGAAAAGAAATGAGAAAATGATTGAATAAACTTGAAATACTAAGAAATTCAATAAAAAGAAAAATTTTAATGACACCATCATACAGTAACTTTCATAAGAAATAATATTAGGTTGGTGCAAAAGTAATTGTGGTTTCAACAGTTATTTTTAACCTTTTAAACTGTAATTACTTTTGCACCAACCTAATAAATGTGCTGTTAGAGAAATGACCTAACATCGTGTGCATGTGATCTATAGAGAAATATAAAGGAAAACTTTTTCTAAGGGAAACATATCCAGACAACTATTTTACGCATTAAAATATATATTCAGATGCACCAAACAGTGTTTATATGTCCGTCAATATATGAATTAAATCAACACAGTGGGGACACTAACTTGTAATTTTTAGATATTTCAAGGGTTCAGATAGTGAATTTATAAAAGACAGTTAATTTATCTTTTTTGTTAAATATAAAAAATGTAACTTTAGAAACTACAATAAAAATTAAGTTTTTAGAAAATGTTTCATGAAAGATACTTTCCATATAGAATATGAAAAATATTACACTTTTACTAATTTTCACCTATCCTTACCATGTTCTCTGTAACAGAAGGTGACTCTATCAGTAGTAATAGTCTAACTTACTTTTGAAGCCATCAATGAATCATAATGAAAATAAACATCTAAAAATCACCGTATTTATGAGAAGAAAATGGAAGGATCCATTTCATGTTCATTTTCCTTTGAAGTTTGCTATATTTTATATATCTAACATACATGCAGTGCTCTGGGGTAAATCTGAAAGCAGAAACACGACATGATATTTACAATTATTTACTAATACTAGGCTAGATTATTTCACCTTTTTATAAATTTGTAGTCACCATCTCTGTTTTCTTAAAATTTATAACAAGGGAGAAGGGAGAATATGTCTCAAGACTTCGAATTTACTCTCTGCAAAATTTAAGCTATCCATTTCTGTCCTAAACCCACAGACTTTGTATTTTTGTGATTTTTCCTACTTGTATGTAAATTTACTAAAAACCAATATAGATGTCTTATAGTGCAGAATTCATTTTTACATATTGTCTCTATCTGACAACCAGGAAGTTATTTTATTATTCTCTTTTATTATTCTATCACTCTGTTATTTTGTCATTCTCTTTAATATGAGTGTACGCCTATTCCTCTATAAGACTGTATGATTAGAAAAGAAAATAATTTCAACTAGTTAGTAAAAGGTACCCAGATGGTTTTTAATAATCATTTGACCATGACTAATGTACTTTTTAAACTTTAAAGAACTTGTTTTACAATAAATGAAATTTTAAGTCACCTAAATTGAAAATGACAGTGACAATAACTTGAAGATTTTAAATTTAATTTTAGCCATACTCCATCAGTACATAAACTGAAAATACAGAGACATAAAAGGAATGATTATTTTTATTTACTTTAAAATAATTTATCACTCTTGATTATTAATACTCTTATGACTTGTAAAATACTTCTGAAGTGAAAAATATCTTCTGTGAAATGGGTTCATTTGTAAGGTACTATGTCTAAATAAATGAGCTTTTCAAAGGTCAGTAACTGTAGTTTAACATTTAAGGATTATCTGTATTTTATCCTTTATTTTTGTATTTCTATATAATTGTGTTACTGGAATAATTTAAGGACTGTCATAATCTATTATACCTATGAACAGGGCACTTTACTTCCATCTTAGTGATCAGTTGCTTAGCAACTGTATGGTTAATGAAGTCTATCAGACCTGATGGCTCTGTCTGTTTGGCAAATGTCAGGAGCCAAATGGAATAGCTTAGATTTTTCACAATATTTTAGCATTTTACAGTCTCTGAGGGATTAGTAAGTAGTTTTATTTTCCAATACATTTTATTTTTGTTCTTCAAACCCAAGTCTCCTTTAAATTTCCAATAGTTGGAAGCTAAATAGATATTTCACTATCTTCAATAGACATTATTTCTTATATTTGAAGATTTGTTTCATAAATTAGATCTTAGAGAGATTGATTAATTTTTCGTAACCAACCAATTAAATATTTTAACTGAACACTTGCTGTGTTCAAAATGTAATGCTAGATTATTGATAAATAGGCACGATCTCTACCTCCACCAAAAGGGTATAAAATTCATTTGGAACCACACATCTGTAGACTTCAATTTACAATAAGAGGCGGTGTTTGATAAGTGAAAAACAAGTACAGAAGGTAAAGGAATTAAGGGAAGGAAGCAAAAATAATGTCCTTTGATGTTATCAGGAAAGGATAATTATGATAGATTTACTGGATACTTACTGGTGTCGCTGGATGAGAGAGAATGTAGACCTTTCTAGATGGAGAAAATACAGCTTTCCTAAATGCCTCTTAGATGTATAACAATAAATAATAAAAATGACATTTGTAAAGGCATTAACAGTTTTATGTTAAGGCCATTTTAATGCAATTAATATATATTTAAAGCAGAATTGTTATCTCTTGAATGTATTATATTGTTAATTAAATAGCTAAAATGGATAGTTTACCTCATCAAATAACACACAGTAGTATATCTATAGAAAAAAAGAAACCAATAATATTATAGTTGGAGACATAGATGTTTTCTCCAAAGACACAATGTGACAGTTTATATTTTGAGTAAAACTATTGTATTCATTCAGTTAACAAACACTAAGTGTATAGCATAGTCTATATAAATTGGTATAGTCTATGAAGAATTGTGAAGCAAGGCATTACAATATATATGGCACAATATATATTTGGTACTCTCAGATAGTTCATTGCATAATTTTACCTTTCGCTGTTTCATCTGGAATATATTGGGCATTGTGTTTTGTGGTGTGTGTTTTTTATGCTATGTTTCAGACATAGTTTTCCATATAGAGATCCATTTATAAAGTGAATTTGTATTTATAAGTTTATATTTATATAAGGCCTGTGTGTTTCTTCCTAAACTGCCAATTTTGTTCCCTTTGTGGGTTTTTCTATCCTTATATCAATTTCCCACTACATTAGTTACTTTATAAGAGGTCTTCATATATGATAATGTAAGTCCTCCAAATTTGTTCTTCTTGCTCAATATTACCTGGGATATACTAACCCCTTTGAATAGCCATATGATTTCAGAGTTATCTTGATAATTTCCAGAACAATTTCTGCTGTTATTTTGATTGACTATATTATTAGGTTAGTGCAAAAGTAATCGCAGTTTAAAAGGTTAAAAATAATTGCAAAAACCGCAATTATTTTTTCACCAACCTAATAAAATTCATGGAGAATTGATATCTTTACAATACTGAAAATTTCAATCCATAAACATGGTAGATCCTCTATTCAGGTTTTTTAATTTTCTTCAATATTTTATAGTTTGCAGTGTAAGATTTATTTTTAGGTATTTTATATTATATGCTTCTTTTGTAAATCATATTTTTATTGTTTTTATTTTTTTACTTTTATATATTTACTTATCAATATACATCTGGGTTGCTACTGCCCCTTGACAATTGCAAATAATAATAGTAATGAAGTAGGATGCATATATCTCTTTGAATCTATACTTTCAATTCTTTTGGATATGTACCCAGAAATGGAATTGCTGGATCTTTTGATAATTCTGTTTTTAATTTTTTGAGTCACCACCATACTTTTCCCCCATAATAACTATGCCATTTTACATTTTGGCCAATAGTGCATTACAATTTTTTCACATTCTTGCCAACACCTTTTCTTTTTTTTAAATAGTAGCTACCAGTGAGCATATGTAGTATCTTATTGCGGTTTTAATTGACGTTTCCCTAATGATTAATGAGTTGAACATCTTTTCATGTGTTCATCTGCTTATTGGCCATTTCAATATATTTGGAGAAATGTCTATCAAGTCTCTTGCCTATTTTTGAATTAGGTTAGTTGGGTTTATTTTGTGGTTCAGTTGTAGGTTTTCTTTAAATAGTGTGGGTATTAACCCCTTATCCGATGTATGATTTGCAAATACTTTCTCCTATCCCATGGACTGCCTTTTCACGCTATTGATAGTGTACTATGACGCACAGAAGTTTTCATTTTTATGTAGTCCAATTTATTGTTTCCCTTCATTTGTTGTCTATGCTTTTTTTTTTTAAATTAAATTTATTGGGGTGACAATTGTTAGTAAAATTACATAGATTTCAGGTGTACAATTCTGTATTACATCATCTATAAATCCCATTGTGTGTTCATCACCCAGAGTCAGTTTTTCCATCACCATATATTCGATCCCCCTTACCCTCATCTCCCACCCCCCACATGTTGTCTATGCTTTTAATGTCAAATCTAAGAAGTCATTGTCAAACCCAGTGTTTTATACCTTTTACTTGTAAGAGTTTTGTAGTTTTAGTGCTTACATTTATTTAGTGCAACTTCATTCTTTTGCATGGGAATATTCATTTTCCTAGCACCACTTGTTGAAAAGACTGTCCTTTTCCTATTGAATGGTCTTGACACGCGTCGAAAGTTATTTTACAATGTATGTGAGGATATATTTTTGGGGTCGCTATTCTATTCCATTGGTCTATCTGGCTGTCTTTATTCCAGTACCACCCTGTTTTGATTATGTAGCTTTGTAAAACCTTTTGAAATCAGAAAGTGTAATACCCCTAACTTTGTTCTTTTTCAAGACTGTTTTGTCTAAGTAGAGTCCCTTGAGGTTCCATATAAATTTATGAAACTTTTTCTGTTTTTACAAAAATTGTCATTTGGATTTTGGTAGAAATTACATTGAATTTGTAGAACACTTTAGGTAGTATTAATATCTTAAGAATATTAAATTTGCCAATCAATGAACATAGACTATCTCTCCATTTATTGATGTCTTCTTTAGTTTTTTTCAGTAGTGTTTTGTAATTTTCAGTGTGCAGTGCTTTGCTTCCTTAGTTTTATTCCTAAATATTTTATTCTTTTTGATGCTATTGTAAATGAAATTGCTTTCTTAATTTCATTTTCAGATTTTTCATTGTTAGAATATAGAAATACAACTGATATTTTATGTGTAGAATTTGTATTCCATGACTGCTGAATTCATTTATTAATCCTACCATTATTTTGTGAAATCTTTATAATTTTCTACATATAAGATCATGTTGTATGTGAACAGAGATGATTTTACTTTTTTTCCTATTTAAGTGCCTTTAAGTATATTATTTAAATGTAAAATATCATTAAAGTAATATGTCATTTAACCTATCATTAAGTTATAGTCAGTCTAAAATTATCACAGAGCAACTAGATAGAGAGAATATTTTTATCCAGATTTAACATACACTTTGAAAACAAGTTACAATGTCAAATTATTTTGGCAATCAATCATATTGATTTCATGAGATATTTCCTGAAATGATTTTTAATTGGTCATTTAAACAACAACAACAAAAATCTATATGTTACCAGTGTATGTAAAATGTTCATATCTACCCACGTGCCCCATACACAAACATTTAAATTGAAGCAGTCCTCAATAGTCATAATTCTGGTTATATTCTTTTTGGAAAAGCTGGCCTAGACTACATTACTTTACTTCCTATTTCTAAAAAATTTCCGAAAAGTACTGAATGTAATGTTTTGGGAACTGGGTAATTCTCTTCCTATTCCAGTTTAGGGCCAGATTTTCTCCAACTAAAATTGATAAATATTCAGGACATTAGGTAGAACATTTACTAATTGCTAACAGGAATTAACCTGTATTTTTTTTACTTATGATTCATCAGGGAATAAAGTAGTTGTTTTCTGTTAACCTTAAAATTTTATATAATGTTTACTTTATAGTTTTTTTTTAACTATTTTACCAAACAGTACACTTTAATGTATGATATTTCTGCCTTTGAGACATGACTAGATGTAAAAATAAAAAAAAGGTAAATCTGTAGTTGTAAATGTTTCCCATGAAGCCTTTTTAATGCGTGTGAAAATTGATATGTAGAATAGAGCTAAATAACTACATAAATTGATTTAGTTAGGATTTATTTAAATTTGCAATTAATTTGACTTTCAAGAGTTTTTCCTACAGTTGTAATAGCACAAGCATACAAAGAGAAATAAATACTCACACACACACACACACACACACAGTGCCAAAAAAATGTATACAATTTTAAGAAAGAAAAACTGTATTAAAATTGTAATAATATATACTGATAACAAAAGATGAATACAAGTCACATTTGACTCCTGCAATTACAAGAGGTACTCAGAGTGGTTACCATCAGTGTCCAGACACTTCTGATTACAGGGAACTACTGCTTGAGCAATGTTGACCAAAGTGTCCACTTGTGTACATTTTTTGGCACCCGCAGAGTGTGTGTGTGTGTGTGTGTGTGTGTGTGTTTTCTCTTTAACTTTATGATACTGAAATTTAGAAACTTCTCCGTAAATAAATAGTAAATGATCATTAATAAATTAATATATCTGTGATATGAAATATTTATGTTTTCAAAAGAATGTGAGATGTTATTAATTGTAAAACACTTCAGATAACATGCACTTTTTCAAAAGTATATCTGTGTATTTGTTCATCTAAATGTTACCAATATGACCACGGTGTCATCAAACAATACTATGGTGAATGTTTAAATTAAAAAGAAAAACTATTACAGTAAAGGACACATTGCCATTAATCCCCCTCAAAATAATCCCCCTCACTTTGAACATACTTATCCCATCATTCTTGCCACTTTCTGAAGCAGTTCTGGAAGTCCTCTTTTGTGAGTGCCTTTAGTTGCACTGTTGTGGCTGCCTTAATGTCCAGAATCACTTTAACTGTGGAGAAGAGCCAGAAGTCACACGGTGCCAGATCCGGTGAATAAGGTGGATGAGGACACACCATAATGTTTTTATTTGACAGAAATTGCTGTACCAGAAGCAGTGTGTGACACGGAGTCTTTCTGTTGTGATCACAAAATACAGTGAATGCTGCTGCCATCCAATGGAAAGGCAGGGATCTTCAATACGGAAAGTGGCTCCTCGAAACTCAGTAACAAGTGTGTGACACGTTTCAACGTGTTTGATGCAGTCAGTCAGGTGTGAGCTACGGTTGAGTGAAGGTGTGTTTTAAAGTGTTTCATAAATCATTCTCCCTCATGGCAATGCTCTGTAGCACACATCGCTTCTGGTATATGGCAATTCCGTCAAATAAAAACACAGTGTGTCCTTATCCACCTCATTCACCAGATCTGGCACCGTGTAACTTCTGGCTCTTCTCCACAGTTAAAATGATTCTGGACATCAAGGCAGCCACGACAGTGCAATTAAAGACATTCATGAAAGAGGACTTCCAGAACTGCTTCAGAAAGTGGCAAGAACAATGGGATGTGTGTGTTCGAAGCAAGGAGGAGTATTTGGAGGGAGATTAATGGCAATGTGTCTTTTACTATATATTTTTTAAACTCTCACCGTATTGTTTGATCACATCTCATATGTTAATATCCAAAGTATTGCATTAAAGAACGCAAATCTTAGATACATAAATATTCTTAATGTGTTTTTGTGTCAGGAAGATTTTGATATAGAAATATTCAGAGCAATTTTTCAATGAAAATATATAAAATTTAATGACTTAAAATGTGGCTTTTTAGTCTATTGTCTTTCTGTTACTGTTGGTGCCATACGTGAAGACAAGACCTAAACTTACTCATATACAGGTATAAATATAAAAGTACTCAAGATGAATTTTAAAGCAATTATTTAAAAAATATGTATTAATCAATAATTGTGAAGTCTATGAATAAGCTTTACCTAAGAAATATATTCTGAGACAGATAGTATGCCTTTTTTTAAGATAAAATATTACAAAAGCAATTATACCATGAATAAGTTTACATCAGGTTCCCACTGTACCCTGGATTTTAAAGGATCATTAGCTTCATTGCAAATTTTAAGCAGGTGGTATACATCAAGGATAAACACTGTAAAATACATGAGTCCGTTGAGGTTCCTCATGTAAACATTCTGTTCAAGGAGCTAGAAAAGTAAATACAGTTTTTGCTTTGAGTTAGCAGCAAGGCAGGTGGTGCAGCTAAGCTTTTCGCCCTGAATGACTGTGGTTTCTACTCCCACCTCATAGGTGACATTTGAAAGATGGATGAGAGCCTCATGGTTTCTGCCTCGGAGTCAGCCCTCATGATCAGATGCCTTCTTACTGAGGGCTTTAAGAAAAATTCTAACCACTGTACTCTTATGAGGATCACTCTTTAGCGATAATGTTGCTACATTTTAAACAGTGGTGTGTGGGGGAGGAGAGCGAGGGCCTCAAGGAGCCCTGATTTGTAGTGTTAGCTGATTTCTGTGGTGTAAATGCTCACACAATGGCTGATTTCAAGCTACTAGTGAAGTCACTGAATGAACATGGAGTTGCAGAGATGTGAATAAATGGCTCTTGTAATCCATTGCAAGCCAGTTCCAGCATATCACTTCTTTAAGACACAGTCTCTCTTTGCTTTTGTATAGACCCTGAAACTATTATTTTGTTAGATTTTTACAATGACTTTTCTATTATATACACTACACATGCACAAACATAAACAGATATATACATACAAAAAGAATGCTTTATCTGTATATGTATGTTTGTGTGTGTATGTATGTGTGTGTGCTTATGTGTGTTTGTATATAGACGTGCATAGATAGATCGGTAGATAGGTATTTTCCCTTATCCTTTTCCTTTTTCATAGTGACATAATAACTGGTGATGTTACAGAAAGAAGCTGCTGAAAAAGCCTACTCCCAAAGTAATGATGACAGGGAACAGGAGCTAAGCCACAGTGGAATACAGCATGGGCAAGAAATAAGCCTTTGTTGTGGAAGCAGCTGGTCTTTGGGCATCATATGGTACCACACTGTAACTAATCTCCAGGACTGATACAAATATATTATCAAACTTGTATTTAACTACTTCACAATAAATATATATCTATAATTATATCTATAATATAATATACATAATGTACATAATTATGTATATAATTATAGATATATATATAATTGTATATATAATTATATATAAATATATAACATGTTATAGTGTATTACATATATGTATAATATATGTAATATATTATAATTATGTATATAATATAATATACATAATATATATACATAATGTATATAATTATAGATATATATAATTGTATATATAATTATATATAAATATATAACATGTTATAGTGTATTACATATATAGACAGAAGCATATATAATGCAGAAAACTACATACACACATACGTAGTTTTCTCTCTTCCTTTCAAAGACAGCATCCTGAAGAAAGATTTGAGCATAGGCTTTGCCCTAAATGCTGGCACTTGAAGCAGTTGAGACCCTGCCAGATGGGCCCTGCAGCCTAGCAAACTGAAGAATGAAAGCCTGATGATGGTAGTGATTTGGGTTAAAATTTCCTACTAGGAGAAAAACCATCTTTCCAAAATTGGTTCATAGACTGTCCTGCAGTGTGGTTCCTCGTACTGTGAACTACAATTTTCTCCTTTTTAAATAACTGAGGATTAGAAATAACAGTGACAGCTTATATATTTTTAAGTAGGTAAAGAGTTATTCTGATAAAGGGCTTTACAATGCAATCCCAGGTCAAATAAAATTTTATTAACATTCACATCACCTTGATTTTCTTTATAAAGCATCTCTGAATAAGGAAAATATAGATCTTTACTTAAGTTATCATAATCCTTTTTACAACAAGAGTCCTAATGCATAAAACAGACTTAAATGTACTGCTCATCTCTTATCAAGGCAAGCCTTTAACAGAATTATTCCACTGTCAGCACTCATTGATCACTTTCTTTTATAAAAACCTATTACCTGCCCACCTCACTATTTGTGACTTTAAAATGATTGAGGCTATTGAATACCTTGCTAAATTTCAAAAGTAATCTTGAAGACTTCCTAAAATGCCTCAAAAGTCCTATCAGAAATATGACATTATACGAGGTCTGACAATGAAGTTCACAAACTTGTTGCAACAATGTTGCTAACCTTATTTGATACCAGAGGGATTATTCATTATGAATTTGTACCAACTGGACAAACAGTTAACCAAGTTTACTGTTTGGAAGTGCTGAAAAAGCTACATGAAGATGTTAGACAACCTGAACTTATCGCCAACAATTCATGGCTCTTGCGTCATGACAATGCACCAGCTCACATGGCACTGTCTGTGAGGGAGTTTTTAGCCAGTAAACAAATAACTGTCTTGAAACACCCTCCCTACTCACCTGATCTGGCCCCCAATGACTTCTTTCTTTACCCGAAGAGAAAGGAAATATTGAAAGGAAGACATTTTGATGACATTCAGGACATCAAGTGTACTACGACAATAGCTCTGATGGCCATTTCAGAAAGAGTTCCCAAATTCCTTTGAATGGTGGAGTAGGTGCTGGCATCGGTGCTTTGCTTCCCAAGGGAAATAGTTCGAAGGTGACCATAGTGGTAATCAGCAATGAGGTATGGAGCAATTTTTCTGGTAGGTTGGTGCAAAAGTAATTGTGATTTAAGAGGTTAAAAATAACTGCAAAAACCGCAATTATTTTTGCACCAACTTAACAGGATGAGTTCGTGAACTTAATTGCCATACCTTGTATATACAAGAACATTGAACTGGACTATTCTTCTAGGTTCCTTCACTTAGCTCCCTTCTCAGATGTCCAAGTTCCCCATGTTTCTCTGCATTTTACTTTGGTTGATCTCTAATTAGTAATTTTTTTTTCAAGGTGGAATTTTTATTTGCTTTTACTTTAATTTTTTCTTTTTTAATTCGCTTCATTTTTTACAACCTTTTTTGTGATATGATCAATATACAACCTTGTGTAAGAGTAAACTGTACAACATGATAATTTGACATACATATATATTGCAAAATTACTCTCCTGGCTACTTTGAAATATACAATGCAATATTTTAACTATAGTCATTATGTTGTACATTACATCCCCACAATGTATCCGTCTTATAACATCTTATAAGGGAACTTTGTACCCTTTGACCAACTTCAGACCCATCCTTTCCACTTCCTGCAACCACCAATCTATTCTCTCTTTCTCTGAGTTCGGTGTTTTTGATTCCATATTGGAGTGAGATCATACGATATCTGTCTTTCTCTTTCTGATTTATTACACTGAGCATAATGCGTTTTCATGCATGCTGTCAAAAATGCAAACTTTTCTTCTTTATATGGCTGTATAATATTCCCTTGCATGCATGCATGTACTGCATCTGCGTTATATATCAATGAACACTTAGGTTGTTTCATTGTCTTAGCTATTATAAATAATGTTGAAACAAACATGGGATGCAAGCATGTCAACAATATCACAATTTAAGTCCTGAATATCACAATCTTGGGGAGACTTCAGAGTATCCAAAGCAAATATATTAACATTTAGACGTAAATTTTAGCACAGTTCTCTCAGCATACAAGTTTCCCATAAAACTCATATTGCCCAGTATTCTCCGTAGATATCTTTATCCAGCAATCTCCCATGAGCTCATGAAGAATATTGTACCTCATATGTGGTCATATTCAATAATTCATCAACTAACACTAATAATCAGCTGTTCCTCTACACATTTTTTAAAGTTCCTTTGTCTTACAGTGCTACTCTTCAGATGACCCCTCATCCAGTTTCTTTTTTTAATCTTTAAAAAAATATGTTAAATTTACTGGGGTGACATCAGTCTGTAAAATTATATAGGTTTCACATGTACATTTCTATACTACATTATCTATATATTGCACTGTTTTTTTCACCACCCAAAGTCAGTTCTCCTTCCATCACCATATATATATGACCCCTTTACTCTCTTCTAACACACTCCCCCCACCTCCCTTACCCTCTGGTAACCACTAAACTGTTGTCTGTGTCTATGAGTTTTTATTTGGCTTGTGTGTTTGTTGCTTTCAGTTTTACATACCACATATGAGTAAAATCATCTAGTTCTCAATTTTTTCTGCATGACTTATTTCACTTAGCATGATAATCTCAAGATCCACCTATGTTGTGCAAATGGCAATACTTTATCTTCTCTTATGGCCAAGTAATATTCCATTGTATATATGTACCACATCTTCTTTATCCAATCATCTGCTGAAGGACACTTCAGTTGTTTCCATTTCTTGGCCACCATGAATAATGCTGCAATGAACATAGGGGTACATATATCTTTGCTGATAAATGTTTTCAGATTTTTGGGGTAGATACCCAGATGTACCTACACGAACATGCTTATGTCTTACAGTAAAGGAGAAAACAAATTCATCACCTGACAGTTAAAATGGGGAGAAATGTTGGAGATTTAAGGACAGAATAGGTAGTGGAGAATAATTGTATAAGAAAGGAAATATAGCATGATTGCTGTACATTAACACTCAGTTTATATTCATGATCATGAATTTAAAGTGGGGCTAATCAGTGTCATCTATGTGTCAAGTCTCATTCAGATAGGCAGATAAAGATCTGCAGTAGAGGAAGGGTGGAATTTTATTAGTGGTCACATCCATATTGTATAGAACAAAGACTACTCAGTGACATTCCCTTTTCTGATTCAATTTTCGAGTTCACTTATTTGAACATAAGGTAAATGAAAATATCTTTGGCACTAGCAAGTTCCTTCAATATGATAAGAAAAATATCTTGGAAGCAATAGAATAGTATTTCATTGAGAGCTAAGCTTCATACTTAGCTCTGTCAGTTATTCAAAATTCACTGAGCTGAAAGTAACAGAAATTGGATTACTATTGAAAATTGAGAAAATAATATAGTATTCAAAGGCAGCGTACAGCTCTTAGTTATATATATTTTTCTGACGTAGTGTTTGAAATGAATAAAAGTTTCCCTCAAGAGTTTATTGTGCTTCACTGTAATTTTATTAGACAGATGGTCAGCCATAGAATACATCTATAGAACATATTCTACAAAGTCAGAATACACTACATCGTGTTGTCTGTTTTCTTCCTGGGTCAAAATAATTCATTATTGTTTATTCATGTAATGAGGAATTACATCAAAAAGTTATAGAAATGAATAACATAAATCTGTAACTTTCTTCTTTTTCCTTTCCTATCTTGTCTTATTATTCATATGCTTAAATTATTTTTTCCTTTCTATTAGGCCTACATTAAAAACAAAATTCCGCTCTAAATTAGCATTATGATCTCGTCTAAAATTTTTAAATTTAAGCCCATGTATGATGCTTCTAATTTCTGCATTCTGTCCCTTCCAAAGACATAGAAACAGTGGGTAGTTGCAACTACCCAATTCCTTTTTGCATAGTAGATATCGTTACCATGGCAACAGGGGACAACAGAGAACAGCAGCACACCAGTAAGTTCTCTGCACTTTAATAAGTGGTTCTTTTTTTATCTCTTGCTGTACTCATAGCCTATACAGGATTTAAAAATCAACAGAATCCTAAAATCTACAATGTTCATATGATAACATAAGAAAATGTCATTTTTTCTTCCTCAATTTTTATATACCCTTCACAGTAGCGCTTTTCAATATGCAGATGACTCATCACTCTACAATACTAATGGTTTGCTAAAACAGAAGAGTGGTAAACAGGAAGCAGTATATATTGAGCAAATGCCTCATTATTTTATGTTTAGCTTTTGTGAGTACCTATGTGTGGGCACAGATCTCTTTCACTGACATTCATATGGATAGAGTCAAGGACCTGACTTTGTCAGTTATTTATTTATTTATTTATGCATCTTTTTAATGAGATTTTTACCTCTGCTGAAAATGGAACCACGTTACCTAAGGCAAGTGCTCAGGATCCTTGTACCTGATTAGTCATCAAAGTCATTTAGCTTGCATTTATAAAAGCAAGCATTTAGTAATTAAAATAGAATAAATGACTCGTTTGGATAATTCAAAATATTTGTTTATTAAACATTGTATAGAGAAAACATCAAAATGAGAGAGTCTCACTCTGTCTCAGGCTTCATTTTAAATGATCCCAAGGGGTCATTTTTTAATGGTCTAATTTAAAATTGTCTCATAACTCTTCTTTATTCCTCACATCTCCTCTAGTCTTTGCTTTCTAGTTTCTTTGTTTGTTTTGTGTTGTGTTTTTGGTTCTCTTTTTAATTTTTACCAACAACTTGCTTTATGATGAACGCGTGCTTTGATGTAACAGGCCTTGACTCTTGATTCCCCAAAATAAATGCGCAACCTTAGTATGACTTTGACCTATTTGTTCTTTCACTCCTGGCTTATTCCTGCCTGACACATACTTCTTTAAATTGTGATATAAAAAACTGATTGCCCTCTTTCTTGCTTGCTTTAAATATAGTCAGAAATTGCACAGTTCACAGAGACTTTCTTTTTTTAACAGTTTTATTAAGATAATAATTCACATACCATACAACTCATCAGTTTGCAGTGCAGAATTCAGTGGTTCTTAATATATTCACAGATATGGGCAACCGTCACAGTCAGTTTTAGAATATTTTTATCATCTCAGAAAGAAATCCCGTACTATCCTAAAGCTATCGCTACTCTCTCAGCACTATGCAATTACTAATCTACTTTCTGTGACTAGATTTCCTTATTCAGGACTTTCATATGAATAGAATCACACAAATTATGATTTTTGTGTGTGTGTGACTGGCTTCTTTCACTTTGTACAGTATATTTTTGAGGTTTATCTATGTTTTAGCATTTACTGGTAATTTATTCTTTTTTGAGCCAAATAGTATTACATTGTATGGATAAACCACATTGTATTCAGCCATTCATCTGTTGATGAATATTTGAGTTATTTCCACCTTTTGGCTATTATGAATTGTGCCACTATGAACATTCCTACACAAGTTTCAGTATACACATACACATGTGTTTTCATTTATCTAGTATGTTAACCTGGATGTTGAGAGTTTACCTAAACTACTCTGTAGTATCACTGCCTTGGGATCCATTTTCTGTGGCCAAGTGGCTGGCAGGGGCCTTCAACTGACACTAGCCTCTTCCATGAGCGTATGCCCTTGATAGCAGCTTGCAGAGTCACAAGTGTGATGTCCTAATATGTCTCCGCTAATGACCCTTGCATTAAGCACTGTCCCCCACTGTGTATGGCCTTCCTTTGTATACCTCTTAAATAAGATCCCTACAAACCCACCCATTTTTGGTTTGGATTTACCAATCAAGCCTTGGCCTGGGAACCCCAAAGGACTCTACCTGCTGACCCTAATAAAGGTTTGTGCCGCAGGTCGTCTATGCTCTCTCTGCTCTCCCTGCTCTGACCTCCCTGTGTGACTCCTCAAGGTTTGTCTTGTACATGTTCATGACTTCTAAGGAATAAACCCAATTTCACTTTTGCTTGCAGTTTTTTTTTTTTTAATGGCTATTTAATTTCTTTTCCTGATTTTTTTTCATAACTTTTTTTTATTAGTTTCAGTGTACAAAGCAATATAATAGACATTTACAACCCTCACAAAGTGATAACCCCCCCCCCCCAATCTATTACCCCTCTGACACCATATATAGCTGTTACTATACCATTGACTAAAATACAAATTAGTAGTCCCTTGCAGTTTTTGGATGCACAGCTCACCATCCAACACATGGCAAAGTCACAACACTGAGTCATATGATAACTCTATGTTTAATCATTTGAGGAACTGACAGATTATTTTCCAAAGTGGCTGCACCATTATACATATCCACCAGAAGTGTATGAGGATTCCAGTTTCTCCACATCCTTGCCAACACTTGTTATCTGACATTTGTAACTATCCAAGTGGGTGTGAAATGGCATTGCACTGTGGTTTTGATTTTCATTTTCCTTATGACTAATATTGAACATTTCTGTGTGCTTATTGACAAATTGTATATCTTCTTTGGAGAAATGTTTATTCAGATCCTTTGCTCATTTTTAAATATGTTTATTTGTCTTGTTTTTGAGTTTTAAGAGTTCTTTACATATTCTATATGCAAGTCCCTTATAAGATTTATGGTCTGCAAATATTTTTTTCCCACTCTTTCGGATGCCTTTTAACTTTTTTTTTTGTGTTATCTGAAGCACAAGAGATTTTAATTGTGATGAAATCAAATTTATCTAATTTTTGTTGTTACTGCTCATGCTTTTGGTTTCATAGCTAAGAATTCTTTGCCATATCCAAGTTCATGAAGATTTTTCTCTGTTTTCTTCTAATCTATAATTTCTACTTTTATGTTTAATTTAGTTTCTACTTTTACATTTAATTTGTATTTAATTGATCCATTTTGATTTAATATTTGTATAAAGTGTGAGGTAAGGGTCAACTTTCATTCTGTTGAATATTGGTATCCAGTTGTCTCAACACAATTTTTTAAAAAGAACATTTTTCCCCAGTGATGGTTTTGTCAAAAATTAGTTGACTAGAAAATTAGTTGACTAGGGCCGGCCCGGTGGCTCAGGTGGTTAAAGCTCAATGCTACTAACTCCGAAGGCTGCTGGTTCGATTCCCGCATGGGCCAGTGGGCTCTCAACCACAAGGTTGCCAGTTCAATTCCTCGAGTCCCCGCAAGGGATGGTGGGCTCCGCCCCCTGCAACTAAAATTGAACATGGCACCTTGAGCTGAGCTGCCGCTGAGCTCCCGGAAGGCTCAGTTGGTTGGAGTGCGTCCTCTCAACCACAAGGTTGCTGGTTCAACTCCCAAAAGGGATGGTGGGCTGTGCCCCCTGCAACTAGCAACGGCAACTGGACCTGGAGCTGAGCTGCGCCCTCCACAACTAAGACTGAAAGGACAACAACTTGACTTGGACAAAAGTCCTGGAAGTACACACTGTTCCCCAATAAAATCCTGTTCCCCTTCCCCAATTAAAAAAAAAAAAGTATTTGCTGATAAAGGAATACAAAAAAAAAAAAATTAGTTGACTAATTTGTCAAAAATTAGATGAATATGTGTAATGTTCATGGAATGTTTTCTGTTTACTTAGATCGTCTTTAATTTCTTTAAAAATGCTCTAGTTTTCAGAGTTTAATTTTTTTCACTTTTTAAAAATTTATTACTAAATATTTTATTGTCTTCGATGCTATTATAAATGGAATTGCTTTTTAATTTCGTTTTCAGAGCATTCATTGCAAGTGTATACAAATACAATTGACTTTCATATATTGATTTTGTATCCTACAAACCTGCTGGACTCATTTATGACTTCTAATAGTTTTTCAGTGGCTGCCTTAGGATTTTCTATATGTAAGATCATTTCACCTGCAAATAGAGAGTTTTATTTCTTCATTTACAATCTGGATGCCTTTTATTTATTTTTTATTTTTTCTTGCTTTATTTCTCTGGCTAGAATCTTGTGTATTGAATAGAAGTGGTGACAATGGACATCCAAGTTTTATTGTTGATCTTAGAGGAGAGCAGCTAGTCTTACCATTAAGTATGATGTTAGCTGTGGCTTTTCATTAATGACCTTTATCAGGTTGAAAAAGTTTCTTTCTATTATTAGTTTGTTGAGTATTTTTATCATGAAAGGTGTTGGATTTTGTCAAATGCTTTTTCTGCATCAATTTAGATTATCATGTGATTTTTAAAATTCTATTGAAACATTGTGTTTATTGATTATAAGATGTAAAACCAACCTTGCATCCCTGGGATAAATTCCATTTGGTCGTACTGTATAATTTTATTTATATAGTGCAATATAAAATATATATTCATATTTCCCAATATATTACTGAGAATTTTTGTGTCTATCTTAATAAGAGTTATTGATCTGTACTTTTCTTGTGGTGTCTTAGTCTGCTTTTGGTATCAAGGTAATACTCCAACTCCCTGTTTTTAATGAGGTCAACTGCTTTTGGAAGAGATTAGGAACTATATATTTGTTGGTCTTTATCTTCCCCCGGCAAATCTCTGAACCAAGCCTCTAGAGCTAGGCTCGGGGACAATAGCAAGCTTCTTATGTCTTAATGACAGCCTTCATGCAGATAACTGAGCACTTGGTGGAAGAGGGGTAGCAGCCTGTGTTCCTCTTGGCTTATCTCTGGGATATCTGTTTCAGGGAATCAACTTAAAGAAATAATCAGAGAAAAATGTCTAGCAAATAAACATAGGTGTATTTAGTATAAAATTGTAGCATTATAAAGTTTATAAATGGCCTATATTAAGGAAAGGTAGTTAATTATAATAATTTGATTGAACACTATGCAATAATTTAAAATTTATTTTAAAAGAATACGTTATGAGAAGTGACAATGGCCTTGCTATGATAGACCTGAAATAAAAACAGAACAATTTTTTGATGTGTTAGATGCAAATATATTGTCTTAAGAAAACATCTGTATCGTTGTGATGAAATGGAATGTAGATATTACCATTTTAACTATGCTTAACTGTGAGTAATGAATAGTGTTAATGGCTTTTACATTATTCTTTATGAATTTCTGTTCATAAAGGATTTCCCTTGCTGAGTTTTTAATAGCTGGAAAGGAGAAAAAAAATTATTTAAAAAGGAGGAGCATTTCTAAAACAGCATCATTGACACGTAACTTTCTCATAAAATTCACCCACACCCATTTTAAGTGCACAATTAATAGTGGATTGGAATATTTGCCAAGTTGTGCAATCACCCCAGTCCAGTTTTAGAGCATTCCCATCACCCAATAAGACTCCTCAGGCTTCTTCATGATTAATCCTCATTTCTTCTCCCAGCCCAAGGCAACACTGATTTATTTCCGGTCTCTTCTGGGCAGTTCATATAAATGGAATCATTCATACAATATGTAGTTTTATTGTCTGACTTCTTTAACTTGGTATAACCTGTTCATTTCTTATGACCAACTCTTCAGTTTGATTGGGAGAGGGGAAAATTTGAGGTTTGCAAAAGCAAATCAAATTCTCCATTTGAAGAGTTGAACAGCTTTCATGAACATATACAGTGTTTTTGCTATTGTTATAGAGTTAATATTTCTGCAAATTATGTTTCATTTTCATAGAGAAAACGGGGTTCTTTTTTGGTTTGCTCCCAGGGAGGGAATCTGTTTTATTAAAGATAGTGTTATCACATGAGGATCAGTCTCTAGAGTCTCTCAAATTATGCTTTCCAATTCCGTGCAATATCTGTGCTCAGATCATTTGATTGAAGGGTTACATGTATAGTAGAAAACCCAGCCTTCTACCTCATATCAAGAGATAATGTGGTGAAGGCATCATTTTCTTATCTTTGGATCTATATATTCCACTATATAATTGGAAATTACCCCAAATCCTCCTTTCTTCAAGTTAAAATGGGCTAACTGTTAAAGAGAGATGGCTTTATTTAATTTGGGGGACAGAGGTGGGGTGCAGTGGTACATCTCTATGTGCAAAGCCAGAACTAAATGTTGAGTTCAGGACCCAAATTCTTAAAATGGATTGGTCATTTATTCCTCCAGGGTATCTTCTTTGGGGGATCTTGCCTTCAACCATGTTAATGAAGCCAATTCACTCTCAATGTACTCCGTTCATCTCTACATCCCTTAAGGCTTTATTGTATTATATTAAGAAAATCTTGATACATACTAAGTGCTGAATATGTATTAGCATTTAATATGGCTTTCTGGTGGTTTTTACCCATTGCTGTCATGATTTCTTACACGTTTTATATTACTAAACAAAGAGATTTCTTAAACTTCGAGAGGAATCCTCTCTCTCTCTCTCTCTCTCTCTGTCTCTCTGTCTCTCTGTCTCTCTGTCTCTCTCTCATATACACACACGTCTGATGGCAACTTTGACTGTGGATGTTTAGTGTATAGATTACATGGATACTCAGAGTTTTATAGTGAAAATGTGTTATTTTTCAAATCAGAAAATTGTTTACCTAATTATGTCAAATGAGAATAATATAGAATAAAACTTTACAAAATGAAGTCAACAATTTAAAAATCTTCCGGAAAGAAAATTATATTCCTCCTGACTCTGCAAAGCAGTTATTCCAGAGTCAGAGTTTTCACTCTGAATGGAGTAAGCGCAGAGATTGCAAGCACTTTGCTGGCTGAGTCTTGAGGTCAGAGCAATGTCACCTTGTAGACTAATTGCGTCTGGTCAGATGAAATTAGGTTGAGGCCCTGAGGACCCCCTACCCCCATCATTCCTGTTCTAAAATTTTGCTGAACCCTCCCTTTTTCCCCAGGAGCTTTTGATGTTCATTTTTGACCTTATTTCTTAGGCTTAAAAAAAAAGTATACGAAATGTTACTCATGCAAATAAAAGGGATGTTTCAGAATTAATGCAGATAGCAAAAAAAAGGTCTTAAAATTATTTTATCTTAATTTTTGAGTGAAGTTATCCTGTGTGGAAAATTAAAGCAGAAAATAGGTCAAAATGACCGTACATTAATGTGGAGAAATAGTAATATCTTTGAGTTGATGCTGATATATAAACACCGATTAACTGAGAAACATAATAGATGTGGATTAAAATATTTAAAAGTCATGACTTTTTATTTTCATCAAAGGAGTTTTCAGACTTAATTTTTTTTTAAATTTCAGATAGCGTGTTTTTATTAGAATGAAAAATAGCTCGTATGCTTATATCTATTTCTGTTATATTAAGAAACTTTACTTCTATAGCAAATATTAATCTAATATTAAGTCATACTATTTGGGAATATAGATGATATTGATCGATATGCATGTGTCTGTTTTCATCATTCCACATTTAATTACAACACTTTGTTAAAGTCAAATTTTCCCCAAATCTGATTGTCTATATTTATGACCATATTCTATACTATGTGGGGAGTTTGGCCATTCCCATTTTCAAGGAGAAAATTTAACCTTACAATATATAAATTAAGGATTGTATTTTCTCTGAGGGGTTTCTCCCCAAAAGTTTACCAATGCAGTTTAATGTATGGAGTGTTATAAAATTCAGGTTATAGTATTTAAGAGTTTCCATTTATATTTTTATAGAAATGTATATAAAAGGTCTTTTGAAAATATGTAATTATACCATACCCTTTCAAAAGAGTGAGTGATGTGTAAAAAAATGAGCAAGTCACCAGAGATATATCTTGTTTTTACAAATAGATCAATATTCCAAAAGAGATTATAATTTATAACAGTTATTCTAAGAAGCTTTGACTTGAAATGTAGGGTAAGTGCATGTTAAGCTTAGAGCTGAAAAGCTTGCTTTAACTTCACCATGAAAACATCTGTTCTCCCAAAGTAACAGAATCATAGCATCTCAGTATTGGCAAGGACATTAGAGATTTTCTCAGAGAAAATTTATCTATTGAATTGTTCAAGTTGTTCAAGTTTTAAGTGAATTTTTTCATACGATTTTTTATTATTTTGAGCACAAATGTATCTTTGTATAATTTCTAACTACTTAATGCTACCCTCCAAATTACACAGAATTATAATCCATAGGGCAATCTTAACAACTTAAAAGCAGCTGTTATGTAGACCCTATATCATCTCTCCTTTAATATTTTTGTCATTGCTAATGTGTCAACTTTTTAATGCCCTTTGAATACCATGATTACTCACCTCCAGATAGGCTCCAATTTATTAATGAAGTCTTACAGAGGAGTTTCCAACAGTGACTTGAATATTGCAGGAATAGTTAGATAATAGACTGGAGTAAGATTTCTTTCATTCTGCCTGTTTTTCTATACCACATTTTTACTTACTGTGGCAACAAAAGCAAAAAATAAACAAGTGGGACTCCATCAAACTAAAAATCCTCTGCACAGAAAAAGAAACCATGAACAAACTGAAAAATCAACCAATTGAATGGGAGAAAATGTTTGCAAATCATATATTTGATAAGGGATTCATATTCAGAATATATAAGGAACTCATGCAACTCAATAGCAAAAAAACAAACAATCCAATTTAAAAAATGGACAAAAGAATAGACTTTTTTTTCCTAATAAAGATAAAACAGATGGTTAACAGGTAAATGAAAAGATGCTCAACATCATTAATCATCAGGGAAATGTAAATCAAAACAATGAGATACCACCTCACACCTGTGTCTTCATAAGAATGTGGAGAAAAGGGAACCCTTTGCACTGTTAATGGGAATGCAAATGGTGCAGCCACTATGAAAAACAGTACGGTCATTCTTCAGAAAAATATATTAGAACTATCATCTGATCTAGCAATTCCACTTCAGGATATTTTTCGGAAGAAAACAATAACACTAACTGGAAAAGATAGACTCACCCCCATATTTATTACAGCATTATTTACAATAGCCAGTATATGAAAACCCTAAGTGTCCACTGATGGATGAATGGATAATGAAAACATGTGTGCACGCGCACATACACACACAATGGAATACTGTTCAGCCATAAAAAAAAAAGAGAGTGAAATTTTGCCACTTTTGACAACAGGGATGGACTTAAAGACATTATGGTTAGTGAAATAAATTAGAGAAAAACAAATCCATATGATCTCATTGATATGTGGAATCTCAAAAAAAGCTTGTAGATACAAAGAACAGATTGGTAGGTGTCAGAGGTGGGGGGCTGAGGTGGGCAAAATATGTGAAGGGGGTCAGAAGTTACAAACTTTCAGTTATAAAATAATTCATCTGATGTAATGTACAGCATGGTGACCACAGTTAACAAGACTGTATTGCATATTTGAAAGGTGCTAAGAGAGATCTTAAAAGTTCTCATCACAAGAAAAAAATATTGTAACTATGTTGATGAGGATGTTAACTGGACTTACTGTGGTGGTCATTTGCAATATAGACTAATATTTAATGACTATGTTGTTGACCTGAAACTAAAATAATGGTATATGGTAAATATACTCAATAAAATAAAAAAGATTTCACTCTGGTAATTTTATTTACTCTAACTGTGGAAAGATTAATTCATAATAGTCCCAAATTCAGAGTGAAGTTGGAGACTATTGAAGAGCCATTATATACATATAAGTATATTTGGTTTACTAATGAATGAAATTAATGAGTGAGAACTGAAATGATGTAAACAAAATTACATTTAATATTTTATAATTGTGCTTTGGAATATTTTGATTTCTAGGAATAATCTTTTGTTAGACTCCTATTTTAAACTGTAAGTAATGTTCTATACTGGAAACAGCATTTAGGAGACCTACAGCTTTGTAAATTTAAATTTTGTGCAACATGCATAGTAATCATAAATACAGACACCATATGTGACTTTTTCTCTTGTAAAAATATCTGTTGAAGAAACATAATCTGAATAGAAATAAGGTTTAAGGAATTTAAAATTTATTAAACATAAAATCCATGTTTAAGATTACAGAAATTTTTATGGAAAATTTGAAAGTAGTAAGACTAATTAAAATGTTCTCTTCAGAAAAATATAAATACAATAATATTAAAGACAGATGTGCTAAGAAAATCATTAAAGTATATAAATATCAAATTTATTATTTTTATTTAGTTATAAATTTTAGTAAAAAGATAATCAATTGAGTAATTTTTTTTTCCAGTTTGAATGTAGACAAGGTAGTTATTCATTTCTAGAAATAAGTTTAATTTTTAAAATATGTTTTGAATAGAATCATTTTGTAGGACCAGAGTGTAATAAAACAAATTTTGACAATATAAAATATATTTTTAATTATACATTTTAAATTATTTTGTAAGCTTATACTCTCAGAAATCTCCATATTTAGATGATAAATGATACCGTTAACTCTACCTGTAGACCAAATACTGTAGTCAGCCCTCTGTATCCATGAGTTTCACATTTGTAGATTCAACAAACCATGAATCAAAAATATTCAAAACACAAAATTGTAAAAAGTGCCAAAAAGCAAAATTTGAATTTGCCACACGCCAAGCACTACGCTGAATCCACGGGAAGTGAGTGTAGGCATACCCTGCTGTAGCCTTATGTCCAAACATAGGTTATATGCAAGTAGTACACCATTTTATATGAGAGTTGAGCATCTGTAGATTTTGGTATTAGTGTGGGTCCCGGAACCAATTCCTTATGGATACCAAGGGATAACTCTATTTAACTTTTAATTTTATTCTAATCTTTAAAAAGGAAATACTTGTAATACTGGTTTGTTTGTTCTTTGTTTACTCTCTTGTTTACTGTCCTACTCATACGCAGCAATTCAAATTGTAAATATCTGTCAATTCATTAGCACAAGTTGCACACATAAAATACACCACTAGGCACTTAGCAGCCTTTTTGTACATTAATAGACAACTAAATATGTATTAATTAAGGTGTTAGAAATTTTTAAGTTGAAATAATCAGATAGTAAGGCATGATAAAGACCCTAGTATTAACACAAAAATTAAATATGTTTGTTTTAAGGGTATATTGTTTGAGCACTGATATTGGTAAATATATTATTATTGATTACAGTAGCATGTATATTTTTTAAAAAACTAGTTTAAAGTAAACAGATTTTACTTTGACAATTAAGGGCCTTGGGAACCTTTGTGCTAGATAAGTGTGTGGGACATTAGCCTGAGTAATCTTTCAGAGTGGTCGGTTATGTAAACTCAAACCATACACAGAAGCTTGTGAAAATTCTCCCTGGATTTGACCAGCAGACTAACGGCAAGTTTACAGGAGACATTTAAATGCATTTTTTTTTTCTTTAAAACATTCTTAAAAATAATTTCAGACATCTTTGTTTTTCTTATTCAACAATACATTGAGAAAATTCATTCTAGTCAACTAATTTAATTTAATGCATTTCTTTAGCATTATGTTATATTCCATGGTGTGGAGGAGCCAGTATTTATACATCCACTTCCTAAGTGAGTATATTCACAAGTCTCCAGCTTTTAGCTGCTATTATGAACAATGCCACAATAAATATGTTTTAACCTATGCCCTTATGTACTTGTGTTTCTATCTCTATGAAATGGAGTCCAACAATTAAATACTAGATTGAAGGACTTAGGCCTTTTCTGTTTTATTTTTATAGAATTTGCCAGAAAGTTTCCAAAAAACACAAAGCAAATGTACATCACCATCTTGGAATATATAAAAGTGATTTTTTTTCTACAAACTCCACTAACAATTGGACTTTCTTAAACTTTTCCAATATTAAGAATATACAGTATTATTTCATTTTTATTTTAGTTTAAATTTATTTTACTAATATTGATTTTGATAGTATTTCACGTTTAAAAGTATATAGGTACTCTGGTTCGATCTTTTACTATTGGTCTATTCACATACATGGCATAATTTTCTATTGTGTACATTTTTTGTTTTTTGTCTATCGTTTTTTTGATGGTGGCAAAAGCTTTGATAACAAATTTTAGTGGCTTTGTCATCTCCATTACAAATATATGTTTCATAATATATAATTTCTGTTCACTTTGGGTATATTATTTTTTTGGTAATTTATAGTCAGATATAAATTTTTAAGGACTGGGTTGTTACTCTAGTCCCTAAATTATATGAGCATTTTCCTAGATTTTATTTATTTTTATTTTTTTTATATTTAGTTATGTAATTGAAGTGGCTTTATATGGCATGTGGTATAAGAAAAGTACCCACTTTCATTTTGTACCAGATAGACAATCACAAAAATTATCATGATTTATTAAATAATCCATCCATTACTCTGTGATTTGAATTCCTGTTTTTCTCATAAATTGATTCTCATAGATAGGGATCAATTACTGAATTAATTCTTCTGCACCACTGATTGATTACTACATTTTCATAAAAAAATAGATTTCAATTTGACGATGCTGTCTGTTTTAATTCCTGTCTATTCTGGGCATTTATTCTTCCAAATAAACTTCTGAGTAGTATTAGCTAACTGGAAGATAAACCATATTAGAATTTTCATTGAAATTGAATTAAGTTTACATAAGAATTTTAGAATAATTGACATTTCCATGATCTAAGATCTTCCCATGCAAAAACATGAAATGTCTTTCCATTTATTTATGGCATGTTTTAAATAGTCAATAGAGTTTTACACTTTTTAAAATTAAGTCCTAAGCCTTTCTTATTAAATGTAATACTAAGTGCTTAATCATTTTAGTTGCTAAATCAGATGGAATACAGTGTTCTTTTCCATGTCAGGTTGCTTTTTTGCTTCATGCTAGAGAATTATGTATTTATCCTATATTTAGTACCTTCCAAATTCTCTAATTCTAATGTATTTTTAATGAATTTTCTTGGACTTTAAGTATTCTTACAATATTTACATGCAATAAATACATTATTTAACAACTAATTTGTGGCAAACAAAATTATAAGATGGCCCCAAGATTCATGCCCCTGGTGTTCATGTCCTGTATGATTCCCTCACCTTGAGTATTGGCAGGGATGGATTGCTTTTCATTCCCATGATTAGGTTAGGTTATACAGAAAAAGTGAAGTGATTTTGCAAATATAATTAAGGTCCCTAATCAGTTGACTTTAGTCAAACGTAACATTAGCCTGGCTAGGCCATATCTAATCAGGTATGCACCTTACTTTTAATTTTTATATATATATATTTTATTGTTGTACAAATACTTAACATGATCAACCCACTCAACAAACTTCAAGTATGCAATACAATGTTAACTCTAGGTATAATGTTATATAGCAAATCCCTAGGGCTTATTTATCTTACCTAATTCAAACCAAGAAAGATTCTTTTGCTTATTTTTGTAGTTCATCAAGTGTTTAAGAAAGAAAAGACTGATGTCAGAAAAAGAGAGAGTGGGATATCCCATGTAGCTAGAGAGAATTTGCAAACACATGAGGACCTAAAATAATGAATCACATTAAGTACTTTTAGGAAAGTGTAATAATTGGTATAACTATAGCATATAAAATTATGTGGTGAAAAATAAAGCTGGAAAGTATCAAAGAAAATCTTTGTAACATTTGGCATTCTCAGACAACTCTATAAATAAAAGAAAATGGAGGATAAATAAAATGTGATATTATTTTGCTTGTAGATAGGTTGTTATATAGTTACTATAATGTTGTTTGACAATAATTATTTCTATATAAGGTAATTATTTTATCTGTCTTTGTTTTGGCATTTACTTTACTAAGCTAAAACACCTGGATAAATCAAGTCATTGGGCAGAGTTTCTAGCATGCATTAGCTAACCTCCATACTCTCCATTGTGCCGTGGAGAAAGCATGAAACCATGCCTGATGCCCACCAGTTATGGAACCAGTATCTTCTAAACTTTTCCTTGTTGTGGTCCCTTTTAATCCCTTTTAGAACCTGTAAAAGTTCTACGCTAGTGGACCTGGGACTCTCAGGAGCATAGCATTTTGATAGGTATGCACTAATAAATTGTTATTATTAGGTAGGATGAAATGTATTAATGCAACATTAAATACTTTAATACCGTACAGTTGAGAATCAGTTGATAAATACAGGACCCACCTATTACAAAGCCTTTAGCAAAATGGAGTAATAGGATTAAAAATAAATAAATAAATATAAGGTACATAGGTTGCATCAGTATATTTTGTTAATATTTCCATAGCGTTATATATTTTAAAGTTATTTTAATGCATTGATGCCTCTTAGTACATTCTTTCAATAAATCAAATATCATGAATTCCTCTGGTCAATAATTGCCCTGGTTATTGCAGATGAAATGTATATCAGCCAGATATAATCTCTGTCCATTTGAGTCCTTAAATGTGGTTAGAGAGACATTTTTAATAAAAGGTATCAAGTAATAAAATGACTACATACAATTAAAAATTGCAAAAAGTCCCCTGAAAAACATAATGTGACGAGCTAAAGAATAAAATGGGATACTACTTTAGAAAGTCAAGAAAGTTTCATGAGAAGATACAGTGTTCAAGCTGAAATCTTCATAATAAGAAGGAACTGGATACAAAGCCAGTGTAGGAAATAGCATTCCTGGTAAAGGAAACAGCATGTGCAATAGGCTTTGATGTGGGGAAGTAAGTACTTGCTATACTAAAAAAGCAAAAAGCCCAATGTGTCTAGAGCAAAAATACTGTGAGAAATAATGTTATAACTATGTATTTAATACCCAAATAAATAAAATATAAACTTGCTAAACCTTGTACCTACGAAATATTTCTGAGCCATAGTGGTATATCATAATTTGGGGGGAGGTGATAAATATAACATCCAAAGAAGTAGCAGCTGCAGCAATAACAAAATGTGTGGCATTCCCCACGTCATACATTCTGATACATATCTCTGGGGCAGAGGCTCCTGCAGGAAAGAACACTGTAGAATTATTGTCCTTACACATGGGAGATGCTGATACATTAATGGAGTCATCTATGTGAGTTCAATATTAAAAGTGTACAGTGTTAGTAAGTTGCAGGCTGTTGTAGGTGGTGGAAGAATCAACAAGCCAGTTATGATCCTAGTGCTGTCAGAGTTTTGGTTGATCAGACTGCCTGAATTTTACATAGATATATAGTCTGCATTCTTTAAAATAAATGTGAAAAATCTGAAAACACTCAGTGAGAAAGGACAACTAATAAGAAAGGTTAAAGATACAAATAATGACTCTCTTGACAAGATTTACACTTTGACAGTAGAATTATTTTCTTCAGTAGTCCAGCAACTAGGGGTTTGTACCTAATGACGCAGCGTTTTGATGTCGGAGGCGTTGGTTTGAGGTACTTTTTATTTTGTTAGTTTGTTTTTTTCAGTTGCAAGTGTAGTAATAATTATTTATTTATGCTCAGCTTTCCTGAGATCTAAAAGAAGTTTTAGGATTGGGACTTATTAAGGGTGTGCTTCAATTCCTAAATTTTCCGTAGGTCTTCATTGTTTCTCCTTTCTTTGTCGAACAGTATGATCTCCTTTCCATCAGTATATTCTGCACATGATAGCAACCTGGGGAGAACACAACCTTCCAGAAATATCTTAGACACTTTTTTAAAAAACCATGAAACAATGTTCTAGAGCAGGGGTGTCAAAACTGCGGCCCGCGGGCCAACTGCAGTCCGCAATCCGTTGTTAATTGACCTGCAGCAAATTCCAAAAATATATTTAGTTTACTTAAATAAACCAGGTGAGGCAATACGTACTTTGCCTCGAGTGAGTGGCCCGGCTGTTTGTGTGTTTTACCTCATATGGCCCTTGGTAAAAAATGTTGAAAAAAGTTTGGACACCCCTGTTTTAGGGGATACTCATTTTTCTAGGTTTAGGAAAATGAGAGGTGAATTTTGCACTGTTGGAGAAATAATTACAAATAAGTAAAGGGGAAGAGCTAAAATGAATGATATGGAACTGAATTGGAATCAGAGGTATGAATATGAACTCATGATAGGTGTACACATATACACACCACACACACACACACACATACACGCGCGCAGAGATGCAGAAATGTGAACATGAATAGAGGCATAGTTAGTATATTTACATATATTTCCTAGTTTTTTCTGCTGAGATGGCCTAGAAGCAATGATACATCAGCAGAAAGGAGCATATCTAACACTCATATCTTGTTTTTTATATATAATTCTCCAATAAAAACAACCAGGACTTTTTGAAATGCACTGGGGCAGGGAGAATGGAAGACCATCTTGGCCACATCAAAGATGAATTGAGCAAAAAAATACAGATAGTAACTGATTATAACTCCTCCAATAAAATAAATATCCGTAGATTCATGCTAATATAAATAATTTAAGTAAATAAATAGGGAAAAGGAGCAGCTTTCCCTTATTATGGAATCCCATTTATTAGGTATAGAAGGAAAGATGGTAATATAAAATTGCAATTAAGCAAACACCACCATGCTCAATGTTGCAGTCACGATTCACCAATGGAAATTAAAATTTGTGTGTGAAAATTTGAGGGAAAACAGTTCTTGCCTTCTTTGAAGTATCCCTCCCCAACATATGTATTAACTACAAAGGAAAATACAATAGCTTTACAGTGGAGAAAACCAGCAGACACTAATCTTAATTAAGTGATGGAGGTTAATATATATTAGCATCATATATAACCCTCAATACAAGAAGGACACATCATTTCTGTGGTATTCTTGACAAAAATGTACAGCCTTACAACAATCACAAGAGTACATCTGGCAAAACTAACAGAAGATATTCTACAAAATAACTGATGAGTATTTTCCAAGAATCAAGATGAAAAAAATTAAGGGAAATTTAAGGAATTCTCATAGGTTAGAGGATACTAAGAGAAATGACAATGAAAAGACAATGTGGGAATCTAGATAGGATTCTGGTACACACAAAGGACAACAGTAAAAATACGGTGAATTTTGAATAAGGTCTGTGATCTAGTAAATAGTATTTTACTTTTATTAATACTTACTAATATTATTAATACTTTTAAATAATACTAACATTTGTTAGATTTAATTTCCTGTCTTGGTAATTGTACTATGGCCATGTAACATTTTTAACATTAGATTAGAGAAAGCTGAGTGAGGGGGATATAGGAAATCTCAATGCTATTTTTGTAATTCAAAACATTACATAGAGAAAAAATAAAAACAAGGTGCATATTGAATGTTTTGTCTTCATACTTCCAGCATATTTTATATGACAAACTCACTGTAGGTACTAAATACACATCTGAATAAGTCATTGCTTTTTGCATAAATATCTTATTAGATATTTTATAAATATAATAATGTTAACTTTATTACACACAGGGAAAATCATTTTGTTTCACTTCTTAATTTACTCATTTCAAAATCATTATTGAGCACCTATTATCTTCCAGACACCATGTTAAGTTGTAGAGATACACTGCTGATCAAAAATAGGAAATAATTATTTCTCATGCAACTTACTTTTAGTGGAAAATACACTAATTAACTTATCATGTAAATATGTTACATATGCCAAGAAGAAACATGATTTTATAAAGGTATATATATGAGTATTTGACCTTATCAAATAATTCAGTGAACTGTCCCCTAAGGGAAATGCACCAACTTACTAAAGATAATACATTTTTTAAAAGTATAAAACAAAAATATGATTGTTTCATATGTAGAATTTAGAGAGATTTTTAATAATTTGTTTTACCGAGAATATAGTTTAAGTATTTTTTGATGTCATAGATACTGATGTAATCTTTTCTAATTTTTCAGGAAATAATATATTTCAAAACCAACTTCTATAGAAAATACAAAACTACCAAAAAAATGTATTTCTTTTTCTGTCAGCCTTTTTAATTTTCATTTTTGAGGAATTTATTTCATCTAAATAGTCATATTTGTTGTCATACAGTTGTTCATAGGATCCTGTTACGTTTGGTATTTGTAGGATCTGTAGTTATAGTCTCTGTTTTTTCGTTCCTGCTACCTGGCGATTTTTAAAAATTCCTGTATCATTTTACTAGGGTTTATATTTTTTATTAAATTTTTCAAAAACCACTTTTGTGTTTGTCAGTTTTGTCTATTGTACATTTGGCTTCTAATTCATTGATTTCTGCTATCTTTTTTGCTCTTTGAACCTTGCTTAATTTTATGTTTTTTAGTGTTTTTTTGTTGTTGTTGTTGTTTTTGAATCTTTAGATGGAAGCTTAGATCAGAGACTCTGCTTGAAATATGTAGAGTGAAATAGAATTAAGGCAGCAGTTTAACTAGGTTGTAGTCCACAGCCTTAGAGTGTTGGCAGCCTGGTAGAAAGTGAATGACTGGTATTAGTCTACTTGCCACCAACGCAGTTTATGCTACCTTGATATTAAATTCTGGCACATGCTTTCACAATTAGGGCACCTAGCTCTGGTTTCTGCTGGATAAAGAAGATAAAAATTGTCCCAAGGCAATGGAAGGAAGACATAGCGGATATTCTCTCACTGTTGCCTTTGGCTGTCTTGGCAGCGGTTGCAGCCAACTATCTCTGTGCTACACGTGCTCCTTCAAAAACGCTTTCAGTTTCCCCTTATGAGTCTCACAAGGATTTGTTTATTTATTTGTTCCCAGAATACATGTTTCTATTTTCATGTTTTATTTTTTTTCAACACTGATTTTGGGAGCAAATATTCTCCATCTTGCCAGGAACTGGAACCAAGGTGGAATTATTTTAAATATAAGAAATTTTTAAGAACAATTGGTATTCACAGCACAAGTTTTCAACATTATAATCTGTACACTGAAAAATTTGAAATATTGAATTATGACATGAGGTTTACACTGATAAAAATTATATAAGACACAATTAGTTTTTGAAATCCTTCTTTAAAGGTGGATGGATATACCTATGTATTGTAAAGGTAATATTTTAATGTATCTAAGAATATGAAAAAAATGTAATCTGAAACTGTTCTAGTATTCCAAAATATATTAAATCTAAATATAAATGGTCACCAGACTAGTTTAGATAGGTTCTGTGAGTAGCTTTTGTACTCCAAACATAATACCTGAAGTGTAGGATGATTTCTGGACTGATTTTACTTAAATTAAGTAGGGAAAGGCTCATTCAGTCCCGTATATCCAAATCTAACCAAAGCTATAGGTCTTAAGAGAATTTATGTTTGTTTTTTCCCTATTGGTTGTTATAAATTCTCATATGAACTTATCTTTTTTGAGAAGCATCCCTACATTTCTTTAATATCAGACATAGGCTTTGAAAAATATGCTTGAGATATATATGTGTGTGTGTGTATGTGTGTGTGTGTATATATATATTTATTTAAATGACCCGATCAAAACTTTTGGCAAAAAAACTTAACAACTACAAAAATAAATTATTTTCTTGGCTCAGCTCAGATTCAAATTAGAATCCCAGCATCATGTAAGCTTTTGTGAATCTAGGTAAGACTCCATCTTATACTTAAAAATCTTCATATCCAGTAAGTTTCCCCAAAGAAAATGACTTTGTTCTTCTTTTTAACAATCTTACAGTTAAAACAAGATACAAAATTGGGAAAGTAGTCTTGGTATATTTCAGATGATGCAAAATTTTCTTAGTTTTCTAGGTTGTAACTTGACAGTATTTTTTCTTATACAAAAATTTAAAAAAATAATGAAACTTTCTGGAAATGGCGTAAGCTATCTGGCAACCCAACTAATAAAATGAATTTATAAATTTATAAACCATACAAATTATTCCAAATGAATTATTTGAGCTGCAATTTTAAAAGTAGTTAATAATTTTAAATATAATATAGATTAATTATGGACAAAGAAAGATTTACTATTGTTAGCTATACAATGGTCTTTAAAGGTGACAAAACGACACTAAATATGCTGTCCTAAAGATATCAAAACTAAATAAATAAATAAGAGTTTTATGCAATATTTCAAAGGTTTCTTTTTCCAAATTCTGTCAATCTATCATTATTGTTAATAAACTAATTGGAATTCTGAGATACTAGGCATATTGTACCCAAGTAACTCAACATTCTTTTGAACACAGGTTTATTTCTCTTTCAAGAGAGTAGATGCACAAATGGTAAAAAAGAGAATAATTGGTATAGCTACTCATTGATACCAATTTCACAAGAGGTTATTCAAGGGCCAGAGAGAAAAGTAAAGAATATTAAATTTAGTGACTAAATCAAATGTTTAACCCTTGATAAATCAAAAGATATATAGTATAATATGTCAAACACATCAGAAAGAAAAAAAGATTGTTCCTAAGCTTCACTAAAATTAAGGTTTAATTTATTTTTTTATTCACTTAAAATATTTTTCTTAAATTAATGGGGTGATATTGGTTAGTAAAATTATGTGGGTTTCAAGTATACAATTCTATAATACATTGCATTGTGTGCTCACCACTCAGAATCAGTTCTCCCTCCATTACCATGTATTTAACCCCCTTTACCCTCTTCTAACACCCCCTTGCCTCCCTTACCCTCTGGTAACCACTAAATTGTCTGTGTCTATGAGTTTTTGTTTGTCTTCTTCATTTGTTGCTTTCAGTTTTATATACTACATATGAATGGAATCATATGGTTCTCGACTTTTTCTGCTTCACTTATTTCGCTTAGTATAATTTTAAGATCCATCCTTGTTGTCACAAATGGCAGTATTTCATCTTTTCTTATGGCCAAGTAATATTCCGTTGTATACATATGTACCACATCTTGTTTATCCGATCATCTATTGAAGGACACTTCAGTTGTTATTATGTCTTGGTCACCGTGAATAATTCTGCAGTGAACATAGGGGTACATATATCTTTACGGAAATGTTTTTGGATTTTGGCATAAATACTCAGAAGAGGGAATACTGAGTCAGATGGTAATTTTATTCTTAATTTTTTGAGGAACCTCCATACTGTTTTCCATAGTGAATGTACCAATTTACATTTCCACCAATAGTGTATGAGGGTTCCTTTTTCTCCACAACCTCTCCAACACTTGTTATTACTTCTCTTGTTGGTAATAGTTATTCTAACAGATGTGAGGTGATATCTATATCATTGTGGTTTTGATTTGCATTTCCCTAATACCTAGTTGTATTGAACATTTTTTCATATATCTGTTAGCTGTTTGTATGTCTTCTTGAGAGAAGTGTCTGTTAAGTTCCTCTGCCCATTTGTTTTTAATTGGATTGTTTGTTTTTTGCTGAGTTGTATGAGTTCTTTATATATTTTGAGTATTAGCTCTTTATCAGAGGTGTTGTGGCAAATATATTCTTCCATTTGGTTGGTTGCCTCTTTATTTTGTCGATGGTTTCTTTTGCTGTGCATAAGATTTTTAATTTGACATAGTCCCATTCATTTATTTTTGCTTTTACTTCCCTTGACTTTGAGGTCAAGTTCATAAAATCCTCTCTGAACCCAAGGTGCATAAGTTTAGTACCTATGCTTTTTTTTTTTCCATGCAATTTATTGTTTGAGGTCTTATGTTTAGGTCTTTGATGCATTTTGAGTTAATTTCATATATGGTGACAGATAGCAGTCTAGTTTCATTTCTTTGCACATGGTTTTCCAATTTTTCCGGCACCATTTATCGAAGAGGTTTTCTTTTCTTGTATATTTTTGGCTCTTAACGTCAACAATTATCTGCCCATACGTATGTGGGTTTATTTCTGGGTTCTCAATTCTATTCCATTGGTCTGTGTATCTTATCTCCCCCCAATACCATGCTGTTTTGACTATTGTCACTTTTTAGTATAAATTGAAGTCAGAGAGTGTGATACCTCCAGCCTTGTTCTTTTTTCTTAGGATTGTTTTTGCTATCCGGGGTCTTTTGTGATTCCATAAAATTCTAATGGTGGTTTTGATGTTTTCTTTAAAAACTGCCATTGAGATTTTGAGAGGGATTGCATAAAACCTGTATATTGCTTGGATAATCTGGCCATTTTAACTATGTTGATTCTTCAATCCATAAACGTGGAATATTTTTCAAATTCTCTATGTCTTCTTCAACTTCTTTTAATAATATCTTATAGTTTTCAGTGTATAGGTTCTTCACATCTTTTGTTAAGTTTATCCCTAGGTAGTTTATTGTTTTTTTTTCAATTGCACACTGACTTGCTTTGTGGTTTATTTTGTGTGTTTTTTTTTTTAATTCTCTGAAATTTAATTGTTAGTATATAGAAATTCAATGGGTTTTTGTGCATTCATTTTGCATCCTGCCACTTTACTGTATTTGTTTATTGTTCTAATAGATTTTTGGTGGAGTCTTTAGGGTTTTCTATATATAAAAAAAAAAAATCACGTCATTTGCCAAAAGTGACAATTTCATTTCTTCGTTCCAAATTTCGATGCCTTTTATTTCTTTCTCTTACCTGATTGCTCTGGCTGGGACTTCCTATACTATGCCAAATAACAGTGGTAAGAGGGGGCATCCCTGTCTGTTTCTTATTATAGAAGGAAAGCTTTCAGTTTCACCATTGAATATACTAGCTGCAGTTTGTTGTATATGGCCATTATTATGTTGAGGTTACCCATGCTATTAAGTGTTTTAATCATAAATGTTTGTTGTGTGATGTCAAATGCTTTTTCTGCATCTATTTATATGATCATATGATTTTTATCCTTTGTTTATGTGGTGCGTCACATTGACCAATTTGCATATGTTGAACCATCCTTGTGCCCCTAGAATGAACCCCACTTGTTCGTGATGTATAATCTTTTAAATTTATTGTTATATTCAACTTACTAGTCTTTTGGTTAGGATATTTGCTTCTGTATTTATTAGAGATATTGGTCTGTAATTTTCTTTTTTTGTGTTATCCTTACCAGGTTTTAGTATCAGGGTAATGTTGGCCTCATAAAATTAGTTGAGAAATATTGCCTTTTCTTCAATTTTTTGGAAGAGTTTGTGGAAGAAAGGTATTAAATCATCATTGAATGTCTGGTAGAATTCACTAGTGAAGCCGTCTTGTACTAAACTTTTGCTTTTGGGGAGGTTTTGGACGATTGTTTCAATGTCTTTACTGTTGATTCGCCTATTTAGATTTTCCAGTTCTTTGTGATTCAGTCTAGGACAGTTATATATATCTAAGAATTTGTCCACTTTTTTCTAGGTTTGAATTTGGTGGCATGTAGTCCTTCATAGTATTTTTGTTTGATCCTGTGTATTTCTGTGGTATCTGTCGTAACTTCTACTCTTTCATTTCTGATTTTGTGTGTGTGTGTGTGTGTGTGTGTGTGTGTCTTTTCTATTTTTCAAATAAGGTGTAATTTAAATCAGAAGCATTGCAGTTGGTATTGTACTCTTGTGCTGAAAACAATTTTAAAAACTTTTGACAAAATAAGAAAGCAAGTTTGAAGTTAATGAAGAACAAAAAAAACAAGACAGAAACTGAAAGAGATATAAATGTTAAAGGAACATAGCTACACGGGGAGAACCACACTTTATCTGGCCATTTTCTTGAGGGAAGTTCTCAGCTATTTGTGGTGCATGGGAGACAGAGATCCTACAGAAACCAACAGTTTTGTTGAGCTAAGAAATCTGAACTTGGCAGGGAACTCTTCAAAATCTCTTTACAATCTCTGCACAAATCCTTGACTGACACACATCTAAACTGTCAGTATTTGTCATTAGAGTACAAATAGGTCACAAAAGTACATAAGAAGACTCCTCTGTAGAAAATTCTGAGGTTGGCCAGCAAAAATATACAGTTTGGATTTGGAAGGAATTAGTGGAAAACCTTTGGATTTCCACTGGAATCCCTTAAGAACCATACATTAGATGTAAGGAACACATTCCCACACTAGGCTATGCTCTAGGCCTAAGGGCAAAAATAAAGTTTCAAACCAGTCCTCCACAAGATTGATTTTGCTGCCTGATCGGAAAAAGGTCAACACTTTCTAGAGAAAGGTAAGAATCCTTAGTCTCTATAAATACTATGTCTCGATATACATTATGTATGCAAAAATTACTAAACATGAGGAAATTAAAGAAAATTTGACCCAGAGTCTAGAGAAAAATCATTTAATAGAAGTAGACCCACAAATGACCAAGGAGTTTGAATTGAGAGCCAAGGATTTTAAAACAATTATGACAAATATATTAAAGATGCTACAGAAAATAATAGGTATATAAACATAAGGATTTCTAAGATAGCAGAAAATCTAAAAAATAACCATACAAACATCCAAAAACTAAGAAAATTCAAATCTGACTTTAAAAATTCACTGATAGCATTAATGCAGATTGGACACAAAATAAGAAATCACCATGAAATTAAAGAAGACACAGAGAAATAAAGATTGCCAAAAAAAAAAAAAAAGAACAGAATCTCAGTGAGATGACACATCGCCTATAGAAGTGTACAAGAATTAGATTTGATTTATTATCAGAAAGAATGGAGACAATAGAGTAACACCTTTAAAGTGCTGGAAGGGGAAAAATACAACAAAAGAGACCAAACAAACAAAAAAAACTGTACAGCTAGAATTCTATATCCATAGAAAATAGCTTCTAATAATAAAGGAGGACATATACTGTTCTCCTAATATGGACCATCAGGAACCAAATTTAAAAAAAAAAAAAAAGAAAACCAGATAACATGTATAAAACAATATCTTCTGGACATTGCTTAACAGGCAAAGCAGCACTGTGATCCTTGAGAGAGAGGAAATAAACTAGGCAAGCCCTGGATGGTACCAGCTTACTGGAAGGAGGCAGTTTCTAGGACACAACACAGGAGGGAGAAACCAAAGAGAGCCTGGTTTCAGAAGAAAGAGATTGGCATTCAGGCAAATCAAGGTGGCTACAATTTGCAGGGAAGAGACCAGAGAGGTGGAGAGATACTCTCAAGATCTGCAGAGGGATCCCTTTGAGTCTTCACTGAGTTTTACTGTGTGTATGAGAGAAAGGACACTACCTAAGAGCCAGGAAAGAACCATCAGTAAATAGTAATAGTAATGTGTCATTATTGTATTTTACAAAAATGTCAGCAATATATTGACATAAAAACAAAATATCAAAATGAAAAACTAGCCCTTCACAACAGATATTTTAAAAACCAGTTTTTGTTTTTGTCATGAAGAAAAGGATAAAGTTACTTATTTCTTCAAGGACCAGGCATCACACATTTGCTTCTCATGTTCAACTAGATGAGGGAGAGGCTGGTATTCAGAGAAGAAAGGTGTTTATTTGATAAAACTATTTATTTTGTTCTAGCTCTTTGATAAGAGAGGCATGGAAAGGAGTAACTTAGACATTATATAGAATAGTATTATTTATGAATTCATCCATAAAAGCGATACTATAAAATAAACATGTTTGGTTAAAATCTGGGAAAATGTCTAATTTTTAAATTGAATTACTTCAGTTTTCTTTAAATTAGAACTTTTTTTTAAAATATCTCACCAACAAACTAAAATTTACTTTGTCACTTCAAACAAGTGCTTAAAGGACATTCTCTCTGAGCAAATTCATGATGATACATGTTATTTTAAGGTGTTGAGTCCATATGAATAAACGCTGACATATGTCAATAGTGACACAGCGCTGATCTTTGGAGCATAGCAATTATCTATGACTCCAATTATGAATAACTCTTGATTGATTCCACAGATTTTGCCAGAATATCCATTCTTTGAAATAGGCACAGAAAATATTTTCACTGACTAATGTGTTCTTGTACAATTTCAAATTACATTTATTCTTTGAGCCTAATATATCTCATTATGACCCCATTGCAAGTATGTGACTTAGAGAAAACAAGAGCAAACAAATACTTACACTCAGTATAAGCCACTGTATAACTCCTGATAACGTAGTGTAGTGTTTTCACTTTATACAACTATATGTGCATGAAATCTTGGGATATTTAGAAACAAACGAAAACATTACTATTTAAAATTTATTTTCAGAATAGAGACAAATTATTTCTAAATGCTTGTATAGTACTCATAGTACACATTTTAACATACAGCAACATTTCTCAAATACCAAATACAAAAGAATGTTTTTGGCAAAGCTTAATTGTCCAGTTAAAAGATGTAATATGTAAGTGGGCATGATATGCTGTTTATATGCAGAGTCATTTCTGTAATGATAAATAGTTATAGTACTTTTGGGTTTTTCGTACTGAAATGATTACTTTTTTTGTAGTTGTCACAACATTGGATGATTTGTTTTCAAAAGTGCTTCCTGGCAGGATATGAAAGATATTGGTCTTTGTTGTGTGTTTCATGCTGAAGTGAAATCTTTCTCTTATTGCATTTATTTTTAAAGAACTTGTGAAGTTGGACTGTAATGTTCCTTTAAAAAATATAATAGTATGATAAAACTACAGATTTTTCTAAGTACATTTATGCGTTTAATATCTACATAAATGATGTCCGCACATTAGCAAAGCTACCACTCTATAAAAGCATAAGTTTAGTTCGATTTTTTTTCTTATAGCTCTGTTTAATAAGGTATATTTGAAAAGTGGTAAAAGCAATTTTATTTGTGAATACTGGTCTGGTGTATGATTACCTAAATTTGTTTCACTATCATTCAAATGTGTATGTACCTATAAACAAGTACATGTAAATGCATACACATATAAATTCCCTCCACTATAAATGTATTTACAGAGGACTATTTTGTTTCAAAAATTGAATATTCATTAAAAATATAATTTGTTGAGTCCAATTTATACAAATAAAAATAAAACCCTTTAGAGGTCAAATATAATTGTGAATTTAAAAATCCCTCTTAATGATGCAAAATATTATCAAATAAATTTATACACTTTAATGAAATATGTGACTTTCTAGGGCAATATGTATAACCGAACTTGACTCAGTTGAAGTTCTAGGCGAGGACATCAGAAGTTAGATTTTCAATCTTTCCCTTCTTCTACCAAATACCAGATGAAACAACCAGGATAATAAAGTTAAAACAAGCAAACTTGGATGACATCTTAAACAGAATGTTGTAACAGGAAATCGCCCCTGGAAACGTATTGAAAGCAGCAAATCACCCGGAAGACCGTAGGAGTAAAGGGTTTTAAAAGCAGTGAAGCAGGTAGAGAAGCCAAGGAAATGATGGGCTCTACAAGGCACAGAATTCAGAAATAAGAAATGTGTACTCACGTGTAGAATGATTACAGCTTCACCCTGAATATGGTGAATGGATCTGTAATTCATCAGTAAAGATAGGTAGTGGAGACGAGGAAAACAACTCCTCAGGGGCTCCAAATTGAGTGTGAGTGCCAACAAACGTACCACCCCCAAAAATGAATTGCATGGGGAGTAGCATGGGGCCTCAGGAAGATGAAGGTGTTCTGAGGGGCTGTACACTTTTGAAGATTTCAGAAATCTCTAGCAGAGAGTCCCTGGGGGCGAATAGACACTGCTCAGGGAAGAACTGAGATAATATGGAGAAAGAAGGATTAGAGAGCAGAAAGAGATGGTTCCAGAGGAAGCAAAATCCAGCTTTGAAAGAGAGAGCTTATCTGTGGGAGGCAAATTCTCAATCAATTTATGCTTTGGTTCCCCTGACACTAAGTTATCTTGCACATGTCTTTGTATGTAACAATCTGAAGACAAAGTTATCCTATGTCACTGAGAAAGAGGAGATCTGCACAGGAAAATTTGTGGATATCTCTGATTGCCTGCATTTCTTTTTCCAGCTGTGCTGTGTCTTTACCTTTCTTAAAGCTCTGAGATAGAATTCTTTATGGAGTCTTGTGAGTTCTCTCTTTAGAGACTTGTGAATTCTTTCAGTTATCTGATCATATTTTATTGCTACCTGAACTTTCATGCTAAAGATGATTGAACAGATTAAGCTTCTGGACTTCACTGAGCTTGTAAAGCAGGTTGTACAAATTCAGTTGTGTCTCCTAATAACTGTATTGTGCTTGCTGATACACTGCTAGTTAATCTGATGACTGCCCAGTCCAGTATATCCAAAACGCAAATCACTCTCTTCTGATAAGATAGTTTACCTAACACTTGCACTTGGATGTCTTAGATTAATGCTACATTCAATATATCAAAAATTGAACTTTCAAAACTTTCCCTTGATATACACTCTTGTAACCCTGTTTCTAGAATGTTCCCTGAAAATAGGACCTAGGACAGACCAAATATCTTCCTTAATTATGCTCTAAGACAACCACTTTTTAATGCTCCCATTCCCTCCCTGGGTCTTAGCAACACCTGATTTCAGACCCTCAGACACTGAAGAGCTTGATTACTTTGTCTGCCTAGACTATTGTTCAGCTGATTGCTTCCAAGCAAACCCAGGTCACAAGAACAAAGAACATTTTCTATATGGAGCGGTCTGGTAGCTCTTCCTATATGACCCACAAACTAGAGCCGTGATTACTATCCAACTCAGACAAAAGAGCATGATTACTAATAAAGCATTCACAACATAAGTCCTTCCATGATTCTGAGGGGATATATCCTCTCCGGTACACATCTCCTTAGATCAGAAAAAGAAACTACTTTATTCTCTAGCACAGCATCTCTTCTATTTAGGAAAAGTGTGAACTTTGCAGTCAGGCAAACTTGGCTGAGCCACTTTATCTAGTAGTGCAATCATGGACAATTTACATCATTTTAAAGGCCTGTTTCTCATTTGTAAAATTGAATTAAATGATAGAAAATACCTCATAAGGTTAATGTGATGAATAAATCATTTTCTTACTATTTATTGATAAGCACCGGCTAATTTCTTAATAAGTTATATTTGAGTTTATGTTAATTATTATTACCAAAAATATTCATTTCTACTCGAATTGACTACACAAAATTTGCTAAATGTGTTTGAGTGCCTAATGCTATATTCCAAACCATATGATACTGCCTTCACATTCAAGTTAATTTCAATCCTCCCTCACTAAGATAAATTTGAATTCCATGCTCTTCTCAATTGTCACATTGTACCATTCTGTTCTTCCATACACCAAGAGCACTTGTCAATATACTACATTTTTGGCATCATATAGTGACTCAACTTTTGAAGCATATATACTCTACATACTGTGAACTCTTGTAGGACAGGGAATTCACATCTGTTTACTTTCATAGCACCTACTTAAATGTTTAGAAATTATTATTCAAAATACTGGGTTTTCAAAAAAGTTTTGACCCAGTATTTTATAGTTAGCAAGATAAATTAGAAAATTTTGAGGTATGTGGTAGCATTAAAAACCTACGATAAGTAGTCTTTCAAAGAACAAGGTTAAACATATAATCTCAAAGCTGAAGTTATTACCTTTTTAATTTCATTTTATTTTTTAGCTTTGCATTTTGAAATAATTATAGAATAATGAAAAGTTACAAAACTCAGAGAGTTCCCCTATACACTTCACAGTCTGCTCAAATGTTAATATATAACCATAATGAAATAATCAAAATCAGGAAATGAACATTCATACAATATTATTAACTAATCTGCAGACTTTATTGAACCCACCAGTTGTTTCATTGATGCTCTTTTTCAGGTGCAGAATCCCACATTGGGTTTAGTTTCATGTCTCCTTAAATCTCCTTCAATCAGGAAGATATTTGTCTTTCATGATCTTGATGTATTTGAATAATACTGGCTGATTATTTTATAGATATCCCTAAATTTAGGTTTGTTTGATGTGTTTTCAAGTATCAACTTTGGGTAAGTTTCCACAGATATGACATTGTGTCCTTCTTGGTGCAAAGCATCAACTGGTGTTTATATTGATATTTCTAATCATCAGTGAGATAAACATTGATCACTTGGTTAAATTGGAGTCTGGACAGGTTTCTTCCCATGATTTATTTTCCTTTTTACTTAGTAAGTGTTTTCTTGGGAGAGAGTTTAAACTATTTAATATCATATTTTCATTTGTTAATCTTAGCACCCATTGATAATTCTTGCCTCTGCAGCAATTACTAGTGTGGTGTTTTTATATTTTATGTCAATTTTATATTTCCATTATTCCTTCTCCATTTATTAATTGGAATTCTACTATAATGAAGAACTGTCTTTTACCCCCATATATTTGTTTATTCAATTATTTCTTCATATCAGCATTGACTCATGTATATTTATTTATTTTTCCTAGGGTTATAAGTCATTATTGCTATATATATGTGTATATATGTATATATATGTGTATATATGTATATATACATATATATATTTAAATATATATATATGTATTTTAAGATTTGGCCATTGGGGACATCTTCAAACTGCCTTCTACATAGGTTTGACATGCCTCCATCACATATGAAGCATTTTATTATTAAGTCTAAATAATTTTTGTGTCTTCTCCATTTTATTTATTCTTTTATGAATTGAAAACCTATGTTAATATACCTGCCTTAAAAAAAGAAACTTTTTGAAAAATTGTATATCTTTGGGGGGAATCATAGTTAATTAATTATTGGGCCATCTTTGATACATATTTTCAAAATTTTATGGATTCTGTAATTTCAAAGACTAATTTTTCTGTCATTTTGCTCTATTTTATTATTCTGCTGTCTTTTCTCCTCTTCTAACCATCATCTTTATTATATTTGATGAATGAAAATGGCAAATACATTGCATTTTCTGTAATATTCCATTTGTAATGGGAGAAAAGAGAGGTTGAAGGTATTGTATTTTAATTTGGCTTCTGTGTCCTTATATTTTAAATTAATGCTGCTTGATTTTTTTCCACTTCAGAAAATTTTTCTTCTAATTCATAATTACAGTTTTTAAAAAGATTTGCTATTCATGGTTGTTAGATTTTTTTCCATAGACCAAGATGATTCAAATTTTGTTTAGAAAATATTTTTTTGTTTTTATAAACACATGATAATCTTAATATATTAAAAGCATTGTGAATATAAGATAACAAGGATGGAGAAAATTTCTATTAGTAAACATAAAGATAGCAAATATCTGCTTAGCTTAACTTTCATCAATAGTTAACCATTTTGAAGGATACAAATCATATCTAATAGTATGATATGATATGATAATACAATATATGATATGACATGATATATATACATATATGTGTATATATGTTTATCTATGTATATATGTATATGTACATATATGTATTTGAATAATACTGGCCGTATATATACATAGATATACATATATATCTATATCTCTCTCCATATATATCTATATCTATCTATATACATATTATATATTATATATATATATATATATATATATATATATATATATATATATATATATATATAATCCTACTTTTCTTGCCTCTATTTTTTAACGCAATCTACTTTAGGTATTTTTGTTGTCCTCTTTATATCCTTTCTTAAAAATTATGGCAGAAGGATAGAATCAATAAATATCAATGCTAGATGGACATTAAAGATTTGCTATTTTTAGTGTAAAAAATAATATAAACACAGCTACTTTAAAATGAAGTCAGAGCTGCCATATCAGAGGAACTGCCTTGCATGTCTTACTCCTCAAACCTCTGGAATTTTAAAACTGGGTAAAATAACCTTTAGACTGGGCCCAAAGGAAGGTTGTATCCCAAACAACTGTTTGCAAAGATAACAAAAAGCAGATATTATGACTACTGGACTGGAAATTTAAAATCTTGTTTAGAATTAATGTCATTATGTTAGCTTATCTGCACCTATAGAAATTTCTTCATTCTATTTACATAATCATTCTCCTTACCTTTCTCATAAATACCATTTACCTTCCTCTCCTAATCTGAATACTATTTGGGTTTCTCTTTGAATCTATGCTTCCTGAATAGCTATTCTTTGGATCTCAAATAAATGCTTGTTGTCACTCACTTCAGCCTTTTATTTTAAGGTTAATGTTAGACAATACTGTTTTCCTTATATAAGAATATTTAGATCATGTATACTTTTTTCACATTCATAACATAACATGACCTTAGAAATAGTAAACATATAAATCTTATAGTTGCTGCAGACTTTAATTTATAATAAAAATATAAGATATTTTAAACAAATAATGACAATCACAATGATGATAGGTCTAACATGTTTTTATGGAGAAGGTAGTTAATGGATATCCATTGAATATTGTAAATAACAATAAATGTAAAAGAAAAGACATTATTAAACATTTCACATTCTGTGTGGTCTTATTTCTGTTATTACCCAGCAATTGGAAAAGGCTTGCATTTGATGTGACCCTCCTCCTGTTATTTCCAAGTTATTCCCACATTTGATATGCCCTTCCTTTTTCTCATCAAGATTTAGCTTCTTTCCCCTCATTATGTTTCCTACCCATTTTTTCAAGTTATCTTCATAACTTTATAATAATTAATGCAATATCTTTTTTAATTAATAAAGAATAACAACTTGGATAATCACATTTAGAGCAGGAAAGTTATCTTAGAAATGCCTATTTTTAATCTAAATTCTTGTTTGATAGCAAAGCAGTTAAGTTCTCATCCTCAGCTAGTTCAAGATGTACAAAATAACTAAAATTTATCTTCAACATGAATGCTATTCCTAGCACTTGCAGACTCTTTTCATGCTTTCTGCATTAGGTTATTATTTTTTAATATAATTTAAAAAATAATCAGAGTAGAACGTGATTGTGAAATAAAATTAGAAAATGAGATATTCCAACTAAAATCTGAAATACTCGCCTAAGGGGCTGTAAATTGAAATTGCTCTGTAACTGTAAGTCAAAACTTATCAAAGACATGACATAACTTGATAAGAGTAAAATAGTATAAACATAATAATTGTCTATTCTGAACTTAAAATTGTTACCTTTTCTCCACAGCTCTTAAATTTTTCATTCACTTTCAAAACATTCTTCAATATATGTTTAATAAAAATAAACAAATAAATAAATGAAGAAACATTATAACAAAAATTATAGGATAATTGTCATTAGAAATAATAAGCACCTCAGCTCGTTTATTATAATATAGGAGTGAGCATAGTGATTAAAATGCTCAGATACTGAAGGGAAAGATTTGTACCATTTACTAGCTGTGAGATGTTGAGTATGTTTATAAATTATCTATACCCTTCTTTCCTAATCTGTAAAACTGGAATAATAAAAGTAGTAAATTTATAGATTCTTTGGGAAGGTCAAAGGAGATAACACATATTGTTATAATCATTTGTCATTATTATTGTAATCAAATATGTTAAAATACAGCTATTCATTTCGAACAGACCTCTGTCCCTTTTAAAAAAAGTTAAGATAATACCTTTAACCTTTTCTTAGCTCCAAAAATAGATATGGATAGAATAATAATCATCAGTTTGACTGGAATGAAAAGCCAAGTGAAAAGCATTTTTTTTTTTTTTTAAATTTCAAACCAAGGTGAATAGACCAATGACACCTGAGGCACACACATTTCCTGGCATGGAAACTCATTGTAAGCACTCTGATCTAGCTTCCCACTGAGTACCAAACCCATGTTGGCACTTAATAAATGTTTGATTAAAGGGCCAGACTATTTTGCATTTCAAACATTTATTTCTAGAAACTTGTGTTCTTTCATTTAAGCTGTGGACACTTATTTCTACTCTGCATACACATTAAGTTTCAAAAATATAAAAATCGTCAGTAGTTCGTGAATGGTATTATCAAACCTCTTTAAAAGAAATACAAATATAAAGAGAGAATTTCAACACATGAAAAGACATGTAGGCCGTATGGATAAAATTAAAGTATGGGGAACAGTCACTACCAGTTTTGCCTGTGAAATAAAGATTTTAAAAGAAATTGAAATGTGCATTCACTAACCATGTTAATATTTATAATTTGTAGGTTGTTATTAAGGATTATATAAGATTATATGGTATTGTGGCCCTTTTCTACTCAAGCTGTTAGTGTTTTAAAGAAAAATATAATTCCATATATGTGATCTCGTGGAAGGAGAATTGACTCTGGGTGGTGAACACACAATGTGATATACAGATGATGTACTATGGAAACCTAAGTAACTTTACTAACCATCACCCCAATACTTTAATAAAAAAAGAAAAATGTAATTCTTCTATAAGCAGAGTTTTCAGTAAATCTTACACCTCATGGAAATTCTAGTCACGAAGAAAATAGCTGGTCCAGGTTATGCCCAAATCACTTGTTTTCAGTTTACTTTGTGGTAACTTCAAAATGAGAGCCTCCTCCAATTTCTTCATTAAAGTGAAGTACCTGTTATTCTACTGGTTATTTTGTATTGCGACGTAGACCTACTTAGTTAGCTAACAGTTATTTATGAAGCAGACTTTCAAGGTTTCAGTATGTCCTGTAATTCCTGTAGCTTTAATGCTGTAATACCCTCTACAACATGGCTGACAAATAGTGTTTCTTTTCAAACATGTTGAATGATGAATAAACCACCATTGATTTCTAGTCAAAACTAAATTTCTTAAATAGAGGCCTTCGAAGCTTTTAAAAGAGCTGCTGAATTAAACTGAAAACACTAGAAACCAGATTTCACTCAAATTAGGCAATTTTATTACTTTAAACCTGTGTAATAATTAGAAGTAAAACATTTTTCTCCTTTTTATTTTAACAGGCCAGAAGCTCAGCCACAGCTAGACTGAGTAACTTTGGAAAATTGGAAATGTGGCAATTATTTTTAATTGTTAGGTTCAAGGTAAAGCAATTTAAAACTACTAGAGCTTCATTTTTTCCCCCCCAGCACTTTAATTTGGAACGTGGTCAAGTAATTCTCTACTATGACAATCTAAATTACATTAAGAAGCCAATTTACAAATCGAACCTTTTAAGAAGCATACATGAGGAAAAAAGATTAAAATTAACAAAAATGGATATAGAAGAGTATTATTAGAGTGTAACCATTCTGGCCTGGGAGCAAGGATATAGTAATTTTTTTAAAAACATATGATATAGAACGAGAAAAATCTTTATAAATTCGAATCTATACCAGTAAAATCATACTCAGAATTGTATTCATTTAAATGTGCTATAATTTAAGTCTTTGCAAATCTAAAGCACATAAAAAGAAGAACAGGTTGGATCATTAAAGAGATTCAAAATGTGTGATGTGTAGAAGAATGTGATTGGAACCATTTAGGTAAGAAAAGAGAAGGTCAAAAAAGAAATCACAACTGTTTTTTAAAGTTCTTCAGTAACTGTGATTAACAATAAGGATGCCTGTCAATTTCTGAGTAAAATTTAAATAAACTTGGACCAAAAAATGAGTCTGACTATAGAGTGCCTTTATGATTAATTTGAGAAATGATTTCCTATCAATTAAATGTAGAAAAATGAGGTTAAAATTAGAGGTCTCTCACCAAAATTACACTAGTGGAAGATTAAATTTTGGGGACGAGTTAAGGAGGATATATGCATTAAGCAGAATAATAGATTAGATCTAACTTGGCTAGCATGAGACATACAAGGTGTGACCAACAATACGGTGAATGTTTAAATTTAAAAAAGTATTACAGTAAAAGACATATTGCCATCAACCCCCCTCAAAATACTCCCCCTTTCTTCAAACACAATAATTAGCAAAATTGTACAGGACAAACAATCGAGTTTTTTCAGCAAATAATTTGTAAAGAGGGGAAAAAAAGATGGAGGGGGAAACCAATAAGTGAAAATACGTTAGGGAGCTGGGACAGAAAGGTGAAGGGATTAAGAAATATAAATTGATAATTCCAAAATAGTCATGGGGATGTAAAGTACAGCATAGAGAACATAGTCAGTAATATTGTAATGACTATGTTTGGTGTCAGATGGGTACTAGACTAATCGGAGTTATCACTGTATAAATTATATAAATGTCTAACCACTATGCTGTACACCTGAAAGTAATATAAAATAATATTGAATGTCAACTGTAACTGAAAAATGCTTTTTTTATTTTAAAAATTAATAATTCTTAATGTCATCAAATATTTGGTCTGTGTTCAAATTTCCAATTATATCTTTAATGAAACAAATTTTTCCAGTTTGAATCAGCATCCAAACAAGGCCTACATGTAATGTTTGGTTAATATACTTTTTTAAATCTCTTTTCATTTATTGGTTTCCCCCTCCATCTTTTTTTCCCTTCTTTACAAGTTATTTGCTAAAGAAACTCGGTTGTTTGTTCTGTAGGATTTTGCTGATTACATGCCTTAGTATAATTTAACATGTTCCTCTTTCCTCTGTATTTTGATCTAGAGGACTGACTAGATTCAGGTTTTGATTTTTTAGAAAAGGCTCCTTATTAGGAAGTGCATTGTTCCTCCATCAGGAGACATCTATTATCTGGTAATCTTTCTCTTTTGGATAACAACAGTAATTGATGCTTAATGCCTAGATCCTTCATACATTTTGGGCTTTAAAAAAGATGATACTCCAATTCTATCATTTATTTTTTAATACATTTGCTGAAATACCACAATAAAGAAAATATTGCTTTTATTTACAAAAAAAATATGAATGAAGTGGAGTGCATCCTATAATAACATAGCATCAATCATGATATAGTTATTTAATTTTACCATGTGCAATTTGTAACAACAAACTGCTAGAAAATAATAAGGTGAATATGCTAATTAGAAATAAACATTATTTGCCATGATAAACATCTTAGCAAACTTTGCTGCCTCCCTCATAACAAATAAAAGAAATAAAATGGCTTTCTTTGGGAAAAAAAATCTTATTAATTTTACTACTACATAGACTATTTTCTAAATTAGGACTTTTTTTTTCTGTTATAAAAAATATTCCAATACCTCTTTTCAATTTTAGTGGAAGAGATGATATTATCTACAAAGTTTATATTTAATTATATGATATCAAGTGAGTTTTAAAACTCTAAATTATATAAATAGGAAAAATAACACACAAAATAAATGGGGAAAATGGTACATGTTTCATTAACCAAATAATAATAGTTTAGAATAAGAAGGGCACACTGTCTTTAGGTCCAAAGAATAATCTCCCATATGGTTTACTTTATATAATTAAACATTAAATAATCCAAGTCTAGTTGAAAAAAATTAAGAACATGAATGATGAGAATTTTTGAAAGTGCTTCACTTTGAAGAAAACATCACTTCCAAATAAACCTAAGGCAGCTTCAGTGCCAAATATGGAAAGATGTGTAAAGGTTTTACTAATGAAAAGAACATGCACTTCATCTAAAATGCCCTATCCTTAAAGATAAATTGTTTTTGAAATAAATAACTTCAATTATTCAAACAGCCTGTGGAATATGCTGATAAAAATGGCATAAACCAAATAATAGATTTCTCAGATTTTCTATTAATCTAGCCCATCATCCTTTCCATAAATACATGCAATGTTTTCACTGAAAAGTCTAGTGCCTAAAAATTATTATTAAAATATCTAACTTTGCTCACTGAAATTATATTTTTAAACCATTTACTTATTTTTAATTAAATATCTTGTTTTATTTAAAAATATTGATATTTTGAATTTCAATATGTATATTTAATATTGAGCCATTCAACATCAAAACTGATTAAATATCAACATTATTCAAAAGTAACGTGTCTGTAGTTTGATATATTTTTACCATTTATACGGATTTGGAGTTACCATATATGCCAATTGCAGTTGTTTTGTAGATGGAACCCCCAAATTCTCAAATATAACAACTATATCTTCCTAAAAATTATATTGATTGAGATAAAATTGTATTGATTGAGATAAAATTTATATTTTTAGATCTACAATACTAAGAATTTAGCAAATGCATACAGTTGGGTAACCACCTCCACAGTTGAGATATGGCACATTTCTTTCCGTTTTCTGTGCCCCTTTGTAATTTATTGCTGGACTCTCATTTTGTGATCAGCTTTCAACAACTTGAAATCTTCGTTTATACTTCAGCTTCACAATTAGCCTGATCCTGACCACATTAAGTTAAAGTTTGCCCTCTCCCTTTTCTTGCCTCCTTTATCTTGTTTTACTTCTCTTTTTTAAGGCAAGTCTCAGCTTCTAGCATGCAATATAGTTAACTAAACTTATGTGTATTGCATAACTAAACATGTCTCTTGTGCCTCCACTAGTTTTTAAGTCTCAGAAAAATGGGGTCTTTATCAGTTCTCTTGACTGGTGTATCACTCAAAAAAGATGTGGGATTACATAAGAAATGAATTTCGTTTCATCTCACATCTTTCTGATAAAATTAGACATTGGTAAATTTCAGGTTGATAAATGACCCAGAACTTTCTAAAGATTTACCTGTATAAGCTCCTTCTCTCTCCATCCCTCCCTCCCTCCCTCCCTCCCTCCCTCCTTCCTTCCTTCCTTCCTTCCATTTCTTCCTCCCTCCTGCCTTCCCTCCTTCCTTCTATCCTTCCCTCTCTTCCCCCCCCACCACTTCCTTTCTTTTTTTTCCCCCCTGTCCCTGGGAAGTTTGCAGTAAACATAATTCTCCAAGAAAAGTGACTCTTTTAATAGCTTTCTAAACATGAGTTGCAGAAGGACTAAAGAGTAACAGAAAAAAACAGAAGAAAATAGTCTGTTTTGTGTGGTTGTTGTTGTTATTGTTTGTTTTCTCTGTTAACAAATGCCTTCCTGGGTGGTCACTTGCTTTTCTGAAAGTTTTCTTCGTGACAGAGATAGAATATTGTCATTAAATAAATTTGTTAGTACACACAATTTTGCTTTAAATACATGACAAAAAGGTCTCTGATAGTTATTTTTTAAGTAAACTTCTCTCCCTTCATTCCTTATAGAAGTTTACTGAATCTGTTTGCTTTCAAAATTAAAATATGAAGTTTATGTTTGAGCTAGGCAGTTTATAAACCTTTAAGTTATGTTTATAGATTGGAAACATTTCATCATTCAGAAAAGACCTATGCTTTTAAAATTCAAAACACTAGAAAATGCATAGAAATAGAAAGCTTTCTTCCTTAATGTGCACCAGATTAATATAGTATTTTCATGGCCTCCAAAAAGATCAGACATGAAAGAAAAAAAAAGAAATACTTAGGTGACTCCCACCAAAACCCTAATTGAAGAAGAAGGTCATTTTATGATACTTGTCAGCTTTTGTCAAATTTATTCTGGTAAAGTAAACCTTGGTTTATATATAGTATGAATTGAGTTATTTGTAATAAGTTGGTTTGATGCCAGACTGTTACAAAACCAAATAGTGAAACAGAAAATGAAAGTCACAAGTAAGTGTTAAAACAAAATAAAAAATGAGTTGTAAATGATATGGAAATCCATTTAAATAGCAAAGCAAAATGGAAAATGCAGGGAAGTTAAAAGATATATTAAACTTTGTAGTCTCTGCTTTTTGCATATATAAATAATATTATGTATATATATGTATATACACACAACATCCTATTATTACAAGAAAAAATCATAATACAAAACAATCGGAATTGTAGAGCACAGCTTTTAAACTTAACTTATTAAGCGTCCAAGCTGTCTTAAACCTGAAAAGGAAAGTCATAGGCTATAAACTTGCCCAACTCTCCAATTTGTTCAGAAGCCTCAGGAAATTAAATAAGAACTGACAATAGTTGAATTATGCTCTAAGCAGTCTGCTTTTTTTGTGCACAAAAGCTTAGGAGTCTTGAGATTTATATGTTGCACTTTCTGTGTTGTAGCTATAAACAAAGGTTATAGTCACTGAATGATAAGTACTTACATTATTTAGTCACTAGAAATAAAGAAGCACTCATTTCAATTTCTGTGTACAGATAGGAATATATCTTTTAAAAATGTCTCTTCAAACAAGTTTCACTAAGTAGCTCCCATTTTAGTAGTTCAATTAAATTATACATAAATTGCATTAATATATGTCATCTGACTCTTACCACTTTGCCTACTAATATTAAAGTAGATTATCAAAAAAAGAACAGCTCTCAATAACTCAAGAAAGATGTAATTATTTATTGCATCCTGCAATCTGATAAAGGTCCTTTTAACCAATTTTTAAAAGCAGCAATATTAGCAATTTTCTTAAAGCCTCAAATATCTGTGCAGACTAAGCACCTTCTGACTGCACCAATGTTAATTTGGTTCAGGAAAAATATCCTTATGAATGTAAATAGCTTCATTTAAAATCTATAAACTTGTAAATCTAGAATTTTAATTAGAGAACAAAACTATTGTTCCATAGTTTAAAGTGAACAGTTGCTGTGATTCTAAGTCAGGAATAAGCCGCTAAAAACTTGTAACCTTACTTTTGCAACAACAACAATCAGTCAAATTGATGCAAACCGCCTGCTTTATACCAAGATGTGAACATGGGTCAACAAGATCTTAATGAGAAAAAGGACGTGTTAACTTTCTTCAAATGGCCAATAGTTTCAGCAAACTGAAATCCATCAACTCACAATTATTCTCAAGTTTCATTATATTTAACCAGGAAACTTCAGTCTGTCAATATTCAAGCTTAGTCAGAACCATAGCAACCTATCTATGGTTAAAATGAACAAGTCTCATTCAACATCATTTTACTGAATATCTCTTCCCAGAAGATCTGTTGGAAAATATTTTGTATTATTTCTATTGCCTAGAATTGTATGTTAATTTATTGCATGCTTTTGTTGCTTTCTGTGAAAGAGTTCTTCAGTTTTGTTGACATCATTTGATGAGTAGTTAATGACTGGACTCAACAATAAATGTCTTTGTGAGTTTGCTACTATAATTTTTATGAGTTAATTGTTACTTCACCTCTTAAAGTTGCTTATTCATCATCTAACTTTCATTCGCATTAGCAATACCTATTACCATAAAGGAAGTGAGTTATATTTTGATCCTAAAGGGAAAAAAAATTGGCAAGTGTAACTGAAAGATCAAGTTGGAGTAACAATTTTTTGTGCTAAGTTACTTTGATCCCTAAATATGATACTATATTTCAGAGACACCAGGCAAATAAAACAGGTCTTAACATACATTGCTAAAGTCAGAATTTGATGTATGGGGGAAAAGTTATCTCACACATTTTTTTAAAGTGTCAACTTGCTTTTATCACAGACCAGGATAGTTACAAGTCCTATTTCAGATGGGAATTTTTCATTGAAGATACAGAAATAAGCTTTAGCAAAAGATAAATATATTGGATTCCTGTCATTGAGGGAAAGACCAAAAAAAAACAAAAAAACAGAGAACAAGAACTGGAAAATGGTTAAGAATCAAAAGACTATTGGAAGGCGGGGCCGAAGAAATTCCCCAAAAGATTCAGTCTGGTTTGCTGCCACCACTGATATTCTATGTTTTTTATTGGTGTATTTAGATCATTCACATTTAAAGTGATTTTTAATGTAGTTGTGTTAATATCTACTACGTTTTAACTATTTTCTATTCTTTATGCTGCTCTTTATTTTTTGAATATATTCCTCTTTTTTCTGCTTTCTTTGGTTTTAAGATTTTTATATGATTTTACATGATTCCATTTTCCTCTTAAAATATCAGTTATGTTTCTTTTCAAAAATTGTTTCAGTAATTGTACTAACGTTGCTGATATACATTTTTAACTAACCCATTTCATTTTCAAATAACCCTATTCTGCTTTACTGGTAGTTCAGTTTACTTATAATAGAGTACTTCTTATTTTTCCCTCCCATCCCTTAAAATATCGCTGTTGTTAATTTCACCTCTCCATAAGCTATAATCACTCGATACATTTTTAATATTACTTTGATAAGTGATCTATTATATCAATTAAGAAAAGAAAAAAATATTTACTCTTATTTGTTTCTTATCCAACATTCTTCCTTTCTTTTTGTAGATCTGAGTTTCTAACCATCTTATTCTTACAGCCTGGGCTGCTATAACAAAATATCATAGACTGGGTGACTGAAACAATCAGTGGACATTGATTCCTCACAGTTCTGGAGTCTGGGAAGCCCAAGGTTAAGGTGCTGGTCGATTCAGGTTTTGGTGAGGGCCTTCTTCTTGGCTGTGGATAGCCATCTTCCTGTGCTGTGCTCACATGGCATTTCCTTGGTGTGTGCTAGTGAAGAGAGAGAGGAAGATCTGATATGTCTTCATCTTTTCACAAGGGCACTAATGCCATCATGAGGGTACCCCCCTTAAGACCTCATTTAAACCTAATTATTTCCCAAAGGTCCCACTTCCAAATACCATCACATAGGGGACTAGATGTCCACATATTAATTAGGAGGGAACACAAACATTCAGCCTATAATACTTACCTTTATCATTTTAGTCCCTGATGTACTTCTTTTAACTTTATTTCAGGGCAGGCCTGATGGTGATCAATTTCCCCAGTTTTTGTTTGTCTGACATCTTTATTTCTCCAGCACTTTTGAAGGAAAATTTTGTTGGATATAGAATTCTAGGCTTTTCTCTTTTAACACTTTAAATATTTCAGTCAACCGTTGTGCTTTCTGATGAAATTTCTGATGAGAAGTCTGATGCAATTTTATCCTTATTCCTCTACAGACAAGATATTTTGTTTTTGTTTTTTCTCTGAGTTCTTTCAATTTTATCCATTTGTCTTTGGTTCTTTGCAGTTTGAATATGCTGTACCTACACATAGATTCTTTGGTGTTTAACCTGCTTAGTGTTCTCTGAGCTTCTTAAGTCTTTGGCTTGGAGTCTGTCTTTACTTTTGTAAAATTTATGGCCATTATTACTTCAAATGTTTCTTCTCTCTTTTCTCTTTATTTGCCTTCTGGTATTTCAAATACACATTTTATTATCTTTTGAAACTGACCTATAATTCTTGGATGTTTTGTGTGTTTTTTTAAATTGTTTTATTCTCTTTGCTATTTAGTATATGTGCTGCTGAAGTGAACACACTCTTTGCTATTTAGTTAGGGAAGTTTCTATTGACATATCCTCAAATTTACTGATTTTTTCCTCAGCCATAACCAGTCTACTTATGAGCCAATCAGCAACATTCTTTATCTGTTCTACTGTTTTTGATTTGTGATCTGCTCCTATAGCACTTTCAGCTGAAAACGACTGTTATTATACTGGAGCCTTGTTGGCATGGTAGTAAGGTCTTCTATAAACTTCTGGTAAAATGTCAGTGTTTTAGTCAGACCATATCTGATTTGTGACTTTCACAAGAGTTTTCCACAAAGGCATAGTAGCTTCCCTTCTCCACCTCCCTTTGGTGATACAGGCACACTAGAGAAGGCTAGAATTATAACGATGCCTTTCCTCCAGCTGTAGTGAGACTCTCATAAGTCTTTTTATTGGGGAATAGGCCTTTGTTCTGGAGAATTCTCAGCCCGGCTCCAGTGACTTCTGTTCCAGGAAAGGTCTCAACTCTGACTCTCAGATATCCCTGTCTCTCCAAATTTCAGGGTGATGGTTTGACTTGGGAGTTCAGTTCTCAAATGGGTCCAAGAAGAGTCATTAATTTTTAGTGTTTTTTTTTTTTTTACCTTTTTTTAAAGTATAGGAATGATGATTTCCCATTCTTTTCAAGCCAGAGCTCTAATATCAAAATAACCTGAAAACTGAATCCTTGGGAAAGAGATCAAGAAAAAATTAGATCAAGAAAAAAAATCATTGATTATATTCTGTATACTTCCTCTCTTATGTTTCTCTCCTTTTCATTAAGTAATATTTTGTCCTTGAGTTTAGCTTATTGTTTCTGATTTACACTTCCCCAGAAGCTGCCACGAAAACATATGGAAACATATTTGTGAGATACCTTACCTTGCCCTCACATATTTGAAGTTGAGTTTAGGCTATAGTGAGATATATGTCTGGACTGGATGATAAAAATTCTACAGTCATACTTGTTATATAAACATGAAGATACTGGAAATAGTATTAAAAACTTAGTCTTAAAATATAAACATTCTATTTTGCAATAGTTTTCAATCAGGTTTTCAAATTTTATATATTTAGGCAATAGTAATGCCCAAGGAACATGACATTTGCAAGTAGGAGATTAAATATCAGCAACGCTAAGCATCTCCACATAGAGCTACAATGTTTGACAGTTGTGAAATCTCTAAAGACATTTTAGTTTTATTAGGTAAAGTCTTTTATACACATCATGAAGCTCCAAAGTGACTATTAACAAGTGACAGTACAGCTTGACATGTGAATGTAGTTACACAAGCATGTAAGAATTGACAGATATTATTTATATAAATGAAATATTAATATACCATCAGTAAAGAAATGGATAACACTGGAAAGAGGAATTTCTTCTTTGGGACACATGCGGGAACAATTCGCTATTGCTATTATATTAAATAAAGTGTCCATTAAGCAATTAATCTTATCTTCTGTATAATGAGAAGGGAGTGAATTGATGAAAAGCAAACTTATCCAATTTCCTTTTTAATTAAAAGTAAAACAAACAAACCCATAACCTATTCCTTTCATCTTTTCTAGACGGGGGTCCCTGAACAAGATAAAGCCGGTTGTGAGGAGTACAGTGAGGTTCTCTTAAGCGTACTATCCATTCCTTAATGTTTACCTGTGGCCACTGCACTCCAGGGCCCTCAAACTGCCAGAAATTCCTATGAATTTCATTTCTTCAAACATTCACAAATTGACTTGCTGCTATAACAAATTGCCATAAATTTAGGGGCATAAAACAACACACATGTAGTATGATTCTGGAGGTAAGAAATACTAAATGATTATTACTGAACTGGATTCCTTCTGGAGACTGTAAGGTACAGTCCATTTTCTTGACTTCTCCAGCTTCTAAACACCACTTTACAAGTGGCCTTTCCTGGTCACATGGCTCTTTCCTCTATTTTTAAAGCATGCAGCACAGCATCTTCAAGTGTCTCTAATTTCTCTCGTATGGCTTTCTACCTCTCTCTTCCACATTTAAGACACAAGTTATTATATTACGCCCATTCAATTAATCTAGCATAATTTTCTCATGTTAATTTCAACTTTAAATTCTATCTGTAACCTTAACTCCCACTTGCCATGTAATAAACCATAATTATACGTTCTAGAAATTAGGATATGGGCATTTTTGGGGGTGGAATTATTCTGCATACCACAACAACATTAGTACTTAGGGACATGCAGACCAAAACCACAATGAGATATCACTTTACCCTTGCTAAGATGCTGTTATCAAAGAGACAAACAATAACAAATGTTGACAAACATGTAGAGAAATTGTAACTGTCAAATATTGCCAGTGAAAATGTAAAATAGTGCAGTCACATTAGAAAAGAATTTGGCAATTTCTCAAAATGTTAAACATAGACTTACTAAGACCCAACAATCGCTCTCCTAGATATTTACTCAAGAGAATAGAAAAGATATGTTCACAGCAAAACCTGTACACAGATGTTCATAGAATCATTATTCTTAATAGCTTAAAAGTGGAAATAACTGAAATGCCCATTCATTGCTGAAGAGAAAAACAAAATATGGTATATCCATTCACTGGAATATTATTCAGACATAAAAATGAAGTATTGATACATGCTGTGACATGGATGGACATTGAAAACATGGTTAATGGAAGAAGTCCAACACAAAGGGCCATATATTGAATGATTCTATTTGTATAAAATGTCCAGAATATTCATATCTATAGATTTAAAAAGTACATTTGTGGTTGCAGGAGGCTGGAGGTACAGGGAATTAGAGGGTGACAGCTAACGGGTATAGGGTTTCTTTGGGGGAATGACAACCATATTCTGAAAGTAGATAATGGAGATGGTTATACCACTTTGTGAATATACTAGAAACCACTGAATTGTACACTCAAATGATTAATTTTATGGTTTGTAAATTGTATCTTATGTTTTTTTAAAAAGTGCTAATGGTGCATGCACCAAACTCTGTGCTAAGATATTAAGTACCTTCTATATACTTACTTATTTTGAGTCCAACCTTAAATTCTATGTGTAACCTTAATTCCCACTTGCCATGTAACATACCATAATAATAGATTCTAGAAATTAGGACGTGGGCATTTTTGAGGGTAGCATTATTCTGCATAACTACCCCCTAATGTGATGATGATTATTATCATTATTTGACAAAGAAAGAATCGTAAGAAAAATGAAGGTAAGTGACTTTTCCAAGGACAGATAGCAGATAGGCAGCAGAGGAAAGCAATGAGCCCTGACCGCTGGCTCCACAGCTATTCCTGAGCTGTACAGCTATATGGCGCACCCAGGTTGGTTGGTCTTACAAAAAAGACCTTGGGTTTCTTGTTGCCAAGGGTTTTATGAATCTTGGTGATCTCCAATGTCCAACATATCAGCATCAATGTAACACGGCCTCTGAAAGAAAGATTGTTATACAACTGTATGCCTGTGTTGGTTACAGGCTAGATGACTTTGAGAGGTTGATCTATCTCTCACAATCATATTTTGAATTTTTGAAACAGGGAAAGCAATGGTAACTAGTTCAGAGAGCTGTTGTGAGTGTTAAATGAAGTGTATATAAAGTACTTGTTGCAGTGTTTGGCACTTATTCATTCATTTCTTCATTCAGTAAAAAATATCGTGTGCCTACTTTTTGTGCCAGGTACAATTCTAAGTGCTGGTAATTCATTGATCAAATCAAGCAAAATCCTTATTGCTATATATGCATATTCTGATGAGAGGCATATAGAATATAATAAATGTATTAACTATATAAAATGCTGCTATATGTTAGGAGATTAGAAGTTCTATTGAAAATTAAAATAGAGCAGCTCTTAGGGTGATGTGAAATGTGTACGTGGAAAGGCTGCAATACAAATGAAAAGACGTTTGAACAAATGCATTTATCTGGGAGAAGGGCATTCTGGGTAGAGGGAACAGCCAGTACATAGGTTTTGAGGAGACAGTTCATCTGGCATGTTTGAAAACACCAATGCTGGTATGGCTGGAGCTGAATGAACAAGAGCAAGAACTGTCAAAGATGAGGCCAGACAGATAACAGGGAGGTTGGGACGAGCAGGCCAGAGCAGGCCTATAGGCCAGGCCTTACAGACCAATTAAAGATAATTATACTGGAGTTTTACTTAAATGGGAAGCATTGTAGGGTTTTTAACAGAGGAGTGACATTCAGTAACTTGCATTTTTGAAGGATCACCCTAAGTTCTGTAAAGATAGAGGCAGAGAGGCCAGAGGAAACCACTGCCAACAATCCTGATGAGAGAGAATGTATCGCAACCACGATGATATCTGGGGAGGTGGTGAGACGTGGTCTAATATCAGATTATTTACCCATTAGAGACCAACAGGATTGGCTGATATTTTGGATGACTGGTATGGGGAGAAAGGAAAGGAATCAAGATGATTCCAGTGGTTTTAGCCTGAGACTGGGACGGCTGGGCTTACCATTAGTGAGATGGAAGCAATGACACTGACGCCAATTAAAAAGAGATCAGAAGTTCATTTTTCAAAATGTTAACCAAATTTAAAATTTTTAGACATCCACAGGGCCAATTAAAAAAAGCATATAACAGTTATTAGAATTATCTGTGAGGTACTTTATAAACATTAGGTAAATAAATAAATGTTTAACCATGATATTTCCTCCATCTAAATAACCATTTGGCTTGGTAATACTGTAAGAGAGTAGTCACTTTACTTGCTGATAAAAAGTTAGATTGTTTGAAGCTGCTGAAGGTACTTTATTGTTTTACCTACTACAAATAATGTAGTCCTGCATATAATAAATTCAGTAGAAATGGATAAACGTGGCTACCATATTACTCCTCCAGGTGACATGTATTTCTAGACCTTTCCTTAGCACAAATCATCTTGAAAAGCAAGTATAGGCAAGATTACGGCAGCTTAAATTATGAGACTTGAATGTTACTTAAAAATTGCTAATTCAGCTGAAGCAGAACTATTTTTCTGAAAGATAAAGATAGGAAAATTAATTATTTTCATTGTCTTAGTTTCCAATAATACATGACAACACCAGGGAAAAGTTCCAGTAAGAGGTTACTCTTTTCTTGTTCAGGAAAATGCTATTATTAATTTAGCTATCACAAAATGTACAAATTAATTTAAAATGACATTTCCAGAAACTCTTGTATACCTTAATTGCTTCTATATTATTTATAAACTATGCTGCAAAGAAAGAGACATGAGAAACTAGAAACTATAAAGCTATTGTGTTAGAGAAGACTATCAAAAATTTAATATGAGAGGCATTTATTCATTCAGCAAATACTGATGAGTACCTACTATGTGACAAGCAACATTTCAGAAAAATGCAATTAAGGGATACAAAGGAGTCCTCCTGACTAAATTGACATGTAGAAGAATTATTTTATCTTTTGTTTTAGTGTTTCAGTGGTAGCTATAAATCATTTGTTGAGTCAGATTCTTCCAGTAATTAACCAACTCTATGGAACAAATTTAGAAAGTGAATTCATGGTGTTGATCCATTCAACTTTTCTCCGAATCAGAGAGCTGAAAGAGAATTAAAAGGTTCTTTAGGGATAAGCCTCTTTGTCCATTAAAATTAACATCTAAACCCAATGCAATTCCAATGTAATTGGCAAAATTACAAACATTTCCTAAACAGGTCCTTCAGGGAACTGAATGGCTCTTGATGTGATTGATGTACCTGGCTTATCTCTTAATATCTTAAACTGTAGGAGAATCTGGTTAAACAGTTGACACAGTGAGTTAAGTTTTATTAATACATTAAGGTAGTCAAAGCCCCGTTTACTAGACAACTTCACATATAGCGTTTATAATCCTTTGGGCCTCAGTGATACATGCTGTTCCTAACTCCAGTTCTAGATCTGCTCTGTCTTGTTTTTTTTGTTTGTTTGTCTTTTTTTTTTTTTTTTTTTTTTTTGGTATGATGACTGTTTTGGACCACAAAATTACCGCTGATTAAAGAGGCAAATCCATGTAAATTGGACCTTTTAAACAATGCCTTTATTTTATCTTAAACTAGTCCCTCTTCCTTAATAGATTTTTTTTGTTATTAAACAGCTTAACAAGCAAAATATGGAAGCCTTGCCTTTTCCCCACAACCTTTCCAATACTTGTCATCTTGTGTTCTTGATAATAGCCATTCTAAAAGGTGTGAGGTAATACCTCTCATTTTAATTGTCCATAACTAATAATATTCATACATACTATGATCAAGTTCACTTTTTCTTGCATGGCCTTTATCATATATAATGTCTCAGCTTCAAATCTACTACCTGCAAAGACAGTGCTGTGTTTTGTCACTTGCCTTTCAAGAATATCCACAAACATCATTTTCTTAATCAGACCTTCTTCTTATCTTTCTGCTGTCCAGCTTGAATTATCCACTTAAGTCAAAAGTATTGCCACCACTTGCCTCTGGGTTTATCACTGTATTCACAAAGACTAACCCAGTGTATAGAAAATACTGTGTACTCAATAACAGTTTATTAAATTGAGCGCAATATGTTTCTCAAGGACCATGCTTAGGGAGCTTCTAAACCTTGTCACCCTGGGAATCCACTCCTTCTATCTCCTACCCGACTCATTCTACTCAGACTTTAAAGCCCACTAATTGCCAGCTTAACTCTGACACATTCCCATGCAGGTCTACACAGTTATCTCTTCTTTCTCTACAATTATTTTTACATTTGGTATATGGTACCATGAGCTTTAGCTATTTCTACAATAGATTATTAACTTCCTAAAGAGGACAGCTTCTCATTTTTTGATGCATTCAGAACTATAATATCTAGCAGAGTGCTGAGCATATAATAGGTAATATATTATGCAATTATTTCTGGATAGATAATTTTATGTGCTAAGTACTTCAGCAAATATTTATTGAGTCACTTTTCTATGATATATCTCCTAGACTTTGAATATGCAATAAAAATAATAGTCCTTTTATAGTCTCTTAAGCAGTTTGCAGTGGGTAAAATAAATAAAAACAATTTCAATAGGAGGAAAAAAAACACAATTTGCAATGGCAATATAAAGAAAAGAGGAATGGAATTTCCAGGAAGAGGGTATTACATATACAAAATACGAAAATAAGAATACAAAAAAAACCTATATGTAGATATATGTGTGTGTGTGTGTATATATATATATATATATATATATATATATATATGGCATTGCATATTATAATTATTTTATTTTATTTGGTCAGTTTCTTGTTTATTGACAGTCTTCCAAACTAAAATGTAAATTCTGTGAAATAAGAGACCATCTCCAGCTGGCTCTCCATTATAGACTCTCTGAGTAGCATATTGTTTTATATATAGCATCACTATAGAAATGATTACTGAACAATTTATACAAGATGTTTACAATGACTTGGTTAATAGGCCTTTATGTGTGTCTGTCTATGTTTGGTAGCGGCTGTGGATGGTGAGGCGTAGGCAGTGGGGAAGAGATAAATTCTGAAATGAGTTCAACATAAAAATTTTGAATCTATTCTGAAGACAAAGAATAACCACAGAATGGGAGAAAGCAAGAGAAGTTATCAAAATGAGATATTTCTTTTGAAATGATTACTCTGGCACTGGGAGGGAAATTAATTGGAAGATATAAGATAGGATACTAGAAAACCAACTTAGAGGTCATCCCATCTATAATTCAGGACCTAAACAAAATTAACAACCGTGGGATGGAAATACAGGTATGGATTCCAGAAATCTTTAAGTAGTGGGAGTATAAACTGATGGAGTAATTCTGGAGAAATTCTGGCACACTTATGAATCATAAATCATATGCCTAGGTATATGTCCCATAGAAATGCCTAGCTACATAAGGACAGGTGTACTAGGATGTTGTTGCAGCATTATGTCTGGCAGGCAGGCATTTTAGGCAATGTGATTGTCCATGATCGGCAGTGTAGACAGGTGAAATGCAGTGTGTGCACACAATGAAGTATTACACAACAATGATAAGCAGATTAAATGAATATAAAGCATGACAATGATTGATCATAAAAATATAGTGCTTAGTTTAAAAAGTAAGGTGGAGAATGCGGTCTAAGAAAATTACATTTGCCTAACAGACATGGAAGCACACACAACAACATCCCATTCTTCGATAAGCAAAACAAACAAAATACACACGTAAATACAAGAAAATCAACCTGTCCTACTTCAGGAAAAAAAAAATTCTTATTGCTTTTATTGGTATTGCACATTTTTCAATTTCCAGTAATAGATTTAACATTATGATGTTTAGCTTTGTTATTCAAAGACAATAATGCAGGTTTTCATTTATTCAAATCTAGTCTTAAAGATTAAATTTTAAAGGCAACAAAAATAAGGCGGCCCTGTGAAATGGTCTTTCAGGGATGATTTATTTAAACAAACATCTTGCTGCCCTTATGGTGAGAACTACGAGAGTACCTATATCACGGGTAGCTAATCATTTGCTGTTATAAATTTGCCAACTGACTAACTAGAATGACTAATGAATAAAGTTGTTTCCAGTCTCTGCCCTCTTCAGAAAAAGGAGCACTGGAAAAACTTACCTGTGCCTCCTTTACGTCTGGCCTTCGGTGCTCTTATAGGTGCTATTCCAAAAGTCACCACTGAACAAATTCCTGCTGTGCACAAAGATTATTTCAGACATTTTTGACCAACCCAATAAATGTTGACACTTTGACACTCAGAGAATTATACACTGATTAAATTTAAATAACTAAGTATAGAAAATCGACTAGTGAAGAAGACCATGCCTTATTTAAAAAATATTTTTTTAGCTATAATTTATGCCTAGAGACCTTTTTTTCCTTCAATTGTTAACACTTCTCTAAGTGAAACTGCTGATGCAGATCTAGCTTCTTTTCTTCCATTCTGTCAGTATCTCAAAGATAAAAGAGGTAATCACTCAGGCTAAGTGGATTCTATTCCGATTATGCTCTACCTCCCTGACTCTATTGATTATCGATTGTGTCACCACTTTGAAGGTGAAACTTTTTCGTTCAAAAGAAGAAGTATATCTTCTGATGACCTTTGAACTGTTTCATTCTTGGCAGGATATTGTAGACCACGAATAATTGCTAAAGTGTTATAGACTAGGGTCTTTATGCGACTGCTCAAGACTTCTTAAGCCAAGTGTTAATGAGCTTCCACTTCCTGAGTTATTCTTTGTTTCTAATTCATTATGCAAAGGTTAAGAGAAATTTGCTTATGGAGGAACAATAGAATTTTCAAATAATTTTACTGACACAGACTTCATTTAGATTTTTGTTGTAGATCAGTTTCCAGGAAAAATATGAAGTACCCTGCTTTGTAAAGATACTATCATTTTTAATTTATTGGAAAAATTGCAGAGAACTCTTCAAATAGGAATTTCTCTAAGTTCAAGTTCCCTGAGAGGCAAGACGCAGTCAATGGGACAGTTGAGCTGGGTTTTAGTGCTGCCCTTTCTAACTATAAAACATTATTCAAGTTACTGAAACTATTTTAATATCAGCTTTCTTATATGTAAAATGAGAATCATACTGTCTATCTCAGCATTAGTGAGGTTTTTCCAGAAAGTGGAAACAATGGAATACATAGAGAGATATATTGAAAGAGATCTTTTATGAGGGATTGGCTCACGTGGCTGTGGAGTCTGAGAATTTGGATTATCTGCCATCAGCAAGCTGGAGGCCCAGGGAAGCCAGTGGTACAGGTCCAGTCCAAAGCTGAAGGCCTAAGAACCAGGGGAGCCCATGATGTACATCCCACTTTGAGTCCAAAGGACCGAGACCCAAAAGTGCCAATGTCTGAGGGCAGAAGATCAATGCCTAAGCTCAAGCAGTGATCATATTCGTCTTTCCTCTGCCTTGTTTGTTCTAGTTAGTCTCCCGAGAATTGAATGATGCCCACTCAGATTGGTAAGGGCGATCATCTTTACTTAGTGTACCAATTCAATAGCTAATTTCTTCCAGGAACATTCTCACAGACATGTTTAGAAATAATGTTTTACCAACTATCTGGGCATCCCTTAGCCCAGTCAAGTGAACACATAAAATTAACTATCACAACCTTATAGAACTGGTGTGTAGCTTAAAAATCATAAATAGAAGGTGATTGGCTACTGTATGCACTTAATAGCTGGGGAATACGGTTATGATTATTTACAGGTATGTGCTATACATTTATGTAGAGTGTGTGGTGTGTGCCGTTGAGTCAGTTCCAATTCCTAAGAATTGGGGTACCGTAAGAATTGGTGATATCTACAGTGTCCTGTCCTCAAAAGTCCTACTCAGTTCTTGTACACTCATGCCTGACTTCTTTCATGGAGTCAGTCCATCTCATATCTGGTCTTCCTCTTTTCCTGCTGCTTTCTATTTTTCCCAGCATTATTGTCTTTCCCAAGGAACCCTGCCTTCTCAAGATGTGCCCAAATTAGGGCAGCTTTCACTTTTGTCATTTTTGACTCCACCGATGTTTTAGGCTTAATTTGCTATGACCCACTTATTCATCTTTCTGGTGGTCCAGGGTACCAAAGAGCTCTCCCCCAACACCATGTTTCAAATTAATCTTTTTTTTCCTATCAGTCTTGCTCACTGTCCAACTTTTGCATCTGTACATAATAAATGAGCATATGAGGGTGTGGATGATCTTAGCCTTGGTCCCTAATGACACATCTTTTCTTGTGATGATCTTTCAAGTCTCAGCCTTCTCTTAATTTCCTAAGATGAAGTCTCCGTTTGGTGACTGAACCAAGTCTAACTTGATGACTGAACCAAATTAAGCAAAATCCTTAACATTTTCAATGTACTTATTTTCTATATTAATGTTGTATAATAGTGATACAGAGAATAGTCAATAGAAATGTAATGGTGTAGTAGAAATAAGGGACAGTGATACTAAAGCCTGCCATAGATGAATTCAAGTCTTAATTCTGATGTACATCAGTAATTTAACACTTCAGAGATTCATTTCCTTCTTGTGTGTGTGTGAGGGGAGGGGTGTGTGTGTGTGTGCGTGCATTGGTTAAAAGAGATTTCTTTCTAGGTCTTTATTAATATTTTATTGAGAAGAAAAACAGCAGTCCAAGTTAAGATTGTTTATGCATCGCTGTCTTAAACTGAATATCTCATCACCTGACTGATAGATGACTAAGAGTTGTTCACAAATTTTATTAACTCTTGCTGAACAAAGAGAAGTCTTTTTTATACCTCTTTTCATTTCTGGTCTTGGATCCTCTTGTAGGCCTTACTCCTATAGACACCAATCACAGATAATCAGTAAACGTTTCAGTTGTATACAACCACAAAAATATACATTATGCATCCCCTTTCCAGGTTATCAAAGACTCACTTTTGCTCCTGGCTGTGATGTTTTCAGCTTCCCCTTCTCATTGCTTGCAGGTAGGAAGTCAGTGAAGGTGATTTGACATGTGTACTTTCAAGTTATTTCCACGATTACTTGCAATATTCCAAATATGGGCAACAAGCCATCCTAATTGGCATTAGATTTATGCCCTAGAATAATCATATACCTAGCAATTATTTTACCAAGTATCATGTCTGTTCCTTGCAGCAATTATAACTTGCACATGATGGCTGCCAACAAATGATATCTTATCTGCAATGCAGAATGAAGAAGACAAAACTATCTCTGACAACAAAATTTGGTATTTTTGTGAAGGAATTTAATCAAATTTGGGAATTTCAGGTTTAGTTCCATGTTGCACATGAAAATAAAATAGACATCCTCAGGTTTAACATTAATTTTAAATATGATCTGTTGATTAGAATATACATACTAAGAGAAGGTCAAGTTTGTGTAGTGAAAAACAGGGTTGCTTAGAGCAGTTATGTACATACAATGTTGCCACAAATGAGTATATAGTATAAATATGCCAAGAAGGGGGATTTGGGTTCAAGGGAGCTCCAAACAGTCACTATAATCACCTCTAAGGTTGCCTTTATCGTGATGTCATCTTATCAGTCTGTAGCTCCTTTCTAGGCCTTTCTAAATGTGATTTCTTTTTTATCTGCACTTACTTACCAACTGTCTTCTATACAAATCTTCAGTCTAGCCGAATACGTAGCTGAACAAAGCCTGATTTTCTGGCAGAGTCCAGCAAGTGTTAATGTGTTTATGTAGCTGAAAACATTCAATTTTGTGAGGCCACAGAAAATCTCTCCACAGCATTGTGTATTTATGTCCAAAAAATAATTCCCTCAAGTTTTATGAGTAAATTCACTCAATGACCTTGTGGAGGCTGATGTTCATTTTGCACTGAAAATACTGAAATGGTTATTTAACTTCAGTTCAAATAACTCCTCAAGCTTAACAACCAATTAAAGCTCATCAAAAATCCAACTTCCATTACTCACCTCCTGGCTGGGAATAACATCAAGTCTCACACCTTTCAGTAAAATTATCCATGGTAGTTATGAGGTTGATAGGCTAAAGAAGATAAATTATTTTAAAGGACGTGTTTTTCTTATGTATCTAATGTATCTGTTGGCTGATAATAAAAATGTCGAAGTATTTTAGAGTTGGTATAGTATTTCGTGATCCTAGGATTTATTGAAAAAAAATTCTGTACTATCTGTTTCAAGTATGGAATATGCATTTCTTTCGCCTTTTATTTAAAGAAAACCAACAGTAACTCGATGAAGGACAAATATTTCAGGATAAACAGATTGACAGATTTGACCTTTGACTTAAAATCAACATTCAAGTCTCAGTTGGGCTACGTATTAACAAGCTATTCATTAGCAAGCAATCTGTCACTAGACAGTTCCAGAGAGTTATCTGTCACAATGATGATCTATGGTATGTTTCCCCCAAAACCTCACCACTATTTGTCCCTCAACGAGACTCCCATTGAAGGAAGACTTCAGTGGCCCTCTAGGCAGAACTCCTTCATTGGCTGTCATCACCCTTGTAATCAAGGGAATCTTTTCTTACTGGAGAATAAACTGGTAGTGATTTGTGCCATCTCAGACTCAGCATGATTCACACATGTTCAGCTTGGCCTCTAGGCTACGTGCTCATCCTGGAACTTTTTAATTAGTTTCCTGACATGTCCAAGTAGCTGTCTTCTGGATGAATTTCAACTACCTCCAGTGCTTTCTCTTGCTTGAGTGAAAATAACTCAATGCCATTATGATTATATAACATATATGAACTGTCTCTGATAGTTGTAAGTTTTGTTCCAACCTCCACAATATTTTTGTGACAGTGCGAATCTAAGCCCACTGAACTTCTCTGGAGAACATTTCCTAGATTTTGCTTATACTCATTAATTTAAATAATTGCTTACAAACACATGCAATAACACTAATGCTAAGATAGAATCAAAAGTTAATACTTGTTCCTCCATAAATTTTTATATTTGATTTTATTTTCTTTAGTATTTAAAAAAAGACAGGCTATATAGAAATTAATGAAACAGAAATAAATAAAAGATTAAAGCAAGGAACTGTACTATAAAAAATGATTATGGTGTTAATGTGCCCAATTATTACTATTCCTCTCATTCACTTTCTGTTTTTTTTTTCTTTTATAGTTTTATTTGTGTTTATTAAGTAGAGTGAGGTAAAGGGAAGCCATTCTCCAAATCCCTTTTCACAATATTGATGTTTGCTTTCATTATTCAGGTGGCAAAGATGTTAAATATTTTAGAAAATTGATTACATTAGGGTTAAAATAAAAAGAGTTTGATCTATTGGACGTAATCTGCTAAAGAACGTGAGAAATAATTTGTTCAATAATAAAATCAGATCTCTGTAGTACTTCCCCTTCTCCTCAGGGTATTGGTATTCAGGAAAGAAGGAAGGATGTGCAGTAGAGAAACAAAGTGAATGTAGACATGGCAAGCTTATACGAAATGAGTACATATTTGTCTGGACAAGTTTGTTAGGGAGAACGTAATTGAAACTTGTCGATTTATACATTTGATAATATTATCTTATAAAACTAAATTATAAATAAGCAATAAAATTTGTCTATTAATATTTCAGGTAGGATTCTCCTTTCCCATTATCTAGCTGAACATTGTTTACTAGAGTTCAGTCTTTTCTCAATAAGATTCACTAATATTTATCTCATGTCTGGTAGTCTTCATTATAACAAAAATAAAACTCTTGCTCTCTATGGCCATGAGCCAAACCTATAGTTAAAGTAAATTTGAAGAAGTAAGTAGAGATGCTCCCTCCACCACACACACAATGTATTGACTGACTTCAGCACCCTGGATCTTTCCAACTCTCAAATGACAAGCTTATTTTTCCATATAGGGTTCCTTTTAGCTTGGAATAATACCTCCCCAGTCTCTGCAAAGCTGTCTTCTTCACAACATTTGGTCTCTGTGTAATGAATCAATCCTTATCCAATTACCCTGTTTTAAGTTTTTGTTGCATGTATTTTATTTATTTATTTTTATTAGTTTCAGGTGCACAAAACAATGTAATAGTTAGACATTTATTATTTATACCCCTCACAATTATTATTTATACCCCTCCCCCAATCTACTACCCCTCTGACATCGCATACAGCTGTTACATTTCTACTGTCTCTATTCCTAATGCTGTACTCCATTTCTTGTGACTATATATATATATATATATATATATATATATATATATATAAAATTATAATTGACATTCATTATTATTCAGCTTCAGCTTCAGGTGAACAGTGCAGTGATCAGGCATCTACATCATCCCTGAGGTGGTCTCCCTAATGAGACAAGTGTCCATCCAATACCCTACAAAATATTTACAACATTATTGATTATATTCCCCAAGCTGACTTTCGTATCCCTATGGCAATCTTGTGGTTACCGACTGTGCTTTCTAATCCCCTCACCTTCCCCTTATCCAACACCCCTCCCTCCATCTAGCAACCCTCAGTTTTTCCCCTATATCTCTGAGGCTGTTTGTGATTAGTTCGTTCATTTATTCTTTTCTTTAGATTCCAAATATAAGTGAGATCATATGGTATTTGTCTTTCTCTGTCTGACTTATTTCACTTAACATAATGTTCTCTAGGTCCATCCATATTGTGGCAAATGGTAAGATTTCTTTCTTCTTTATGGCTGCGTAATACTCCATTGTATAAATGTACCACAGTTTCTTAATCCAGTCATCTACTGATGGGCATTTTGGTTGTCTCCATGTCTTGGCTATTGTGTATAGTGCTGCAATAAACATAGGGGTGCATAAATTTTTTCGAATTAGAGTTTGGGATTTCTCTGGATAGATACCTAACAGTGGAATTGCTGGGTCATAAGGTAGTTCTATTTTCAGTTTTTTGAGATACCTTCATACTGATTTCCATAGTGGCTGCACCAATCTGCAATCCCACCAGCAGTGCACAAGGGTTCCCTTTTCTCCACATCCTCGCCAGCACTTGTTGTTTGCTGATTTATTGATGATAGCCATTTTGACTGGGGTGATGTGGTATCTCATTGTGGTTTTTATTTGCATTTCTCTAATGATTAGTGAGGTTGAACATTTTTTCATATGTCTGTTTGTCATCTGTATATCTTCTTTAGAAAATTGTCTCTTCATGTCCTCTGCCCACTGTTTAACTGGGTTTGTTTTTTTGGAGTTGAGTTGAGTGAGTTACTTATAATTTTTGGATATTAACCCCTTATCAGATATATCATTGACAAATATCTTCTCCCATTCAGTAGGATCCCTTTATGTGTTATTGATGGTTTCCTTTGCTGTGAAAAACTTTTAGTTTGACATAATCCCACATGTTTATTTTTTCTCTTACTTCCTTGCCCGAGGTGATATATCGGTAAAAATCTTACTCTGTAAGTCTGTAAACTTTCTTCCTATATTTTCTTCTAGGAGATTTATGGTTTCAGATTTTACATTTAAGTCTTTAATCCATTTTAAATTTATTCTTGTATATGGTGTAAGGTGGTAGTCCAGCTTCATTTTTTTGTTGCATTTATTTTTATGTATATTTGTTTACTTTTTTGTTTGCTACTTCTTTTCTAATAGAATATAATACCACGAGAACAGTAGCATGATGCATAGCTATCTTATACACTACTTTACCTCCAGAGCCTTCATACTTTTACCCTATCTATTACAGAAACACACATGACTTTACAGCTATGTTACTGAAAATCTTTATGCCTATAATTGAGGACAATTGCTAGTTAAAACTAGCAAGCTATAAATTCCAATGTTTATACAATACACCAACATATCTCACAAAAATTTAAAGACATCTGGTCGAGATTTTGTGTTGTTTTGAATTTCCTGAGTGTTGATGATTTATAGTGTGATGATGTGTTTTAAATTTATTGGCCAATGTTTCCTGTGTCATTGGATAACATTTATCTAGGTACCCTTCTTATGAAGAGGATCTATACATAGGTAATTTCAGGAAAGTTACAGTTTTTTGGGGTTTGTTTTTTTTCTTCCTGTATGAAATGGTCTGTGAAGTAATTCATTCAGTGAATAATGAGATAATTGATGTATCTGGAACTTAACAATAACCCAATTACCATTGCTTATGTTGCTATTCTTGTAAATTTGTTATACAAATAATTGATTTCTCCAAGACAGATCCTTGTTACTAAGCAGTCCAGTGTATAGATGATCTAGTGCCAAAATATCCATGAGAAACTATAATATGGATAGTAGGAAAAAGGAGAAAATATATAAAGTGAGTTCTCACATAATTATGTTTTGTTTTTTTTAAGATGTCTGACTATTTTTTTAAGATGTAAGACTATTTTGTTCTTATTATTAATAGCTCTGATAATGTTTAGTACAAATTTTCAACTTGGGAGTGACATGAATTTGTGACAGATAATCAACAGAATTTGGGGCTAAAATTAGATGATTTCTATCCCATTCTAAAATTTGTTTTAAAAATAGTCCATTATAAATTAGAAGTACTGTTACACATTGCCGTAGTTATTTTACAAATTTTGGAGAAAGTATTTTATTTTGAGTGTAAGCTCTTTGGTGGCTTCTACTTTATTTCAATGTCTCAGGCCTTGACTTACTGATCAAACAATATAATTCAATTTGGTGGTTTTTTTTGGGGGGGCGTTAGACAAAAACCTCTACTTTAATAAGCTGTTACACAAATAGAGACAACAAGAAATATTTCTTTTCAAGGAAAAAAAATTGCTTCCCTTCTTTAGTTCTTGGACTTTAATAAGAGGTTGACCGCTGTTCTTTCAATATTACTTGGTCATTTTTACAGTCAAAAGACTGAACTACTATCCTGTAAATAGTAGTTCTATCCAGCCATGTCAGAATCACACTTTTTCCAAGCTTTAATATGATTTGGATAATTCTTTTTTTGTTGTTCTGTACATCTCTTTTTTTATTGAAACTCTTTCCCATATCTTAATGCTCTTGCACATTCGTTCTATTGCTTTTGTATAATATTAATCTGCAAAATGTAAACTTGATTATTTTTCATGTTTTCAGTTATCCATTGTTAATATAAAAATCTATCCCAAAACTTAGTGACTTATAGTTTGCCTATAAGGTTGCAACTTGGGCAGGGATCAGAAGGGTCAACTTCCCTATTCTACGGGCCTCAAGTGGGGGCTTGAAATTAATGAATGCTCTTTCACTCAAATTTCTGGCCACTGATAGCTCTTGGCTGGGACCACAGCTGGGAGTGTGGCCAAAACACCTAGTACCAGTACCTGTTTTATGTTGCTTTGGCTCCTTTGCAACATGGTGACTAAATTCTAAGGCAACTAACCAGTGTCCCGAGTATGTTTTGCCTTTTATGACCCACACTGAGAAGTCATGCAGTGAAGTTGCTACTACATTCTATTTGTTAGGAATAAAGCATTAAAGCTAACAATTCTTAAGAGAAAGGGAATTAGATTCCACCTTTTCATGGGACGAGGGTCAAAAATTTGCAAATATGTTCTGAAATTCAGAGAACGTTTGAAGTTTTTATTTATAACAATATGGAAAAAAGCAAAATAAATTAATTGCAACTCACAGTCACTTGTAAGTGTTACAGTTAGAAATAGATATTGATTTCTATTCCCTTATTTTAAATTTAAAGGAACTAAAATTTGGTAAGTTTAATAGCCTTTCAAAGGGTCACATAGCTAGCTAATTTGTGGTAGATCCAACAAATGGAATCAAGTTTTTCCAATTCTAAGATAAATTGTTTCTGCACACATAATTTTTTTCAACATAGTGCATCTGAATTTCTCCGTTGAAATGATTTACCAGTTTCCTCTACAACCAATAGTAAATAGGGTCCACCTTTTCCAACACTTGTAATAACAGTGTTCCAATGGCAGCAACCAAACTGTTTCTTGTTTTTTCTCACTTCATTCTCTGAGCATAAAGACCAGCCAATTTTCTCTGTAAATTACAGTGACAGACGAAAAATAAACAAACTAACATATAACTGTTCTGTAGAATATTCCAATGTTACATGTTGAGGACATATGTGCATTAGAAATTATGAAAAACATAATATGCAATATTCAAAATAAAGTAATTATATATAGCTTTGATCATAGGAAGTTGATTGATATTATCATTTAGCTTACTGCAAAAAACATGTTTTTTTATTGTTTTTTTGTTTGTTTTTTGTTTTTTGTTTTCATCTACCCATTTGAGATGCAGGACCCTTAGGTCACTGGGTCTTCAACCTGTTTTACAAGAGTTCATTGCATGTCTTCTTCCAAGCAGTCCTTCAGAGAATACAATATTCAACTCTGGTCACTTCAGTTTCTGATCTTTTCACAATTTGAATGCAAAGAATATTTACATACATATGAGGTCTGACAATGAAGTTTGTGAACTCATCCAGAAAAAGTGCTACTGCATACCTCATTGCCAAATATCATTATGGTCACTTGCGAAGTACTCCCCTTGAGAAGTGTGCACCAACACCAGTGCCTAGTCCTCCCTTCAAAGCAATTTTGGAACTCTTTTTCTGGAATGGCCATCAGACCTGTCATCGTATTACCCTTGATGTTCTGAATGTCATCAAAATGTTTTCCTTTCAATATTTCCTTCATTGGGGGCCAGATCAGGTAAGGAGGGTGTTCCAATACAGTTATTTGTTTACTGGCTAAAAACTCCCTTACAGACAGTGGTGTGTGAGCTGGTCCATTGTTATGGTGCAAGAGCCATGAATTGTTGGCGAAAAGTTCAGGTCATTTAATATTACACTCAACCTTTTCAGCACTTCCAAATAGTAAACTTGGTTAACTGTTTGTCTTGTTGGTGCAAATTCGTAATGAATAATCCCTCTGATATCAGAAAAGGTTAGCAACATCGTTTTGATTCTTTATTTGGACTGACAGAACTTGTTTGGTTGTGGAGAATTGACTGACTTCCATCATGCATTTTGACACTTTGTTTCAGGGTCGTATTGGTACACCCATGTTTCATCACCAGTGATAACGCACCAAAACATCATCTTACCTCTCTGAAAGGTCTTGGCAAACTTTTACTCTCCTTTGCTTTTGTTCATCGGTGAGCTCCTTTGGGACCTTTTTTGCACACACCTTCCGCATGCCAAGATTTTCATTTAAGAGTTTCCTAACTGTTTCTCTATCTATGTTTACTTGGTCTGCTATGCTTCTACAGCTAACCGACAATTCTGATGCATAGTTTGACAAATTTTCACAATGGTTTCATCAGTTTTGCTTGTTACTGGCCACCCTGACCTCTCTTCATCAGTGATGTGTCCGCTTCCCTTAGAAAAACGTTTAATCCATTTGTACACTGCCGTTTTCTTCATGGCATTATCCCTGTAAATGAGGACTAACAAGTCCCTGATTTCACTTCCACTCTTGCCAAGTTTAACAAGAAATTGAATGTTCATTGCTCCAATTCAAGCTCAGACATTTTCGCAATGGCACACAAAAACACACAACAACAATAATGAACACCACTCAGCAAGACACTGACACACTGACATAAACACAACTGTAAGACAGTGATATACCAAGGTTATGAAACCTTATTAAGCTGTTTGTACAGTATTGCCAATGGAAGCTCACGGTGGCAAGTTCGCAACCTTAATTGTCATACCTCGTATTACAGTAAGATTCAGATGAGCAGATATATTTGTGTTTCATCAAGTCAATTGGCATTATTACATTTAGAAATCACAGGAAGAAAGCTATAACTCAGCCCTCTATTTTTATTAATATACTTAAGTATATGAAGAAAATTATATCAATATATCAAAACTCATATCTATTGCATGCTACAAGAAAGAATAATGTAGAAAAAAATGACTGGTAAAACTATTTTTTTCAAAACAAATTTGTTTCTGAAATAGTATGTTAAAATAAATGAATCGATAAGGAATTATATTTGATAATTCTAAGTTTTTGATATTTATTTCATTGCTTTCTTTTTTACCATTTTCCATTTTTGTTTTTAACATCTGACTTTCTAGGGAATAATAATTTAATTAAATATTCCTTTGAATAAAGAGTAGCTCCTCTTAATAAATATTTAAATGAATTTATGAAAAATGAAATTATTTCCTTTGTTTTTCTTAATGTCATTCCATCCATGATATTCAGTTTACAGACAGGGTTTAAATCAAATGAGAATACATGGAATATTAATTTAATAGAAAATAGAAGTAGAGTGAATAACCTCAGATGATATAGAAGTGGCCCCCAAAATTTGTATTGTTAAAATGGTATTACATAGAATCACTGGAAATTTGTTTTTCAACACTATGACAGAAACTTTTCTACAAAAGTAATTGAAGTTAAAGGAATTGCCAAGAAAGCAATCATTACAGGTTAGAATAAAAAGAATTGAAGATGATTGCAAAACAGTAGAAGTTAGGAACTTATTATCTAAGATTTGCCAATAAATAATCTAAAAAAATAAAAATTTTATTTTTCATGTTCAGATAAAAAGGACAGGAGTTTTACTAAAACGTCACTAAACATTTAAATTAAATTTCTGGTAAATTCTAAAATTAAAAATCTGTCATTTAAAAAAGTCATCATTAACTAGAGCAAGTAACATTTTATAAGTATAGTTGACATACAATTTTATATTAGTCTTAGTTGTAAAACATAGTGATTCTATATTTATATTTATACACATTTTGATGTAATCAGTATAGGTCTAGTAACCATCTGTCACCATGCAAAGTTATAGCTATATTATTGACTATATTACCTGTCCTGTATGTTACATCCCTGTGACTTACTTATTTTATGACTGGAGGTTAGTACCTCTTGTTCCCTGTCACCTTTTTCACACATTCTCTGTATCAGTAAGTCTGTTTCTGTTTTGTTTTGTTTGAGCAGGTAGCTTTTTAAACATAAGCATCTTTCAGATTTACAGAATAATAAATTTTTTAAAGATATAAGACAGTATATTTGTAAAATAGGTTGAGAATGCAAAATACCACCTTTGATATATTCTTAGTAATGAACAGCATCTTTATATTTTGTTATAGAATGAACTCTTTTTTTTATTACTATACAATTTGGGTTTTGTAAGTTTTATATTTGTGAAAAAAGTCACAGATGCAAAATTCTAGTGGCAGAAGAAACCTTTACTAGTGCAGCCCAATTCAAATAATATAATTGCATAATAAGAAGTTGTATGCTTCTCAAACAGGGCTGGCTTCATGGGCATTTGACCTGTGCTCAAAGAGTCCAATGCTTGGTGCATTGTGCTTCTGTAGCTCTCTCAAAATCCTTAATTATTTTATTTCTGAACTTAGGTTTTTGTCTGTGAAGTTTGATCGGGCAAAAGATCATAGACATGCATGAACAGAGGAGATAGGTGCAATATGAATGTCCACCACTTCTTGCTACCCCTGTCACATAGAGTTTGTGATGCTCCATGACTATAGAATTCTGGGGGACCTATGATGTATGAGAGCTCAGCAAGACTCAAAGCAAGCACGAGACGAATGTATTAGATCTATGACTGAGTGCATGCTGGGTGCTCAGTCCGTAGAGGCCACACTTTCCATTCCAACCAGAACTTGCTTCAAACCTAGAAGAAAATGGCATTCTAAGACACATCTGTGACCAAGGAACCCTATCATATCCTTTCCTGTGTTACTTCCCTGTATTATCTAACCACTTACACGGAAAAGTATGACATACAAGGATAGAAAATAACCCACAGCTCCTTTTCCTTCCAGTTCTTTCTTACTCATCAGGAAGCTAAAGGTAGACAGCTTTGTTAGAATGTGCACATATCAAGAAGTGAAATAAAATCAGTTGAGTTAGATTTGTGTAGGTAAGAATTTCTTCTTGTAAGAATGAAATATATGTGCATATACCAGCTATGAAATATAAATTGTGGAAATAGGGTGATATGAGTTAAATGGTCTTATATTTACGTTTAAAACTCTCATTGCATAATAAAAAGATGAATGGTAAAATTAATGCTAACAATTTTAAATTATAATGTTTTACTTACAATGACACTAAATAGCAAATTTTTAAAAACACTATGACAGATTGAGAGAGAGAGAGAGAGACCACAGGAAAAAGGAAAAATAGTTCTATATTTTAGTAACTTTAAAGGCAGTTTATTTCTGGTTTTTGAACAAGGGCCCCATGGTTTTATGTTGTGCTGGACTTTGCAAATTATATAGTTCTCACACAATACAGGTTGTGTTATCTGAAATAATATATGCTGTTAAAATTGATGTCTGTGGAGGGAGTAGGGTGCCCATGAAGAAGACCCTAAGATGGAAAAGACTATAATTACCAAGAATGAGGACAAAAATTTTTAAAAATAAGAGTTTTTATTATGGACAACAAAATGCCATGGATATGAGCAAAATCTGTAAAATAAAAAATATTATGGAGCATGATATATAAGGAAATTTAATAAGTCATAAGAAATATATGAAATGTACCATTGCTATTCCTCCATCTGGATCTTTCACCTTTTTCAGCTCTGTATTCTAATGTTATCTCCTCAGAGGAGTTCTTTGTGAACACTTTTATTTAACTTATTAACATTGTTAAGCATTTATAAAAGCAGAGGAAGCAGTATTATGAACCCCCATATACATATTATTTAGGTATAAAAATTATCAACTCATACTCCACTTTATTTCATCTATATCCTCTTCTGTTTCCCTGCACTGGACTGCACATTTATTTTAAAGAATATGCCAGACATCATATCATTTCATTTTAAGTGTGAGTGTACACATTCATATGTATCCCACACTACCTAAATATATACACCCACCTTATTCACCCTTTTGCTGCGAATGGTCAGATTTATCCGAATGAGTATATCTGAGATTTTTATACAAAGCAGCTGATATTTGTATTAAATGCATAAAATAGTCAAAATATCAACTTTTTTTGTGGATTTCTGACACATTTTGAAAAAAAATTTGAAATCAATTACCACAGTGAAAGAGTTCCACACCCATTTCATTTACTTGCTTTATTTTCCTCTATACCACTTATCATTATCTAATATTGTAATAGTAATATCAGTACATTATATTTATTCCTTATTTGATTTATTTTCTTTGTTAAATCTCTATTAGAATGTAAACTCATGAGGAATTTTAAACGTTTTGTTCACTGCTGTACCTACAGTAGTTGTTGTGATAGTACTGGCACATAGATGTGTTCAGTGAAGATTTAATAAGTAGAAAATTTATTCTCTGGGGCTCAAAAATACAATACAAGTATTATGTGACTTATCTTAGTAAACATACATTGTCCCTCATAGCTACATATAAAATGCATCATACTCCCAAATGATGACTCTAGCACTTGAGGGATAAAATTATACACTGGTAGGAAATGGGTTTATTTTGCATTATTCTTTCAAAGGGGGTGAATCACATAGCATTTGCTTCCTAGCATACTCAAAAGGTAAGTTTAAAATGCTTTAAAAACATTCGATTTACAGTTCTGACAAAGGAACAACCACATTAGTCTAACAGTGCTTACATGCACATGACAATAGACAAATGCATTCATTAAGTCCTATAGTAGAATGTATGCATGAGGAAACAATACTGCATTCACATCACTAGAGAAAGAAAGAGAATTTTTTTGTACAAATGTACCCAGTGGTATTAGTACTGAATGAATACTAATAACATCAGTACCCTGAAGTGACTAAATATATGCAAAAGTGTGCTTGCTGTTTCAATCATTTTAAATAATTTCAACAAATACAAGTATTTCATAATTCATCTTTCATTCAGAGAAGTATTCTGCATAGTGTCCTCAGGGATTTATTTAGGACGAGCTTTTCTCTATTATTATACTTTGTGCACAGCCTGGGGCTTATTGTGAATTTTCATGGTTGATTTTATTTTATATGAATGCCGGGATCATATACTTTCATTTCAAGTCATTATTTCTGGCCTTAGCATAACCTTTTGGTTTTATTTTTATTGCCCTTTTCTCAACCATCAACAATCCTGCTTTTATTGCAATAGAGCAATCATGTTAGTGACTTTGGGAAAATAAGGAAATTGAGACTCATTTTAGTTTCAACATAAGTACTTTGAACCACAATTTAGGGTACTTTTTAAAGCATTTGAGTGTCCATATGGTTACATATGAAAATGAATATATGAAATGACATAGGCCTGGAAGAAAAAAGGGTAGACAGTATTATCCCTGGCCTCTGTTTCTGTTCAGAATAGAGGCATCTGTTGGGAAGATGCAGCCTTGATTCTCCTAACAACCAACTCTGTAATTGACAGCACTGTTGGGTCCCTGGGTGCCATGTTCCCAGAGCAGAAGACGGGAATCAAACCTTTGAGAATCTTCTTTATAAATATTTTTATTTAGTCAAATTACCTTCAGATCTTCGTCAAAGGATTTATTGTTCTGGAAAATAGCTGCATTTATAGCTTTTACGCTTTTCATTTCCCACTATAAAGAATTAAAAGAAGGGAGAGAAAATATAGTAATCTCAAAAAGTCATCTTAGCACAATTTTCAAAGAGATATATTAGGAGAGCTCAAAAATAATACAATGAAAATATACATTTAGATTGAAATAGAAATTTCACTCTATTATTTCAAAACAATAGATTGTCTAAATGATGCAAGAGTTGCCTAAATCTCTACAGTCTTGGGCATTTGTATAGACCTCAAGCAAAATCCTAAACGATGAATAGAAGAGATAAAATTATATCAAGTGGAAAAAAATTAATACTCTATGAAGTTATAGTTCCAAATTTTCTGACTCCAATAATTGGTTTCAATTTACTAATGTATTCTATGCATATGAATTAAAATCACAGAGCAAAGTAAGAACTTTAAAAACCACAACTAAAGAGATGAATGTAAAATCCGTAAATATCTGTAACAGGAACTTTTTTTATTTTTCAGAAAAGCATGCAATTAAATATTTTAACCTATGAATTCTAAAGTATTTATTAAGAATCTAAAATAACCCCACCACTGTGATAAACCATAGGAATGTAGTAAGTGAATAGAATAAAGTTCTAGTTGTAGAGAAAAACATAAAAGAAGGTCCAGAAGGATCAAGGTCTTGAAGAAAACACATTTCAAACTTTTGCTTTTATAAATAATACATGAAAAACATCCTTGTGCCTGAATTTTATTATTTACTAAGAACAGACTCCTAAAAGTGGGATACTGACTTAAAAGACGTAGATACATATTACTATTTATTTTGCATATTGTTTTCCAGGACCTTTTAATTACAGTTCTTTGGTGCAAAAAAAAAATGTTTATATAATTCTTTTTTGTCAGAAATCTATTCTTTGCATATGAAAAGTTGTAAAATTCTTTCCTTATCATTTATGATTATTTAATATATGGAGATTGTATCTCTTTTCTGTATCTCTTTGGAATTTAGAGAGACCTTTTAAATTAAGATCTATATGCTTCAATTCAGAGAAATTTTAGAATTATTTCTTACATTTTTACTTCTCCATCAGTTTCTTTATCTACTCCTAGGACTTTTTTATTTAAGTAATCGTTCTCTTGAATCTGTTCTTGAACTCTTAATTATTTTTCACTCTTTATTTTACATTACTTTTTCGTTTCTCCAATCTCTGACATATTTCTTTCATTCAGATTGTTTGCTTTTGCATTTTAGATAGACTTTGGGTTTATAATTAAGCCTCTTTGAAAATTTGATGTGTTGTTTTTCCTTTGAGTTTCAACAGCATCCTTCTTTGCTAAGTTTCAGCTTTGTTGTTCTCATCTCTCTTACTGAATCTCTTTACTCTTGTTCGTATATATTTTTCTTCCATTATCGTAAAATACCTATAAAAGTCAGGTGTTTGACATCTCTTGATCAGTGACAGTAATACATTACTGTTTCTGATCTTGTGGACACAATCAAAAGTTTTATAAAGTACTACCATCTGATGAGGGATGGGAAGGAGCAACTTGGTTCTGCAATGAAGTTGCCTGTCATCCTCCTGAATAATATTTAAAGCCACCTCCACAACTCACCTGCGGTAAATAGTCTCTGCCCCTGACTTCTCCTTTGCAGTGGTTCCACAGCCATCACTTGGTGCCAGCAATAATGGACTTTTATATATCCATTATATATATTCATTATGTATATCCATTATATATATATCTATTTTATATATCCACTTTTGGCCTTCAAGATCCTGGAAGAACTCGGCCTCTTATATGTACCTCCATGCACGACACTATGACCTTTATTTGTTGCCCTTTGTGGGGTGTATATGAAGAGGGAAGGTACATATGCGTTGGGAAGACCCGAAGTAAGTCAGCATTCTTTTTAAATAACACCACTAACAATTCGTTGTTTCATGTTTCATTTTCTTTTCCTTTCCCCTTTCCTATCTGGTAGTGGGTTAAGAATAATGAAGCCCATAGTGAGGTCTGTTGGGAAAAAGGACGCTCTCAAAGATTGGGTCTAATTCTTAGATAGAATAAATCTCTCCATTAGTAGTTATTACCTTAGAGAGGTCAATTGTTTATAGTGATGAGCAAGGTGGTCAAAACCAAAGTCATCAATTGCACTTTTTCTGAGTTTTGTGAGGTAAATGTTCACTAATATAATGAATAACAGTAGCTGTTCTCAATTAAATTAAACCAAGATATCAATTTAAATGTGCAATGGTGACAACAAATAAAACAATATAAATCCAATATGTTTTATTTCCTGTTACTGCAAGTCTCTATTATAGCCTCAAGTTATTCCTTGTTATAACTTTTTCATTATTATTATTATAACCTCTTTTGTGTTTTGATTCAGCAATAAGAATTTCTGCAGGAATACACAATTGCTTCATTTAGCAACAGATAAAACTAAAGTGCTTTCATAACTAGATAATAGTTGAAAAGGGAACAATAATCAAAATGAGAATGGCGTATATTGAAACAAATAAAAACTCAAATATAAATGAGTTTGTGCAACTTAAAAGACTCTGGTTATAATGAGAGTCATAAAATGGAAAATAATCAAGGCTCAAGTAGAGTAGCTGCTCCTGATTTCAAGTAGATTGCTTCACTTCACAATTTGTGTTTCTATTTATTGAGCAGCATAGATATCCTCATACATGTCTATTAATGTTCTTATATAATTTTTAAGTTGAAGAATTTTATTTGATTTTTATATGAAATAAACCATATTGAGACTTATTATTTCAGTTCTGAAAGAGTAGTAAGAGAAAAATAATATAACATTTGCCATAACCACATAAAGTGTATTTGAGGTTTTATGTAGCAACTGTTTATGGAGGAAATTATGTGATGTTTGTTTTCAATGTTGAAAATCAAGTAATTGACAGTTGAAAGGTCTGTCTTTAATCAAAGTATTTTGATCAGTAAACACATATGGGCAGGACATGCATGTTCTGTATACTAGAACCACTCAGCTATGGTACAGATTAATTTATAATATTGTAAACTAAAAAAGACAACATAATAGGAAACCCATGAGGTGAAATTCAAACCTGTGCTCTAATGTGAGTTTTGTAAAAGGTCCCATTTACAATGATTATATTTTATTCTATTTTGTAATATTTGTCATATTATATTGTAAAATACTTAAACTAGTTGATTCATAATCTGATAATATTTAGTTTTATAATCAGATAATGTTTAATTTGATAAAATTTTAATCTGATAACCAATTTCAAAGACACTTTGAAGAAAGTAGGAAGGACAGTTTTATATTACCCAGGTCACCCCTTCCCTAAGCCCAGGCACCACAGTACAGAGAGAGATAAACCCCTTGAGGAGACAGTAAAGTGAGCCTTGAACTTAAACACCAGGCCTGCCCCAGTGAACCCAGTGTTAGGCTGGCTCCCAGGGCTCTAGGCTCAAAGTTTGCCTCAGTGCCATATCAGCCCCACAGACTCAGATGCCAGGCCCTCCCTTGCACTAGGCTTCCCTGGCAGCCCTAGGTTCCAGGCTCACCCCATTACAAGGCTACAGCCTGCAGGCCTGACCTCCATAATTTTAGAAAGAAATCATTCTACTCCAGAAAGTGATTAAATCATAAAGGAAGACAGCAAAAAAGGAAGAAAGAAACAAACTGAAAAATAGAAAACAACAAAATGGCAAAATGTTATCTATCAATAATTACTTTAAATATAAGTGAATAAAATTCACCAATCAAAATATATAGAATATCTGAACGGATGAAAAACGAAACAAAACAATATCCAACTATAAGTTGCCTACAATTGAAAGCAAGAAAATCAACAAAACTGAAAGCATTTCATATGAAAAGATCAATTAAGTTGATAAGCCAAGCGAATCAGAGAAAAAGTGGGCAGACACAAATTCCATTATCAGTAAAGAGGTGTCATCATCACTACTGATCCCAGGGACACCTGAAGGAAAGATACTACAAAAAAATGTATACTCATAACTTACATGAAATAGACCAATTCCTTGAAAACACACAAGTGAAATAATTTGAGTAGGTATATATATCTATTAAAGAAATTGAATAATTAGTAATGTTTATAAAAATGTATGTAGTGTGGATGTTTTCACCGGTGAATTCTTCCTCACATTTAAGGAAGTAATGATATCACTTCTCCAAAATCTGTTCCAAAAAACATTCCGTAAGTCGTCCTATGAGGTTTGCTACTCTAATACCAAACCAGATGAAGACATTTTTAAAAAGGATAACTATAGACCAGTATTTCTCATGTACATTGATGCAAACTCAACAAAAGATTATCAAATTGAATCCAACAATGTCAAAAAATAATTATACACCAAAACCAAGTAAGACTTATTCCAGGTACATAAGGCCAGTTCACCATTCAAAATTCAATCTGCCACAGTAACAGGTTAAAAGAGAAAAATCATATGATTATATTAATTGATGGAAACATCAGACAATTCAGTAAACATTCGTGGTAAAAATTCTCAGCAAATAGAGGGGAACTTCCTAAAGATATATGTATATTCGTTAAAGTTAACTACTTAACTAATGTCAAAATTATTTGTTAAAGTTAACTACTTAACTAATGTCAAATTTATATTTTAGGATTTAGCATTTACTATTAACATGTAACACTGATAAAATTTAATCCAGGCCAAATAACTATTTATTCCATCTGCATTATCATGTACTTGAGCGCATGACAGTGAACATTTGTTGGTGTCTTTTTCAGAGTACATTTCTGTCTTCTTATTCCTATATATTCTGTTTTTCTTTGGGAATTCTGCCCTTTCCCAGGGATGTAGTTATAGGAGGATGGGACATGACTTTGGTCCTAGTGAAAGGACTGGACACTGTAGATTTAATCCCACCTGTAGACTTCAGGGATTGGGCAATTTACAGGTTTATACCCATAAACATGAATGGTATTATAGAGAGTTTTAAAGTCTAAAACCACTGCAGCTATTTTGCTGACCAAAATGGGAGCTTAGAGCTACTAGGGGCAACTAAGTCAAGCTGGAGGATGAACGTAATACTGATGCAGGCTTGGGTGACTACTGAAAAAAAGCTGGTTCTTGGTAAAGCAGCTTGATTTAATGGTTGGAACAAAGTTGACTAGTACTTCGATATTTTTCTAGTCTTTCCAATTATTTGATATAGTTGTTTTTATTTTATTATAAGTCAGAGTGGCTTGTATTTTTCCACAATTGCATTGTGGAATTTTGATGCAATTTTCTTCATATGATTGTATTACGTAATCACGGAATATATTCCTAAATATTTTGAAAGGCACTTGACAAGTCGCATGCAAAAGAGAAACAACATAAACACGAAGGCTTCTTTCCATATGACAGTTTTGGATGTCTAAGTCAGAAAGGGCAGAAGAAAAGTCTCACTGAAATATTCCTCATAAAAGAGATACCAATGACATTTATCATTTTAATTCAATCAATACTAATATCAATAATAGTAATAGTAATAAATTAGATAATCAATATGAGCATTTATTTTTACCAATCACTTTTCTAAGAATGTTATATGTAAGGTGTCCAGATAATTAATTTCAGTGAATAAAATGTATTGCTATTAAAATTTACACCAGGAAAAACGTGTAAATTGACATTATGGGGACAATTACATTTATAATAATTATTTAATTTAACCCCTTACAGTGTCCCTAGAATGTATTATGATTATCTTCATTTTACAGATCAGGAATCTGAGACAGTGGGAAGTTAAGTAACTTGTTGTACATGATGTAACTAAAAAGTGATGCAGAGATGATATGAATATGTGTCCTGACTCCAGAAGCTTGGCTCTTATCTTACTCAGATAGCTGTCTATACAGGGAGACATAATATATTCAAGAAGGAAAAGCTTCAGATGTAATACTTTCTACTAAAAACTGGGAAAAGTATTTACCTATAGAATTATTTTTTCTGTGCACGTGAAAACTTATTTAATTATATAAATGCTCTAGCTATCCATTGTATGTAACGTTCCCTATGAATTCTTTCTGTTTTTACCATGGAATTCTATTGAAGATATGGCTTTTCTAAACGCTTTTAAATTGTTCACTTAAAAATGTGGTTAAAAAATGTGGCATTAGTTTGGTAAGCAACAGAATATGTGGAGAGAGAGAGAGAGAGAAAGAGAGAGAGAGATCGAGAACTCTTAACCAGTATCTCCAAATCTTCCGGGTTTGCAGATCCCCCTTTCCTTGAATACACATGTGAAATGTTCTAGGAGCTGTGGGAGTTTCAGCATACACCATCCTCTACTGTTATTCTTTGATAACCACCTCCCACTGCTTGTGTATTTGTCAAGAAACAGCTTTATCTCCAGTTCACCTCTGAGCCAGTACACGCTGCAGTCAATCTCTTGGCTATTGCCTGGTAACAAATCATCTTTTAGCTCCTGGAACCCTTGCCCTCTTCCTCTATCACAGTACCAACAGTGGATACCAAATTTTGTTTTACTCTTCAGACTGCCACTAACAAAATTATTGTGCATTGTAGACTTTAACTGAAAATTTCATCTGATAAAGAAAAATTTAAAACAGAAAAAATTTATAGAACTGCATGCCACTTCCACCTTGCTTCCCAAATCTAAAAATCTGCCCTCCCTGAGATCACATTTTTGCTAGTTTTCAAATGTCTCACTAGGTTTCACCAAGGCTGCCATCCATAAACCTCAAATTCCTGTTACTTTGTATACACAAAATGTTAGTTATTTTCTCTAAACCTCTACTCTCTAAACCAAAAAGGCTCAATCAATTTGTTTCCCAAACAGTAGATCCATGGATAAAGTAAAATGATGCTTCCTGTCTTAGGATGCAGAAACAGCAATTTCTGTTGTTATACCAGCTATGTTTTCATACCATTACAATTCCTCACAGAAAAAGTATAAAAGATATAATAATACCCTTCAGGAAATAGTATTGAAATCACTCTAAATTTAGTTTCTTGTGTCTAATGAGTATAATGATTGTGTTCACGTCTACGTACTTTGGACAAAGAAAGAATCAGATAAGGTTTTTGAGTGTTGGAAAAAAAATAAACTTTATTGCCCCCCCAAAAAAAAATTATAGATGATGTTACCCAACCACCTTAACATTAGGAAATTAACACATCATTTCCTCAACTACTGCTCGACTTTCCTGTATTCATCAAGATACAGTGAGCTATGCCATAGAATCAGCCTTGAGACCTCAAAAAGCACAAAAGTTTACTGCTGTGTCATAGAAGAGTCCAGAGTGGGTCAGGAGACTCTCTGACACCTTAGGAATCCAGTGCACCTTAGGAATATACTGCACCTCAAAACACTTCCCTTGAAGTCCAAAGGGAGAGAAAGAATATCCTGAAAACTCCCATTAACTCTTGACTAACAAGTACTTGGTCACATGGTCCCAATCTAGCCCAAGGGATGTGAAGAAAAGTCTTTTTTGTGTATATAACAAGAGGACATGGTATTCATTCTTCTACAATTGCATTTGTAACAAATGAATGTCCCAACTTACTATGAAATATTATAATATTTCAATTGTTTGACTCTGTGACACTACTTAACATGAAGTTTTGAAGTAGTAAGGTACATGATCTAAGCAAAATATCTTCTTACAGCCTAGAAACTAAATTTAGAGTAATTTCAACACTGTTACTTGAAAGGTATTATTAATAATGACTAGTGAGTGTGGCAGTGTGTATAAACAGTGTTACTTCATAACTGAACATTTCATGGCATTTAAAGTGCTCATCAAAGATTTTCGTACTAACTGTAAATTTCAGAGTTCCAAAGAGACTATGCAATTATTCTTTCTACCCATCATCAATTTGTACATATCAGATATTAAAGCCAGCCTCAGCATGTTGCGTTTGTAAAGGTTTCAGCAGCTGAATTGTCCTCATTAAATTAATTTTGCTAAGCATTTTTATTTTATCCTATGCAGGAATACAGAAACTTTCTTTGCCTATCAGAGTTTTCACATTATTTACAAGTATACTAGGCCTTCTTTTCATCAAATTTTTTTTCTAAAATAGTACTTCCTTTTTTATGTTGTTTGATCTACCAAGTAGATTTTCCTTTAAAAACATTAATGTTTTCCTATTAAAAAAAATACTACTTTTTCATTATAGAAAATACTACAAGAAGAAAATGGTAGTTATCTGTGGTCTCTCACACCAAAATATCCAGTATTATCATTTTGTTTATATCCTACGAGTCATAGGTGTGTGTGTAAATGTGTACACACATATTTGATACACACACGCACACACACATTTTTGTTTTTTAAAAAAAGTTGTAAAAATGCACTTCCAAATGTCTTTCTTTAAAAGCTTAGTTTTTAAGTCACAAAATATCCAGTGAAAAAGGAGGGAAAATTAAGACTAATGTATTTAAACAATCATTCAAATAAACAACCCTCACTTCAACATATTCAGGTAATATTCTTTAGAATTAATTAATGCACCAGAGGGAACATTTACATTTAATTTGTACAATAGAGGTTCAAGGAAATACTCATAGAATCTGGAAATTTAAAGCTATCTACAAAAGTGATTAAACACACTCGTTTTATGAAAAAATGTTAATCTAACTGAAATTTGCAAACATCGAGACCTCTTTAAATTCTTCCTACCACCACCACCACCTTTTCAAACATTTAATGAAAAAATAGATAGTGCACTGTCTGTTAATGAACTTTCCAGAGAATGACAAATTAACTGATATCATAATCTCATTTTGTAACTCTCTAATATGTGGGTATAAATTGAAATTTGAATTGTTTTGCAATTCTTTAGGAAAAGTCATCAAATGTAGATAGTAAGTTTTGTTTTTAATGTGTGTTAGTATTCAAATATTATCACTGAACACCAATTATAGCTTATTATAGTTTCGTTACATATGTAACTAAAAATAACAAATAATATGTCATATAGCTGTTATATGTTACATGTACACACAATATGTATATCTATACATATATACATTCATGTTTATATAGTTATTCTTCAAATAATTAAGGTGGCTAAGTAGAACATTTTTTTAAGTTTATTGGGGTGACAATTGCTAGTAATAAGAGTATTTTTTAAAAATCAGGCTGCTTGACATTCAAAGCCTAGTTCTACAGTCAAGTTGCATTTTATATTTAAACACATTACTTTTGATGTTACCAAAATTTCATTAAACTTACTCAGATACTCCTTTGGGCTACAAGAGATTTTTATTCTTTGAACTTTTAAGTTAATGTTTTATACAATCTTAATATTATTTACAGTGCAGTGGAAATGAAAACAACAGAAATTTATATAGTACTTTCTTTCCATCTCCACTTGCTGTGAGAAATGCCTGCTCCAAATAAGACTTTTATAAATCCTATCATGCATTGAAATGATTCTGCTTTATTCATGTCCCTCTGAGAAAGCATATTCCCATATTCTGTCACCAGCTGTGTTTTACAAGATTTTCAGTTCTATTATATAACTTTTAATTGTGTCCTGGGAGATAAAGTTCTGTGATCCACGTAAGTCATATCATCTCCTATTCCCTTATTTCAATTATCTCTACTCATCATTTGCTTTTTCAGAATCTTCTTATGATAACCATTTTAGAACACAGTGTGATCATTTTTATACACGAACATTTAGCTCTCTACATTAGCAGTGCTTAATAAAATAATTATTCAAGAGGCCCTGTCTCTCTTTACAAAAAAATGTGTGCATTGATTATTTAAAAGTCATTTTGCAGAATAACATTAACTTATTCTGCATCCCTACCATCCCTACCTATCATTTTTGCAAATACACGAACTTAAACTTTTGCGTATTTTTATAATTTCCTAAAAGAAAAATGCATCTCATTCTCACAATAGTTTTGTGTTTATTGTGTATTCAATACCGGGCATTATAAGTATAAAACTATCTTTAAATAAGGAAATAATAATAAATAAATAATAAATATCTTTAAATAAGGAAAATTCTATAAAGATTGGTAGATTACATTATAAGTCGATTCAAATGTCATAAGTAGATTCAAGTTTGTAAACTAAATGGTATTAATATATTAAGATTTTATTTTATTTCTTCATTTAATTAACATTTCTTTTTTTTACTTGATTAATAGACAGCTATTTTTAATCAAAAATATTTTGAGGGTTATTGATATAAAGATGAAAAAAAAAAAGACAGGTTGCTTCAAAGAGAATCTGGTGAATGTAGTTTTTGAGTATTTTAGAGTAATAGGTTGGAAATTTCTTCCAAAGTGGAAAAAGCACGTGTGAACATTTTGGTTACATTTCAGTTTCTCAACTTTGCCCATCCCTCATTTATTTCTTATTGTAATTTTACATATTGTACTTTTATTATTACTAGACCTCTATCAGTTCAGTTTTCAAGGAACAATGTGTTTGAAATATTTCAGGGCCAATTAGTTGTAACTATCTATTTAATGACATAATTATATTGTTAAGAATCAGCTAAATATTTCTTCATTGATTAAAGCAAGCGGTGGTCCATGAACAAAAACAATTTACTTCTCCCATATCCTAAATAAACCCAACTAAACTGTCCAATAAGATCATGATAACCAAATCTTAGCACCTGACGTAACAAGTTTTTCATGTTCATTTTTCATATCTGTGTCCTTATTATTTTATTTGTGTTTAAGTTCAATTCTACCTTTTTGTTTTGTTTTGTTTTTTTAGGAGAAAGGCTTAGAAAATTACACGTATATTGCAGCACCCACAGTGAAACACCTTAAATGAACATGGATCTGTGTTTAATAGTACATTCAAAGCTTTCATTATTATAGTGTTTTTATTGTACGTGGTGCTAAAGCTGTGAAAGATTCCTTCATTATGTTTCTGGGTCAGACTTCTTCCTTGTTAACCTAAAACCAGGACCACATCAGAACCACAGAGATTCTTAGTAGAACATTTGGCTGCTTGCTACAGTCTTCTAACTTGATATGGATCAGAAGTTTAATCCTCCCTCATTTCTACAATGTTATACATACAACTTTTATCTTACACTTACAGTCTTTATCTGAGGTACCAGCTGTCAGCATTTTCTGTGAGATTATAATATGATAAAATATTTATTTTAAGCAAAGAATAACTGAAGATCTTCTTAATATTATTTTGATAACTAAGATTGACCATTCAAAAGTATTAGTTAGTATTTTTATTTAGTGTTACCCAGGAAGGTCGCAAATAGTCTAATTAGTCAATTAATGATTGTTGTTTCACTGACATAAAACCCCCTCCCATTTGTACACGTTGAGTTTCAATAAATACTCAAAACATCTATTACTATTTGCAGTATCAGTAGACAGTATCACAATGATATAAGAGCTCTAACAAATATTTTTACAAACTTTACTTCATTAAAAATTTTTATGAAGCGATTATTTTTTTTATTGCTAGATAGCTACTAGACTAATGGGGGGATCACTTCATAAATTATATAAATGTCTAACCACTATGCTGCATGCCTGAAATCAATATAAAATAATATTGAATGTCAACTGTAATTGAAAATAAATTAAACAAAAAGAATTCACGTGGGCCTACTTCAATCACTATATTATTCAGCCTTTCATGAATGAATAAATACATGAAAAAAATACTCTATTAGAAAAATTGATTTACTTTACTAAACAATTTTTGCCATAAAATACCTTCAAATTGGGATTTCTGATGTTTTTAATGTATTTAATGCATAAAAATAGGCATTATGGATTTTTTAAAAATTGTTACATTTTTATCATGATTTCAGGTATGAATTCTAATTTGATTGGTAAATATGAAGACCTTAATTCTTCTTCAAAATCGTGAACAAAATTGAGATTATAAAAACTGGATTTTTTATGCAGTAAGTTGATATAAAAAGACATTTTTCACGTCAATATACCCATCAAAATATTAAAAAGACATGACCTGGGCTAGAAGTAAGCTTTAAGACTCTTTTTTGTTCTGATGGCAATTTATAGAAATAACCCAGTCTGTCAAGCAATAATGTATGATTTATGGCTAAGAAATTAGTCATTTAGAAAAGATCTAATAATTAACAATGAGAATTTTCAAAAACTATATTTATGCTAGTCCACAAATAATTAAACCTGAAGGAAATGAGATAAAATGTTATTTTGGGAAACACTAATATGTGCTATGAAAATGTTTTATGACCAGTTTTCATGGTGCTGTCTTCTGTTTAAAGATTTGTTTATTTACAATTAAGATGTCCTCAAGGACATGTGTTTTTGCTATTTTTTTCTTCATTGTTAAAAATTTTAATTACTATTTTCAAATAAATTAGTATGCCTATATCCATATAAGAGCATAGCACTGCAATGCAGGATTCTTTTCTTCAAAATATTTTAAATTTATATTAAATCGAATAATTTTTGTCATTATATTGTCAGCAGATTTCATGAAATAATGTAGCGTAAAATAAATCAGCCACAGACTGTGATGTCAAAAACAGTTTAAATAAATTACATCCTATTAAATGACATTTATTTCTTTCCTGGAACTAGATGCAAATAACATTTTTTTCATCTTGCCCCCACACTGTCTACTTTAGCAGCACTCAGCTATTTCATGAGGAAGTAGAGATTATTAATGCAAATCAAAGATTATTAATGTAAATATAAAATGGGAGATTTTAATAAAAAGTATTCTAGACTTAAAATAATGAGTCAGAATTTATTTATTGGCTACACTGAATTCATTAATGAATAGGTGCTTTTAAGTGGCATTATCTAATTTAGTCCTTTCAATAATCCACAGAGATGGCCATTAAGGTTGTTATTTTACATTTATGGAAAGTTAAGATTAAAAGTATTAATGTTTCGACAAAGTCACAAAACTAGTAAGTGGTAAATGAAAGATTTGAGATTGAATCATATGACTCCAATTCCTGTGTACTTTTTCTCAGTTTTTATTTCTCAGCCCGATTTTTTTTTCTGTTTATATTTCGACTGATTTTTTCCCTAGGATGGTGGTATGTACTATGTAATCAGACACTATCAAGAGAATCATTTAACACAGGTCCAGTTGAGAGAAGAAACTAGGATAAGATAATAAATGAACCATCAAGTAAAGAAGTCAAGGTAAATGATTTTTTAAGCCATTTGTCATTTTGGAGAGTTGAAATTGGAACTTGAAACAATGTTCTCATGTAACAAGGCTAAAAATGTATGAGAAACATCCAGCTTATGTTATATTTGGACAAAAACCTCAATTTTTACAATTCTTTCAGAAAGCCCAGGATAGGTGTAAGCCAGTAACCTTGAAAGGTCTTTGGTTTTTGCGGACTAAAGTTGCTCCCATAAAACTTGCTTTCTGTTGGGGCCAGAACCCTAGAAATCTGGTTTCACCATAGTGCTTTATTTCCAAACAGATATGAAGGTCATGGACATAAGAGAGGCATGTCAGAGGTTTGACAGGCTTCTGTAGTAATTTGAGGGCTTACGAGCTTTCCATATTTTTCTACAACAAATTAGAAACCATCCCTGGTGGAGACACCGCAAGGCAGTGTAGTCGGTCCTGCTGAGCAGCTTCTATTAGGACAGCCCGATTCTCTTGTTCAGCAATCTCTTGCCAACTCTGCGAATCAATGCAATCAGAGAACTTCAGACACAATGCAAATACCAGTTTATTTTTATTTATATTTGTCTTAAGTCCAATAAGTTATCATCACTTACACTAGAAATTATAAGATTGTGCAAATGTAAAATTAATATTCAATGTATGATAATATCATGTAAACTATAATAAAATGTTTGACTTACAATTAAAAACAAAATTAAGTGATTTGTAACACTAGAAATCATGTGACCTAAAATTACTCTACTGAATTATCTGAGAAGGATGATAAGGTGCCATCTTCACTAATACATTTTTAATATAAACAACAACTGTGTTGTTTTTTAATCTTAATTTAAATGTAATTCTAAGAACTCCAATTTATCTTTAAGACTAGCCTAATATTAAATTGAAGTAATTATTAAGTAATATTTAGTTGCATTAAAAGATTGGAAATTAAAATGAATAGTAAAAAAACAATATTTGTTCTCCACGGAAACATTTTTACTTACCGTCTCCTGTATATATGAGAACATATTGTTATTTATAACTTTAATTGACAAGGATAATATAAATACAGTTTTAAAATATTTCTTAAAATAGATGTTATAAAATTAAACTAAGTTTAGATATCCATTGTAAGATTATTATGTATTTTATAAAATTTGGTAACATTGACATTCATTACCATTTTGCATATATATTTATGTTTAAAATACATGCATATGAGTTATATTAAAATTACTCATGTATAATAGAATAGAGGTCAATAATAACCCATTTAGAAAAATCATTTTGCGTATGCATTCTATTCTTTGTGTAAAATAATAACAAAATTGCTTTCTGTAGCATGACAAACGTTTATTCTTCACCAGATCCAAATGTTTACCCTCACATATATATCAGTTAACATTCATGTCTTTGTGCTGATGTGGATATGTCATAAATACAGACAGGCTACTTACTAAATGCTGGAGAAATCAATATCCCTAATATTAATCATCCTGTTTGTGATTGTTGAGAGTAACTTTATTCTTGTTAATAAAAGCCAAAATGTGACCTTTTAGTTATTCTTGGGCACCTCTGTTCTGATGTGAATACTCTTTTTGATGTGTCTCTTCTCCAGAATCAATCCTGAAATTTGATCTCATTAACAGGACAGGGTGTTTTACATGCTGTAACCATCGTTGGTGCTCCTTAGATGACCACTAGATGGCACCAAAGACTTGCTTCCTCACTTTACCTCCTAACTTGTGACTCAAGTCAGGAACTGGTAGGAGAGCTGGGAATAATTTGGCATGATTGCCATGCCTCATGTTTTCTTTTTTTTTTCTTTTTTTCTTTTTTTTATTAAATTTATTGGGGTGACAATTGTTAGTAAAATTACATAGATTTCAGGTGTACAATTCTGTATTACATCATCTATAAATCCCATTGTGTGTTCATCACCCAGAGTCAGTTCTCCTTCCATCACCATATATTTGATCCCCCTTGCCCTCATCTCCCACCCCCACCCCCCACCCCCCTTACCCTCTGGCAACAGAAAAAGCAGAGAACCATGTGATTTCACTGATATGTGGTATATAAACCAAAAGCAACAAAAGAACAAGACAAACAAATGAGAAACAGAAACTCATAGACACAGACAATGGTTTGGTGGTTGCCTCATGTTTTCTTGATTAGCTCAACAATAGAATGATCTGTTTATTAGGTTTATTATAAGCGGACACTGTCAACAAAACTAATTCAACCTACCATCCTTCCTATCATGAAGATATATTATCTTTTAGGAATGGGCACACAATTTACAAGTCAGATTTTAATAAGCTGTTAATTTATCAATATCTTCAATGTCCATAATGTGGTCTTCACCGCATATCAATCATTGAATAAAGCCATACTAAATATGGGTGTGTCCATTTGCTTATGTAATGCACCCTGAATGGAAATTGTACTATTCTCCATTCTGATACTTTTATAATTTAACCAAAAACCCTTTTCATTAACATGTGCTTCTGCTTCCTATTTATGATTTGCCTGAGGGCTCCAGATAAAAGCCAGTTTTCCATAAGAAACACTAAAAGAAGATAAGACTCAGAATCTCTATGAAAATAAATTTATCAGGTACTTTCTTCTATTGACACTATCAAAAGTAGATTCAATTCTAAAGGCTTTTCAGTGTGATTAACATTATCACTGTGGGCAGATACCTAAGAGACTACACCATGGATTGGAAAATTTAGGAGATCTAGGAATATTTTAATCCAAAAAATAGACACATTGTAGAAATAGACTTTAGTTCAAGTTAGCAGAATAAGATGAGGATTAAGTAAAAAGCAATTGTGATTATTAATCTTGCAATTATTTTTAAGGTTTTATTTTTACACAGAAAGTCTTTTTCTTCTTTCTTATTCTACATTTAACTCTAATTTTAGAGGCCATACCTACAGAAATTAGAATGGACTCTTTCTCTAAAAATTTGTTGTTAAGGAACCACCAACCTACATCCCCCTGATTATTGATTACTTAAAATCCTTTCTTGATTTTTTTATTGTTTAATTCTCATCTCAAAATGAATGATAATAATATTATGTAATTCATGTGATTGAAGTTGAGGGAATGAAAAATGGAATCCTCAGAATAATAGACTCATGCCATCAAAAGCAGTGAGTGCATAAAATGTCCTGTATTGTCTGACAGAGAGAACGGGTATTATATGGAAAATTTTAATGTAGAAAACTGTGAGTTCATTATAATGAATAATGAATTTTCATGTGTTTTTTAAGGACAATTAATTCTAATTGAATTTCAGAGGAGAAATTTAAAGTGAATAAAAGCTTAGAAAAAAATTACAGCTACCCTTTGTAAAGGACCTTCACTTAAATTTTACTCATTCTATTTTAAGTATATGAACAATCAAACCGTGGATGACTTTGTAGCAGAGTCTATATAGATTCTGTAGAAAATTTGACATGATTTGTCCCTTGACTGCAAAATTAATCCATATGGTTGTCACATACTATATAAAATTTCTTTACTAGGATCCTGCATTATTTAGACAAGGATGGCTTTGAATGGGTTCGGTTAAATTGTGTTTCCTTTATATCAGAATTTAACTGGGAAAAAAGCATAATCATACTATACATGTCATATTTAAAGATACATTTTGTTTAATTTGATATGATAAACTCACTTTGAGGAATCCAGATATTGTGGAAACAAAGCATGCAAAAGCCTACCAAGTAGTCTGGTATCTGCTCTACAGCTCATAAAATTCCAGCCCTTCCTCTGTTGTAGAATATGTCTCCCTGGCGGACCCGGAGTTTGAGGGAACTCAAAGGTCCTCAAAAAAAAAAAAAAAAAGCCAGAAGGTTCAAGTTACTATAGGCACAACCAGCTGGCGGTTAAGTGGATCAAGGCTGATTCCCCCACTAAAGATCTACAAGGGTAGTTAAATCTATTTCTAGTATGATTGGAGTGATAGAATAACTAGCCCTAGGCATATAATTTAATTCTCTAATCTTAGTAGTGTGTCTATATCATATCACACTGAATTTGTTGACTATATAACCAGGAAGGTTAACCATGTGTAAATAATACCTCCTCTTATACTAATATTACTAAACATCTGAAAATTTGCGCATATCTTGAATTTAAGGTGAAATTCCACTAGTAAATTAGAACAACACCTCTGAATATAGTAATGTAAAGTAACGTAATATAATGTAATACAATACAACACAATGCAACATAGTACAACACAATACAATAGTGCCATCAAGTAAAGGAAGGTTGACCCTGTCACTTTAACAGGTCTACAGAGTTCCCAATTTTGCCTACCTCTCTATTAAGTTTTCATATGTTGCGACAAGAATCCCAAATCCTAGTGTCTTGTAACAAAGGTTTATTTCCTGCTTATGTTCTTCTCCTTCATAGGTCAGCTTTGTCTTTGTTTTGTGCCTTCTTCATTTGGAATCCAAGCTTAAAAAGGGTTTTTTATCTGGGACAAAGGAAAAAGGGAAATAGGTAGAACCACATGATGGCTCTCACAGCTTCTGCTTAAGCGGCAGCACATTCACTGCCCTTCCCAAGTTAAATGGCCAAGTCTGATGTCATCATGCATGAAGTAAAATCTACCAAAGCTGGTACCAGAAGAGAAGGTCAGCAAGTATTTTGAAAATAAAAAGATCTACAAAAATTCCACCCACTGAACTTTATTCAAAATGTTTCTAAAATTTAAATCTGATCCTTTAGTCTCCTACTTAAAATGAGTTCATGATTTCCCATTATTATTTGGAAAAAATTCAAATTTCTTAAGGTGATTAAAAATCTTTTCCCTATCTGGATCCTGTGTAACTTTCTAACCTCATCTCTGTCATTTTTCCTCCTTCGTGATACTCTCAGCCTGTTCTCTTTGACTGAACCCTCCTGGATTTCTCCAGCAAAAATCTCATTAAAGCATCCAACTGCCTCCTCCGACCTTGAAGAGATTATGGAACCCATCTGTGTATTTCCATAGTACTCACGTTTCCACTCTTAAAATACTTATCATATTTTAAAAAAATATTATATTACTTGCTCAATTATTTGTGTCCATACTCCCATATTATAAATTTAATGAAATGAAAAGAGAAAAAGTTTCTGATGATATAATACATTGTAGGTAACAGTTGTTAAATGAACTAATTTATAATGAAAATTTTGAAGGACCAAATTCATATAAATTATAAAAACACTATTGACCATTCAACATACTAGAGAATACAAAGGACATATTGTTTCTATTAAAGAAGAGGAAAAGTATAAAAACAGCACTCTTCACCCAGTGTACTTCCTCAAAATTAACACAGCTGGCTTAAATACACAGAAGTTAGTTTAAAACAAACAAACAAAAATCTTGTTTGCTAAAAGCTACATAGAGACTCTCAGGTAACAAATCACCAAGTGATCCAAAGCTGATAGTTAAGATTCTGTTACTTTCGTAGACAAAGATAATTCTACATGACTTAGGTATTTGAAAATTGCAGTAAATAAAAAGACAGAGTTTATGACAATTCTTTTTCACTGTTGCCCCTTGGAACATGTTCCTATTTTTTTTAAACAGTGGCTTAAAGCTTTTTATTTAATTTATTTTTTTACTTCATCAGTTTCAAGTGTACAAAACAACATAATGTTTAGACATATACACCCCTCCCAAAGTGATAACCCCCATCTACTACCCCTCTGACATCGGATATAGCTGTTACAATACCACTGTCTATGCTGTACTTTACAACTAGACAGCAGTATAGTTGACATTCAATATTATTCAGCTTTAGCTTCAGGTGTACACGCAGTGGTCAGGCATCTACACAATCTATGAAGTGATCCCCCTGGTAAGTCCAGTACCCATCTGGCATCTAACATGATCTTTACAACATTATTCATTATATGCCTCATACTGTATTTCATATCCCATGACTCTTCTGTGACTACCAATTTGTACTTTCTAATCCCTTCACCTTCTCCCTCATCCCCCAATACCCCTCCCATCTAGTCGTCATCATTTTTTTTCTCTGGGAACATGATTCATTGTTCCCACATTAAAGTCACTCTCCTGTAAATAAATCCACAGTGATAATCTTTGAGTATAGGTTAATTGCCAATATAAAGTGATAATTTCATGTTCCGTGAATGTAGTAATTTTATTTTTAATGCATAGTTGAATGACATTAAAAAATATATTCCTAAGAGAATGGGGACAGATGCACAGCCATACTCTTATTGGGTGTTTTGTTGGTAAAAATAGTCTGAAGTGCTTTTCCTTATATGCATTAAAATTCTTTATTATATTTTTAGTGAATTAACATATTGCCATATAGTTATGAATGTATCCTCCTAATTAAGTCTGTTGGGGTTTATCATTCTATTCTTTTTTGTTGGTCTTAATTATAAAATAAATATGTTTTTGATACCATCAGCCAAAGACCACCAGAAGCACACCTGTAGGGAAACAAAAGTGTGTATTGCTTATTTAGTCGGGTTCATTGCATTTTTAATGGATATAAAAATTTTAAATATTCAGGCTCAAGAATGATCCTTCTTTCCCTCTGCCAAGCAGGTACCCAGGGACACCATGCATACACACACCCTTCACTCCTAATAGTGAATACGCCACTTCTACATTGACCCACCCTTTGTTTTCACAGGTCAGTATTTGTTGCTCAGGCAACCACCAGATTGACTCACTCTTTTTGAGGCAATTAGATTAACTGCTGAATAGACGTATTAAATATTAAAGTTAAAAAATAAAATTTATGTTTAAATCATATTATACAACAAATTCAAATACTTCTCATAATCAAAGTCACAGATATATTTTCTTGACAAAGAAGAATCCAGTATTATTTTGAAGGGACTCCTGAACCATGAGTCTATAACAAAGATATTTATTAAATTTCTAATAAAGTGAACAAAGAAAGCATTATGGTTTGAAAAAAAAGATAGAGTGCTATTCCCATTGATGTCCTAATCGTTACGAAGGAAATGGTTTCTTTTCCTTTGTTTTGTTGTTGCTTGTTTGTGGAGAGGATCTTACAAATACTGAATACTGTGATGCTCTTGAAATTAAACAACAGATGTAGTGGGAGAAAATGTGTTATTTTGATATGAAAGATTTCTTTCCAAATTATTTTATGTAGAACAAACCATAACTATTACTGGCTTAAAATCAAATGTTCTCCAAAAGAAATACAAAGTCAAGGAGTTTATTGTTTTTGGGCTTTGTATTTTTCCTCCTGTAAAGAGTTTTTCGCCTTCAACATCTTTATTTTTCTTAGTTGTTGATTTAATAGTTCTGGATGAATCTCATAATTGAATATTTCATTGTTGTGCCTAATGCAAAATAATTTGTGAATTTTGTTATAGCAGTAAGAAATAAAAAGCCGACTTTGAAATTACATAGAGTATCACAAAACAGGGTTTATTTACTTTCAGAATTCCATCCTTCCATGCATCCAGATAGACATCCATATGTACATCTGTCTGCATACACCTCTCTGCCCATGGGATACATTCTAAATGTTTATCAATCTGGTTCCTTTCCATTCCTTCTATCCCCAAGTCAATCTCTTGGTTGTTAGATTAGGGGGTTGGGGGAAATCCAAGTATACAGAGGGATGGGCTCAGGTGGCCTGAGCAGCAGGAAAACACAGACGTGACTGTACGAAGGATCTGATAACAACCAGAGGAGTTTGATTTCAATATTTTGACAATTCTTAATGACTGTCTGAGTACAAACTAACTGAATATTTACCCTTCATCTATTCGACCAGGAAACACTTTTTCCGATCTTTTTATGTGCCGTGTTCCTGAGCACGACTAGCATTCCTGTGGTGGTGACAAATAAGATAATTCCATTACAATGTCCTCAAAATAAATGATTGGAGCAAAGTTACCTATTGAAAGGTACTGGAATATTTTTTAAACAAATGATTAGAAACAAATCCAAATAAGAATTCCTTTGAAACTTTGTTTCTAAGACTTACCATTCCCAGTCACTTGCATTTTAACCTTATGAGCACCCTTTCCTAGAAGACTACATCTGTACATTCTCCTCCTTTCTGACTTCACTCCCTTCTCGAGTCAGTTTATGTGCCAGAACCATAACTTCAGTTATCTGTTAGCCATGACCAAATTCTCTGGGTATTTTGTTTGCCAGTTCCCCGTGTCTTATTAAACTCCACCCATTCTAATCAGCCGCACAGATGCCGATACAAAGGGGCTATAATGCTGTGCATTCTCAACACAGAAATTCTCCCCTGTGATAATTTTTCTTTCTCTCGCTCCCTCTTTCTCTCATTCTCCCACATTGGTTATTTAAACTGTAATTTATTTTCTCATGCTTCTTACTAAATTACCTGCTAATTCACTCCAACTTTGTGGAGTGCAGAAAGATAATTTGGGGGTTCAGAACCATTGCAATTGCCTTTCCATACCACCTGCCTTGATATCATCTATTTTGGCCTTGATAGTTATGATGGTTAATTTTATGTGTCAACTTGGCTGGGCCACAGAAGCCAGGTATTTGTCCAAACTTTTTCTGGATGTTTCTCTGAGGATGTTTTTGAATGAAATTAACGTTTAAATCAGTGGACTTTAAAGTAGAGAGTGCTCCATAACATGGGAGGGCCTCAACTAATCAGTCGAAGGGCCTCAACCAATCAAAAGACTGGCCTGTCACAAGCAAAAAGGAATTTCACCACCTGATGACCCTCAGAATTGAACTGCAGCATGACTTTTCCCTGGGTGGAAAGTAACATTTAAATGTGCAGACTTTGAGTAAAGCAAATTACTCTTCTTAATGTAGGTAGTATTCATCCAATTATTTAAAGACCTTAATAGAACAAAGACTGGTCTCCATAAGGAAGAAGGAATTCTTTCAGCTGACTGCACTTGGACCCATATTACAACTCTTCTCTGAGTCTCTAGCCTACTCGCCTTCTCTGCAGATTTTAGACTTGAACCTCCACCATTGTATGAGCCAGTTCCTTAAAATCTCTTTCTCTCTCTGTCTCTCTCTGTCTCTTTAGATAGGTAGAGGAGAGACAGGTAGATAGATAGATAGATAGATAGATAGATAGATAGATAGATAGATAGATAGATAGATAGATACATACATACATACATACATAGATAGATAGATAGATAGATAGATAGATAGATAGATAGATAGATAGATAGATAGACAGATAGATATGTATGTGTGTATGTGTGTGTGTGTATACACACACATCCTGTTGATTCTGTTTCTCTGGAGAACCCTCTGATAACACACTAGTCTTACCTTCCTGTCTAAGGCTTTGGATCCTTTACTTTCCCACTACAACACAGAACTTGTTTTTACATTCATACCATTTTTATAGCAATCTTTCAACTCTTCCTCCACATGGTTCTTTTCAACAAATATACAGTATATGTTCCATTCTCCCTTTTAAGACAAAACAGAAAAAACAATTTTGTTTTTAAAAACCTTTCTTCCATTTCCATATATTTCCTCTTTCTTTTACAGGTAAGCTTATTCACATTGTACTCACTCATTTGCCCCTGCTGTATCAGAGACACCCAGTTCTCAAGCCACTGCAGTCTTTGCTGCTATTCTTTTCATCAGAGCGATTGATAGTTATATGATGTCTTTTGCAAAGAAAAATCACACCTTTCCCTCAAAATACATTTATTAATAAAAGAAGGTGTTTTGCTGAGGTTAGCTAAAAAGAAATAGCAATCAGTATTTAGTCTTGGTAGCTCAGTAGATAGTGTCGCCATCAGGGAACAACCGGCATAACTTTATACAGCATCACTGAATCCACAGAAAAGGTTCTAGAAAGTTAAACAGCATCTCGCTGTTGCCTAAAGCCATTGGGTATGGTTTACCTTTTATTTTTTGTTGACTCCTCTTTGAATCTCTCCCCATCATCAGCTTCTTTGACATTGCAGGTTTCTGTCTGTTTTTCTCCCATGTTTGTCTGAATGCCAAATCTGTAATCTCATACACTGATTTCTTTATTTAACAAATACCTATTCAGAGTGTCTACCGGGTGCTAGGCACAGTGTGGTGGCTAAGCACGCAATGGTGAGCAAGCGCAGGTATGGACTATCTAACTTCATGCTGAGTATCTCTACCTGAAGGTACAGTAGACCTTTCAGGCTCAAGTGTTCAGTATAAAGTTCATGACTGTTCTTTCCTCACACTGCTTCTCCGTCTAACTCTTAACTTAGTAAAGGATACCACAGACCACAGTTCCAACGAGAGATAAGACTATTATTGGAGACACCTCCTGACATCCAACTCTCACAGCATAGAAGCCACTGAATTAGGATCTCGCAAATTAATCACCTCGCCACCAATTCCATCACCTTTATTTCAGTTCCCTTTTTCATCACGTTTTTTATACAGAGGGTGCCAAAAGTATACACATTTTAAGAAAGGAGAAAACTATTAAAATTGTAATGCAATGAATGAGGCTAGCATTTGATTAACACCATTGCATTTGTAATGCAATGAATGGATGAGGCTAGCATTTGATTAATGCCATCTTTTGAGCGAACGTCATGCTACATATACACATTGCCATCATAATTCAATTCAACTTGGATAAGTAATACATAGATAACATCTCTTAGAATGTATACTTTTTTTTTTTTTGGCACCCCTGGTAGACTTCCTACAGTCTTCCAACTCATCTCCCAGCGTGTAGTTTTACCTGTTTAATCCATCTTCCACACTGCTTCCAGCCTGATAATTCTGAAATACACATAAATGTTTTCTTTTGCTTAACTCAAATAAACCGTTCTAATTGTGAGTAGTTTAGGTCCTAGTAGGGAGGAGCACAAATCACACAGAGCACGGAGAGCAGGACGGAGGATCAGACGCTGGGCCCTCACAGGAATAACCAGAATGCCTCCTCAGAGAGAAGCCCTCAACCCAGGCAAAGCAGCCCCACACCAGGGCATGGGGCATGGGGGACAGCAGGACCTGAACTGGGTTTGGCCCTACTCCATGTAACATACCTCCCTCCTGAGTACCTGTAGTCAGAGACCAAAGTGCGTCTGTATAGGTGAGGCCAACAGGAGACACTGTCCTTGATAGGCATGAAGAAAGAAGTTTTGTTTAGAAGATGCAGTATAGTTCCTTTCAAATAATACATTTTAACACCTTGCTAATTGCCCCAATGGCCCAAAGTCTCGGTCGTGATTCTGTTTCTCCTTTTCTTTCTTTTTTCGTTGTTCTCCTCTCTTTGCTTCCTTTTTTCTCTCCTTTCATCCTTTCTTTTTGGAAAAAAAAATGGGAGAACTGTGTAATTTCCTTCTTACACTACTTTCCTAACAAATATCATAGATAACAAAACTCTATCAAATGAAAATCTTAAATGAGAGAAATCAAAACAAAAAATGGGCCTGGACATGGAGCCACATTAGTTCTAAGAGTTTGGAAAAAAATAACAACAATGGAAGCATCGTTCTGATTAGGTGAAATTACCAAAATACCAATAATGTTTTTTTTGGAAAATATTTCTAGAACTTATTAAAAAATAATAATTTTCTATCAGTTAATTATACAGATGAGGAATATAATGTTAGTATCTATATAGTATCAAATCATTGCCTAGAAATAAAAATCAATTTCAGGATTTTTATAAAATTGTTATATATTCTATACTCATTCAACATTTAGCTATTAACATGTTTGCGGTAGGGGGAGAAGGAATCAACTGAGCTTTTCCAAATAATTAGTTATGCTTAAGATAAGGTTAACTTGTTTTCTACAGCCTAGCATCAGTTAGATACGGAATTCAAATTAACTCATAAATATTAAAATTATAAGCTTAAGGAAAGAGTGTTACTTGATGCATAACCTACCTTGAAGTATTAAGCTAATGCAAAAAAAAAAAAGAAAGAAAAAGAGAAAAACACAGCTAAAGTGTTGCCAGCCTGTGGAAACTATTCTCCTAATAGAGCACCCATGAAACCTGTATAAGGTAATCATGCCCCAGAACAGTTACTGCAGGGAACCAGCCTATCCATCTCTTACCTACTCTAATGCTATTGATAAATATTTCCTTCCCATATGAGTTAATACTTTTCTCAAATGTTAATAATGAATTTTCCAAAGTATTAGTCAAAGAATGACCAAAAACATTAATTCTAGATGTTTCATTTTGATGCTTTAGTCTTTGATACAAATTTTTTATGGTATATTTATATGTTTTCTTCTATCACCGTGCCTTTCGTATAGTAACCACCCAGTATGCCCTTTTGAGAAAAAAATACTGAGTAAATTATTTACTTACCTCTTCAGCAATTATTGGCTTACATTTGTTTAACCTGGCATGTTTTTAAATTTATCTGAGAATACCTAGCCAAAATTTTAATGCAAGCATACACAGGTATATAGTTTCATAAAAGTTTTCAAGTTTCTTAGCTTCAAGGTTTCTGTTGTATCGCTTGCTCTCAAATAAGGAAAATGTGTTGCATTTAGGAAACTAATAATTTTAATTAGTTCAAAACATATGACAGGCTTTAAAAAGTATTAAGACAATTGTGAGAAGTATTTTCATAGCCAGGGATTTTATTTTAATTGTTTTCATTAATGAGTGGAAAAATATTTTGTCAATTTCTATTTGCAGAAAGATGAACATTTTATTGTCCTACACTTTGAGGGGCTTCACCATTGGATACTAAACTTTATGAATAATCAAGTATTATTTTATTCATGTCATTTCTATTTGGAGTTATAAGTCTGTCTTGTAAGATAGTTTAAAATATAGTGCTCTTAGAATCCCTTCACTGTTTATCTTGACTTGTGGTGATGGATTTTTCTGTTGTGTTAGCTATGAGTCCCATCTGTTTTTAAATATCAGCTCATCAGCTAGTTATTAATTTAAATCCCACTGAATATTGCTGGAAGCTGACCAGTGTGTTCACAGCATGACACTGAAACAGATCAAAATGACACATGTTGCAATAATTCTGGGAACTAATGTCCACAGGCAGCAGCTATAATTGTTCTTCACACTAGCAGACATTTTCCATTTCTCTAGAGGAAATTCTTAACATATGCGTTTTAATTGGATTTAAGAAATGATACAGCGATGTAGAAGATGGCAGTACAGTTTGTAACACTGGGCCACTACACTGCACATGCAGCTATGTGGGCTAATGCTTTTAGTATAAGATAAACTAATGGTGTTTTATGAATGAGCCTTAATCCATAATTGATAAATAGCATACAAGTAAGAAGTATATTAATTAAAAGAAACCATGATAAATTAAAAATCTAAAACACATCATTAAATAACATCATAAAACTATTACAGCATAAATTATTTCTTCAAAGAATATAGTAATTATATTTTTTTTAAATAAGGGAACATCAAATATTTGATGTCAGCAACTACATTTCTTGACTTGCCCGTATATATATATACGTGTATATATATACATATATATGTGTGTGTTTATTTATATATATATATATATATATATATATATATATATCTCAAATGATTCCCTGCATTCAGTCCATCTCCTGATTATCATGCTAATTGAAATTCTAGACATGACATACTTACTATAACTGTTTTTAAAAATGAATTTTTTATTTCTAAACTCTCTAACACATTAGGAAAAATAATTGCAAATTGGTGAATTGCATGTTCTTTCTCCACCACCTCTCCCTATCCTCATACATCATGTATTTGGCCTACAATTAACTACTCAGTTTCTGTAATCTACATTATCTTCTGAATTACCTGTTGACCTCATTTTAAACCTGGTGTGAATAAAGTTTGGACAATTATTTTGTTTTGCTTTGCTATATTTTTTTCGATTTTTATTGAAGTATAATTGCCAACTGTGGACAGTTCTCTTCTGACAGTATTTATAAATGAATGCATGTGAGTCACTGTGGAATGAAATAATTTGACCCCTCCATGGAACTCATAGGCATTAGTCAGTACCTGGAGATATTTAGGGGAAAAGTCTCCAAATTCATTTCATATTAAGTTACAAAGCTAACCAAGGAAGCTTTAGTCATATTAGGATCACTTTCGGAACGATTAATAATTATTGTTCTCATCTATCATTTGAGATTTTCCTCAATCTCCAAAAACACAGCACAGGCAATATGGGAAACCCACTATCAAATCTGAGACTCACCACAAAAATAGGAGCAGTTGTCTGTGAAAAAATTTCTTTAGTCAGAAAATTCCAGAACCCAGCATCTCAGCCCTGCTTGGCAACCTTCTGCCTAATACCTTTCTACCTGTCCACTTTCTTCCATACTACGTCACCTGAACTTCAGTTCCACCTTGCACACCTAAACAGAAAACTGGCGCCATATTTTGATTTTCTCTCCTAAACCTTACCCACCCATTGTTTCTACTATGGACTCTTCAGTGTTACAAGAAGAAAACAGCTGGTCATAAAGCCTCAGATTCCTCATATGGCATGCAAGCTTCATTTTAGACCATTCCAAACACCCATCAGTGTACCATTTACCTACCAGCACACGTTATTCTCTAGAAAAAAAAAGAATATAAAAAAGGAATGTTTGTGGTGCCTTGACTCCATGATGTTTTATACTTCTATCTCTTTGAACACATTATTTTTCTACATGTCATTTTTATCAAAATCCTGCCTTTTGTCATAGGAGGATGGTCTATGGTTAAAGAAAATGTTTCTGGAGAAAGTGTCGACAGTGATAAATAATGTGAATTTCTGGCTGCAGTTAAATGTCAAAATATATTTGTGAAGCCTAGGGAAAAACCTGTTGTTTTAAAACATTATTTTCTCCTTTCTTCGAGGCTATAGTGTTGATTTATTCCATTGGAAGTCTAATGGTCTAAATGAGAATGACTTTACTAGAAGCAGAGGTAGAAGCATAATCATTTCCCTCCTTAACTATGGTACTTTATGCCAGGAACAAAGACTCACACCTTAAGAGTGAGACACAGGAAAACTGTAATATCATTTTATAACCTCTATAAACCACCTGGGGAAGAAAGAAGAGGTTGTCTAACAAAAGCAATGGTGGGGAGTGTATAGGATTTCACTCTCTCATCACTCCCAACAGCATAGGGTAGCACATTGAACTAGGAAAGAAAATGTGTATGTATTACTGTAGTGGTGACCGTTCTTACAATCTGTAGGTGCTTTCTTGTTCAAACTAGAGAAATAGCTTATGTGATAAGGGATCTCAACAGGTGTAACAGTAGCTGGAAATACCGTTTTCTTATGCAAACGCAGAATACAGGCATCTGGCCCTATCTTTTATTAAACCAACTGAATATAAGCTTAATTCTTAACCAGAGGGATGAAACTTAGGCACGTGAAACACAGGCATATATCATTCATCAGTCTTTTTATAAATGGTTGGATGCCAATTACAGTCTCGTAATTTAAATGTAGTGTTTGTATCTACATCAGTTTCACACATGATGCCTGCAGTCTTTAACTTCTGAGGACAGATGGGTGAAACAAGAAAGAAAACTTCGTTTAAAGCTGCATTTGCTTGAGAGTACCAGACATTGAAGGTGATTTTTCTCCTGGGAAGTCCTTATCAAGATAGGAAGAAACTGGTCTTTTTTTCTGGGAGTGGGAGTGGGGGGAAGGCGCAATCTAAAGGGTCTTTTGTTAATGTGTAGTTAAATCAAAGACTGTTCTTAAAGGGCCAACTTCAAGACAGTGATGCGAATAATATTACAAGCTCCCTCTTTTAGGCAGAAATATAAAACCAAAAATCTGTCTTTCTTAATAAAGAATAAAAACTTTCATTAGAAGGAAACTGAAGAAAACACTTTCAGCTAAAACATTTTAAAATTCTTCAGCTACTGTGTTGTAATTGCTTCTTTGCATTGACAATGATTCTTTGCTTGACCAAACTTTAGTTAGGCTCCTGAACTTCCCCCTAGGCCCATCTGTGCACTTCCTGGTAAAACGCAGTGTTAGCAAGAATCTTGCTAAGTCAGTTTACCAAGGGTCCCCCCACCCTCCATATCTGATGACCCTGGTAATTAAGTTCATCGTCCTGCACCATCCCTCAGGTGATGGCTAATGACCTTGGCCGATCTTCAGCAAAGATCCTGTCAGGTTGGTTTGGCCAGAATCTCCCTTACCCTTGATGTTTCCTCTTAGTAATTTTTCACCCACTGCTCCCACCCTGCTCCTTGGCTATAAATTCCCACTTGCCTATGCTGTATTCAGAATCAAGCCCAGTTCTACACTGAGGGCTCTTTTTTCCTGTTGCAATAGTCGTGAATAAAGTATTTCTGCCATTTCAACTACTCTCCAGGTCTGTTTTTTCTCTGAAAGAGTTGATAAGAAATGTGAGCATATAAAGATATAGAATATTCTGCATCTGATTTCATAAAAGAAACTGGGTATGCAGAGGGGATAACAGAATACATTTGCTAAATAACTAGGTTATAGGGGACGCTCAAGTAAATTTTAGTTTGACTGTGATCTAATTCTAAACAATGGATTTCCTCTGTTGCATAGGAAGCCTTTCACCCATAAACAAAACAATTTATTTCCCTATAGAATTGCTCTAGTCCCCATAATAAAGACTTGCTAAACATTGTTTTAGGATTGTAAAGAAAGGTTGGTTTAGTAGACTAATTATGGCTCATGAATTATAGTGAAGCCTCAAGATGTCTCATTAAGATTCTCTTATCCAAAACTACAAAAAAATTACAATATTTTGGGTTCTGTTATTTGATTGGATCAAAATACTATCACTGTTTTTGCAAAACTAAACAAAAACTAGTTTGAATAATTAAAATGAATGGCTTTTAAAAGTTTCCATCCCTAGACATAAAACATAGAGAATTTTGATTTTAAATAAGTCAGTGAGAAGCTCATTTGCTTTCCACAAGAACGTCCAAGGGTGTCTTCAAAATGGGGCGAATTGCAGCTTTGCTGAGTACATATTTCTTTTCAGAGATTTTAGTAGTGAGGCTAGTATAATGCTTAAGAGAAATTCTGTTGGGGAAAACAACATGGTAGAAGCCTGTGTGTAAGAAGGTAGAATATCGCTGGGTTCTGTGGAACCTTATAACAACCATATTTGCTATGGAATTTTCCACAATTGTGATCTACTTCAGTTATCTCTAAGCTTTTAGTTGTTTATTTAAATGTTGTAGCTTGTCCTTTGCTTCACTGGAAAAGTTTGTACCCAGGGTTGGATCCAAACAACGGAGTGGGAAAAATTGCCCTCTGAGGAAATGCAGATTTAAAATGAAAGGGGTTCCTCAGGAAGACACGAGTAGATCCAGGAGACCAGAGCCTAGATCCAGGAGGCTGAAGGTAGTGGAAAGTAACAACCAAGAGAGATTTGTAGAACATACAAGCTTTTCAGGGCTTGCACAGTTCCTCAGGGTTTGGAACTTGGTGAAATCAATCAAGTAGAATGGGACCTGGGAAATTACAACTTAGATATAAAAACAGTGTTACCTTATCTGTAGTCAGATGGCAGTGAATTCTGGGATACTTGAGTTACAGCCACCTACCTGCAAATATTACTAACTCAAAAGATATCACTGTAAGAAATGGTTGATTTTTGAAAAACTAGTGTTGATTATAGTCTCTAAAACCAATAACTTGTTTTTTTATACATCAGCAGCACATACATTAAATATATATTAGAGTCAATTAGGGTTTAGATTACTTAATTCATTCCTTTGGGTGTCTATCCAGAGGTTTTATTTTGTTTTGTTTTAATTTAATAGGAAAAGAGAAGAAAAGAGTAAGCGATTCTTTTTCCTCCTAAAAAAAGAAGAGCTATGTAAAAATGAACTGTATAGAAAGGAATTGATCAAATGAATATAGTGTCTCCAGAGATCGGTGGGCAGCACGAAATTGCCCGGGATTAGAATGGATACATATATACAACTAAGGGATGTTAAAGTAAATGGACAAGAAAGGGTTAACTCAGCAGGTGTGCATCATGCAAACCCTGCACATTCCCAAGAAAGGCATGTCCTCAGGTCTAGCCTTTACCTAGTTTCTGGGATGTAACTTGTGAATTTTTAGAATATTTTGCCCAACAATGGTGTTTTTGTATGCCTGCAGCTTTGATTCATGCTGTGCCAGTTGGACTGATAAGTTTATCTATCTTACCAATGTGATTGATGGTGAAAACCTGTTTGATTGAGGAGGGGAGAGGCTGTAGTCTGAGTCTCTGAGGTCAGTCATGTGGGCTTTGCATGTAAGTGACTGACCCCTGGTAAAAACCCTGAAACAAAGGTTCCGGTGATCATCCTTGGTTGTCAGTACTTCACACATGTTATCAGACATCTTTGCTGGGGGATTAAGTGCATCCCTATATGACTCCATTGGGAAGAAACATGTGGAAGCTTGTGCCTGGTTTTTCCTAGACTTCACTCCATGTATCTTTTCCCTTTGCTGGGTTTAGTCTTTATCTTTTGCTATAATAAACCATAACTGCAAGTGTAACAACTTTTCAGGGTCCAAGTCTTAGCAAATTATCAAGCCTGAGGGTAGTCTTGGGGACCGTGATGCAGTCAGATACCTTTTAAATGTCTTGTGCTATGTTATACAAGTAACTTCAATTCACTGCCTAAATCATACTTCATGTTATCTCAAATAGTCAAGAATATGAATTGCATCAAGAGTAAAGGAGGTGAATTAATAATTTTCAAACTTGTTTTAGCTGTAGGGCCATATATTCAACCAATTAAAGCAGAATGGCTCTGAACAGAGATGGCTAGATTTGGCATGGAAAGCCTTTTTTCTAGACAGTGGCTTCTGAGGCATCTGCAGATCTTTTAGGGTTCCACAGTCTTATTTTGAGTGTCACTGAAAATTTTTAAAATGACTTTAACATATCAAGACAACATATCGGAACGTTTAGACATGATTAGTTTATGGAACCTATAAAAATATAACATAAAACCACATGCCAGTTCGTCCTTAAATAGCTGGAATTGTACCACACACTACATACAAATAATGATGAAATCCAGAGGACTGTAGAGTTTAAAGAATTGCCTAAATATAAAAAGTGTGTTCCTCCATTAAATAGCTTTATTTACCAATAACATCTGATGTTTTAAAAAAAAAAAATCACAAAATGCAGATCTTCCAGTGTTGAAAAGAAAACCTCTATAATATTTTGAATTCATGAAAACCTCAGATATCCATCAATAAAACTTCTTAAACTGGTGTGAAGGAATGTTGGTTCACCCATGGATGTGATAATATTTTAAAGACGTTAGATAAAGGAGTCCCTTTTCAATATGTGTTGAGAATTAAGAGCTCTTTGTACCATAAAAATAATGACATAGCACTGACAACAACCCCGTTGGCCAACATGATCAGATTTTCTATAAAACAAAACTGAAAACAAAAGATTTGCCATAATAGGTTCAATTTGTTGTATGTGCTGCAGGGAGGGGAAAAGGCTAACATAGAATGTTCATACATTAGTAATATATTTTACAGAAAAAAATTGTTTCCCATTTTACCCTCCCATAACTGGTGCTATAATAACTCTATGTATGATTTCAATGTGTTAAAATGAACTAGAGATAAATTTACCTTCTTTAATATATTTTAAAGAACCTAAAGATGCAGATTAGGTTAAAACACGATCACCTGGTTACCAATAGTGAATTTCAACTGAGATTTAGAAAAAAATATTTATGGATATAGCCTACCATCCATATATATATGTGTATATATATATATATATATATATATATATATATATATATATATCTCAGTTTTTATATATGAAGGTGAAAAAAGTTATTTTTGAATAGACTATTAACTTAGAAAAGTTTCTAAGTATAAATGGTTATCAAAGCGTTTGCATTTTTTTTTTTTTAATTTTCTAAACCTACAACAAAGAAAAAGAAACACTACATTAGGAAATTTGCAGAACGTTTTATCCCATAAGTTGTGTTTATTTTTTTAAGAGATCTTCTGTCTGTAAGTTTCTGAAGAATGATAAATAAAACAGCCCTACTGCCATCACAGAATTCATATTCATCTAATTTCATTTTAGCATGATTTTTAAAATTGAATAAAAGTTCTATGTATTTTTAGATAACTCTCATAAGTTGAAAAGAGTAAATTTCATCATAAAAAGAAGAGAGAACTTTGTTTAAAGGTAAACGTTATTAGATTTCAAAATGAAAATCCATTCCTATACAAGTCAAACAAATAAGAACTATCTTCTATGCTAGAATAACGATACCTAATATTTGTTCATATTTTCAAAAAAAAGTTTTTCTTTGCAACTCTGCCTCTGGAAGTTTGGCTGTACATCACGCTGATGCTCCTCATGACAATAATATTATGTGGAGGAACAAAAGTGATGACAAGCAGGTGATGGGTACAGAAGTTAGATGAGGGAGAACAACAGAGTGACAAGTCAGGAGTTTGTAAAACCAGTTCTTTAGTTTGGGTTTTTGTAAGCTCCTCATACTAGCTTTAATTGTCCCCTCAGGCTGCAAAAACTGTCTTTAAATATTAAAGTTTGATGTAAAGTTAATAATATATTTAAACATTCTCACTAAGAAGAAGAAAGCCTAGGGGAACTAAAGTATAAGTAGATAATCTTTCGAAATAAAACGACGTTCTGATCTTTAGTTTAACTCTATGGAAGTTTTTTCATTGGAAAGTGATCTTTCCTATTTCAAGTTTTGCATCACAAAATTTAGGAAGATAGTCAAAATAAGAATTTTGAATTACAAACGTTACAAAATTATATCTTAAAGGGGAAATATTTTGTCTTTTTTTTCTTTCAGGTAATGAATAATCATAAATATTTTAATAAGTACGAAAATACTTTAATTGGGCAATATGTGAAAAGCAAGAGCTTCTAAAGATACATGGCAGTTTAAACAGAAAGATCTTTTTGCTTAAAATGCACGTTTTGGTTGAAGCCTTCTTAACATAAAGCAGATATTACATGATAATTCTCAAAACCAAACTTACTTCCTGAAGTAATTCAGCTTTTCAAGGAAACTAGGAAGTTACAGAACATACAGTAACATATAGTATGTGTATAGATTGGGTGTGATTTAGAACTTCTATCATTCTACAAATTATACAAGAGTAGTTAAACACATAGCTTCTCAAATTGGCATATTCAACATCTTTTTTTTTCTTCCACCCCTTCTCTCTATGCCAGAAGCTTTGCACGAAAGCTGTCATTTTGCCTATGCATGCTCCCTGGGAAAGAGCATCTTGTGGTTCTACTTCCTTGGCCAATTTATTTTTTTAAATGCACTTCTTTCTTTCAGGGCCAATTTGTGTTTATTCAGTATTTGACACTGATGGCTGGAGCAGGAGGGAGCAGTGAGGGCAGGATACCAAGACACAGGCGACCAGAGCACATGTAAGAAAAAAAGGAACTTTGAGGTTATCGGCAACAGAGTAATATATCTCATATTAGAAACAACATTTTTTAAGTTTCCAAGGTGATTCTAATATGAGGCCAGTGTTGAGATTCGTTGAACTCATGGGTACATGGTAAAGGTCAAATGGATTCTATTGACAAAAAAACAAGTGTGAGAAACAAAAAAGAATTAAAATTTTATTATATGTACATTTTCATTGGAGTCATGAGGACAGTGAGGCAGTAGATTTGTTTTTTGTTTCTTTGTTTTTTGTCTGCCTGGAATTTATTCTCTCTTCTGATAATGGCTTTGTGATTATGTTTTAGAGAAATATTTCTCTTCTAATTAGGCTTTGAGATGATTCAATTATCAAGGATGGTATTCCTAGGGGCAGACACCTATTCAGAAAGAGTCCAATAAGGCACTCTTTTTCTTTCAGAACTTTTGATCTTGACTGAATGACACAAGAGGAGAAATGGGTTGGAGCTAATTTAACAGTGGTGGCCTACAGAGTCTGTCCACGAGCTTAGTCTGGGGTTCTTTGTTTTCATGTCTTTTTTAAGGAATGTTGATCATTTTTCCTTACACACACACACACACACACACACACACACACACACACGTACGTAACTTATGTAACGTAAGAAATAACTGTACTACCATTTTTATTTTTTCTATTTGGATATAATTTAAATACAATAAACTCACCAATTTTAAGTGTACTTTTTGATGAAATGTGACGAATGCAAATAATCATATAACCAACACCATGATCAGTAGAAATAAGTGAAATTAAGCACAAAAATATCAATATTAGAAATAATCATTTGACATTATTTTGCATACCTTCATGCACATGCACTTGAAAAGATAGACAGAATATGAAAATTCTAGGAAAATATAATTTTAAAACACTGGGTGAAAGAAAAGAGAAAAATTCCATAGAAGAATTTGAAAAAGCTATAAAAAAATAATTTCCTCAGAAGCACAATACATATATGATTTTGTAAAGATATTCTAACATATTTTATACAGCAAATAATTTCAAAGAAACACTTAAAATTTTTGTTTTTTTAGAAATAAGCATAATACTGTTAACATAGTGGTTCAAATTTTTAAAATACACCCTCTTTCACCTCCTAAAGGGGGTCAAATATATAGTGATGGAAGGAGAACTGACTCTGGGCGGTGAACACACAATGCAATATATAGATGATGTATTATAGAAATGTATACTTGAAACCTATATAATTTTATTAACCAATGTCACCCCAAGTAATTTAATAAAACAAACAAAAAAGTTATAAAAAGGAAGAAAAGCAACCTCTTAGAAACCTAAAAGGATTTAATAATAATAAAAGAAAACAGAAAAAAAAACACAAATAAATTTATACAATTAAGTGTGCACATCTTGCACATTGAAAACATTTTTGAAATTCCTAAAGAGCACTGTTAAATATTGTGGAAACTGAGAGATTCCATGTTTCTGAAAAGAAAGTCACAGCACAAAAATGTCAATAACTCATAAACAAACTTATAAATTAATTTTAAACCCTAAAAGTAGCATAGATTTTATTTTCAGAACCATGCATTCTAAGTTTTCTTTGGGAAAAATAAGCACAAATATTCTTAAAAAGTAAATCAATGATACAATACTAACCTTATTAAAAGTTAAAACATACTAGTAAGTTTCAGTAATTAAAATATTAAAGGAAGAGACGAAAAATAGAGTGTGAGGCTGTTACTCTAACAAAATGGACCGTTTTCCCTGACTAGGAAGAAGAAAATAATTTTTCATTTAAAAAATCTTCCCATTATTGTGACTGATTTTGAATTAAATTTGTTTATTAAGTGAGGGAAATTAAACCATTGCTAATTTATTGTCCTTCATCTCATAATGTTATGTTTCCCATTTATTTGAGTCTTTTTTATGTGTCTCTTTAATGTTTTATACTTTTTCCTCTTAAAGATTTTGAGCACATTATAATGCTTATCCCTAATTATTTTATAAGCTTTGTTTGTTTGAATTGGGTATTTCCTATTATATGTTCTAATGTAATTTTCTAATGATTTATTGGAGAGATAAGAAACACTATTTGTACATACTCATATGTTATACTATATTTAGTCAACCTAAAGAAAATATATCTTAATTATTTTTAATGCTATTGTAATCATGTTAATCTTAAGTCTGAATTGGTTGAAAAACACTAAGGTACCACCTCTAGCTACACCTACAGAAAGAAGAATTCAAGGTCCCACTGAATATTTTTTCATTTATCCTGTTGATCTAAAGGATTTACCTGGAACAACATCACATCCTCAAAGTGATTTGAGAGTGGATGGGGAAAAAATATGTCTAAAATATTTTCTTAGCTCTGTAACATTTGTAAAGGGAATAGTTGCTTTGATCCAGTTCTGTACCTCAAAATGGTACATAGAATTTCAAAGTCGGTTAAAAATATGTCATACAAAAGTGTTTCTCTTGGAGAATCCTTTACACTTAACAAAGCATGAAGCTGTAGAAAACCATTTCATCTGTAGTTATAGTTTTCAGTTCAACTGTTAGTGCTGATATAACGGAGTTGTCCCGGAGACAGTCAATTGTGCATTTGCTCACAAGCTAGGATATCGTGTTTCAGCAGATACAGAAATAGTAAAGAATTTCCTCAGAGGAGTCATACAAATGTATATGACAAGTACATTCAAGATCAAAGCCTCTTTTGGCATGCGACTGGGAAAAAAAACCATTTTTTCTTCTTATTCGTAATAAAAATAATTGAGGAAAATTTCGGGATATGCTATAAGCTGTACTGAACTATGCAAATTGTGTCCCAAATATAATAACCTTACAAACCAAAGAGCTTTCTTTGGAGTCCTATTTCAGAATTCTGGTGTATGTAATATATATAGTAAATAAATATTAACCATCCAAAAGTTAATATAAAAATGTGACATTTGTTTCACACTATATTAAATCTCAGCATTCGTATTAGGTGCATCTTAATACATAACCTTAATACAGTAAATGCAACTCTATCTGCATGTTCATTATTTTCAAAGAAGCAAAGCAGAGGGGAAAAATAAGTGAAGACCCCAAAGCAGTGGTAAGATGTGCCAAAGGTTTTGCAAGTTACCGATCAATAAAATCATATTAGTTTAAACCAGTTAAAAACTAATTGAAAAATGATCCCCTGCTGAGATTTGTCTGTTTGTGAAATTATCATTAAATCACAGCATTTTCCATATTATTAAAAAAGACTACAAAAGAATTGTGAGGGAAATGTATATTAAAAGAATACATAAAATTCTTAGACTGCATTTGGAATGTGATAAAATATCTTTATTTTACCCTGTCAAAGTCTATCAGTACCATTGCTCAAAATTCATTGTCTATTATAACATACAGTCTGTTTCTTTTTGGCATGCTTACTGTATCATCATGTATTCACCAAGAAAATTAAAAGTAGAATACATCTAGATCCTAGAAGGTTAAAATGTATTACCTGCAAGAAACTTAGGAATTATGATTCTACATCCAGACACTATGTAATATTAAGTAAATGACAAAAAGATAGGACAAGTGAAAGAAAAGGAATAAAATGACTGGGAAGTATTTATATTTCTTTTTTTTTTTTTTACCTATTATAATCTATAAATGTAAGGGAAAATATAAAGGCAAGATACTAAATCAATGATTATTTTAATAAAACTGAAGTTTAGTTATTTTTCAAAATTATTGAGAAAAGGACTGGAACATTTCACAACTTTATTGTCCTTGTTTAATGTTGAGTGTTGAGATAAGGATTTCTTTGTCTAATTAGGTAGGAATTGATTCAAATCTGGAAAACATGTCGAAAATAAAGCCCAAATTAAAAAAAGAAGGAAAGTTATATGAAAAATGCCATATACACAAAAATAAGATCTGGAAAATGATTATTAAAAGATTTGATAGAACTTAAAATAGCTTAAAAGATACAAATAGTATGGAAAATATAGATTTACTTACACCATCTTGTAATTACCAAACTAAGGGTCAGCCCCCAAAATCAGTCTGATATGAAAATTGAACAGGAAACATTACCAAATTGGATATTAGCAGTATTTAAGTAACTTCTCAGGAGAGATTAAGCAGGTAAAGATGGGTTTTAATAAATAATGTACCCTTGGAGATATTCTAAAGACAGATCCTTCAAATTTTTAAATGGCCTACTTAGAGTTCTCATCAATGTCACGTGATACCACTGGCAAGTGTTACATTCTGATTTCTGATACAAACAAATGGCAGTAACCCTCCTACTAAGAATACCAAGAAATATTAAATACTAAATGAAAAACAGCAAAAAAAATTAAAAATTTTTATATGTTTATAAAGTTTCCTTCTAAAAGTTAGTTATCTGTGGAAATTTAAGGGCAAAACACTAATTAAATGAGTGATTGTTTTGATAAAACTTGTTTGGTTATCATTAGATTTTTTCCAAAAGATTTGAAATTTTAATTAACCTAAACTAATAAAAAATACCCCCTCGTATGTTTAATATGTTTATAATAATTTATATTTGTATACAAATAAATATGCTAAGATTCAATGCACCTCTGTATTTCAATGTTAAAGGGGCATGGGGTAATATAAATATATTTGCAGGACATATGAATAATTTTAGTATTGAAATTGTTCCTAAATGGTCAGGTGCAATTCTTCAGAATATTGAATCAATTCAAGAACTATTTCTACACTCCTATAGAAACACAAAGAAAAGCAATGACATGGCTTCTCTGTACTATTGGGAATTATTTCTTATTGCAAGAATCACTGTATTCACTAAGCAATGTGCGGGAACCTCTAGAAAGCACAAGGCATAGGACAGTGTTCTCTGCTGCCCAGAGCCGATGGTGCTACTGAATACTGAGTAGAAGCAAATGAAAACTCCTTCTTGAGAGAGATTACTTCAACAACACATCCTTCCATATCAGGGCCCTCAAGAAACAAACAAACAAAACAAAACGGAGGGATTAAAAATGAGATCACATGGACATAAAACGTTACAAACATGTAATACGTTATTAAAATAGAAGTTTTGCTTGAGGCACAACTATAATACATTTAAAATGGACTGAGAAAGATTATTCTCAAATGCTGAATTTGCCATGGAAGAGACTACTCACCCATATCAAAGATACTCTAGAATGGGTCAGATTGTGATGACAGAAGAGAATCTAAGAAGAGATTTTTGTTTTTTGAAGACTGCATTTGCCAAGCAATGAGATCTCCTCATTACTAGGGGGGAAGAAGGAGCATTAAATAATTCAAGACGTTAATATAATCTAAAAGATAGTATAAAATAAAATGTTTGAGGAAAATTTTAAGTGTATATGGAAATCACAAGAAAAACAGTTAGTGTGACTAAATGAAACATATCATCAGTGTTAATAACAGGATAATATATGTCATGTTCTAAGAAAATTTAAACATTAAATAATTCACTATTAGCTCTTTCTAATTAGGTTAAATGGTAAACTGGAAAATGGAGGGAAAGACATTTTATAATAAGGTGCTTTGTTAAAAATATTAAAACCATATTAAATACTTTACATGTTTGATCAGAACAGATGAATGAGTTTTGGTTTTTTTTTTGCATTTTGTTAGTAATGCAACCAATAGCCATTTAGATTGAAGACAAGCACATAGTTTACAATTTAAGTGGAATCTCTAAATGCATACGAATTTCAATAACCCTTAGCTCTAATGTTGATTATCTCCCAAAATTCACTGTCAACAATGTTAATCCTCATCCCAGAAGAGAACTGAAATTGAATTGTGCAAAACTTATATTCTTATTGCTTCCTCAACTTGACAGTTTCCAAATATCCAGTGAAAGCACCAGCCTTCAGCAAATGATTTTGACTATTAGCTTCATATGCTGTCTTCACTATATCTTAACTTGAAAGCAGTTTTATATCAATTGCATAAATCATATCCATTTCTCATAAACTAGAAGAGAAGAAAATATACCACCTGACTGCACTACAAAAGCAATTGTAGATCTTTAGAAATACGATCAAATACTTCACAAATGTAACGAAATAAAACATGCATAAATCTAAGCTGTCTGAGTTTCCTCAGGGTGCGTGTAAAAAGATAAGGCTCTGAATTGTGCATAGCAGCTTTATTTCATTTTAAGGAGTGCTTTTTAAAATCAACTATTTTATGCATCGTCAGGAAAATAGTTATAATAAATTTGAAGAGCAGTTTGAAAACTCTTTAAAAAAATGGAATTCTTATTAGCATGCTTTGGTGTTTGCTGATAAAAATAATTAGAGTCAGAACAAACTGGCATTTAGAATTTATGTGCACTTTAAAGGAATATTGTTAAAAAGTGGAAAAAAACTGCTATGAAAATCATGAATCCCACTATATTTTTACAGAAGCTGAGTTCATTTTCTCATAATTGTTTTACTCCACCTAATAATTTGAAAAATGTTAATTTCCACGTGTCCAAATAAAGTTAAAAATACAAGGATTTGCATTTTGCCCATAGTAGGTTTTGTGAAACACATGTACCACAAAATAGTTTGTGAAAAGGAATTTTGAAGTCATTTATGTTTGTAAATTATAAATTGAGAGGCAAATTAGTGGTTACAAAGGTGGGTTCTGGAGTCAAGTCTAGGCAGTTCTGGTTGGAATTCTAGTTCTGCCACTTGGTATAAGTTTTTAAATATCCCTGTACCTCAGTCTCCTTATCTGTAAAATGGAGATATAATAGTGTATTCTATAGAGGACTGTTTTAGGACTAAATGAATCACGATGTAAACAACTACAACAGATGCCTAGAACAAAGCCTACCTGCTACACAGTGATGCTGGAGATCTGTTAAGTAATGCCTGAAACACACTTTAAAACTTCTCAGAGAAAACAATGTTTTCATGTGCTCAAATGAAGAACATAGACGAGGATTCTCCCAGGCATATTTCTTCTAGATAAAAATAAAGATAATGCTTTATTTAAAAAGCAAAGAACAACAACAAAAATCAAAAATATCTCTGATTCTTTCCTGGTTCTTTTAGACACCCTTGACTCCAGAATTCATACTAACACAAATCCACAAAGGAGATTTTCTAAAAGTCAAACCTGTTATTCATTATTTTCACTTTGAAAGTAAAGATATTTCACGAAAGTGGAAACAAACAAATAAAAAAACTGGGTAGCAATACTTATACCTGACAAAATAGACTTTAAGACAAAGGCTAGACCAAGAGACAAAGTATTCAGTGACCCCACTTCTGGATATTTACCTGAAGAAATGCAAAATGCTACTTTGAGGAGGACATGTGCATCCATATGATCATTGCAGCATTGTTTACAATGGCCAAGATGTGGAGGAAGCCTGGGTGTCTGTCAGTGGATGAATGGATAAACAGGAGGCGGTACATATATACAATGGAATATTGCTCGGCCATGGAAGGGAATGGGTTTTTGCCATTTGGGCAGCATGGATGGACCTGGAGGGAATTGTGCTGAGTGAAGTGTCAGACAGAGAAAGAGAGATGCAGTAAGATTTTGCTTATATGTAGAATCTAAATAACAAACAGAACAGAAACAAAAAGACCTGTTATTCATGTCTTGACTATTAATCTTAATAGCTTCTCATTTATTGTTTTTCTCTCTCAGAGCTCCCTCCCTCCATTACTGGAATTGTGATTAACTTACTTGAAAACTTAATGGTAATTTTAATAATATAGTTAAAATCAAAAGGATCAGCATTTTAATGGGGAGAATTTGTCACTTTGAATTGTAATAATGTAAATTTATATATAAAGACACCAAAACTACATTGAATGATCTTGTATTTAATAAGTTTCCTATAACAATACATTTTTCAATATATTTCATTTTTGGCCTCAAAAACGTAAACATCAGTCTCAAAGTCATCATAAGTCAGTGTCATTTGTTGAAGACTGGAAAAAGTGATTCAAAAACTCTGATAATTGACAGCAATGACTAATTGGGGGCAAGACACAATGATCTATCCATGAGTGACTTCACCCTTCTACTTCATGGCAATCAAAATATAATTCATGCATATTTTCCCCCAGTTTTCCTCAAATATGTAGCATAGGATGATTAATAGATAGCTTTCTTTCTGGCGAATTTTCTCTTTAGCCCCTAAAACAAAAAACTGCCCTGGCCCCAAACAAGCTACAAGCCATTCAGAGTGTGCAGGCAAGAGAACAAGGGTAAACTAACCCTGTCACCTCTTTCTCCCGTAGGGTGTGTTTCTACCCACATAGCCCATTGAGACAAAGGAGTGGATTTATTCCACAGATGTGAGTAAGTTTACTACTGAAAAAAAAAAAAAAATGATGCTGGGATAGTCTGTTAGCTTACTTGCGTTTATAAAAATTCATACCAAGAAATCCAATTAAATAAAATAGTAGAAATATTTGTCTTCAAGTCAGGTAGTTATCATTTTGAAAATCTGTGAAAAAGGTAAAAATCGGTGAACCACAAGTATAATAGAAATACTACTTGGCATAACTCAAAACTCAACATTGTACATGGGGCAAACATTTTATTTCACTTAGTATTCTTAATTTATTATCTCCAGTTTTCTGTTATCTGAAAATGAATGATTTTGATATTTACCTTTCTTTTAAAGAAAGATGTAGGGCATGTAGCTGAATTACTTATGTTATTTCTTCTCCCTCCATTTTGAATTTTCATATTTTTTTTTAATCTGGAAAATCCAACCATTTTCAGTATGATTTATGTAAAAATTTAGAAGTAAATTCAATGTAAGAGATTGTAACTATTAATGCCATAATTTTGATTTAGGATATGGTATATATTCCTAAACTATGAAATATTTTTAGATTTGCATAGAGTATGCATAATTGTTTATACTTTCACTTTCTCATATATTTCAACAGGTAGATCCATGGTTTGAAATATTTTTAGATGAGTTGTGAAAAATTGACAAATTACAGCATAGGAAATAGAGTCAATGGAATTGTAACAGCTATATACAATGTCAGAGAGGTAGTAGTTTGGGGGAGGAGGGTTATCACTTTGTGGGTGGTGTAAATGTCTAACTATTACAGTGTTTTGTACACCCGAAACTAATTTAAAAAATGGGAAATTATCTTATTGCTTGATTATTGTTCTAGACATCGATTTCAGTTTATTTTTCATTTGCAAAAACAGTATCTACATACCCAAATGGAGATTCTTTGGCATCACTTTCAAAAAAGAAACAAAAAACAAGTAGTTTTGCTTTACTCTAAGCACGTATCAGTCATACATTTCAAATAAATTGTTTAAACTCTACAAAAGAATTTCATCATCTTCATAATTATCCAGTAGTTAATTCCGTTAGGTAGATATAATTTAACCAGATACATTGAAAAATGATGTACATTTCACAGGTCGGTACAAACTCATAGACTGTTAGAGCAGAAAGGGGTCTAAGAAAGCATGCAGTTCAACTTTTCCAAGTTACTTACCTGTGGTCATGTGGCATGTTAATATTAAAACAGGTCTGAATCCCTATCCTGTATCTTTTGACTAAACTAAATAACACATTTGTGGGATGAGTCACTGAATTAAGTAGCTTACACACAGAAAAAATTACATAAAATTTACTTAGGAAAATTTCAAAATATTTATTTGGGCACAAAAGCAAATTCCTTAAAACAACAGTTTACACTTTAATGTGTTATTTTTCTTACAGTGTCTAATATAAAACAATTAGCCCTGGAAAGGACATTGCAATTTCCAAACCTCCTAACTTAAAAAATAAGTATGTAATCCAGGCAACCAGGAAATATGCATAGAATAAAGAACATTTGTACTTGAGATATAATGAACTGTATTTTATTTAAGTTGTTCTTAAGATTTTTAACTTTTATCTTTTAGTAGTATGAAATTTGGTCTCACATCTTGCAAATTTAAATATATTCTTTTACTGAGACTAAATTTAAAATGTATTGCATTCAGTACAATTACTACCTACACCTTCCACAATACTGAACTATTTATCTGAACAAGAGCATTTAAAGATGTTCAATTTTACTCATTGTAACTTGAGGTATAATTATGCGAGCCACTGAATTTTATAGTTTGTTTTACAATAAGACTCAATGGTCTGACAAAAACACTGATATAAAGGACCATCATTTATTTCCTCTTTAACAACTGCATTTTTAGTGTTCAGAGAGTTAACTAAAGTATCAGAATTCACTGAGTTTTGATTTTTTTGTGTGTGCTGAATAATAATGATCATTAAAGAATCTGATCTTTCTTAAGAATTAAATTAGATTTTCAAAAAGCAAGCAAGAGAGAAAAGATGACCTTTGAGGAGATCACTCACGGATGGAAGAATTAAATAATATACTGGATGTGGCATTTGTGATTTCTATTAAAACTGAAAGAGTTTTGAATAGAGCTAGAATTGATCTCACTGTATTTAGTCACTTTCCCAAATAATATTCTTGATGTTTTACATACTTATAAATGAAAAGAAGACTATATCTGCCTTGGATATGAGAGACTATACGTTACTAAGCTGGTATAAACATTGTTAAGGAGATAGTATAGACATCAATTCCAGTCCAGGTCATATTTATCTTTAAAATAATCATTGAGCTGTGAAAAAAAGCAAAATATACCTCAGCATCAGCAAATATTCTAAACATCTTAACCTCAATAATTATAGTAATTCCAAAGTAAAAATGGTCTATTTCATGTTTAAATTATGTCCAGTGTATGTCAAAGACAAATTTTGAATACCATATTTTAACAATTAAAAAATAAGTGTAGCATAAAATGGTTTAAATGCTCTACAAATAATATTGTGATTATAATTACAGGTATATATCTTTAAAAAATAGCTAATATTGAAGTCCCTCTACTCTTCATTATCTACCATTATAGGAGAATAATTTCCATGCAACCAATGACCTAATTACCTGAGAATTTAACTACCAACACTCTTCACCATTTTAGCTGTTTCAGTAGATTAACCTAAATAACTGAAAACTACAAAATATTGTTGAAATAAATTTAAAAACTAAATGTTAAAACAATTCAGAAGACTTGTTAAAATTCCCCAGATTGATCTATGGATTCAATGCAACAATTATCAAAATTCCAGCTACCTTATTTTGTAGAAACTGACAAACTGATCCTAAAATTCATGTTGAAATGCAAAGGACCCAGAATAGCTATAACTATCCTTAAAAAGAAGAAAAACGTGGTGAATTCTTATTTCCCTATTCAAAAATATATTACAGTAATCAAGCCAGTGTGGCACCAGTGTAACAATAGATACATAGATCAGTGGAATGGAATTGAAAGCCCAGAAGTAAATTGAAAACACAGTAAATTGACAAAAGATTTGAATAGACATTTCTTTCAAGAAGGTATACAAATATCCAGTACGTGCACATAAAGATGTTGAACATCATTAGTCATTAGAGAAATGCAAATCAAAATCACGGTGAAATACTCACATTTACTGGGGTTGCTAAAATAAAAAAGTCAGACAATAACAAGAGTTGAAAAGGATATGGAGAGATTGAAGCCCTCCTACATTGCTGATTAGCCTGCAATATGGTGCCACCACTCTGAAATACAGTTTAAGTCTTCACAATGTTGAGCACACAGTTACCATACGAGTATGACCCAGAAACTCCACACTTCGGTATATATCCAAGAAATATATACACATGCCCCCCAAAACGCTGCATGAGTACCATCATTATTCATAAAAGCCAAAAGTAGAAACAATCCAAATGTCCATTGAGTCAGGAATGATAACAATATGTGGTATATACATACTCATAGAATGAAGTACTCTTGTCAATAAAAAAAACAAACAGAATCTGGCTCTGACATCCACTTCAACATGGATGAACTTCAAAAACATTACATTAAGTGAATGATGCCAGTCACAAAAAATGATATATTGTATTCCATTTATGTTAATTATCTCTAACAGACAAATGCATAAAGGCAGAAAGTAGATGCATGGTTGCCAAGGATTGGGGAGCAAGAACAATAGGAAGTGACTGATAGTGTATGCAGTTTCTATACTGGGTGATGAGAATATTTTCAAATTAGTTAGTGATGATGGTTAGTTAGTGGTAATGGTTGCACAACTCCAGGACTATACTAAAAACCACTGAATTCTACACTTTAAAAGGTGAATGTTATGTGGATTATATCTCAACCATATTATTATAAATTAAAAAGAATAATTATCTCATTTACTGCAGCCTCAGTGTGAATCCCAGGGCAGTAAGTAATAGGAACCTTTACCAATATTTACCCTGGCTATGGAGTTTGTAAGAAAGAAAGTATAATTCCCTTCAATTCAGTGATGACCTGCTCGGCCAGAAACAGCCACTGACCCTATATTACATGAAATTGAAGGGAATGATCCTTGAGTTTAAGTTTGAAATTATGTTCTTTTGTTGTTGTTTTTTTTTAAAAAAAAAATACATTAATCTATCTGATTGGCTAGATGTTTAATTTCTATCTACTTAGGTAGCAAAACCAAACCATGTTTCTCCCACTAACCATTATTAATGGAAGCAAATAATGGCTTCACTGCCTTTCATTATCTGTGCCACTTTATTGATGTTTAAAATAGACTTAAGTGGTTTTAAATGTACCAATTTTAATGGCTTTGGAGAATGAAGGCAGTTTGTAACATTAAATTTTTACATTAAGATGTGCTATATGATTTCATTATCAGATTCAATGCTTTCTAAGGAAGCATTTGTATCTATGTAACACACTTAAAGGTAAAAATATAGTGCTTTCTATTTATTAAAACTCAATGAACTAGCTCTGTTTAAACTAAAAAAGCAAATATAAAATTTTACAGGTTTCTAATGAATTGAATTAATGTAAATTGCACAAATTCACTGACAACTAGTATATTTAGTTTTTCGTTGGTCTATTATTACTAAATTATCTGAATAGTGAACCCATTTCTCTACTTGGCTTATGGGGAAAAGAATGCAATAAGTGTATAGTAACCAAATTGCATTTTGAAAATTCATCCAAGTTTAGTTTTTCAGGGTAATATAAATATTCTAGTAAATTCCAGTGATGTATGTCAGAAAATTTTTAATACCGTGTTTCCCCAAAAATAAGATCTACCCCGAAAATAAGCCCCAGTTAAGATGGTCAATCAGACAGACGCATTTAGTATGTTATGACAATGTTCCAAAAGAAGATGACATGACTGTATTTGATTAAATGTAGATTGTTGTACATGAAAAAATAAGACACCCTCTGAAAATATGTCCTAATGCATCTTTTGGAGCAAAAATTAATGTAAGATCCAGTTTTACTTTCAGGGAAACACGGTATGTGTTCAGTGTCTAATTATTTCAAGCCAAAGTGGCTCACTGCATCTCTTTAAAATTTTAGCATTCTTAACAGCTGTAATAGACTACATTTTTCCTTCAAAAGTCGCATTTCAAAAAGACAAATTAAACAAACTAAAAAACAATTGATTTGATGAAATACAGAGTAATAAGTAGATATTGAATCCCATACCAATTTTTCAATATCTTTTGGTATTTGGAACATCTACTAACTTCTCTATTCTCTCTCCAATGAATGTCCCTAAGCTACTCAATTTTACTTTGCAATAGAAGCCACAATTACAATTTTGTATAAGGTTTGATTCTGTGACTATTCTATACACATATATGCAGTCTTTAAAAATATACAATGATAGAAAATGTGCACACAGTTATGCTTTTTTACTATTTTCATTTAAAATTATCTTAGATCTTATATCCATACACAAAGAATCTCATTTTTTTGTGAAAGCATTATTTTATAGGTTGTTATATAATAATTAAATTTTAAATGTACTCTAACAATAGACAGTGTTTCCTGTTTTTCGGTATTATGAAACAATGCTATTTCATAAATATGCATATGATCAAAGAAAAAATTATTAGAAGAGAAATTTCCAGGTCAAAGTGTATTTGACCCAGAAATGTTTTTAATATTTTAAATGTGTAATATTTTCATTTGAGCCATTCACAAATTACTCCAAATTTATCAATTTACATTTCATTACAATAGAAAATAAATGCCTACTTCCTCATAACTTCATTAACACAAAGTATTTTCAAACAGTTTTGTCTTTACCAAGCTACTAAATTAAAATGTAATTGCCTTATAGCTTTTATTTGTCTTCATCTTCTATGATGAGAGGTTTAGCATCTTGTAATATATTAAAAGCCATAATATTACTTTCTCAGAAGGTATTTTGTTCATTTACTGTACTTACTGATATATGTCTTACTAATTTTTAGGTCCTCTTTAAATTAAAATGTTGATGGATTAGCACTCCGTGATAAATTGAAAATATATTGGATTAGTTTGTTATTTTTCTTCTATGTTTATGTTTTCTGCCAAACAGAAAATTTGATTTAATGAAGTAAAATTATCATCTTTTAGTGACTACTGGATGTGGCCTCAGTCCTACAAAGCCTTTCCCATATTGAGGTGTTATAAAATTACGAAAATATTGTGCATATTTTCATATTCATGTAATTTATTGATCAGAATGTATTTGTATTAGATATGTAGTAAGCATCCACTGTAACATTTTATATGATTATTGCTATCCATATTTAATATTAGTTTGAAAACTTTGGAATTCCTTTATTCTTTAGCTTCTTTGGTATACCTCTTTCCTGTTTTGTTTTGTGTTTGTTTTTTTTCATCTTGAAATGTGCCTGTTTTTCTGGGGGTTAATCTTCTTCCATCCTTCTTTAAATAGGGGAAGCTTCTACAGTTTTATATTTTTCCCACTCTTCTATGATTAGTTTATACATTTCAGTGAATGAATAATGTAGTATTTCCACAGCTCCTACTATGACCTAAATGTCAAAAAAATATATGAGGTCCAACAATTACATTTGTGAACTCATTACAACAATGTTGCTAACCTTTCTTTGCTATCAGAGGGATTATTCATTATGAATTTGTGCCAACTGGACAAACAGCTAACCAAGTTTACTATTTGGAAGTGCTGGAAAGGCTGAGTGAAAAAGTTAGATGAAAACGACCTGAACTTTTCGCCAACAATTCATGACTCTTGTATCGCGACAAACACCAGTTCACATAGCACTGTCTGTGAGGGAGTTTTAGCCAGTAAACAAAACCGTATTGGAACACCCTCCCTACTCACCTGACCTGGCTCCCAATGACTTCTTTCTTTACCTGAAGATAAAAGAAATACTGAAAGGAAGACATTTTGATGACATTCAGGACATCAAGTGTAATATGACAACAGCTCTGATGACCATTCCAGAAAAAGAGTTCCAAAATTGCTTTGAAGGGTGTACTAGGTGCTGGCATCAGTACATAGCTTCCGAAGGGGAGTACTTAGAAGGTGACCATAGTAATATTCAGCAATGAGGTATTGAGCACTTTTTCTAGGACGAGTTTGCCAACTTAATTGTCAGACCTCGTACGTGTGTGCGCGCATGTGTGTGGATTCTAAGTCAGTATTTCTCAAATTTTAATGTGCATTCAAATTATGAGGCTCTTGCTTAAAAGAAGCTTCTCATACTGTAAATCTGCGTGTCCTGAGATTTTTGCATTTCTAATAACGTTTCAGATGATGCTGATGCTGCAATTCCAAAAACTACACTTTGATTAGCAAAGATCTAGATGTCTTTCCTGAACTCGAAACCCATTAATCTGACTATCCATTGAATATCCCCACTTGCTTGTTCCATTGGCATTCAAACTACCACATCCAAACTGATTTACCAATATGTCTTCTCAAACTTAATCTTTTTTCTGTATTCTTTATCTTAAAAATCAGTCAGGTAAGAAACTGCTCAAATGAGAAATTCAGAAATTATCCTTGATTTTTTCCCTATTCTCAAGCCCGTCACTTTCAATCAATTCTCAAGTGCCAGCAATTCTACCTCAAATGAGTCTTTTATTAACCACCCCCTTCAGCTTTTCTTTACTTCATGATCACATTAAATTTTGCTCCAATTGCTGAAACAACCTCAAAAATTATGTCCTTGCCTCAGTTCTTCCATGCTCCAATTATACTTTAAATTGTCTGTAAAATGATTTCTAAATCACATAGCTGATGATGCCACTGTCATGAATAAACGTTTTAATAACTTCTAATAGAATTTAGGGCATAATCTGAATTAAGCTTGATTTCAATGTCTCTACTTACCCGTACAGTCTAATACATCTCTCCCTACACCATACCTTATGCTTCATATAGGAGACATAGATTTCCTTGGCATTGTGCCTTTGCATAGGCTTGTAATTCTGTGCCAAATGGCCTTACTGTATTCTTCGTGTGATGGAGAGCCTTTTATTTCCACAAATTTTGATGCAACCTGACCACCACCAATCTGCTCTGGAGTGAGAAGAGCCTGTCTTATGACTATCTCCCATGTATATATATGTATATACATCATAGCCCTTGTCATACTGTAATATGCTGATAACCACATATTCTTGTCTTTCCTTCCCTTTACCCTATATGCTCTTTAAGGACAGAGGATATATGTAAGACATAGGGCTTGGTATACCCAAAGTCTAGCACAGTGTCTAGGACATAATATATTTCATAAATTAATTGTTAACGGTTTAAAGGAAAAGGTGACTAACAATTCATCTAAAAATGGAGGTATCCTAAACATCTCCTTAATATTTACATAAATCAAAATTGTTAACAGCATAATTTCAGTATCCCATGTACTTTATTTATTGAAAATTACTTAATAAATTGATTCTTGTTAATGTCAACTTTATTGAGATCAAGCATGTAATTTTCAGTCTCGTATGTACTGATCTAGATCAGATACCTATTTTGTGTGATCTGTGTGCTTGCAATATTATCCTAATTTAGTTTCCTCTCCTCATCTTTTATTTAGTCTACCTACACGTTTTTATATTATGAATCATCTTGATGTTTTTAGAATATTATTCCCTTATTCAAAAACTTTCTATTTCTCTTCATTGTAGTAGATACAATTATCAGATTCTTATCCATCAAGGTCTCCCACCACGTAGTCTCACCACAGCTTTCAGAAATGTCTCACTAAAATTTTTATTTCATATATTGTCTTAGTCTGTTCAGACTGCTATAGCAAAATACCACAGACTGGGTAGATAATAAAAAATGAATATTTATTTCTCATAGTTCTGGAGTCTGGAAGTCCAAAATCAGGGTTCCAGCATGGTCAGGTGAGGGCCATCTTCCTGGTCACAGACTTCTCATCATATCCTCACATGGCAGATCATACCGTAACATATCATCTTAGTATCATCACATTGGGCATTAGTATTGCAACATTAATTTTTGAAGGACATAAATATTTAGACCTTAGCATGTAATATACTCTATACCTCAGCTTAGTTTTTTGTAAATAGTTTTCTATTTCTGTAACTTATCTCATACCCTCCCTCGAGCAGGCATATGTTCAAATCTTCCAAAGCCTGTTTAAATTCTAGCTCTCTTATGGAGCCCCTCACCCTAAATTTAAGCAAATATCACATATGCCAAATTCTATAGCATTACATCTGTAAGATTCTGAGGCATATATCCATTTCCAAATTGTTCTATTATTATAGAAAAGACATACCTTATTTTCTCTTCTGAAAGGGAAGCTACTTTTGTATAGAATTCATGTTTGATTTATCTTTTCATTTGTTTCTCTATGGACCCAGGGCAACAGAAAAAAAAGAGAAAAAGAGCAGAAACACCTGGATTAGAGAGAGACAGAGCACTGCACAGTCTTTCCTAGATACATAACACGAAGAGGCAGCTGATAACTTAAAGATTCACTGGAGAAAACAGAGCCTCCTTAACAATAAAAAAATGATAGAATCTAAAACTTTCTGCAGAGTGATAAAGTATTTTTTGCAAGTAAGTTAGGAAAAAACATGGTACAAACTGAGTAGGATCAACAGATTACCCTTAATTTTAAGATACATATTTTTAAAGAAATACAAAAACTAGACCAGAAAAAAAATAATCTAAGTTTTACCATATCCAGCTGGTGTTTTTATTTTAAACAATTATTTAGTAATACTTGTAAAGGATGGGGTAAGTGAAAAGGGGCACACTGGACATACATGGCAGGACACTGGCATAGAGTACGTATAGTTTGCTGAATGTGAATTATATTTAAATTAACCATAAAGCAGTATGCACATTCTTCTCAATGCAGACTTGAAGATTAGTCATTCTTTACAAATCCTTGTGTTGTTTTATAAATCTCAGGTAAAGGACCATGGATATTTTTTTATTTGAAAAGAATGAATTAGTCCCTTCTATTGAAGTCAAGATTTTAGTTTCCCTAAGAGTAAAAGTCAGGTGAGTTGCACTTCTAATAGAATATTGCTATAAATAAGATGCATCTCTGCCAGTGTTATTTATTACATATTTAGTTTTTTTATTTTAATCTTTCATTTTGAATATACAACCTATTTTTTTTTAATTGAAAGTGTTTTTACTTTTTTATTTTTGTTTTTATTTTTTTTACTTATTTTTAAAATACAGACACATTTCAGTTTTAAGAATAATCTGCACTTTTCGAAATGCAAAACTACGAAGTTGAACAGAAAGTATAGAGCATACATGTAATTTAGGGAGGATAGTTTGAAAAAAAATGTGATTCAAAAGAAATTTTGAAATGGAAACTAAAATAGCTAATTTTAATCATATGAAAAGTTGACAATTTTATGTTTCTTAAAATATACTATCAGTAGAAAGCCCCTACATACCAAGACTAATTTAATTTCTTGTTCAAGGCATGCATTTTCAAATCTCACATAGCTTATTTTCATAGTCTATTGCTCTACACATGAATTACTACAAAATGACAAAATAAAAAAGGAAAGATGATTGGCAGTTGTCACTCTGAAGAGCTCACAATCTCAAGTTTGATATGTTCTTATGCTTTGCTAATAAAACTAAACTAAAATTTACATTTTCCCCCCCTCTTTTTACTTAAATGGCAGTTATTCTTCTTCCTCATATGGTTTGCTTTGTCTGATTGACAAAGAAGTTAGCTACTCCAGGGACCTAAGGCAAGATTTAATTTACAGACATTTTTAATAAATCAGAGCTTCTAGGTATTAAGAAGAGACTAACACAGACATCCTGTCCAATATTATTGGTTTCATAACATTTCCCAAGTACAATATTCAAACCTTCTCTTATGTATATAACAGCCTTCTAATATCCTTATCATACTCTATCTTTTCAAAATACTAGCTCAATTTCCACTTCCTTCAAAAAGCTTTTTTTAATCAAATATCTGCATTCTCTAAGCTTTCAGCAAATTCTGGAATCATCCTTTAGCCTCTACATGTTTCAGTTAGTTTCAACTGACTCTAAAAGCACGTTCAATTTTAAACATGAGGAACTTCAACATGATATTTTCTTCAATATCATTGCCATGGAAATATCTTCAAAGATAAATTTTCTTTATAATTAGATCTTATTTTAGCATAAGCATTATATATAATATTTTATATGTTCTAAGCATTGTTTACAGTAAAGATGTCACAAGATACACCCAGAAACATTATCTTGAAATTGTTTCATCATAAGCTGCAATATATTTAATTCTTGTCCTCAAAAGAACATTCTGGTAAACTCGCCCATCTTCATCTTTCTCCTTTAAATATGGCTGAGAATGCCGATTAGATGGGAGTTGACACATGTAAACACCATCTGGCTTCTTAGTTAAAGGAGGAAGTTTTATAATGCAGAGCTTTCCCAGACCCATTGTCATTTCTCCCAGTCCTGCAGACTTGTTTCCAAATGCCCTGGGAGATAAGGAAAGTACCTATCAGAGCACTACACTAAATTATAAGATCAAACTGTCTTTCATTCTGGCTATTTCTTGGGAATGAAAATAAATTGTCAAACAGTGCGAAGTTCCACAAACAGAAGGATCTTGTTCTTTGGAAATGTGTCACCACATGGCATCTTTGATTCTAACACAAGCGTCTCAGGCAAGCAGTTTCCAACTGTCCTTAGAAATGGTTTTCCTCTGCTCATAAGATTCTTATTTCCTGGATATTAGAACCTGCTGTGTTGTTTCAAACTATGCAACCTGAAGAGAAATAGTAAGCATGGACATTTTGCGATTAACTTTTTTTTGTCGAAGTTTTACAAACTATCATTATTATGCTTTTGAGAAAACAATAAAGGATGAATCACAAACTGACCATGTAGCAGACAGAAAGGGAAAGAAGTAAATCTTATTATCTTTAGCTCTTGTTTGTACCCTCTATGTGGTAAGAAATAGATAATCCAACTGCCCAAAATAGCATTTTTCTGATGTTGCTTACCTGCAGCTAAGTGCCAGTAGGAAAGGAAAAATGTGAATTTAATTCACTGAAGCTAGTTATTGTTCAAAATAATTGCGAGAGTAGAATAATACCTTTTTAGAGGTTCATGTGTTTGGAAGGTGAGATAGCTGTTGGATTTTCACCAAGAATATAATTTCCTATCTTAACCATTTTAATGAAAAAGGCAAAATAGCCTACCTCACAGGTCCAGCTCAGGAAAGTCACACCAAAAAGGAAATATTCCGAATCAAAGATCAGCCAAATGCTATGAAGAGAAATCATAGTTAGATATCACATCAACATATTCTGTGGAGGGTCTTTTGCTTCTTTCAAGCACATAAATGTTTATTTTTCATACATCTATATATTCCTAGAATTCCATGTTGTACATGGTAGAAAAAACAATAGCCATACCCATGTACAAATATCATTATAACATCCTACATCCCGTATTAACCATGTACATAGCCCCAAGATGCAGTTGTCAGCCATTCTAATAACATTTTCCTCATGAAAATGTTTAATTAGACTCAAAAGTTATCTTTATATGAATCAACTTTTTTTATACAAAAGCATGCCTGCTACAATTTTCACCCACACCCGTGGGCAGAGCACAAGGCTAGTTGGCCAGCTGAGCCTCTCTCTGTTGGCTTAGGGACCCCAGTTAGTGATGGGCAAGCCACCCTGAGCAAGCCACCCTGTAAGCAAACTAAAATGAATTTTCATGGATATACTGGCCAGTTAATTTGAGAATGACTGATAATAATGGACACATAACAATGAAATGATTGAAACGCCACAATCTCATAACTGTTTGTTGTTATTTACAAAGACAATGTTCCAGCAAGAAGAGAAGCTGTAAGTCAGAGGCAATTAACAGAGAAAATCAGGAAAAAAAGGATCACTCTAACATACCTCTGAAGGGCAGTCAGTGATAAGTAGCAGAGACTTAAAGCTACAAGGTTAAATCCACGTCTTTGGATCAGGAGAGACTGGGCAATAGATGCCATTGAGTGTTCTTTCAGTAGTTTTCTCTGCTGGATGTTACATGGGCTATTTCTCCAAATTGATTTACAGCAACCCCCCTTATCCACAGTTTCACTTTCCGAAGTTTCACTTACCCATTGTTAACTGCAGTCTGAAAATATTAAATGAAAAATTCCATAAATAATTAATTCATAAGTTTTAAGTTGCCCCCCATTCTGAGTAGCATGATGAACTCTTGCGAGTCCCACTCTGACCCACCAGGAACATGAATCATTCCTTTATACAATGTCTTCACGTTGTAGACACTACCGCCCATTAGTCACTGTGTAACCATCTTGATTATCAGATAAACTGTAGGACTACAGTGCTTGTGTTCAAGTAACCCTTATTTTACTTAATAATGGCCCCAAAGTGCAAGCATAGTGATGCTGGAAATTTGGAAATGCCAAAGAGAAGCCATAGTGTGTTTTTAAGTGAAAAGGTGAAAGTTCTCAATAAGAAAAGAAATAATATGCTGAGGTAGCTCAGATCTATGGTAAGAACAAATCTTCTCTTCACAAAATTGCCTAATTTACAAGTTAAACTTTATCATAGGTATGTATGTATAGGAAAAAGCGCATTTTTACACACACACACACACACACACACACACACACACACACACCAGGTATGACAATTAAATTCACGAACCTGTTTCAACAATGTTGCTAACCTGTTTTGATATCAAAGGGATTATTCATTATGAATTTGTACCAACTGGACAGTTAATCAAGTTTGGAAGTGCTGAAAAGGATGAGTGAAAAAGTTAGACGATCTGAACTTTCTGCCAAAAATTCATGGGTCTTGCATTACAACAATGCACCAGCTCACACAGCAATGTCTGTGAGGGAGTTTTTAGCCAGTAAACAAATAAACATATTGGAACACCCTCCCTACTCGACTTATATGGCCCCCAATGACTTCCTTCTTTACCTGAAGATAAAGGAAATACTGAAGGGAAGACATTTTGATGACATTCAGGACATCAAGGATAATATGACAATAGTTCTGATGACCATTCCAGAAAAAGAGTTCCAAAATTGCTTTGAAGGGTGGACTAGGCACTGGAGTTGGTGTATAGCTTCCCAAGGGGAGCACTTCAAAGGTGACTGTAGTGATATTTGGCAATGAGGTATGTAGTACTTTTTCTAGGATGATTTCACGAACTTAATTGTCAGACCTCATATATATGGTTCTGTACTATCTATGGTTTCAGGCACCCTCTGTGTATCTTGGAATGTAAACACTGAGGATAAGTGGATAAGGGGGAACTACTGTAGTTTTGACCTGAAGATTCAGAGAATTTTTTAACTGAATTAGCATTTTAAATAATAAAGATTATTTAGTGTCACATTTTTTACAGGTTATGGATTTCATTGGATTTGTTGACAATAACACAATTTGAGAATCACTTATAAATCATCTATAGGGATTCTTATATTTTTGAACTATGTAATTTTTAAGTGCATGTTTTATTTCATAGAGTTAAAACAAAAACAGTCATCTCATACACAATTATCTATCTAATTTTACTTTCATTCCTCTATAAAATAACCAAACTATTATTTTAACTAAACTTATTAAAAATAGTAACTAATGTATATGAGCACTTCTCACATGTGAGACATTTCTGTTAAGTGTTTTGCATGTGTAACTCATTTAATACAACATTTTTATGAGATGGGTACTATTATTATCTCCACTTTTCATAAGAGAAAGTTGAGGCAAAGAGAGATAAAGTAACTGACCCAGGGTCATCTAACTGATAAGGAATAGAGCCAACATTCAAACCCCGGACGGTCTGGCACCAGAGCCCACACTCTCAAGTCCTTCCCTCCAAACATCTTTACCATACTGCTTTCCCAAATTAACTCCCCAATCCAAAAGTATGGGAAACACAAGTATAAAAACCACTAGATTTATTATCATCTCTTTTTTAAAGATTTTTATTAAAATAGAGTGAACATACAATATTATATTAGTTTCAGGTGTACACCATAGTTATTCAACATTTACATACCTAAAAAAGTGATCACCATGATAAATCCAGCAACCATCTGACACCTTACCATGTTATCAAAATATTATTGACTATATTCCCTAGGCTGTACATTACATCCCCATGACTTATTTGTTTTATACCTGGAAATTTGAAAACCATTCCCCTTCACCTTTCCCTCCTTTGATTAATTGTTCAATTACAGTTGATATTTAAGACAATTTTATATTAATTTTAGGTGTACAGCATAGTAACCAGACATCCATGCAACTTAGGAAGTGATCTCCCTGGACCAGTCCAGCACCTACCTGGCACTATACATAGTCACTATACATATCATTAACTATATTCCCTATGCTTTACTTTACAATCCCATGACCAATGTGTACTTTTTAATGCCTTCATCTTTTTCATCCTGCCTCTCTAGCCCCCTTCCGTCTATCACCCCAATAAATCTATTACCCATCTGACCATACATAGTTATTACAGTAGTACTGACTATAGTCCTTATGCTGTAACCTACATCCTATGACTACTTTGTAACAACTGATTTGTACTTCTTAGTCCCTTCCTCTTTTTCACCGCCCCCAACACTCCCCCCACCTGGCAACCATCAAAATGTTCTCTTTATCTAAGAGTTTGTTTCTGTTTTGTTTATTTTGTTTTTTAGATTTCACATATAAGTAAAATCATATTGCATCTGTCTTTCAGTATCTGATATAGTTCACTTAGCACAATACCCTCCAGGTCCATCCATGCCGCTGCAGATGGCAAGAACCCATTCCCTTCCCTAGCCAAGCAATACTCCATTATATATATGTACCACATCCTCTTTATCCATACATCCATCAGCGAACACCCAGGATGCCTCCACATTTTACTATTGTAAACAATTCTGCAATGAGGATATGGATGCATGCACACTTCCCCTCGAAGTAAGGTTTTGGGTATTTTTGGATGAATACCCAGAAGTGGGATTGCTGGGTCATTCCACGTGTCTTGTTATAGCCTTTGTTTTAAAGTCTATTTTGTCAGGTATGAGTATTGCTACCCCAGCTTTTTATTTGTTTGTTTCCATTTTCATGAAATATCTTTTTCCCATCACTTTATTTTCAATCTGTGTGTGTCTTTTGATCTGAGGTGAGTCTCTTATGGCCAGCATATAAGGGTGTTATTTTCTTATCCATTCAGCCACCTTATCTTGTGATTGGAGCATTTAATCTATTTACACTTAAACTATTAATAATTGTTGACAGATATGTAGTTATTGCCATTATATTATTCATATTTATGATTTTCTTTTCATCTTAAAGAAGTCCCTCTAAGATTCCTTGTAATACTGGATTGGTGGTGATGAATTCCTTTAGCTTTTGCTTGTCTGGGAAGCTGTTTATCTGTCCTTTGATTTTAAATGATAGCCTTGCTGGGTAGAATAGTCTTGATTGTAGATCCTTGCTTTTCATCACTTTTAATATTTTGTGCCAATTCCTTTTGACCTGCTAAGTTTCTGTTGAGACATCAGCTGACAGTCTTATGGGAGCTCCCTTGTAGGTAACTAACTGCTTTTCTCTTGTTTCTTTTAAGATTCTTTCTTTATCTGTAACCTTTGGCATTTTAATTATGATATGTCTTGGTGTGGGCTTGTTTGGGTTCATCTTGTTTGGGACTCTCTGTACTTCTTGGGCTTGTATGTCTATTTCCTTCACTAGGTTAGGGAAGTTTTCCATCATATTTCTTCAAATGGGTTTTCAATTTTTTGCTCTTTCTCTTCTCCTTCTGGTACCCCTATGATGCAAATGTTGGTACACTTGATGTTGTCCCAGAGGCCCCCTAAACTACCCTCATTTTGGGGTGTTCTCTTTTCTTTATGCTGTTCTGTTTGGCTGGTTCTTTTTTATGTTTTCTATCTCCATTTTTATGTTTCCTACTGTTGTTTGCTGAAGTTCTCCCTGAGATCATTGAGCATCCTTGTAACCAGTGTTTAGTACTCTGCATCTGGCAGATTGCTTTTCTCCATTTTGTTTAGTTGATTTTCTGGAGCTTTGCTCTGTTCTTTTATTTGGGACATGTTTTGACTGCCTCCCTGTGTTTGTCTCTCTGTATTAGGTAGAGCTGCTATGTCTCCTTGTCTTAGTAGAATGGCCTTATGTAGTAGGTGTCTGATGAGCCTTAGTGTCACAGTATCCCTCATCACCTAAGGTGGGTGTTCCATGTGTGTCTCTTGTATGGGTTAGGTGTACCCTTCTGTTGTAGTTGAGCCTTGGTTGCTGTTTGCATGTCAATGGATAATCCTTGGCCTGATTGGTTGTGAGGACTGGTTGTGACAACAGTGGAGGAGCTATTGTGCAAGGGCTGACCCTATGGAGCTTTAGTCAGGTTCTGAGCCTGCCCAGTATGCCCTTGGAGTGTGTCATCTGTGGAGGTGTCCAGGTGATGGTCTGGCTCGGTCAGAATCTGGCCACTAGGCATGTCAGTCCCTGGGCCTCTTAGGAGGGGACCCACTGCAAGCCAAGTTCAGCCATAGCCTTTGCCCTGCCCAGGACCACCTGGCATGAGTCACAAAGCAATCATCAGATGGCTACTGTCTGCACTGGGTTGGAGGTGTCTGAAGGGGCCAAGCCTAGGGACAAATCAAGGTCAGCCGTCCCTAGTGTTGGGCTTAGGTCTGCTCAATCTGAGGTACCGGGCATGCCAAAAGCCAGATGCTTCTTGTTTGGGTTTTGTCAGTGTGGGGACAGAGTCCCAGAGAGCAGTTTCCAGGCTCTCGACCTCACATGGAAAGGTGCTGGCTCAGGTACTAGATGGCCATCAGCTGTTACTGGTTAGCCATTAGCCACTGATATAACTGCCATGGCTAAGCTAGCAAGCACGGATTGTGGATTGTGGATTGCAGAGAGGCGTATTGAAGTTAGCACAGCGTATTGCAGTTAGCAAGTGAGGTTGGTTGGCAGAGAAGGGACAGTGGGTGGCACCTGCTTCCTGTGTCTCCAACCCAGCCACCAGAGAGAATATAGTGGTATGACTCCCCTATCTATGGCTCTGTGGGTGTTCCTTTTTGGCTTCACCATATCCTGCATTCTTATGTGGGGAGCGGGAGCTGAGACCCTGCATGACACCCTGCCTGACAGGCAGGTTTTAGGAAAGTTTACAGCACAAACCAAGGCAGGCTATTTGTATAGAAAAGCCATTGAGAGTAGCTCGTTAGCCAAGTTGATAGAAACTCAGATATGGTGGCCACCTGTGTTTGCACACAGGGAAGTGGAGGGCTCAATCAAGATAAAAATGGCTTCCACCAGCTCCTCCATCTAAAAGAAAGCCACCCCTTCAGCCCTTGCCCTGAGGCCGACAACTCAGTTCCTCTTTGTTGTCCCTGGCGCTTTTCGACCTGCTGACCCAGCGCTGAAGCTCAGACTGAGCAAGTCCGTCAGCAGGTAAGTCTGTGCGCAGTCCATTTAAGAGGAGTGCCTGGGAATGCAGCTGCCCTCATCTCACTCAGTACAGTCAGAAGTTATGGGGACGCCGCTCCCAAACAATGGAACACTGGGCAGGGGAGTGTACTGTGTGGTTGGGACCTCTCTCTCCTCCAGGCGGCCTCTCCACAGCTGAGATATCCCTCCCAATTTTTCAAGGTTACACACGCGTGTGGGTTCCACACCTCTGCCTCTCCTACCACTCTCAAGGTGGCTTCTGTATGTCCTCAGTTTAGCTAGACTTCAGGTGATTCTTAATGGTTATTTTTTAGTTTAGTTGTAATTTTGATATGGTTGTGAGAGGAGGTAATGAGTGTTAACCTACTCCGCCATTTTGTTTGGATCTCAATTTAATGTCATCTCTTCATCAATCATAACAGAATGGCTACCTAGTTGCAGTATGTGGATTAGTGATTGGGAAGAATAGGTGGCTGCCTATGTAACTTATATGGCGGAGTGATGGGTGATGGGAAGCACACACACTCATTCTCCACTGAAGCTTGAAATTTTATTGGTTACATATAGTCATCTTTACTGTGCTGATTTCTTTTGAACTAATTGAAGGCTACTTTGTGTAATTTATCTTTTTAAAATGGAACATTTTCAAATGGGAAATCTTTCCTGATAACCTGGGACTTCAGCCAGGAAAATTTGAAAGCTAGAGCTGAGTCAATAGCCCAAAGCCAATATTCTGCATAGGTTCTTCACTTACATGCCTGGTGATTAATACTAACTCTTGTCTTGGATCTCAAATAAGGATGCTGATTAGATCACTGGTCAGGGCTGGCTATGTGGGTGTGTGATCCAGGCAGTTGAACAGGACGCCATATTCAGGAGGGTTTCTGGCTTGGTTTAATTTTCTGCTTTTGCTACCTTGAAACTCCTAATAATTTTACCTTTGAGTTTGTGTTTTATAACACCAGTGGATCAATAGAGCATGTGTGTGTAGGGGCTCCAAAGGAGTTACACCAAGAGTGCCTCTGAGGTATGCAGATTATTTTTAAGCTAAAAGTATTCACTATTTTTTGCTCCCCATTTGCATATAGTGTTTGTGATGCCTCATGAGCACAGGCTTCCAGCAGACCACGTTGTCTGGGAGCTTAGTGAAACTAAAAGAGAGAACAAGAATATTACATCGACAACTGAGTAATCAGGGTTGGGAGGAGGTGCTGACAGCCCTGAGAAACCGTGCTTTCCTTTGAACCATAATTTGTTTCCAAAGCAAGAAGGCAGTGACATTCTAAGACATATGAATTAGCAAGGAATTTTATCAGATGTTTTTTTACTCATGTTACGTCCCTGTATTAGACTAAAAATGATGATGTAGAAGAAAAGGAAAAATGGAGCAATCAATAGTTTCTTTTTCTTTCCTTGCTTATCAGTAAGCTGAAGGGAGAGTGTTGGTTGAACATAGGTGTATCAAGAAGTGAAGTAAAAAGTACAGAGACAGTTTTGTGCAGTGTTTCCCTTCTTCTGATAAGAACTAAATGTGCATAGGTGAGCTATAAAATATGAACTGTGTGATTTTGGTGATTGCACATATGAATTATATGCTCTTGCATTTGTATTTAAAACTGTCATGGCACAATATAAAGGTGGCCAGGAAATACAAAAAGAAATACAAAGGTGGTCATGAGAATAATTTAAATTTTAAATATTTTCTTACTTAGAACATTATACTGCAAATATAAAATACCATAATAAAACTGAAAGAAGTCTTACAGAGAAAAGAACATGCTTTAGAGTTTAGTATTTTAATCACTCTTTTTTATTCCTGCTTTTTGGACAAGAGATTCCATATTTTCATTTTTGTACCGCGCTGCATAAATTATATAGCCAGATCTCAAACCTGCACATGGTCTCTCCATTATATTGAATTTTATGAAATATTTGTCAGCATAATTGTAGGTGCATGTGCTTTCTTCCTCTCTTCTGATAATGTAATGAATTATGTTAAATTTTGGTACAGTGCAGTGGTGAAAAGCATTGCTTCCTCTTCTTTTGCTCTCCTCATTTTATCCAGCCCAAAAAATTTTCTTCTAGTCTCTTCTGGGATGGGGGAAAGTAAGAGATGGCAGCAGAGTAGAAGTGGAATAACCCACCATTTAAAACTGCCCTGCTTGCAAATATTTTGTGTGTTTCAAGACTCCGCACTGTCTCCTATGAGATTCAGATTTCTATGAACCAGAGCCGGGAAATCAATTCTTTTATTTTATTTTATTGTATTTTTCTGTTTTTAGTGCATACATTTCTCCCCTGAGGTAAGATCACAGAAAGGTTCCAGTGCTTGAGTTGAAGAAGGATCAAGGGAGACAAAAAATAAGGGACATATATAAGTGAATATTTAAAAATACCATCCTGCTACACTGTAATAATGTGTCATGTCTTAAGTTGATTTAATTTTTCTGAACTTCAAATATCTATTCTCTAAGGCAAGCTACTATATAAAAAAAAGCACATTTTTTGAAAGTGCTGTTCTTTTTTTTAAGCTGCCTGTGTTTCGTCTTTGCAACACAATCATAATTTTATGATTTTACTTAATTTTTATTTATTTATTTTTGTTTTAATTAAAGTTTATTGGGGTGACAATTGTTAGTAAAGATACATAGATTTCAGGTGTACATTCTGTATTACATCATCTATAAATCCCATTGTGTGTTTACCACCCAGAGTCAGTTCTCTTTCCATCACCATATATTTGATCTCTTTACCCTCATCTACCACCACCCTCCCCCCTTACCCTCTGATAACCACTAAACTATTGTCTATGTCTACGAGTTTTTGTTTCTCATTTATTTGTCTTGTTCTTTTGTTGTTTTCGGTTCATATACCACATATCAGTGAAATCATATGGTTCTATACTTTTTCTGTCTGACTTATTTTGCTTAGCATTATACTCTCAAGATCCATCCATGTTGTCACAAATGGTCCTATTTCATCTTTTCTTAACGCCGAATAGTATTCCATTGTGTATATATACCTCAACTTCTTTATCCATTCATCTATCGATGGACATTTTGGTTGTTACCATGTCTTGGCCACCATAAATAAAGCTACAATGAACATTGGAGCACACTTGTCTTTATGTATGAATGTTTTCAGATTTTTTGGGTGGATACCCAGGAGAGGGATTGCTGGGTCATATGGCAATTCTATTTGTAATTTTTTGAGGAAACTCCACACTGCCTTCCATAGCTGCTGCACTAGTCTGCATTCCCACCAACAGTGTATGAGGGTTCCTTTGTCACGCAGCCTCTCCAACACTTGTTACTATTTGTCTAGTTGATGATAGCCATTCTGACTGGGGTGAGGTGATATCTCATTGGGGTTTGCATTGGCATCTCTCTGATGATTAGTGATGTTGAGCATTTTTTCATATGTCTATTTGCCATTTGTATGTCTTCTTTGGAGAAATATTTCTTCAGGTCCTTTGCCCATTTTTCAATTGGGTTATTTGTTTTTTTGTTGTTGAGTTGCATGAGTTCCTTGTATATTTTGGATATTAGCCCTTTATCGGAGGCACTGTTTGCAAAAAATCTCCCATTCAGTTGGTTGTCTCTTTATTTTGTCGATCTTTTCTTTTGCTATGCAGAAGCTTTTAAGTTTGATATAGTCCCATTCATTTATTTTAGCTTTTACTTCCATTGCCTTTGGAGTCAAGTTCATAAAATGCTCTTTGAACCCTAGGCCCATAAGTTTAGTACCTATGTTTTCTTCTATGTAGTTTATTGTGTCAGGTCTTATGCTTAAGTCTTTGATCCATTTTGAATTAATTTTGGTGCATGGTGACAGCAGTCTAATTTCATTCTTTTGCACGTGGCTTTCCAATTCTGCCAGTACCATTTATTGAAGAGGCTGTCTTTTCTCCATTGTATGTTGTTTGCTTCTTTGTCAAAAATTATCTGTCCATATTTATGTGGTTTTATTTCTGGGTACTCAGTTCTATTCCATTGGTCTTATATGTCTGTTTTTCTGCCAAAACCATGCTGTTTTAATTATTGTTGCCCTGTAGTACAAGCTAAAGTCAGGGAGTGTGATACCTCCAGTATTGTTCTTTTTTCTTAAGATCGCTTTGGCTTTTCAGGGTCTTTTGTGGTTCCATACAAATCTGATGATATTTTGTTTTATTTCTTTAAAAAATGCCATTGGGATTTTCATGGGGATTGCATTAAATCCATATATTGCTTTGGGTAATACGGACATTTTAACTTTGTTGATTCCAATTTAACTTTGTTGTCCAATCCATGAGCACGTAATGTCTTTCCATTTCTTTGTGTTTTCTTCAATTTCTTTCAAAATGTCTTATAGTTTTCAGCATATAAGTCTTTCACATCCTTGGTTAAGTTTATTCCTAGGTGTTTTACTCTTTTTGTTGCAATTACAAAAGAAATTGTTTTAAATTTCTTTTTCTGAGATTTCATTATTAGTATATAGGAATGCAATGGACTTTTGTACATTGATTTTGTAGCCAGCAACTTTACTGTATTCATTGATTGTTTCTAATAGCTTTTTGGTGGAGTCTTTAGGGTTTTCTGTATATAGCATCATGTCATCTGCAAAGAGTGACAATTTAACTTCTTCATTCCCAATTTGGATGCCTTTATTTCTTTCTCTGACCTGATTGCTCTGGCGACGACTTCCAACACTGTGTTGAAAAGCAGAGGTGATAGGGGACAGCCCTGCTGTGTTCCTGAACGTAGAGCAAACGGCTTCAGTTTTTCACCATTAATTATGAGATTAGCTGAGGGTTTGTCATATATGGCCTTTATTATGTTAAGGTATTTTCCTTCTATACCTATTTTATTAAGTGTTTTAATCATAAATGAATGCTGTATCTTGCCAAATGCATTTTCTGCATCAATTGATAAAATCATATGATTTTTGTCCTTTATTTTGTTTATGTGATGTATCATATTGATGGACTTGTATATGTTTAACCACCCTTGTGCCCCTCGGATGAACCCTACTTGGTTGTGATGAATAATTTTTTTAATGCATTGTTGCATTCGATTTGCTAGAATTTTGTTTAGGATTTTTGCATCTGTATTCATCAGAGATACTGGTCTGTAGTTTTCTTTTTTTGTGTTGTCCTTATCAGATTTTGATATCAGGTTAATGTTGGCCTCATAAAATGAGTTAGGGAGTACTGTCTCTTCTTCAGTTTTTTGGAAGAGTTTGAGCAGGATTGGTATTAGATCCTCTTTGAAGATTTGGTAGAATTCACTAGTGAAGCCATCTGGTTTTCCAGTTCTTCAAGGTTTAGCCTAGGAAGGCTATATGTTTCTAATGACTTGTCCATTTCTTCTAGATTATTGAATTTGGTGGCATATAGTCCTTCATAGTATTCTTGGATGATCTTTTGTATTTCTGTGGTATCCGTGATAACTTCCCCGTTTTCGTTTCTGATTGTTTATTAGTGTCTTCTCTCTTTTTATCTTAGTGAGTCTAGCCAAGGGTTTGTCAATTTTGTTAATCTTTTCAAAGAACCAGCTCTTTGCCACATTAATTTTTTCTGTTGTCTTTTTGTTTTCTATTTCATTGAGTTCTGCTCTGATTTTTATTATTTCCTTTCTTTTGCTGACCTTTGGTTTCATTTGTTCTTCTTTTTCTAGTTCTTTAATGTGTAACGTGAGGATATTTATTTGGGATTTTCTTGTTTCTTGAGATAGGACTGTAATGATATAAATTCCCCTCTTAAAACTGCTTTCACTGCATCCAAAAAATTTCGGTAGGATGTATTTTCATTCTCATTTGTTTCTATGTATCTTTTGATCTCTCCTCTAATTTCTTCTTTGAGCTGGTCATTCTTTAAAAGTATGTTGATTAATCTCCATGTATTTGTGGGTTTTCCTGCTTTCTTTTTGCAGTTGATATCCAATTTCAAAGCCTTGTGATCAGAGAATATGCTTGGTATGATTTCAATCTTCTTAAATTTGCTGAGGCTAGTAAAATTTTGAACCACGACTCCTCTCTGAGATTCTTTCTTTTTTTTCTTTATCTTTTTTTTTTTTTTTTTGCCAACATTGAGGTTAACTCATTGCCAATTTATTTGATAGTATCTTAAAAATTCCTCTAAAATCTTACAGTTTTCCCTTCTTTTGTACGTGTAATAGACTGCAAAGTCAATTTTTTTCTGTTGCCCTAGAATGCACATATGGAGATCAAACCAGAAAGGAAAAAATTAAGCAATCCACATTCTAAAGAAAGTCTACAGCAATTAGAACCAGATTCCCTCAGATGTTACAGTTAGGTGTCCAAAACAACTCAGCAAACATTATCCCGGTAGATCCCAGCAGCCCGTCTCAGGCTATAGGCTGTATTTGATTGATTCTAAGACATATAATTCTTTCCTGTTTTAACATTTCTGAAATCAAGTGTCCTTATGATCAATATTATTTTACAGTCATTTAGGCTTGGCAGAATTTCAATTATAGTTACCTCTGCTATTCCTGTGAGACAATATGTACAAAAGAGCTGTCATCAAACCTTGCATAATGTATGCTAGTGGAATGAAAGAAGATCCTGGAGACAACAACATAGGAATGCCGTTAACCCTAGAAATCAATGTTTGTACAAGAGAGATAGGGGCAGAAATTAATTAGACATAGTTAGAAAGAGTTCCAAGAGGGAGAATACGGTTCCCTAAATGTGTATACAGTCATGCACTGCATAACAACATTTTGGTCAATGAAGGACAATGTATACCATGATGGCCCCATAAGATTATAATGGAACTGAAAATTTTCTATTACTTAATGGCATCATAGCTGTCGTAATATCATAGCATGTGCATTACACAAATACTCACCGTTGTGTTACAATTGCTTACCGTAGTCAGTACAGTAACATGCTGTACAGGTTTGTAGCCTAGGAGCTATAGGGGAAGAGAATTTGTCACCTCAAAATATTTCTATTTGGCATAGAATTATTTTAGGCTAGTTACTTTTAAGAAATAGCAGACATGGGAGAAGGTCTGAAAATCAAGTAGACGTTAGCATTTGTAAAAGACATTTACATTAGTAAGAGACTCTCCATTTGTAAGTGTCTCCCTTGGCTTTAGCAGGAAGAGGGGGATGACTATCTCTAGAAACTCTTATCAAAGTAGATGGTAGTAATTTAAATCTGCACAAAACCTTCCCCTTATTTTTCTGTTTTCCCAATATCTTCTTTTGTCTTCAGGTGAAGGTGGTATTTAAGGTGTTGGTGTCTGCCATTTTTGCAGAGTTAATCAGTTTTCTTGGGACTCTCCCATGTATATAGGAAGAATATATGTTATTAAACTTCTGTCAACTTGTACAGGTTATTCATTGATCTGTCATGAATCTGCTTGGGTAGAGAAATAGAAAATTGGGAAGAGACAGCAGTGGAACTATGGAATAGTTGTCATGCTCATCATTTGCTTTTGCAAGGATTTGTTCATTTCAAAGAGGTAATGTTACACTTCAAAAATAGCTCCCTTTTGTTCATGTTCCATTGACTCCCCAGGTAAGGGGACCAAAGTTCAAGAGGTTGAAGTTTGTACAGGTTGATAGGGAGCTAAAGTTAATGAGTAGAAGAAACAAAGTCAGACCTGAATCTCCCAAGTCAGGGAAGTAAGCACTGGGAAAGTTCCAAAGGCTCTGCATAAAAAAGCTATCATCAGCCTCCCAGAAGATAGCCATGCTAACATACTGTTTTCCAACACAGCAGCAACAACAGGGACATATAATCACATACACAATTATCTAAGAGATTGTTGCCCATCCACCCTAATGCCTGCCTATTTCCATAGTAGCTAGAATTTAAGGAAGGAGGGAGAACGGCATAAAAAAGCAGAAGCCCCTCCATTTAAGTCTCTTTAGCAAAGGGTTAACCATTGCTTGAGGATAGAGACAGATGAAACTGGATTGAATTTATGATAACTGGAAATAAAAGAAAGGCTATGGGATCTGCCTCAAATGCTATTAAGGGACTTTGGATTAGGAATTTGACAGAGCATGGTTGAAGGATGTGATTGGAAAAGATAAAAGTTCAGACTGCTCCATTATCCAGTTACATTTATGTGTCAAACATTTTAAAATGTAATAAATTTTTCTCATATTCTCCTGCCTGCGGAAAACATACAAAAACAAACGCAAAGGAGAGGTTTAGGAAATCTATACTCTCATCCATTTGAACTCTGAAGATTTCACATAATCTCACCCTCCAAACTAATTCATCAAGTAATTGGATACAATGCTCGAATTCTTTTCTAGGCTATATTTTCAGACAATGCTACTAGTTCTACTTTTTGTAACAGCCCACTAATCTGACATTCTAGTGCAATGTCAATAGCACAGCTCTTAATCTGTTTTTCCAGTAGTTTGTGCTTCTATTAACTTGAATGAAGCTAAAATACATTCTTATTGTCAGGTTGTAGTTTTGTTTACATAAGGTTTCGTTTTCATTTTTGTTTTTTCAGTTTGTGCTGAAAGATATTGAGAACTATATGTGTGTATTCAAACTGATTTGTTTGAATATGATGTAGTTACTCATCAGGAGCCATAAAATGATTTTATAAAATTTTACATTATAAAAATTATTGAGGAAATGGGGCCATTTGTATACCATACAAATTAAACCTAATGATTAATATGTGAACAGGTACTCTCACTGATCAAAAATAACATGACAAATTGTCATATTGATGGGATATTGTCAGCATCTGGAATATATTATATGCATCCCATAACAGAAAAGCCTCTTTGATGATCTGATATTTATAGACATGGAAATAGGTGCTAGAAAGGTCCCACATTTTGCCTCATGTCCGGGAACCATATGAACAAAACTAAACCAACAAGGAATGTTTATACCTATGACGACATTCATAATGATCTTGTGCAAGCATGACACATGGGAGGAAGGTGAAGGCAGGCCTGATGTAAACTAGATTATAAGAATGGATGAAAGAGCCTTCAGTGGAAAACTGAATTAGTGAATGATCTGGATGGAGTTCAGAAATGATGTCAGGCTGAGAAATGATTTCAGGAGAACCAAATGGTTCCAAATGTCGCACATATTTAACTCATGCTGACCCAGTCTCTTGCTGGATAATCTTCACTCTGTGAAAGAGGTGACCATAGAGAAATGGAATGGACAGCATCTCCAGAGACTTAACCCTTCTTTCAGTAGACTCTCTCCACCCGTGAAAGATCTAAACACCAAAAGAATAACATTTGTCACTACCAGGTGGGTAGAGAAGTAAATATCTCAAGTCATCAGGAAGGAATAGAAGAAAAATTCTGAAGACAGAAAAGAGAGAGCAGATGTTCAAACATCTGTGGCCAAGGGGTAATTTGAGTCCCATATTCACCAACTTATGTGTGTTTTGAAACTCCCAGAGATAAGCAAGAGACGGCTGCTGAGACACTGCTAGTATTGGTGTTGGGGACCTTTAATCCAGTGGACACCAATTTCTAAAGTAAATATATCTCATCCAGAACTTTAATTTAAGGCAAAAAATGTCTGGCATGATTATTTACATGAATTGAAAAAAAATTACTAGAGACAAAATCAGAGATACAATTTACCTCAGATTTTCAAATTCCCTTGGTAAATAACTGATGCAATATAAATGGGTTTCCCCAATGCAAAATAATAAAAATGTGTTCAAGTACAAATAGATAAGAAGAAAGAAAGGAAGGAAATAAGGCCCTCACCACCTATCCAGCCCTGATCTAGCCCCCATAAATTAATTTTCCATTTGCATTTGCATTTAATTAGCTACAAGTGTAAAAGTAAATGATGAAAACATTCTGATTGTACTTAGAATGAGTATTTTATTACTAAAAATGGTGAAAAATAATTTTTGTATTATGCATGCCATGGATTGTATGGTTCAGAAAAGGAAAAGAGAATGAGAGAAGTAGAAATACAGAGAAGTATGAAATATTTTGCAGAATTTTTTTCAAAACTTTTCCTCCATGAATGTTTAAATATTGGAAATAAACTTGTGGATATATCTGTTTCTCTACATAAATACTTTACTAGAAATTAATTTCTGAATACTTTCCTACCACAACTCTTTACTAGTGATACTTGAAGGACAACATAATTACAAATAGGTGCCGTAATATTTCCTTGCCTTTGAGTGACTTTTTAGACAAATTAATTTTAATTAGTAAGCAGTTTGTTACTGTGGCTTAGAATAGATGCCTGAATTGTATAAATTTGATTATTCTTGTGCTTTATCAACCTCGTTCATTATCAGTTTTTTAAATTTTCTTCTTTTAAGGGAAATTACTTCATATTACATAAATATGGTATTTCTTAACCTAAGTTATATAAGACACACTAAGAGCTAGAATTAACTATAGTACCTGATATGTGGAGGGGAGAGGTGAAAACTAATATATCAGACCCTAAGCTGGGTCTCACACTTGCTTCTTTTTGCACAATTAGTTAAACAAAGGTACATTAGAATGAACCAAAGAGGTAGGTCTGAGACTTTCCTGGTAGTAAATTGAATCCTGGAGGCCTGTAAAACTTACATGAGTGTATATACACTCAAGTAGATGACAAAAGCCTTAGATAAACTTAGCCCCTAATCAAGCCGTGCTAATATGAAAAGCTGGGTCTGTCAAGTGAGAATGATCAGGTGGCTGCAGATACAAACATATTGGCAAATTTTGTTTCAAGATAGTCTGGTGTTGCTTTTGCTTTCTGCCAAAGACAAAATGCTTAAATATAGCTTTCTGATCCACAAAGTTTCTTAAAGATTCATAGTATAAATGAGACAATATAGAATATATATACACATGATTTAAAAAATATTTGATACACAATGCTTTCCTGAATGCTGTTATTTGTGTTACATCTGCTCTTTATTCACAAAGTTTTCAAAGATGCTTGGCATTTTTAGCTATATTTGAAACTTATCAAGGCTAATTACATTTCACAATATTTATATTATTAACAAAGCCTTTACATACAAATCAAATACCCTTTTTTTTGCCTTTATTTTTTCCATAAAATATCACTGTTTACAGAAGAAAAATGGTAATCGTAGAATTTTAAACAACAGGAACCATATCATAGCAAACCAGAGAGTACATGGCAAGTACCATCTCAGTAGAATATTCTGTAACAGCAAAATTTTCTGTCTGTAGAATGACAGAAAGACATAGGAAGCTATGACATCATTCACTAAGTCCATCTGTTCGGAAGAAAAAGAGCAATGCTGACATCTAGTGTTTACTGTTTATAAGACAAGGTACATTGTTTCCTTTATGAGCACGGATTCCAAATGACCTGAATCCCACTGAGGAGAAAGACAAGGACACCTGGGCTACAGACAAGTAAAACGAGCAGCTTCAATTCACTGCCGAACCTTAGAGTTATATACTAAAGTGTTTATGCTTGTGAGAAAAAACAGTTTGAGATGACTGTTTATGACTGACATTAAAATCACTGGATTTCCATAATCACTTTGTTTGGACTCAGACTTCCTGCCAAGACAGCTAGTCACTGAAAAACAGAGAAAGGTAACCTAAGGAGATGGTGGCAGAAGCTGTGACATAAGCATTCACTGGAAAGCCCTGGGGTGGTAGACCTCCGTAGGATGCTGACTGCTGATGCCACTGAGGCTAAAATTAGACAAAAGCCCGCAAATGCTGAGTGTATCTTTTACTCATTGCAGGTGGCTCCCAACTCTATGCCCTCAGAGGATTAAACGATCCACTTGCCTTAGAAGCAGTACTTGCTGTGGGAAAGACCTCCCTCAGAAGTTTCCCCTGCCTTCCAGACTCTAGTCCATAGCAGCACATTCCCACAAAATTCCAGAAGTCACCAGGCAGCACTTAACTATTTTCTTTTACTATCTATCTTGATCAGCCATCAGATATAAACCACTGGCTATGATAGCATGTAAATGGGGCTATAAGACTCTGTGGTCTTAGGAAACAACAATATCTGTTTCACCCATTTTAAATATTTCTAGAGACATTTAAAGAAAATTTATTAATATGATTCAAGAAGAAAAATTGTCTCAATTTATTTTCTCTAGTTCTGGTTTTATTGAGATATATGTAGGTATCAGATGTCATTAAGTGTACCACAAGGAAACTTCAGATCCAGAACTGTGCTCTATTGCCTCCAAAATACATGTGAATCCCCATATTAAACTATATGGATGTTGAAAATAGAAGTTTCCACTGTACCGTAGGCAGCTTTAAACCAAATGACAAATGAGAACTAGGTATGGAAAACAAGTATCAATGTTTTCTGTAGAAGGGAAAGTTTTTATATGTTTTCCTAATAATTTTGTGTATTTGATTATAATGAGCATGGGTAATTCTTGTTTCACAAACATTTTTCTTCCTTTAGATCAGACCTGTCTCCCATGATTACAATTTAATAATTAAATAGAACAACTGTGACATTCTAAATTACATAACTTTTGTAAGGTGATCTTCACCAATTGCTCACAAAAATTCTATTAAGGAATTCCTCCTGACTGTTTGATAATGTTCTGAGGACTTTGTATCAAAATAACTATAGCATCCCTGACCTAAAGGTATAGAAAATGTCTATCTAGACAGGAAAGAATATGATTTAGTGTTCAATCCAATATCCCCCTTCATATATTTTGGATCATCAAGAAGCAGTATGGTACAGTATTTAAGAACTTAGGGTCTAGAGACTGCCTGGGTTCAAATTTTTTTTTTTCCTGCGATTAACTGACACACTCTCAATACTCAGTTTTGTTGTACCCCAGTTTCCTTCTCTGTTGTCTTAGTCAGTCTGGGCTGCTACCGTTTTTCCCCGAAAATAAGACCTAGCTGGGCAATCAGCTCTAATGCATCTTTTGGAGCAAAAATTAGTATAAATCCCAGTCTTATTTTACTGTAAGACCAGGTCTTATATTAATTTTACAGTCTGATTTTACTGTAAGACCAGGTCTTTAATACAATGTAATATAATACCGGGTCTTATATTAATTTTTGCTCAAAAAGACGCATTAGAGCTGATTGTCCGGCTAGGTCTTATTTTCGGAGAACCAGGGTATAATAACGTACCATAGACTAGGTGGCTTATAAGCAACACAAAAGTATTTCTGACAGTTTCTAGAGCCTGGAAGTCTGAGACCAGGGTATCAGCATGCTTGGGATTTGGAGCGAATTTATAACTCTTATAAGGGCACTAATCCCATTTATGAGGACTCCATATTCAAAATCTCATCTAATCCTAATCACTTCCCAAAAGCCCTAACCCCCTAACACCATCACAAAGGGGGTTATTGTTTTACCCTACAAGTTTTGAGAGGCCACAAACATCCAGATCATAATATCTGTATAAGAGAATAATAGAAGTGCCTGCCGCATAAGTGGAGAAGAATAATTAATTGTAATCCATGAAAAATAGTCCATGCTATACAGTAAGTACCTTTGTATATTATCTAGGACGTTTGCTTCAATTTTTAAAAACTAAATGCCTGGCACAAAGGCTCTTACTAAAGGTTACTAGTCATTATTAAGGAAACCTTTATTGGTTAACAAAATATAAACAGAATGATGATGTGTTTTCATGGAAAAGGAGCACAAAAATAGAAAACCTCCATGGGAAATACGAGTTAAAAGAATAATTGTGGTCCTGAGGAAAGAGGAACAAGATGTTGCAGATCTCTGCTGCTCTACCAATAAAGCCTTGGAAAGAGGTGTTTATTACCTCAAAGAAATAGGTCCATGTAGCTTATTCTTGTGCAGAATTACGTAAGGCATGAGGGACAGTGCATGAACGAACACCTGCAACAATCTGCTAGAGAAATGAGCATCCTACTAGGCAAGAAAACAGCTCGGCAGGTCACCTTATAAAGCATATTTTAGAAGCAAGAATACGTTGGCAAAATGCTGAAGATTGGAAGAACACATACGCGCGCACACACACACACATTTGGTCAATGTGTATTAAGTAAGGTTAGGGCAGAGGTGTAGGATACATGGGTACATTAAACTTTGTAAATGTTTTCATGAAAGGGCAGAAAATATTGAGATAAAAATATCCAAATGTTTCTTTGTTGCTTTCAGTTAAGCAACAAAGGGACAAGACAAACAAAAAAAGAAACAAACTCAGACAACAGTTTAGTTGTTACCAGAGGGTAAAAGCCAAGGGAGGTGGTAGAAGGAGGTAAAAAGGGGGTCAAATTTATGGTGATGGAAGGAGAACTGATTGTGGTTGGTGAGCACACAATGTGATACATAGATGATGTTTTATAGAATTGTATATTTGAAAGCTATGTAATTTTACTAACCATTGTCACCCCAGTACGTTTGATTTAAAAAGTTAAATATATATATCTCCAAAATGCTAAAACCTAGGTAAAATCTTTTAGGACCGAAAAAAAATGACATTAGTGTCTGCATTATATTTACAGTTAAATGTGATTTCACTAGCACACTCACTGATGTTCAGAAAAGAAATGGAGTCAAAGGCAAAAAGAATAAATAGGCTTAACGAATCGTTCAAAAGCTCAGGGTTTCTCTGTGAAACTCCACTGCAGCTTCTTTGCTCACCTCATTAAAATGAAGTTAAAACTGCAAAACACATACAGTATAATGACTACATCCTATTTGCACGAGTTCAAAGTTTCTGTTTTGTAATTTGTGTTTTATCTCTGATTAGCTGGAAGTTGACAGAATTAAACAATAAACTAATGAAAAGCTCAGGCTGAGACTCTTTATTTGTACTGAATAATGGTCCACACATTTTCGGGCAAAATTAACTACCTAGTGATGTTTGGTAACAAATACAAAGAAAAATGTACAATTCTATCTCAAAAATAAAGGTGATGATAACATACTATTTTAAAAAGAGTATAAATTAAAGCTTTTATAAGTCAAATTTTATGTTCCAATTATAATGAAAACCACCTATTGTATTTTTTCATTCCTGGAAGTACAACAGTTCCATGTTTCATTTTCAATATTAAATCAGACACATATCAATTTTTATAATCCACCAGGAATGTGAGGTTTAAAAAATGATAACATGCAACAATCCTCTTACTCTGAGACAAGCTAAAGGATAAAGACGTAGATTTCTGATTGTCCATTAAGAGATCTTGTCAAGCAAGTCTGAATGGTCAGAATGTATTTGCCAAGGCTTATCACAGAACACATCAACCTATGGATATGGAACCTATAGTTCTTTTATACTGTATGTTCTCAAAAAGTTGTCATAGCCTTGCTGTGAGTTAAATTGTGTCCCTCCTCAAATGCCAGGGGGGCAAAGGGGGTGCCAAAAAATGTATACAAGTGGACACTTTGGTTAACATTGCACAAGCCGTACTTTGCCATAATCAGAAGTGTCTGTACACTGATGGCAACCACTTTGAGCACCTCTTACAACTGCAGAAGTTAAACGTGACTTGTATTCATCTTTTGTTAACAGTATATATTGAGTATTAAATTTTAATAAAGTTTTCCTTTCTTAAAAATGTGTATACATTTTTTGGCACCCTCTGTATATGTTCAAGTTCTAAGTTCTCCCACTCTGAAAGGAACATTAATTAGAAATAGGGTCACTGCGTACATATTTAATTAAGTTAAGGTCATACTGGAGTAGGGTGAGACTTTAATCTGATACAACTGGAGTCCTTATAAGAAGAGGAGAAAAGACACAGACACATCAGGAGAGAGACAATACTTTGTGACAATGAAGGCAGAATGTGAAATGGTGCAGCTACAAGCCAAGGAGTGCCAGGGATTGCCAGCAAACAACCAGAAGCTACAAAGAAGCAAGAAAGGATTCTGTCCTACAGCTATCAGAGGAATGATGACCTTGCTGATCCTTTGATTTTGGACTTTTGGCCTCGATGAGATGATTATAATGTTACCACACAAGACTAAAACTTACACCAAAAGAAAAAGTAGAATTAAAAATTGATGAGTAGTCAGACGGGATCCAATTTCAATGGAAGTTATGGATGACGCTTTAGTAGATATATAAGTAATGAAGTCTCAGCATAGTCCATAAGAGGCTGGGGTCTTAGTAACATTGTTATGTTTCTCCTTACTTGCAAACAGTTTTAGATAAGCCTGCTTTTCAACCACTTATTATAAATTGCCAGTCATATCAGTGAAGCAGATAAAAGGCCAGTGCATCTGTTTTAACTCATAAACTAATACAATTTGGTTGTTTTAGATCTGAAAGAAAATTGAAATATAAACTTAAAACATAAACAAAATATATATATATATAAGGTAATCTCTCTGGCTTTTACATCAGAAAGTTACCAGAGGGAAAAGCTAAATGACTCACACATCTAGTACATTATATAACTCAGGTTCCACATCTACTTATTGTACGTACTGACCTGGGAACCAGGCAGAGCTGGGTTTTAATACGGGATCCTAATTATAAAATATTCATTCATTCATTCATACCTCAGTATTTATTTATAAAATGGGGATACTGAAAAGGTATTATGCAGTGTTGTTCAGCGATATACTACTATCAATGGAAAACCCTTGATATGCTACACGGTACATAGTATATGTTTAACAAATGGTAGTTGGTCCTGCTGACTTGATCCTCATGTCATTAAAAAAACCCTTTTTGCAAACAGGAATATATCATTCTATTATCAGATCAATTAAAACAAAAATACATAGTGAAAGAATTAACAGAGTAGGTAAAGCAAGAAAGTGGTGACTGTTTATCCCATTGACTAAATTAGCAGATGCATACACATTTTAATATTTTAATTATGGGGTTTAAAGTAATATATGTGTACATGTTTAGTAGCTATTTCATCTCACTCTTCTTTTGTTCTTTCAGATTTTCTTCATTTTTCCTCCTTTTTTCCCCACAAATTAAGTGGAAAAATAGAATTCACATATATTTTTACGACAGCCATTTTTTGAGCAATGTTTTGACATAATGATCTCTCCGTAAACAGATTTCTATTTTTCTGGATATAAGTATACAATGTAGCATTAGTAGGTGAAGAAGATGCTCAGATTTTTGTTTGTTGTTTTATGTTTTGTATGCAAATTCAGAAAAGAAAAAGAAATCACATTTATAGCCCCTCTGCTTGTAATCACCCACCAAAAGGTGAATGGATAAACAGTGGGATACCACTTAGCAATAAAAAGGATGAACTACTGATTGCAACGAGACAGATGAATCTCAAAGGCATTATGCTGAGTGAAAGAAGCCAGACTCAAAAGGCTACTGTGTGATTTCATTCTTTCTGAGAAAAGCAAAACCACAGGCACAGAGAACAAACCAACTAGTGTTTGCCAGGTGCCAGACAGGAAAGGGGCATGAAAGAATTTTGGGGGTAATGGAACTCTTCCATTATATTACAATACAGTGGTGGTTTATGACTGTTTCTTTATGTTAGTCAAATTAAATGAACTTTACATCTCAAGGGGATGAATTTTACTATAGTAGTTATATTTCAATTCACCTGATCTTTAAGGAACAAACATTGCACAAAATAGTCTAGTAAATTCTTGTAGGGTGAATACTGCTGTAATCACCACCCAGGCCAAAAAGTAAAACTTTTTGATAAAACCCGAGCACCCTCAGAAGCCCGGTCCTGTGTCCAAACACAGTTACAGCCACCTTTCTCCTCTAAATGGAGCGTTTACCTGACATTTTTTTTCTTTTTAATTAGTAGACTTTATCGTTTAGAGCAGTTTTAGATTTACAGAAAAATTGAGTAGAAAGTAGAGTTCCCATATATTCCCTCACCATCCCCGCCCCACTTTTCCTTATTATTAACGTCCTGATTATAAATTTTGCTAACTGCATACTAATGGTGCAAATTAACATGTTCCTCTGTCCTTTGTATTTCCTGCAAATAGATAACTGAACTCAGAGGCTCAATTCAACATGTACTCTATCCCTTTGGCAAGACTATCAGTGCCGTTGTGTTCTTCCAGCAGAAGGTGTATGATGACTGTTTTTCATACTTTATAGGTGTTAGCTGCCATTGTTTCTCAAAGCCTAGAACCATTAATTTATTGGAGGTTTCAAAATGGTGATAAACTCATTCTATCGTAAGCTATTTCAGCTTACATACATTAGCTGAAATAATTTCATAAGGAGATATTTTGTATGAGTAGTACAGTTAATACAAGAAAGGAAGAACAAATGCTTGATTCTTTCCTTTTATCTAATACCACCAGTTTTCAAAATGACTTAGTTACTTGTCTTCTCAGGAGGTGATCATTTATTGATGGTTTTTAATGCCATTAAAAACTCATGGATTTAAATATATTTTATGTTTCAATTCATTACAATTTTTATTACTAATAAAACTTAAATTGTCTCATTTTTGCCAGTAAATACATCTTCAAAAGGATTGCTAACTTTTGTTTTAGATGACCTTAGTAGTCTGATGTCCGTTACTACCTCGTATAGCAAGGTGGTCCAGGTTCGTCTGAGACATTTCCTGCCCAGATTGGAATCAGAGTCAGCATTCTCCAAAAATTCTTTGTTTCTTTTAATGAGAAATAGTAAGTCTACAATTTGCATATTGAAAATGTACATTATTGCTCAGTTGGCTCATTATTTCTAGGTCTTTTAGTGGACAGAGTTAGAAGATAACTCATGAGATTGTACTCTTATTTCCAATTCAAATTTAGCACTATAACAGCTCCTACTACTTAACATCTTCTGTATTGTATCTCTGTTTCCTTTTTTACACCAGGAATCTTCATTATTAAGGACAAAGGGAATGGCAATAAGAATATTTCATATGTACTCATTTGCTTTAAACTGCAATACAGCTAGAACAATCTCAGATTTACAATTCTAATACTCTTTTGATTAAAACACTTACATTTTTGACTATTTTATCTCAATTTCTTAGTGTTTATTTTACATCTCCATCATCAGATGTATTGCTAAAGTACTATAGTCTTTCCCTTTACCCCTTATTCATTCTTAATTCTACAAATAACTAACTGTACAGCAAAGCAATGCTAACCAAGAGTCACAATTTGATGATTAGTCATTTTGGTTATTAGAAGCTCATTTTCTAGTAGATTCTTTAGAAAAGGCCCAGTAGGAAAATATTTTAGGTTGCTGCATGTTGAGATTTACTGTTTTATTATAACAACCCTTCCTATCTTTTCTAGAGGGAGATCATTTTTGCTGCATACAAAAATTTTGTTTCCATTTTCTTTGCTTAAGAATCTTAACTATATTATTTTACCTTTATGTCATAAAGTATTGTTGTTGAAAAGTCTAATGTATTTTTTTCTTATGCATCACGTATTCTTTTCACCGAGACACTCAAAGGATTTTTTGGCTTTTTCTTTAAAGTATGGTAATTTTACTAGCTTAAGTCTTGGTATTTAGTCTTGGCATATGCTCTTGTAATATGTTGTCTCAAATCCTCTTTTTCTATTTATCAGGACAGATTTTCTTTTCCTACTGATTATTTTTAGATTTTTTTTATTGTTGTTCTTTGAATTTGGTTCTGTTCTTTAGAGATCAATTTTCTCTATATCTTGAATCTTCTTTGACTAATTCCAATACCTGCCACTGTTTCTTGACTCTTTTGTATTGCTTCCTTTATCTTAAATTTTGAAAAGTTTCCTTTTAACCTTCTAATTTTAAAACATTTTTCATTTGCTCTTGTGTTTCTTCTACTACATTCTTAATTTGTAACATTTTTTCATTTTTAATTCTTTCTTGAGTTTTACTATCTCAGTTTTGAGTTTATAATTATGGTTTATGTTGTTCTTCCATATCTTGTGTCTTCACCTCAGCTAGTTTGGAATTGTTCTGGGAGATTGTCTTTTTGAAGTTTTTATTTTCTGTAGCAAGGTAATTCTCCTTTTTAAAACTTTCTATTATAGTAACTTAAATTGAGTTCTGTCTTTGAATTTTTTTTAATCTTTTCTGCTGCTTTTTATGTGAATTTCTTTTTTCTGAACTTTAGAGGAAGGTTTGGTTCACATAGCTTTTCCAGCATCACAGAGCTCCCTCCTGTATTGTATTCATGTAATGTTAATAAATATATGTTCTGAGATTGCCTGGCTCTGTCACCAGCTCCTACCTTTATCTGGACGTTGTCCTTCTTTTGTGTCTGTTGTCTCTATTCTCTCTGAGTGGGGAGGTCTGCTCTGAAAGGAATGTCTGGTGGCTCAGCATCACCAGTTCATGCAAAAAGATTGCTTCTGTCCCTCTGTATCTAATGTACCCTAATATATCTATTTACCCAGTGGCACTAGTGACTAAATCTCTCCTGGTTTTGTTAGCTCTTCTAACTCAGGCCACTTGTATTGCAGTGAATATCCACTAGATGTTTAAGGATTCCCCACTTATCATCATCATTTGTCAGATGTCTAATTGTTTCCCTTTGCTTTCTCCAAAATAGATGAGAAAAACATGGGTCTTGTGATTATTAGTGGTTTTCCCCTTCCATTAGTATTTTGGGGATGTCATTCACCTAGCTTTATTGTAAATATCCTCCATGTGTTTTTTGTTTGTTTGTTTCTCTCTACTTACTCTGCATGCTTTAACATGGGAATTCAGGAAGATCCAAAATCATGCTGCTGATGCCACTGTGCTCTTACCAGTTTCTTCTAGATTTTTTTAAACAGTGTTAATTCATTTTCTCCACCAAATATTCTTTGGTTTGTCTGTTTAATTTTACTTCATCTCAGTGTTTATGCAAAATTAGAATGATGTTTGACAGTGTTTGCTCTTAGGCAGTTTAGTAAGCTATCTGATTCTGTATAAATGTATGAGGGCTCCGATTTTTATCTTCTATTAAATCATTTCATGCTTTGTTTCATTTTGTTTTCTTTCCATTTCCATTTATGGATCTACTAAAGTATGTGTGTGTCCTGAATTAGCATCAGGTAGTCTTATTATACATGGAAATTATCCTTACTTCTCTATCCTCTTGTCCCATTATTTTGGATGCAGTTGTTTATATTAGAAAAAGCCAAGATTCTTTAGGGTATTTTTTTAACTTACTAAGTCATCTTCAAGCCCAGTCTTTAAGTTCTGCTATACAATTAAACACAATGGACATCTTTCATTTCCATTTTTGTTAGACAGTGAAACTGTCATTGTAAGGTATAAATGTAAAAATAAAGAAATGAATATGGGAAAGATTGACAATAAAAGGAAAAGATAAAGGAAGGAAACAAAAAAATGTATGAATAAGATCATTTTTCAAAAATCTTATTTGTGGTATATTGATGAAACATGATAAATTGATAAAACTGTTTTTACACAAATAGTACTATTCCCTGTAAAAACACACATCCATAAATATTTTATATGTGCTTATGGTAAAGTCTAATTTATTAGGTCAGCTGTTTAGGACAAAATTTCCTCAAGGGAAAAACTATTCCTAATATGACATTTCACTTGTGCTGACCTAGAAAATCTCTAAAAACCAGCAGGGTTTCTATTTTGTGCAAACATCTGTAATGGCTATTATGTGCTGTCTTTATTGCTTTTTGGTTTTCAAAACATGTAAGTCTTGAGCTCCTCTTGTTTCGATTCATTTCCTTCCTACAAAATGCGCAACATGTGGATCTTTAAAAGCAAGACCTAAAACTACAATGTTTGCAATTTAGAAAACTGCTAAATATTTTTATAAATGTAGTAACAAGAATTACATGGTAAAACTCTAAAGCCTCAGATTGGATATTGGGAAATTTTGAGCTGTATCGTCACCTGTCTTTATCACACTCCTCCGTTTGTAAATCTTCTAAGTCTTTCAGTTGTCTGTGATTATTTTCACTTGCACTCACTTAGTGCATTCCTGTGAGAGGTATTACACTATCTCATGGCTTGACTAATTCCTTGAAAAATTCTGTGTGTTTTCTTTATATTATTATAACTTCTCTTACTGAAAGAAGCATGAATGTACATGATTTCTGGGAGAGAGAAACAGTGTACAAATGATAAGATACATTGACAAAAAGCTGAGTGAACTTACAAGTGAACTGAAAAACTCAAATCTGGTTGCATGTTTAAATGAAATTCACCAGATCACTACATAATCCAATAGTCTTCTTGTTTTATGTTTTAGATGGTTGGATTTGCTTAGGTAAATTAGGCCCAAGTTTATTTATAGTCCTACATTCATCATGTTTGGCTTCTTTTACTTAATTTTTTCCAGGTGAATCAAAATCATTGCACAGTATTTTGGCAGCGGTAAGATGCTCCTATTGCTGAATTCGCCATTCACTCAAATAGTTAGAATTTTCATGCCAGTTTATACTTTACATGCTCATGATATTATGTCATGACTCACCCATGTTTACCAGCTGCTTGAGAGGTCAAATTGAGAAGGAGGTTATAACTAAATCATAAGTGGAAGTTCTGAAAATAATACTAAAATGATTCCAACATAAGTTATGAAGCTATTTACTACAAACCCCAATGAAAGACTTCCACTTCATTACCACAAGGATTTTTATGCCCATGTAGTGTGAACCCTATCTTCCTACGCGTCTGAAGCTGCCAGTGGACCCTATGGACTCTAAGTTGGCCATCAGCAAAGTATTCTACATCTTCAAGACACTGTATGAACATTTTACGGCCCTGTCTGCAGCCAGAATACTCCCTGGGGATATAATTTACCCTATCAAGATGTTACAGTTATTTCCTCTCATATTCCTCTTACCACAGGCTGAAAGTGGGTAATATCCAAACTTACTGAATCGTCACTGTGTAAGGCATTACATCAATTAAACTCGCTTAATTCTTAAAACAGCCCTACAAGGTAGAAAATATTCCCAATTCACTGATGAGGAAATTGGGATCCCAAGAACTTAAGTTACATATGCACAGTCATCACATCTGCTAAGTGGCAGAAATTAATTGGGTTCCAAACTCATGGCTATTTACTGTGCTTTGATACCTCCCCAAGACAGTAGGTATCCCTACTGAACTTCAGTGCATATTCTAGAACATTTACCTTCTTTTACCTCAAAAAGCATAAATTCTTGAAGCCCAAACCAAGAAATATTGTGCACTTCCTGTCTTTGTTAAAGTCACCGATTTATCTACTTGTCACCCTCCTTCATTTACTACAGTACTAGATTATGGTATTTCTCTTCACCCATCAATATTCATGTCATCATTCTGGGTGATTTCTATATTCATGTAAAGGATAAATTCCAAACCCACTCAATGGCCATTTCATAGACTTACTGTTGCTAGTTTCTTCATGTCTCCCAACTATACCCTCCTATCTTCCCAGCTGACTTGCTCGTCATCCACTGGAATTCACTGATCCCATAAACATCACTAATTCATTAACTTGGCCTTTCTGATTTCTCACCACCTGAATTTCTACTCAACTTTATCACTGGCCAGGAACCCTATTATATTTTCCTAGTCAATTCCCTCTGCCATTCTTCAGGATGATTTTTTCCATTATCCTCTCTATTCAGATTTTCAACACCCATTCTTCATTCTCCCTTTCACATGATGACTTTGTCTCTTATTTACTGGGGAAGTACAGTCACTTTGAATACATTTCTTCATCTTCCCATTACCACATGCACGAACTGGTCTATCTTTATACTCATTTATTTCATTTTGTGACTATTAAAAATAGGTTATGCATTCAACTGACTCTTGTCTAAGGCCAACTTCTTTGCTTGTGCACAAGACCTTCCCATCTCCTTTCAGCCACTCCCCCAAGGCCTGTGTGCCCACCAGTTTAGTCCATTGAATCTGCTCTGACTAGAATCCAGTGTCTTTTATCTTTCCAGTCCCAGGGATCAGACTTCCATCTTCCCAATCCTATTGAGTCTCATCTTAGTGGTCAGTCTTCACTTGGTCCAACCTCTCTGTAGCACAGGGCACTGTAAATTGATCCGTTCTTTTAAAGCACTTCAATTCTCAGACACTCTGCTGATTTTCCTCTTTCTTCAAACTTTCTCAGTCTCCATTTCTGGATTTTAAAGTAAACAGGCATATATGAATAAGAAGGAGCAATCATAAAGTATTTCAAAAACATAAAAATGTTACATACCCATTTTTTGTTTGCTTAGAAGACAGCTATTTTTAAGAGGCTGAAGCTAGAGTTGAGCAGTTTCACTGAAATGCCATATATATCAAAATGTCATATGCACCAAAATGCTAGAAAGTTTCCCCATCACTAGTGATCAATTTACGTATCACCCATGAACTGAAGGTATATATAAATTTTCCCAGAAATTTTGCTGAACTGTTGTCAGACATGTTAGGTTGGTGCAAAAGTAATTGTGATTTAAAAGGTTAAAAATAATTGCAAAAACCACAATTACTTTTGCACCAACCTGACATAATATTCAAAATGTGTACAGGAAAAAATTAGAAACCATGTTCAAGGAGGCTACAGAAAAAAACAGAATGCCATCACCCTTTAGACAACCATAGAAAATTATGTCATTCCATGAACTAAAGCTTCCAAGAATTTAAGTCAAAATCTGTGGGAAATACTCAGTGTCTACATCTGCAGAGGGAATAGAAGAAATGTGGAAGAAACAGAAGGTGCGCATCTAAAATATTTGAAAGGGTTTAAAACTTACTCTACCTTAGTTGAAAGGTACCTCCCCTGTTACAAACTTCATTTAAAATAGTCTGCACTTATTTCTGAGATCCATTATTGAAGATTCCTTTTAAGTACATGGATTAAAATCCCATGCTCCCAAGGCCATGCTATTTTAGTTTAAGAAAGAAGGTGTTTGTTTTGGTGTCGGTGTGTAATATTTAAAATTTAGATTTGATTTTGAAAGTTAAAAGCATAAAAGAGATTCTTCTCTCCTCATCTTCCTTGAATGTGTATTTCTTCTCCTGGGAGCTGGCCTCACATTGAAGAACCCTGGTAGGGCGGAGTGAAGTTGTGTCAGCAGCTTTGTTTGCCGCCCACACACTGACACAGTGTGAGTTGGTATTAAATCTATGTTTAATAGCTCTTTCCCAAGGCAGAAGCAAGAGCCAAACCAACAAAGGAGGAGTACATATTCATGCTGTAAATAGCTTTAGGCAGATTGCTCTTGAGTAAAGCATCAAGGTCAGCTCGTCATTGCTAACTTTGTTTTGTATTTTCTGGGAAAAATTCACTGTGATACTAATTGCTTTTTAAATTACAGAACAAGTTGTCCAACCATTCAAATCAGAATTATGCCTGCCCAGATTCTCTTGCGTGAGCTGGCACAAAGCCATGGTGTTTTCCATTTTTGCATAGAACCTAAAAATTATAGGCAACTACTGCATTAGGCTGTAATAATGGATGTGTTGTCTCCACTGCCCTATTTGAACTGATGTTATAACTGCCTAGCTACAGCAGCGTTTTCTATATTATACCGAGTATGTTCTTTGCTCCATCCACTCTCTTCCCCGACAAGCACACCCAATGCATGCTTAACTAATCAGGTTAGTGCATTATCCTGGAAACCTTAAGCTGCCTCTATTAAATACAGAGGGTGCCAAAAAAATATTTACACGTTTTAAGAAAGAAAAACACTCTATTAAAATTGTAACACTCCATATGTACCGATAACAAAAGATGGGTACAAGTCGTGTACGCATTTTTTTGGCAACCCCAGTAGTTTTATACAAGTAGTTGAAAGAGGCTGGGTCATTTAAGATACGTCTGTGTATTCAGGCCATGTATCCTATGCCAAAGGATGACTCTCATGACATGCGGATAGTCATTCCTCTCCAGCATTCATTCTTTAAAGAATATTATTCCTTTTCCCCCTCTAATTCTGAGTATCTAAAAAAGGTAGAAATTCATATTTTAATGTCTAAGAGAGCATGTCTAATTAAATCAATTAATCCTGAATATATTAATTTCTTTGAACAAGTTCACTAAGAAATTTTTTTTTCCTATTGCTATACATCTTCACCAGCACTTAAATTGTAAGGTGTTTATTTTTGGATAATACATGACATGAGATGGTATTTTGTAAATTAAATATTCTTTTCCCCAACTACTAATAATATTAAGTGTCTTTCCAAAAAGGTATAAGTTAGTCAAGTTTTGCCCTGTTGTGAAATGCCTGTTTACACCTTTTCCTTACTTTTCTATTAGATTTCTTAGTACATTTGAGTTCTTTATATGTTCCGAATATGCATCCTTTGTTACTTATATGTGTAGCAAATATCTTCTCCCAGTTTTTGGCTTGTCTTTCCACTTACTTTATGATGTCTTTTGATGGACATAAACCAATTTTATTTAGTAAAATTCATCAAACTTTTAAAAATGTTTTCAATTGTGTGTCTTATTTAAGAAATCATTCCCTTCTACAAGATGATAAATTGTTAAAGTTCAACAATTTTAACTTTCTTATTTAAATTGTTAATCCATCAAGAATTGATAGTTGTGCATGGTATAAAGTGATCCATTGTCCCACACCATTTACTGAATATCATTCTTTCCCCCTCTGATGTGCAATTCATCACTGACAGGATATTACACATGAGAAGATCTGTGTTTCTGCCTTCAATTCAATTGCATTAATCTGTCTAGCTCTGTACCAATGAAACACATTTTATTTATTTATTTATTTGATAATTTTTTCTTATTGGTTTCAGGTATACAAACCAATGTAATAGTCAGACATTTGTCATTTATATCCCTCACACAGTGATAACCTCCCTCCCCCAATCTACCACCCCTCTGACATCGCATACAGCCATTACATTTCCACTGTCTCTATTCCTAAAGCTGTACTCCACTTCTTGTATATATATATATATATGTGTGTATAAACATATATATATATATACATATATATACATATATATACACATACATCTGAAGCTGATACATATATATATATATATATATACACCTGATACATACATACATATATGTATATATATATATATTTAATTGTAGTTGACATTCATTATTGTTCAGCTTCAGCTTCAGGTGTACAGTGCAGTGATCAGGCATCTACATCATCCCTGAGGTGATCTCCCTAATGACACAAGTGTCCATCTAATACCCTACAAAATCTTTGCAACATTATTGATTACATTCCCCAAACTGACTTTCGTAACCCCGTGGCAATCTTGCGGTTACTGACTGTGCTTTCTAATCCTCTCACCTTCCCCCTTATCCCCACTGTCCCTCCCAACTAATAGCCCTCAGTTTTGCCTCTATGTCTCTGAGACTGTTTCTGATTAGTTCATTCATTTATTCTTTTCTTTAGATTACACATATAAGTGAGATCATATGGTATTTGTCTTTCTCTGTCTGACTTATTTCACTAAGCATAATATTCTCTAGGTCCATCCATGTTGTTGCAAATGGTAAGATTTCATTCTTCTTTATGGCTGCATAATACTCCATTGTATAAATGTACCACAATTTCTTAATCTCGTCATCTACTGATGGGCATTTCAGTTGTTTCCATGTCTTGGCTATTGTGTATAGTTCTGCAATAAACATAAGGGTGCAGAAATTTCTTCAAATTAGATTTTTAGATTTCTCCAGATAGATAACTAGGAGTGGAATTGCTGGGTCATAAGGTAGTTCCATTATCAATTTTTTGAGATAATTCCGTACTGTTTTCCATAGAGGTTGCACCAATCTGCAATCCCACCAAATGCACAAGGGTTCCCTTTTCTCCACATCCTCGCCAGCAATAGTTGTTTGTTGATTTATTGATGATAGCCATTTTGACTGGGGTGAGGTGGTATCTCATTGTGATTTTTATTTGCATTTCTTTAATGATTAGTGAGGTTGAGCATTTTTTCATATGTCTGTTTGCCATCTGTATGTCCTCTTTAGAAAAATGTCTCTTCATGTCTTCTGCCCATTTTTTAATTGGGTTGTTTGTTTTCTTGGAGTTGAGTTGAGTTTTTTATAATTTTTGGATATTAACCCCTTATCGGATATATCATTGACAAATATCTTCTCTCATTCAATAGGATCCCTATTTGTTTTATTGATGGTTTCCTTTGCTGTGGAAAAACTTTTTAGATGATGTAATCCCACATGTTTATTTTTCCTCTTATTTCCTTGCCCGATTGGATATATCAGTAAAAATCTTACTCCGGTAATGACTGTAAACTTTCTTCCTATATTTTCTTCTAGGAGTTTTATTGTCTCGGATCTTACATTTAAATATTTAATCCATTTTTAATTTGTTCTTGTACATGGTGTAAGGAGGTGGTCCAGCTTCATTTTTTTGCATGTATCTATCCAGGTTTCCCAGCAGACTGTCTTTACCCCACCATAAATTCTTGCTTCCATTGTCGTAGATTAAAAGATCATATAGGCATGGATTTATTTCTGGGCTTTGTATTCTTTTCCATTGATCTATGTGTTTGTTTTTATGCCAGTATCATGCTGTTTTGATTACTGTAGCCTTGTAGTATAATTTGATGTCAGGTATCGTGATACCTCCCACTTTGTTCTTATTTCTCAAGATTGGCGAGGCTATCTGAGGTCTTTTATGGTTACATATAAATTTTTGGATTACATCTTCTATTTTGGTGAAAATTGTCCTTGGTAGTTAGATAGGAATTGCATTGAATCTGTATATTACCTTAGGCAGTATGGACATTTTAACGATATTAATTGTTACTATCCATGAGCATGGTATGTGTTTCCATCTATTTGTATCTTTTTTAATTTCTCTCTTCAGTGTCTTATAATTTTCTCAGTCCAGATCTTTTACTTCTTTTGTTAAATTTATTCCTAGGTATTTTATAGATTTTGAAGCAATTGTAAATGGGATTGTTTTCTTAATTTCTCCTTCTAATATTTTATTATTGGTATATACAAATGCAACTGATTTCTGCATATTAATTTTGTATTCTGCTACTTTACTAAATTCATTTATCAGTTCTAATAGTTTTTGGTGGAGTCTTTAGGGCTCTCTATATATAATATCATGTTATCTGCATATAATGACAATTTTATTCCTTCTTACCAATTTAGATGCCTTTTATTTCCTTTTCTTGTCTGATTGCTGTGGCTAGAATTTCCAGGACTATGTTGAATAGAATTGGAGAAAGTGGGCAACCTTTTCTTTTTTCTGATCTTAAGGGGAATGGTTTTAGCTTTTCCCCTTTGAGTATGATGTTAGCTGTGGGTTTATCATATATGGCCTTTATTATGTTGAGATATAGTCCCTCTATTCTCACTTTCTTAAGAGTTTTTATCATAAATGGTTGCTGGATTTTATCAAATGCTTTTTCTGCATCTATTGATATGATCAGATGATTTTTAGTTTTCATTTTGTTTACGTAGTGTATCACATTAATTGATTTGCAGATGTTGTTGAGCCACCCTTGCATACCAGGAATGAATCCCACTTGATCATGGTGTAAGGTCTTTTTAATGTATTGCTGAATTCTGTTCACTAATATTTTGTTGAGGATTTTTGCCTCTATGTTCATTAGGGATATTGGCCTGTAGTTTTCTTTTTTTTTTTTAATGTCTTTGTCTGATTCTGGGATCAGGGTGATAGTGGCCTCATGAAAAGTGTTTAGGAGTCTTCCCCCCCTTCTGGATTTTTTTGAATAGTTTGAGGAGAATAGGTGATAATTCTTTTTTGAATGTTTTGTAAAATTCACCTGTAAAGCCATCTGGTCCAGGGCTTTTGTTTTTGGGGAGCTTGTTGATGACTGATTCAATTTTCCTGGTGGTAATCAGTCTATTTGGTTTTCTGTTTCTTCTTGAGTTAGCCTTGGAAGGTTGTATGCTTCTAGAAAATTGTCCATTTCTTCCAGATTGTCTACTTTGCTGGCGTATAGTTGGTTATAGTAATTTCTTAAATATTTTTGTATTTCTGTGGTGTCTGTTGTCACTTCTGCTCTTTCATTTCTAATTTTATTAATTTGGTTCTCTCTCTCTTTCTTTTTCATTTTTTTTTTTTTTTTTTTTTTTTTTTTTTGATGAGTCTGGCTAAAGGTTTGTTGATTTTGTTTATATTCTCTAAAAACCGGCTCTTAGATTCATTGATCTTTTGTATTGTTTTTTCTGGTTTCTATTTCATTTATTTCCACTCTGATCTTTATTAACTCCTTCCTTATACTCCCTTTGGGCTTATTTTGCTGTTCTTTTTCCAGATCCCTTAAGTGTGAAGATAAACTGTTGATTAGTGATTTTTCTTGTTTCTTTAGGTAGGCCTGCATTGATATGAATTTCCCTATTAAGACTGCTTTTGCTGCATCCCATAGATTTTGGGTCGTCATGTTTTCATTTTCGTTTGTCTCGAGATATCTTTTGATTTCTTCCTTGATCTCATTGCTGACCCATTCATTATTTAGTAACATGTTATTCAGCCTCCATGTGTTTGTGTGTCTTCCAGTTTTTTTCCTGTAGTCGATTTCTAATTTCATAACACGGTGGTCAGAGAAGAAAGACAATTGTTATCATTTCAATTTTCTTAAATTTATCAAGACTTGTTTTGTGGCCTAACATGTGGTCTATCTTGGAAAATGTTCCATTTGCACTTGAGAAGAATGTGTATTCTGCAGCTTTGAGGTGAAATGCTCTGAAAATATTGATTAAATCCAACTGGTCCAAGTGTCATTTAAGGCTGTTGTTTCCATATTGATTTTCTTTCTGGAACACCTGTCCCTTGTTGTCAGAGGTGAGTTGAAGTCCTCTACTCTGATAGTGTTACTGTTGATCTCTGTCTTTATGCAGTCAATATCTGTTTTATATATTTAGGTGCTCCTATGTTGGGTGCATAGATGTTTACTAGGGTTATATCCTCCTGTCAGATCGATCCCTTTGTTATTATATAGACAATGACACACATTTTAAATACTAGAGTTTTTAAACATGTCTTGATTTTTTTCTAAGTACCTCAAATATTCTATGAGGCATGATCAAAAAATACAGTGAATGTTTAAATTAAAAAATATATATATATATATATTACAGTAAAAGACACATTGCCATTAATCCCCTTCAAAATACTCCCCTTCACTTTGAACAAAATTATCCCATCATTCTTGCCACTTTCTGAAGCAGTTCTGGAAGTCCTCTTTCGTAAGTGTCTTTAGTTGCACTGTCGTGGTTGCCTCACTGTCCTGAATCAATTCAAAACATTTTTTCTTTCATGGTTATTTTGACTTTGGGGAAGTGCCAGAAGTATCACATTGCCAGATTTGGTGAATAATATGGATGAGGACACACCGTAATACTTTTTTTTTTAAAGAAATTGCTGTACCCAAAACAGTATGTGACATGGAGTGTTGTCATGATGGAGGATGAAGACACCAAATAAGACTTCCAGAACTGCTTCAGAAAGTGGCACAAATGATGGAATAAGTGTGTTTGAAGTAGAGGGAAGTATATTGAGGGGGATTAATGTCAATGTGTCTTTTACTGTAATATATATTTTTTAAATTTAAACATTCACCATATCTTTTGATCACAACTCGTACTTGAGGAGTATCATAGTGAATTTTGTACCATTGCTTTCTCTATACATTTAGAACCCATTTATCAAGTTCCATGCAAATATAAATATAAATACAAACATATATATGATATGCAACATATTAGTTTCAGGTGCGCAGCATAACGATTCAATATATGTATATATTGCAAAATGATCACCATAATAAGGCTAGTTAACATAACTATAGCTAATAATACATAATATTTGAAAGTTACTAAGGAGCAGATCTAAAAAGTTCTTATCACAAGAAAAATAATATGTAACTGTGTGGTGATCGATATTAATAGAAATAATGTTTAATACAATGTATTTGATTTAACGCTAACTCTACACTTTACACAAGAGGAAATTTTTTTTTAAAAAAAAAGCAAGTGATGTAAAAACAAACCAGGTCATATTTTAAATGACTCAATTTTTACGCAGTCTGGTACTTTTAACAAGATTCTAATGTGATTTCTTAAACTGTTTTGTGAAACACAAAATGCTATTAGATAATAACAGGAGATTCTAGAAGAAGTGTTCCATGACTGCATAACACAGAAAAACGTTATGCCCTATAAATTTCCTAAAGCTTCCCAATGCATTTAAGTGTACTAAAGGCTCTGATTTGATTTGTGTAGAAGAAAAATGTTAACTGTTGATTCTGAAGCAATTGATTGCAGGAATTTTTCTTAGAAAACTAAAATATATTAAGATTCAATTTGGTCTACAATGTAATGAAATAGGAATATAAGCAGTATATGCTTTTTTCCTTCTAAAATAATAAAATAATGTATGATAATCTAGGAGGAAATTAAGAGGGATTTATAGAAAGATATTTCTTCAGACCCAACAATCAATACATTTTTTAAAAGTTTCAAAAGTATTTTAAATAGGCCTGTGGAAGTAGATTAGTGGTTAGATGACTGAAATAGAAAAAAAATAACATACCTAAGTTTGTCATACATTATTTCTTACTCATTTGTTTTACACAGCAAATAATTTTAATTTCCCTAAAATTCATGCATTACCAATTATTTAGTAAGATTTGTAGGACATAAAGCCATTACAATTATTTTCATGGAAAACATGGTTTGCTTTCCAGAAGTCAAGTCTTTTCAAAGGCATGTCATCATGAAACTCTCAGGCTAGAAACCTACAGGTTGGTAGTGACGACCCCCTCTGTAATAATCAGAAACCTTCTTTTTAGGGGCCTGTCCAAGCAGCCTCCAGTCTTCACTTGGCATGCCTCCTGACTTAAATCTGGTTGAGGGTAAAGTCTACTGAGAAATATGTGTATTTTGGAGACATAGGTCAGATCAAGATTTGTGCTTTGCAGATATCCCACTCCTCTTATTCTCCCTCAATCCCGATAAGCACTAATGGTGTTCCTCCGAAGGTTCTTTGCTCTTATATCCTTGATGGAATATTCTTCCCCTCATAGAATCATTTATGACTTCTGGCTTATGCAAGGAAACCAATCCTATTGTAACACTAATACCAAATTGCTTTTCACTTTTCTTTGAGTCATTTCACTGGTGTTTGGAAGAGGACAAGATACAAGCACATATGCCCATAACATCTTGAGCTAGAAATATGTTCAATTTAATTGCTGCCTTTATTTGTTTGGGTTTTACGAATGAATGATTTAGCTTTGTTTATCCTCAGGAAATAAGACTAGTCACAACTACCAAACACCTTGCATCTGTTAGCAATGAAACCAAAGGCAACAGACATATTACTACTATGAATATTTAAAGCTAAGTTATGAATCATCTCAAAACTCCTAAAATATACAAATATTTTAACACAGACGGGTTTTTAAATTACAAAAAACCTATATGGTAGTCATAACAAATCTTAATAACTAGAAATATGTAAAATAAATCCCAAAGTTCTTCCTCCCCTGCCCCGTTCATGATAAACAACAACTGTTCAACAGTTTAGTGAATATCATTGAAGTTTTCTTTCTTTCTCACATCCATCCATTTATCCAGTGTTTTTCTGTTTATTTATTTATTTATTTTTTTGGATTGCATTCTCTTCTACTTATAGCTGGGTGTAAAGGCTATAAGAACTGTTGGTCTTTATAGCTTGCTTGTTCACTCTAATATATCAAGAGTGTTTTATTGTAGTAGTAAATGTAAACATTCTTTATTATTTAGACTGTGGCATATCATTTTTTTTGGATAAACCATTTTGCCTATTTATGAAAATTTTGCTCATAATTTGTTTTAAAAAAACTCTGCAAGGAACATACTTTTTCCCCTATTATGAAAAATACCTTTTTTAGATAGAATCATAGAAGTAAAACTGTTGGTTAATTGACATAAACTTTTATACAAATTGCTAATTTGTTCCTCCAAAAGAATGTACCGATTTACACTCCCATCAACAGTTGGTGCTCATTTCTCCACACAGCCACCCCACTGGATGTCACCACTGTATTTTATTTTTTTGTATTAGTCAAAATGGTGTTACAGTGTCACACAAAAAATTAAATAATATAACTCTTTTATCCCAGTGGTTTAACACACCAAAATTTGATTTGTCAATCACCAAATTCTCTCTTCTAGCTTTGTAATTAAACCATTTAGAACCAATGTTCTTGAAGCTTGCTGCAGTAGGAGAAGTGGTACTATTTTTAAACATTTGGATCCAATAGTGAAGTATTTGACTTCCTGTTGCCACCCACTGGCATTCATCACCTGCCCCATCTCACTGCAAAGGGGTTGGGAAATTTAATTATTTTATTTACCAAGACAGAGGAAGCAACGGTTATGGGGGAGTACTGACACCTACAACCTTACTCTTACTAATACAATGTGTGAAAAATGGTATCTCAGTATGATTGTAGTTTTCTTCTCCTTTGTGATTTTTCTGCTGTGTTGTTGCTTTTTTGTTAATTAAGTACTTTTAAATTTTTATTATTAATTTACAAGAATCCACAGCATAATGTGCTGTGCTTTTCTTTCTATATATTACAGATATTTTGTCTTCAGGCTTACTGCTCTTCATTATAATTACAACATTTTTGGTGAATGACCATTCTGTGAAAATCATTAGTTAATTCATTGACACACCATCTGTTTGGGTCTTTTTTTAATTAATTTATTTTTTTTGCTCAAACCAAATCATTTTCACGTTACAAGGCTAAAAAGACATACATTTTTAAAGTTTCATATGTCTTGTGTAAAAATAAAGATGGTAATACTGCATTACCTCAGCATAGCTTCTGGGTTATTTCTCTAATCTTCCCACCAGTATCATTTTCTTTTTAAAACAAAGCTTAGAGCTTGTGAGATACAGCCCATGGTTGGAGACTATCATTCTAAGATATGAATAGTTCAATAAGAGGCCTAATCAAGAAAACCAGGCCTGAGCGGCTAATGACCAAGATTAATGCAGCGTATGCAGTAGTTCTGGAGCCCGCTGTCAGCAAAGTTACACTAATACTTTAAAAACATATACAAATAATACAAATACATATTTGGGAGAACATGTCCAAATTTGAGAAATTAGCAAAAGAAGCAAGTAAACAATGATTTGTAAGTCACTACATCAGACTCGGTGTCCAGGGAATCCACACACCATGTACAAAATGGCAGTGTTGTGCAGACCTCATAAATTCATTTCAAGGTGAGGGTTCCTCGTTTGCTGCCCTGCTTTTATGCTTTCTGCAGAGAGGAAGTGGAGTTTCCTTAGTCCTCTTTTTGATTGGCTTGACTGACCTCTAAATACAAAATGTACAAAACTGCAAACTTTCCCACTATGCTTTTAAATTTCTTTAACCCTTCAGGAAAAAATCTTTCTGTAAAGCAAGAAATAATGATATCCTTACACATGAGCATGTCTGGTCTTTTGAAAGCAAGAATGGCTGTTAGAGGAGAAGGTTCTGAAGGGGAAGCTTCTTATCATAGCTCCCACAGCAGACGTCAACATATCAATTCCTCCTGCAGGAACTGTGCCACAGAGCATTGTGCAGGTGTGCTCCCTCCCTTGAATAACGTGAAACAGACATCCTATCAGAGACCACTAACTGTGACAAATACAACAGGACGATGAATACACTTTGCACGCCACTGCATCCATGGCTGTGTTATCACGTCTGCTGTGAAACACATTTCTCCAGACTCTAAATCACATTAGCCATAAACTGCATTCCAGGCCGGAACTTGGAATATAGAGCCATGACTGGGAGCAATATTTTAAAGCCAAGTGTCAAAAGAATTGGAGTTACACGGTTGTAAACAAAACAGAAATCCAGCAGCCTTAGGATTAACATAGTAATTTCATTCCATAAGCATTTTCTATTTTTAAACCATCTTTTTCAAAGCATTAACCCAGGGCATAGAATTTATAATCTGCCTTATTTATCTCCATCCATCATATTGCCTGGTGCCAAAAGTTTCCTGACATGAGGATGAAAACTTAAATATTAAAGACTGAGTCTAAAAATTACTGAGATGACGATATACATACCAAAATGTAACTTAAAATAGAAATTTCCCACATATGCAAGTTATTTTTTTCAGTAACATTACAAATTGATAGCTTGAAGATCAACTATTTCCTTGTAGGTATCAGTCTCTGAATATTTATCAGAATAAACTGGGTGGCCGGATAGTCTCTAGGGACAGATGTTTGGGGTAGGGAAACCTTTGAGACTTGTTCCCTATCATTTCCCATCCTCTCACACCATCACACCATTGTAGTGAATGATAAGCACTAACTGGCATTATTTGTTTACATCATGCTTTACCAGGGTCACAAATTCTATTTTTTTTTTTTTTTTTTTTTTTTATAAATACCCAGAAGTGGAATTGCTGAGTCTTAAGGTAGCACTATTTTTAATTTTTTAGAAACCTCCATACTGTTTTCCATAGTGAAGAAAAGGGTTCCCTTTTCTCTACATCGTTGCCAACACTTGTTGTTTGTTGATTTATTGATGCTGGCCATCCTGACAGGAGTGAGGTAATACCTCATTGTGGTTTTTATTTGCATTTCTCTGTTGATTAGTGACTTGAGCATCTTTTCATATCTGTATGGACCAACTGTATGTTCTTTTTGGAGAAATGTCTATTCGGGTCATCTGCCCATTTTTTAATTGGATTGCAGGGTTTTGTTTTTGTTTTTTATCTTTGAACAGTTTTGACTTTTATTAATGAGCATGTTTATAGGTTTTTAGGGCTCAAAAGATGATTTATATCCTTCTAGAATTTTTTATTTTATTTTATTAGTTTCAGGTGCACAAGACAAAGCAATACTTAGACGTTTATCATTTGTATCCCTCACACTGTGTGAACCCCCCTCCCCCCATCCACTATCCCTCTGACATCGCACAGAGCCATTACATTTCCACTGTCTCTATTCCTAATGCTGTACTCCGCTTCCTGTAACCATATACATACATATGTATACATATACATATATATATATATATAAAATTATAGTTCGCATTCATTATTGTTCAGCTTCAGGTGTACAGTGCAGAGATCAGACATCTACATCATCCCTGAGGTGGTCTCCCAAATGGGACACGTGTCCATTGGATACCCTACAAAATCTTTACATTATTGATTACGTTCCCCAAATTAATTTTCAAAACCCCGTGGCCATCTTGTGGATACTGACTATTTTCTAAACCCCTCACCTTCCCCCTTATCCCCACCCCCCGCCCATCTAGCAACCCTTAGTTTTTCCTCTATGTCTCCAAAACTGTTTCTGATTAGTTCATTCACTTATTCTTTTCTTTAGATTCCGCATATGTGAGATCATATGGTATTTGTCTTTCTCTGACTGACTTATTTCACTTAACATAATGTTCTCTAGGTTCATCCATGTTGTTGCAAATGGTAAGATTTCTTTCTTCTTTATAGCTGCGTAATACTCCATTGTGTAAATGTACCACAGTTTCTTAATCCAGTCATCTACTGATGGGCATTTTGGTTGTTTCCATGTCTTGGCTATTGTGTATAGTGCTGCAAAAAACATAGGAGTGCATAAAGATTTTTGAATTGGAGTTTTGGATTTCTCTGGATAGATACCTAGGAGTGGAATTGCTGGATTATAAGGTAGTTCCATTTTCAGATTTTTGAGATACCTCCATACTGTTTTCCATAGTGGCTGCACCAATCTGCATTCCCACCAACAGTGGTATTGCATGTTTTTTGGTGTTAAGTTGTGTGAGTTCTTTATAAATTCTGGATATTAGCATCTTATCAGATATAATTCCAAATATAGTCTTCCATTCAGTAGGTTGTCTTTTCATTTTGTTGATGGTTTCCTTCACTGTGCAAATGCTTTTTAGTTTGATGTAGTCCTATTTGTTCATTTTCTCTTTTGTTTCCTTTGCCCAAGGTGACATATCAGAAAAAATATTACTAAGAGCAATGTCAGAGAGTTTACTGCCTATTTTTTCTTTTAGGAGTTTTATGGTTTTAGATCTTGCATTTAAGTATTTAATCCATTTTGAGTTTATTCTTGCGTATAGTGTAAGAAGGTAGTCTGGTTTCATTTTTGTGTATGTATCTGTCCAGTTTTCCAACACCATTTATCAAATAGACTGTCTTTACGCCCATTATATATTCTTGCCTCCTTTATCATAGATTAATTGACCATATAAGTGTGGACTTCTTTCTGGGCTCTCTATTCTGTTCCATTGATCTATATGTCTATTTTTATGCCAGTACCATACTGTCTTGATTACTATAGCTTTGTAGTATAGTTTGATACAAGGTATTGTGACACCTCCAACTTTGTTCTTTTTCAAAATTGCTGTGACTATTCAGGGTCTTTTATAGTGCCATATAAATTTTAGGATTATTGGTTTGAGTTCTGTGCAAAAGGCCATTTGCATTTTGATAGGAATTGCATTGAATCTATGGATTGCTTTGTGTAGTATAGACATTTTAATGATGTTAATTCTTCCTATTCATGAGTATGATGTATGCTTCCATTTATTCGCATCTTCAATTTTTTTCTTCAATGTCTTATAATTTTCTGAATACAAGTCTTTTACCTCTTTGGTTAAATTTATTAATGAGATGTGAGGCATCCATTCAAAACTGAAGAAGACATAATTACTATAATTTGACAATTGTGTGCCTATAAGTTAAAGCCCACATTTCAACAATAGAGTATAAATTAGTTCTGTTACTCCTGAGTTGTTCAAAGAATCATGAAACAAAGGAGCCCAACAAACCACTCACCCTAACTCAAAGTAGTTCTGAAATTAAGTAATAATGTGAGCAAACAATTTTTGTATTGTTTTGTTTTTCACTGAGGATTTTGGTGCATACAAGGGATGAAACTGAGTAAAATCTCAAGCAAATACAATTCTGTGTTCTACTTTTCAATAAGTGTCAGTTCTAAAAACTAGTTTTGTATATAAGAGATGTTATAACTTTAGGCTTTTATATGTTGAAAAAATCCTTGTATTACAAATGATTGTTTAGTATATCAAGAAAGCCAGTGGGTAGCTGTAAATCCAATTTGTATCTCATCACATTTCCTAGTGATGAGTCGGTGGCCTCAAGCCCTCAGGAGTTATGGTAGCATGAGAAAGAAATGGGAGGAGGTAGCAAACCCAGAAGGTAATAGAGGAAATCATCTGAATATTGCCTAGAGTAACCAATAAATCTAATATAATATAGCATTGTTCCAGTCTCATTTAACTTTAAAGAGCTTGAGAACACCTCACTTTTCTAATAGGAACAGATGGACACAGATGATCAGAGTCTAAAACATTTCATGCAATAGTTTACTTGTTCCCACATGGTTTGCACATTCTTTTACTCTTTGTTCATATATTTTGTCAAATGTCCAAAGCAAAGCAACACCAAATATTAAGAGTTGCTTCAGGGAAAGGTAATTCATTCCACCTGCTTCTGATTATATGGGTGTTGCTAATATGTTGAAGACCCTCGGGCCCATTCTCTCTGCTCTTCAGAATAAACAAATGTTCCATTGTTATACTACAGAGGGTATGCTTTCATCACTTTGGGATTTTTGTTCCATTTATTTTAAATCAAGCCTGCAAAATTATACCAACAATAATGTTAAATAAACATCCTTGTTTTCCCGATAACTAAGTATAGTGCACTTACAATTTGATTGTTCCAATCAAGTATAGCATTTTATCAATTCTTACAAATTAAATTTGTGACTTTTAATCTAATAAATCAAATTATTTTAATCAAATAAATCTATCAGCCAATGTTTAAAGTATTTTTTTAGGACTTTCATCTATTTTGATGAGACTATATAGTGCTGAGTGTTTTCGCAAACTGAAATGATGTTAACGTCTTTTTCCCTGGAGTGTAAGCTATGTGATACCAATAGTGAGGGGGATCCCTGTTGTCATAGTCACAAATCCCTATTTCTTGCAGGAAATCCTGCCCTCAAACACAACTTCCAACAATAAGATTTCAGTGAGATGTACCTGTAATGTAAACAGGTGGTACTCTATTTACTCCTTGAGCTTATAATTGCTAATCCTCACCAAAAATCCACACATAAACAAAAATATAGATTTTGTTTTGTTTTGTTTTTTAACTTGTCCATTAGTTTTATTTTGTTTGGCTCAGCTACAGAGAAAGAAAGAACAAGAAAGAAAGGAAGAAAGGAAAGGAGGGAGGGAGGGAAAGAGGGGAAAAGAAGTGTGAGGGGAGGGAGGGGAGAGAGAGAGAGAGAGAGAGAGAGAGAGAGAGAGAGAGAGGAAGTCAAAAGGCCAAGGCAAAAACATTGGCTGTTTTTCTGAATTGTCACAGTCTTCCCTCCTCATTTCATTTACCTGACTCAGAGCTTGACATTGCTTTGCCCCATCTGTCTCTTACTTCTGCTCAGGAATTAACAAGACTAAACTTTAGCCAAAATGGTAGGAGTCCTTAGCAAGGTACTTTCCTCTCCATCTGCCAGGCTTTTGGCTTTTAGTACCTGTATTCTCCAATATCAAACTTGTTTAAAATATTTGGTGAACCACATAGCATCATTGTCAAGTACTTATTTCCTTACTTTTAGACATATAGACCCCTAAAAGAAATTTAGTCTGCACATGAGTTGAGAAATACTAGAGAAATGTAAGTTATAAGGTGACCCATGTTAGATTTCTTCCAAGGAGTCCCATTATAAAATTGCTGAAAATAGTGCTTCACAAGATGGTCTGACCCATGAATGGTCCATGGTGGATCTTAAAATGTTTGAATAACTCTTCCAAAGTACTTTTTAGAAAAGCTGTAAGTAGCCAAGCATATTATGAGGATTTTAAAGCTTATTTTCTCTGAAGCAAGAAGTGAATATGTGCCACCACCACAGAGGACTTAAACTACAGCCAATGAAATCAGCTCTAAAACTACTGTGTGAATCTTCTCCTCTTTAGGAGTGGGGAAAAGAAAGAATCAAATAAATGCTATAGAACCAACTTGACAGACTCTCATATTATTCCCTGGCAGATTTCTTATAGAGTTTATTTTGTTTGAGAAAAACTACACTAAGGTGTGGTTACTCACTATGTTCCTTCTTAAGTCTTACAAACTATTACTAATAGAAAAAATCTTAGCTATTCCTAACCCGACTTAGCTATGTCAGAAATAAAGTGGATGTGCTACAGAACTCCGTATCTCTGCTATATCAGGAATCTTTTATGAAACTCTCCTATTGGTAAGTGGTAGTTTTTCTGGTTATTTGACCACCAAACGTAAATTTGCATTGAAAAATAATTAGATCAACTACATTAATTTACTTAGCACTTGAAAAGTTGAAACATCTATAAATTGCTTACTAATGAAATCTGCCAGTATGCATAACTTTACATTACAGAATGGGTCTTGCTCTGGATTAAAACCAGGTATCTAGCCCCTGTGGAAGAAATATATACCAAACTCATTTTTTAAAATAGATGCAGTATAATGCTGAATTGCAACTGTAATAACTTTTCACACAGATTTATGAGCCAGATAACAGAGAGAATATTTCAAATATTTCACTTTAAAGTATTCAGTTCCTCACATTAATACAGTAGCAAACATATATATAATGCACTGTTTGTGAAGCAACAACCCCGAAATATTTTTTAAACTGAACTCTGAACAATATTAATTTTAACATGTACTTATTTAAAAATAATTGTAGCTCTGTGCCAGTTTAATATTCTTACGCAGATTTAAAGAGAAATACCCAGTCTGGTCCTGCCTGCCACCTGCTGTCTCATAGAAACCTTCCAGCCCACACAATTCCCTGTTTCCCTTAATGTCATTCTTTACTATGTTCTTCTGAATTATAGCCTAGTATCTAACGTCAGCACTTTGGATCATAATGGTTCCATCCTTTTGGAATGCCTCTCGTCTACTAAAAACTTACTCAGTTACTTTTTATGATTTAAAAACTTGCTCAAACCCCAGACCACCCAAGTCTGAAAAAATCATTCCTGTATCTTCATTTTTATCTCGTTTATTATCCATGTATTAGATAAAGGCAGCTATCCTACACTGTTTTTCCTCTCCCTTTTGTTGTCTATAATCAGTTGTCTCATCTTTTATTTTTAATATTTTCATCGATTTCGTAAGTTCCTTGAACAGAATCTTGTTTCTTTAATTTTATTCAGTCCTCTGTACTCTGTTGCTTAGGGCCTTGAAGATGTTAATTTCCCATTAAATATCTGTTGCTTTGGTTTGAATGACAATGTATGTCTACTAAAATCTTAAGCCTGGTGTTTTTCTACAGAAATTGAAGGAAAGCTACTATTTTGACCAAAATGTCAACAAATCTGATATATATTTTTTGTTAATACATCATTGATTCTGTGAGGTTAGCCAAAGAATGTGTCATATTAATACAATAATAATTTGTTTGGCATACTGTTTCCCCAAAAATAAGACCTAGCCAGACCAGCAGGTATAATGTGTCTTTTGGAGCAAAAATTAATATAAGACCCGGTCTTATATTAAAATAAGATTGGGCATTATATTATATTATACCCAGTCTTATATTAAAATAAGACCAGGTCTTATATTAATTTTTGCTCCAAAAGATGCATTAGAGCTGATGATCCAGTTAGGTCTTATTTTCGGGAAACATGGTATTATGTCTTTGACCATTTTTTAAAGTATCTGTGTCTCACTGTGGGTAAGTCATTTTGGGAGATGAAACTGGTAAGAAAACATCCAAATGGATTGGGTAAGAATAGAGTTATAATATCAGAACTCACACATTAGCAGTTGCACAATTAAAAAAAAAGTATCCAAAGAAACTAATGGCAGACTCTAGTATAATTCTAGCAAATGGTTTTAATTTCTTAAAGACTGATAGTAACAAAAATCAGTAACCAAGATATATTTGGGGAAGACAGTAAAGTGCACCATTTAACCAGTTTTTAAGAGTTGCAAATTGTTCTTAATGGACAAGGATAAGCAAATACACAACTCAACTACTTGACAGTGTTGAGGCAGCACCGTCTCTACAGGAACACTTTTTTGTTCTACTGTCACTATAGTGGCAAATATGGTTTATATTTGCATACAAATAGAAATGAACTCAAATAGATGTTTTAGTTATTAATAATGTTAATACTTAATGTTTATTGAAGTTTTAGTATTTTCCAAACATTTTGCTTCATACTTCATGCATGATATCTCATTTTATTCTTCCTAAATTTTGAAAAAAGTTGCAACCATGAGTCCCATTTTATAAATAACCCAACTGAAAACTAAATAAGTAGAAATGGATTAATTTGCAGACAGACTCTAAAACACTTGTGCCCTATCATTAAGTTCTATGCAATATTCACAATATTTTCTTCATTAAGAGTTAAAATTTAATAATTAAGCTCATAAAGTCATTCAGGAACTGAGATTGACACAGAGTGCAGCTGTGTTATATAACATACTTTTCGTTGCTTTTGCTGTTTAATATATATCTGTGAAATTAAAGCAATTCTTTATTTACTTACATCTTCCCAAATGAGATGGAATGTAATGATAATGAGGTGTTATACTCTTAAAATTAATCCTTATTGTAGTCATTATGTTTTTGCTTTGGTCAAGAAATATGTTATTTTATTCATGAAGCTTGATCTTCAATTATGTATTAACAATTGCTTATAGACAAAGAAACTGGGGAAAAGTAACTGAGTGGCACATTCCATAAGAATGGGAAAAGTAAGTTCTAAATCTCAAACTTTTGTTAATTAAATATAAAATGAAGATTTGAAGGAGAGATGGAGCATACACACGTATACATAGTCTGCATTAGCTTTATCCTGCATGACAGACCATAAGAATTAAGTCACTCTCTCCCAATCTAGGACAAAAATAGATAACTGATGTTGACCTTTCTCACAAAGTTTAAGAAACTCACTCTCTTATCAAAGAAAGATGGTGAAATCTATTGAAATTTAATTTTATAAGTAACAGTTGCTGTAATGATAGCAATCATTACATTTGATGAAATTTATCTTGTTCACATGAAAGATCTTATAAACTTTAGATCCCACAGGAGAAAAGTTAGAACTAAATTTATTTAGACTTTTCCAAGATCAAAATAATACATTGGTCTTACATTTGCAAAATCATACTTTTCCTTGTCAGCATCTTGGTCTACTGTTTCTCTTTGCCTGCAGAATGGGCCAAGAAACTTACATTTTAGAAAATGGTCCAATGTTATAGAAGTATTCTCACCACAATATTAATAACAGGCAGAAATGTGTAAGCAAAGCACATATCCTCTTTTCTTTCCTCTTCTACCCACTATGGATATAAATGAGTGGTAAAGGAAATATGGACACAGAATGGAAGCAGATTCCAGGAAATTGATTGTGTAAACAAAGCCTTGATAATATGCCTCTGGGATTTCGCAGAATGTTCTGAAGACTTAAAATAAGCCAAGAATTTTTTATTCAGTAGATACTTAATTATGACATGCATACCCAAACATTAGGGAAGAAAGTGAGAAGCTGATATTTAGAGAACTAAAGTCCCTTTATGCTTTAATATTAAAAGTAAATACTCAAGTAGAATGATCTCATTTGAAAATATTTTTAAATGAGTGAAATATTATGATATAATACTTTAATATTTAAGAAAGCCAATAACGCAAAGAGCTAAAATAGCTGAGTGGGAAGAATGTTAATTAGAGCTATGAGACCTTGGGCAAGTCATTTAGAAAGATGGATGGCCTTTTCCTTTCTCTAAAATGAAATGGCCAAACTGAATTATCTGTGAAATGTCTGAAGCCTCTAAGATGATATAATTCTAAGAAGAAATACAAATACACTTCTGAAAAATTGTTTCTAGTATAAGCATCTTTGCAGAAAAAGGTTTTATTTTATAGATTCTAAGAGGTGACAGAAATAACAAGGAAATGAAACAATAAATAGGGGAAGTAGTTACGTGAATATGAAGAAGATAGTAAAAAGAAATAACCCAAATCAAAGCTGACTGCTTGAAAGAATTAGTAATACATTTTATCATGAATTTTGTAATGATCACTTCTTATAATAAGAAAAATTTTACTGCATAATAGTGAAGTACCTAAAATATCATTCACCCAATAAGTATTTATCTAACACCTACTTTTCCCAAAGTAGGGCTAGGCCATTGTGATAGGTGCTGTGAACATAGCAATGAAAAGTTAAAAATCCCTGGCCTCATGAATCTTACATTCTAATTTTATATGGACATATACATACATACGTGTAAGATACGATATGACCAAGTTTCAGAAAGATACTATATCCAAGAAAGAGTATCCAACAACAGCAAAAATAGGTACTGATCTATACTTTCAGACTTCCCGTAATCCTTCTTAAAAATCCCTCTTTTCCTTATTTCCAGTCCTCTCAAACATCAACCCTCTTCTAACCTCTCGTTCTATGAACACTCCCCTCTTGGTTCTGTATTCCAACTTCTTCCATTTCCCAGCACAGGGAATGCTTGTTTTTTTTTTCCCTCTCCACCCTTTCAGCTGGCTCTTCTTTTATAAAAAGGAATATACTGTTTTAATAAAAATGATACAATATCCCATTTATTTTTCGTTCTCAAGTTTCTTACTTTGATTCATCTATTGCTTGCCTGAACTTTTTTCAAGAATATTTACTAAGAAATACATTTCCTCAGTAGTTTCTTATTTAAGAATGCCTCGTTATATTTGAGTGATAAGTTGACTGACTATAATAGTCAATAACTACCCACCTTTTCTGAGGAATTGATATGCATTCAGTGAGGGAGTATTTATTGAGCACATACTATGTTCCATGAACTGCTGCAGATGCTGTGAATATAGCAGTGAATAGTGAGATCTGGTTTCTGCTCCATGGATCTTGAGATCATCTATATAGACACATCCCCATTTTCTTTTGGCATTGATGGGTCTTATGAAGATGTCTGAGGCAGAATTGATTTTTCATTGTTCAAGTTTCTTGCCTTACTCAGATTGAATGCCTGAATAATGATATTTTCATTCTTATGATATTTCATAGCTGTACTGAGATATGATTCACTGTGTGCCCTTTCAATTTGAAGATTCAATCATTTTTTTCATTTCAGGGAAATTAGTCTGTGCTGTATCATTTAACATTTTCCCTTTTATGTGGGTTACCTATTTCAGAGACACCACTTGTTTTATGTCAGATTATCTCATTCAACTGTCTTCCTATTATGGTCTCTTCTGCTTTAATCCTTTTTTCTCTCCGCCCCCCCTCCCCGCCTTTACTGTAATTGTCTCAATATTTCCTTCTATTTCACGACTTTAATGTTCAGCTGGGCCTATTCTCACTGAGATTCCAATTGTTCTTTAGAATTCTATTTTGGAAATACGGTATTCTGCCAGATAATTTCCTGTTATATTGGACATACTCAACTTGACAAGCTCTGTCCAGAATCTCTAATTATTCTTATAGAGTGTGCCAGAATTTTAAATGTTATGTGACTCCATCTCCAGGTTATCAGAAAACTGTTAGTTTTCTCTAGGTGCAACAATTTGAAGGTTAAATGTTACATTATATTCACTGAGAGAAAACAGAGAGAGCTGAACTGGAGCTCTTGGATTACTGTGGGTGCAATGGGGCTCTGCTCCCCATTCTGATACTGAGCAGTTCCCTTTCAAGTTTCACTCCACCCAGGGAGGGGTGCATCCTATTTCCAGGATGGGGAATACCCTTGCAATTTGTGGGGCTCCTCTCTTCTGAATCTCTGCAGCTAACACATATAAAACGCAAGCTCTACCTCTACTTTTGAAAAGTAGAAAAGGTAGCCCTACTTTTACAAGTGTACTTTTCACCTATCTCTACAAAACTAACATTTCTACCAACAAACAGAAGAGGAATTAGGTAAATGGAAAGCTCAGGGCTGCTGCTTTCTAAATTTGGAGACATTATTGACAATTGTGTATAAAATCATCACAACTGTGTGGTGCAAGAGTACAAATGAGGTGACAAAACATTTAAATTTTCTGTAACTATTTCTACCCATAAACACCGTAGATTGTGGATCAACACCTTTATCCAGGTGGGGACGCTGAGCGATGAAAACAGGAAAGCCTAAGCTAAAAACAATAGTTGGAGATAAACTTAGACTTTCTCATAAACTATTCCAACCTACTAAATTGTGACTTTGTAGAGTTATGTTGTAACTTCAATGAGATGAGACTTCACTCTGAGCTGGAAGTCAGTGTATGTGGAGACAACGATAGCAACCTAGCTCTAAAGAGACAGAATCAAGATATCCCTCCTGTTTTATACAGGCTTTTGAAGGAATGTTACTGGAAAGCTGGCCAAGTCTGTGCCATGTCCTTGAGTTATATAGAGACAGTAAACTGGACAGTGTCTTAGTAATGTAGAAACTACAAGAGAATTAGAGACAACAGGAAAACTAAATCATTGGAAATAGGCCAGGGGCAGCTATCACAACTGACAGTAAGGAAAGTTCCTCAGAGGTGCTGCAGAATTCAGACACTGGAGCTGAGAGAAAAGCCAACAAGCTAACATTTGAAAGTCATTGAATATGGTCTCCCAACTAGGAGCTCTCAAAGATGTTAGGCATTGTGGTCACCTAACTCAACATCATCCAGTAATGGTTGAAGATATGACAGGAGAGAGAGTACAGACTGTTGATTGTTTTCAAAATACCCCTTATTCTGAATTTAAAAATGAAATGTTTCCAGGAGATATAATGGATTTCAAGGCTTTGTAACTCGGAGTATGGTGTCCACCCAATTACAGAGATTTTGATTTTGAACTCATCGTCATATCCTAATGTCAAACACAGCCTAGGAAGATAAAGTCACTTCAAAACAGAGTCCAGTACAATAAATCTGCAAACTGTCATGGAGTCCATCTCTGCATCGATTTGAGATGGGCTTTGGAAGGTCATGCAAGTCAGTCTTCTCAGTTTTCAAAACAGGATGTCAAGTCTGCCTCCTGTGCATCTGGAGTTTAAATCACGTGGATACTTCTACAGTCAACAGGGATAGACAGAAAAGCTGCACTTCAGGCCCTGCTCACAGGATTCCCTGTAAATAGACTATGACGCTGCCCTTGCCCAGGGCTTACTTGATTGAGAGCGCTGATATAGGACAGGCACCGTCTAAGAACAGGTGAAAACTTTACTTGAGTTTTTCCCAACTCTATCCCTGTGTTAAGCCAGATGTCAGGTTTTAGAAGAAAACATATCTGGATCACATTGTCTTTATTCCCTGTAGAAAGAATTTTAGTGAGCTAAGATTTCAAAGTTAAATGTTCCGCCTTGCTCAGAGTCAGCATTTAAGAAACTCCAATATGAAAAAGAATCACTTTCCATTTTACAAGGGTATATTGAAAGCTCAAGATAACTTCAATTAAAATAGTCACAATGCATTTTCCTAGAATCTACAGAAAATAAAATAGGGGCTTCTCTAGATCAGGTCCTATAATGTGGTATGTAAGGGCATAGATATGCAGGCGCTTCATAGACGTGGTTCCAATTCCAGCTCTTCCACTCACTGGTTCTTTGATATTAAACAGATTGCTTCCTAGGTGAAATCAGGATAATCATGGTAGTGGCCTCATCAGAGTAGGATTAAATAAGTGAATATAAGTAGAGAGCTTATAGTCTGGCTGTTACAGAAGGGCAGGGAAGACATGACAATAGCGTGTACTAGGTTAGCAGAAATAATGATGGAGAGAAAAAGACATACTGAGAGAGATTTAGAAGGTAATATTGACAACTTGGTACTGAATTGGATGTGGAATGTAAAGCAGATGGATTTGCAATATTTACACCTAGGTGTAGAACTCATACACCTAGAGGATAAATGGTATCCTTCATGAAAACAGAGTACATGGAATCCTGACTTTAGTTTGGACATATTGAATTTGAGATGTTTTTGAAATAGCTGGTTGGCAGTTTGATATTTAGATTGGGAACATAAAAAGCTGAACTGGCTATTTAAATGTAGATGTTGTCAGTTCCCCAGGAGGATGGCAGGCTAGGGAAATAGTTTCAAATGAAAACAGATCCAGAACTGGGACATGAGGAACTCCCAAGCACGTTATAACATTATCACACTAGTACACTAATTCATATGCTAATACAAGTTGATTCATCCACCTCATCCTTGTTTTTAAGTCAAGTCTTAAAAATCCACATTAATAGGAAGTAAGGATGGTGGACATAGATGAGCCCAACTGGAAGAAGCAAGTCAAAATGCTTCAAAACATTATATAAAAGAGGTAGATACTGGTGCGTGGTGTTTTTTTGTTTTTTTTTTTTTCAATTTTATTGGGGAATATTGGGGAACAGTGTGTTTCTCCAGGGCCAGTCAGCTCCAAGTCATTGTCCTTCAATCTAGTTGTGGAGGGCGCAGCTCACTGGCCCATGTGGGAATCAAACTGGCAACCCTATTGTTCAGCACTCGCGCTCTAACCAACAGCCATCCGGCCGCCCCAATACTAGTGTATTTTTAATCATTATATCCAATATTGAGAAATTAAGTAAACTTGATTGACTGTAACAATATTAAGGATGGTATTGCTGACCTTTTTCCCTTATACAATATGACCTCACAATTTGGTGAGTCTTAATAAAAGAATTATCTTATTATTCACAAGTGGGCTTTCCGGGGTTTATTATTCCCAAATATAATGTTTCTAAATACATTCTGACTTCCTTAACACTTTCCTCAAGCTTATTCACATACACATCTTAAATAAACTTCAGTATGTTAACAACCATAACATTAACACACATAATATCTTTACATCTTCAGATTTTCAGATAAATGTCTTCAGATTTTTTGGGTAAATAGCCAGAAGAGGGATTGCTGGGTCATATGGCAATTCTATCCTTAATTTTTTGAGGAATCTCAACACTGCCTTCCATAGCGGCTGCACCAGTCTGCATTCCCACCAACACTGTGTGAGGGCTCCTTTTTGTCCACAGCCTTTCCAACACTTGTTACTATTTGTCTTGTTGACGATAGCCATTCTAACTGGGGTGAGGTGATATCTCATTGTGGTTTTCATTTGCATTTCTCTGATGATTAGTGATGAGCATTTTTTCATATGTCTATTTGCCATTTCTAAGTCCTCTTTGGAGAAATGTTTCTTCACGTCCTCTGCCCATTTTTCTTTTTCTTTTTCTTTTTTTTTCATTTTATTAAATTTATTGGGGTGACCATTGTTAGTAAAATTACATAGATTTCAGGTGTACAATTCTGTATTACATCATCTATAAATCCCATTGTGTGTTCATCACCCAGAGTCAGTTCTCCTTCCATCACCATATATTTGATCCCCCCCATTTTTCAATTGGGTTGTTTGTTTTTTTGTTGTTGAGTTGCATGAGTTCCTTGTATACTTTGGATATTAGCCCCTTATCGGAGGCACTGTTTGCAAAACTCTTCTCCCATTCATTGGTTGCCTCTTTATTTTGTTGATGGTCTCTTTTGCCGTGCAGAAGCTTTTAAGTTTGATATAGTCCCATTCATTTATTTTAGCTTTTACTTCCCTTGCCTTTGGAGTCAAATTCATAAAATGCTCTTTGAACCCAAGGTCCATAAGTTTAGTACCTGTTTTCTTCTATGCAGTGTATTGTTTCAGGTCTTATGCATAAGTCGTTGATCCATTTTGAATTAACTTTGGTACATGGTGACAAATAGCAGTCCACTTTCATTCTTTTGCACGTGGCTTTCCAATTCTGCCAGCACCATTTATTGAAGAAACTGTCTTTCATCCACTGTATGTTTTTCCCTCTTTGTCAAAAATAATCTGTCCATATTTATGTGGCTTTATTTCTGGGTTCCCTATTCTATTCCAATGGTCTATGTGTCTGTTTTTCTGCCAGTTGCATGCTGTTTTGATTATTGTGACCCTGTAGTACAAGCTAAAGTCAGGGAGTGTGATACCTCCATTATTGTTCTTTTTTCTTAAAATTGCTTTGGCTATTTGGGGTCTTTTGTGGTTCCATACAAATCTGATGATTTTTTTGTTCTATTGTGTTAACACATGCCATTGGGATTTAGATGGGGATTGCATTAAATCTGTGTATTGCTTTGGATAATACGGTCATTTTAAATATGTTGATTCTTCCAATCCATGAGCACATAGTGTCTTTCCATTTCTTTGTGTCTTCTTCAATTTCTTTAAAAAATGTCTCATAGTGGTCAGCATATAGGTTTCACATCCTTGGTTAAGTTTATTCCTAGGTGTTTTATTCTTTCTGTTGCAATTGCAAAGGATTTTTTTTTTTAATTTATTATTCTGGGATTTCTTTGTCGGTATTTAGCAGGGGTGTCCAAACTGCAGCCCACGGGCCAGCTGCGGCCCACAATCCATTTTTAATTGGCCCGCAGCAAATTCCAAAAATATATTTAGTTTACTTAAATAAACCAGGTGAGGCAATACGTACTTCACCTCGAGTGAGTGGCCCGGCTGTTTGTGTATTTTACTGCATATGGCCCTTGGTGAAAAACGTTGAAAAAAGTTTGGACACCCCTGGTATATAGGAATGCAATGGACTTTTGTACGTTGATTTTGTAGCCGACAACTTTACTGTATTCGTTGACGGTGTCTAATAGCTTTTTGGTGGTGTCTTTAGGATTTTCTGTATATAACATCATGTCACCTGCAAAGAGTGACAATTTAACTTTTTTTTTTTTTTAAAGATTTTATTGGGGAAGGGGAACAGGACTTTAATGGGGGAACAGTGTGCACTTCCAGGACTTTTTTCCAAGTCAAGTTGTTGTCCTTTCAATCTTAGTTGTGGAGGGTGCTGTTCAGCTTCAAGTTGTTGTCCTTTCAGTCTTAGTTGTGGAGGGTGTAGCTCAGCTCCAGGTCCAGTTGCTGTTGCTAGTTGCAGGGGGCGCAGCCCACCATCCCTTGAGGGAGTCGAACCGGCAACCTTGTGGTTGAGAGGACCCATTCCAACCAACTGAACCATCCAGGAGCTCAGCGGCAGCTCAGCTCAAGGTGCCGTGTTCAATCTTAGTTGCAGGGGGCGGAGCCCACCATCCCTTGCGGGACTCAAGGAATCGAACTGGCAACCTTGTGGTTGAGAGCCCACTGGCCCATGTGGGAATCAAACCGGCAGCCTTCGGAGTTAGGAGCATGGAGCTCTAACCGCCTGAGCCACCAGGCTGGCCCAACAATTTAACTTCTTGATTCCCAATTTGGATGCCTTTTACTTCTTGCTCTGGCCTGATTGCCCTGGCGAGGACTTACAACACTATGTTGAAAAGCAGAGGTGATAGGGGACAGCCCTGTCATGTTCCTGAACATAGAGCAAAGGGCTTCAATTTTTTACCATTAATTATGATATTAGTTAATTATGATATTAGGTTTGTCATATATAGCCTTCATTATGTTCAGAAATTTCCTTCCATACCTATTTTATTAAGTGTTTTAATTATAAATGGATGTTGTATCTTATCAAATGCTTTTTCTTCATCAATTGATATAATCAAATGATTTTTGTCCTTTATTTTATGTGATGTATCACATTGATGGATTTGCATATATTGAACCTTTGTTGTGCCCCTGGATGAACCCAACTTGATCGTGATGAATAATATTTTTAATGTATTGTTGCATTCTATTTGCTAGAATTTGTTTAGGATTTTTGCATCTGTATTCATCAGAGATATTGGTCTGCAGTTTTCTTTTTTTGTGTTATCCTTACCAGGTTTTTGTATCAAGGTAATGTTGGCCTCATAAAATGAGTTTTGTTGTATTGTCTCTTTGTCAATTTTTTGGAAGAGTTTGAGTAGGACAGATATTAGATCCTCTTTGAAGGTTTGGTTTTGGTAGAATTCACTAGTGAAGCCACCTGGTCCTGCACTTTTGCGCTTGGGAAGGTTTCAGATGACTGATTCAATTTCCTTACTGTTAATCAGGCTATTTAAATCTTCCAATTCTTTGTGATTCAGGCTAGGAAGGCTGTATGTTTCTAAGAACTTGTCCATTTCTTCTAGGTGATTGAATTTGGTGGCATATAGTGCCTCATAGTATTCTTGGATTATACTTTGTATTTCTGTGGCACTCGTGATAACTTCCCCTCTTTCATTTCTGATTTTATTAGTGTCTTTTCTCTTTTTATCTTAGTGAGTCTAGCCAAGGGTTTGTCAATTTTATTAATCTTTTCAAAGAACCAGCTTTTTGTCACATTAATTTTTTCTATTGCCTTTCTGTCTCTGTTTCATTTAGTTCTGCACTGATTTTTATTATTTCCTTTCTCTGCTAACGTTGGGTTTCATTTGTTCTTCTTTTTCTAGTTCTTTAAGGTGTAACATGAGGATATTTATTTGGGATTTTTCTTGTTTCTTGAGATGTTTTAAAATGTTTAACATATTGTTTCTTTTTATCATTGTGGACCTACTCATTTTATCCCAAATTATGTTTTATGCCTTAAAATTTATTTTAACATAACTGTAGAAACACCAGCTATTTTCAGCTTAGTAATACCTGATGTGACTTTTTCACTTGGAACTTTTCTGACATTATGTTTTATAAGCATTCTTTCTAAAAGTTTACAAATAAAATTTTAATCCAATCTGAATGTCTTTCATTAAATTGGACATTTTAGTGATTTACATTTATTATGATTACCAGTATATTTATTTCCTCACTCATAAAATAGAGACAATAAAACGCACAGTTGCTATGAGGATTAAATATGTCAGACGTTTTAAAAAATGCCTGTCAGACATTTCAGATTTTAAATGTGTGGGTCACTAATTGTGATGCACGCTCTTAAAAATAAAGGAATCATGATTCAAAATTGTTTTTAACCTGATTCCTAGTTAATCTTTTAAAAATTCATAATACAGCTTTGGATGGATATGAAGTTTGTCAGTCCCTAAATATATTGTAGAGTTAATATTATGACTAATATATTCATCCTATAGTATTATTTAATATAAGAAACACCATCAGATCTATTTTTTTAAAGTAATTTGCAAAATACACTGAAGCATAGAGCACATGCTTAAACTATCAATTTGAATGATTTCAGTCGCTATTTTTTTTATTAAAGTTTATTGGGGTGACAACTGGTAGTAAAGTTACATAAATTTCAGGTATACAATTCTGTTTTACATCCTCTATAAATCACATTGTGTGTTCATCACCCAGAGTCAGTTCTCCTTCCATAACCATATATTTGATCCCCTTTACCCTCATCTACTAACCCCCTTCCCCTCTGGTAACCATCAAACTATTGTCTGTGTCTATGAGTTTTTGTTTCTCATTTGCTTGTCTTGTTCTTTTGTTGTTTTTGTTTTATATACCACCTTTCAGTGAAATCATATGGTTGTCTACTTTTTCTGTCTGACTTATTTTGCTTAGCATTATAATCCCAAGATCCATCCATGTTGTCACGAATGGTCCTGTTTCATTTTTTCTTACCGCCGAATAGGATTCCATTGTGTATATATGCCACAATTTCTTTATCCATTTATCTATCAAAGGACATTTTGGTTGTTTCCATGTCTTGGCCACGGTAAATAAAACTGCAATGAACATTGGAGTACACTTGTCTTTATGGATAAATGTGTTTGGATATTTTGGGTGGATACCCAGGAGAGGGATTGCTGGGTTATACAGTAATTCCTATGGAATAAATTTTCCCATTCTTGATTGCCAATAAAGTTGTGATTTTTTTAATATGTATTTTTAAAACTATTTTTTGCTAAATATTTCAAGGATTGGAGCAATTGGATTGATTGAAAACCATATTTTACCATTTAGTAGCATTCTTTGAGTGCTGTTAGGATTTCAGATCATTTCATCCTAGAGAAGAATAGCAGAGAACCAAAATCTAGCTCAGTGATTCTCAACAGGGGTAATGATTTTCCCCCCTGGTGGACATTTGGCAATGACTGGTAACATTTTAGATGTCAGAACTGGGTGGGGGCAATGCTAGTAACATCTAGTATGTAGAGACTGAGAGACTTCCAAATAACGCTACACAGGACAGGACCCATAGGAAAGAATTATCCAGCTTAAATATCATAGTGCCGAGGTTAGAGAAACCCTGATCTAGAACAAATTGCTTTTTTCAGGTTTAGTCATATACTAAATGAAAGGAAATGCATTCTTCTTCTGAGAGTCAGAGATTTCACTCACTGTAGCTTCAGTTAAAATAGTTTAATATATATACATGAAGGCAAAATGGATTTATGAGGTAATGATTTATTTGCCTACAAATGTTTTATTGTAGGCAAGACAGATCATGCCATGGGGAATTAAAAGCAGTGAATTTTGCTTTAGTTTGTTTTACTCTAAGGATTATAATCATTCCCTAATGACTTTTTGTTATCATAGTTGAAACTACATAGCATATTTTGAAGTATTTTACTTTCCCAGGACTGGATATTGTGCAAGACACTTTTACTATTACCATTTGGATCCTCTAAATGTATTCCAACCAAATGGTTTCTAGAAATTGCTGCACTGTAATTCTTCCTGTAGTTATAGCCTTTTTATCTCTTCTTGCATCTTCCATTCATCAATAAGTGCTCTTAGCCTGACTTTATGCTTTCACTGGGTTTCAAGTACACAAATGTAGAGACTAAACATATGCTCCGTTCTGTAACCAAAGTATTCTCTGATGAAGTGACAGCTCAGAGACTGACTACCGTTACTTAGCTTCCTAACCATCATTCACTACGGCCCTTTCAATAAAGAGTTACATATTGTTCTCATAATAAGAAGTGATATTTCTCTCAAGAGCAGAACAAAAAAGGTAAGTGTAGTCATCTGTTTCCATTATATATTTCATTAGTAGCAAATTCTCTTAATGTTTATATCAATAAGATTTTTGTAAGGAAAACAAAAGGAGAAACACACACACACAAAAAAAAATTTGCATATGTGACTTGCCTTACATACAATGCCCAGTATTATTAATAATCGATTAATTAATTAATGACAGTAGGTAATAAAACATTTCATGCTGTGGGGAAATAATTTTACTTTATATTAAGAGGTTTTTACAGAATAGAAAACTAAATGAGTTCCTGCACATGAGATAAAAATAAATTATGCAGAAGTACTGCTATGTGAAAAACACTTGTTAAAAAGGAGGCATTGAGGGAGAAAAGCATAACAAAGCCACCTGGCAGCAAGGGGAGGCCAGCATACACTTAGCACATGCCCAATGAAGGTGAATGCTGATAATCAGTATCCCTGCCAAAAGGAATTACCATGTAGGGTCTCCCCAGTCGTCCACAGCACTTATCCAAGGAACTAATAGTGGTCTTTCCTGTGCAAGCAGGCTGTATGCAAAGTGCTGAGACTGTCACTCATAGACACGTTCCGTACTATACGCCCCTTCTAAGGGCTGAGTTTCCTCTGTTGAGCAATGGTTCTTCTCAATTAGGAAGTAAATGTTAGTAATGATTTTCCTTTCTATAATACAACATATACCTGGTCAACTCATCCAGAGTTACTCCCATCAATACTAGTCCTTCCTAGGATTCTGGCTAAAGGCTTTCGCCATTCCTAGCCAGCCCCACTCTCACCCAATTGGGTTCCAGAATCAGTCTGTGTAAACAGATTATGATTATAATTATAAATGTGTTTTTTTATAGTTTTGTTATTTGTTATATTCTTAGGTGGCCTATTTTATTCATCCCTCATCTTGAGCCTGTAAAATAGAGATTATTACTTTCATTATATTGGTGAGGGAAGTGAGTCTCAAAAATTGTAGCTTATCTAATGTTACATAGCAAGTGGGTGGTAGAATTTAGACAGTCTTATCTTCTCCAGAGCCTAATATTCCTGTCTGTTTTCTGTCAGAACCTGTATAAACCATGTTAAAATGCATAGGAACATAAAATCAGTTTTTCTGTATTTTTCTGACCAAGATGTAGAGGAGTAAATATCTACCCCAAAACTAACGTTGGACTCTTGACCATGTCAATAATATTAAACTATTAAACGTGTAAAAATGCTAGCAAAAGTTGGCATATATCCAAGAAAAAGCGACAGATAAGTTTTAGGAAAGGCGAAAGCCTTCCTTTTTGAAAATGAAATATGCATTTTTTTTAAACCAGTAAGTCACTTACCACTTATTCATCAATATGATTAAGTTGTATGGTTTTCATTACAATTTCCCTAAAGGTGAATTATATTATATTGATATAATAGTTAGAAAATGGATGGTCTAGACAAAATGAGATGCAAGTAATTTGATAGAATTCTTCAGGGAAGCTATTAGGAAACCAATTTTTTTCTCTCATCAATGATAGAAATAATACATAAATGATGAAAATATGAGAAAAGAACAAGACAAAAAATTAATTTCACCTTTGTTTATTTTGAAGTACAGGATTCATGATGAGTTGTTTTTAAAATATATTTTTGTTTTTGTAAAATATATTTACTTTTGGTTTTGAATTATATTCCATTATATTTAAATAAGTTAGTCTAGGTCCTTTCCTATTTGTCAGTTCTTTTCCTTTAGAATTTGTATGTATGGTTTCTAATACACATATATATTTTATATATTTGTGTTGATAGAGTGTATTCAATGTACACTCTTAAAGGCTAAGGTTCATGTTACTAACTTCATTTCATAAAATGAGAAACTGTGGTAATTCTTAAACAAATATGTTTCTTAGGTAACTCTGAAAGAGACTACAATTAACCAATTTTCAATGCATTTTCTGATAATAATATAGATTAACAAAGTGACTGAACTGTGATAAAGATAAAATATTAATACTAATGAAACCAAAACACAATTAAAATGAAATGCTTTTAAAAACCATTCTGTGGTGTGTGTGTGTGCAGGCACCTGTGTGTGTCTGTATGCATGTGTTTGTGTTAAACAAACTTTTCCTTTATAATATTTTTCTTATCACTTAAGATAGTTGTAAACAAAGTAGAAGTATCCTTTAACAGAGGTAACTTGGAGAGAGCCAGTTATAAATGATGTAACATGAAAGGAGAAATCTCAATAAAGGAGTGTATATATATGACTCTAACATTTAATTTGTTTTCTGTATTACTGTAAAATATTTTGCTAGCATTTAAATATTCTAACAGTGTTTACCCCAATATCAGAGTTAAATTATTTCAGATGTGGAAAAAAAATCAGAAAAATATAATAATGTTATAAATTATATATACACATTATATGTATATATATGTACGTATAGATATATGTGTGTATATACACACACCTTTTGTTTTGTTTTGGCAGTTTGTCATTAAGGGAAATGCATTGAACCAGTGTTTCTCAAATTGCTTGTGATGTGTGCACCTGTGTTTTTGTGACCAGGTACTTATCCAGATAGTACTGGAGATTCTCTACTCCAAAGAGATAAATTTCATAGTGTCACTATTATACAATAGAGACTGCAGTAAAAATTCACATCTATATTAATGTCAAACATTTTTTAAGAACGTAGCTTCTACATTTCTATATATCTGTGTAAAAAGAGAACTATGGAGTCATGATAATCAACTTAAATTCTAGCTGTATTAATTATTAGCTAAATTATTGTGACCAAGGAATTTAATTTTCTAATCTTCAACTTTGTCATGTGTAAATAATGGGGATGATAATTTCTAAAATAGACCAGATTTTTACTTGTCGTTCTTGTCCTTAGAGATATGGGTCATTTAACTTAAACCTCCAAAATCTTATCCTTGCTGTGCTCCAAACATATACAAATGTCTGACTGTATTGGCTTATAGTCATCTTTGTCTTCTTGTGTATTACTATACAAGTCATAGCTTTTCTTTATCTGATCAACCTTTGAAGATCTGTGGGTTAATGGAGAGAGAAGTCACTTTACTCGATGCGCTAACAGCTCCTTTGAAGCTCAGGCACCCTTTCCTTTTTGTCATCTGGTGGTCATTGCTTCAAGCTCCACCGCCTTCCAAGTGTTTCTGAGCCAGACCCATGGATCTCTTCCACTGGGAAGAATATTGCAGACTCCCCCTCTGCCGCATTCAACACACACATGCATGTGCACAGGCACATGTGCACACATGTCCTTTGCATGAGACAATTCAATTGTGTTAAATAACAATTATCTCCATCTTCTTCTATCACATTGAATGGTCATCCTGATCCTTAAAAGGGCTAATGCTGTGAAAATCCAGATAATAGTACACAATACTATAACCAATGCATTTTGGTTTTCCCTTTAGATGCTGCAATCTTCATTCAATGGTGCTGATTCTAAAACACATTATTATCAATCTATATAAATAGCAACTTCTACCATGTTCTGGCTAAACTCCTCCAAAAAACAAATCATCCCTCTCTCTAAGTTATAGACTACTTTTGATGAAATACATGTGGCAATTTTGGAACTAGGAGTTTAAAGACTGAAAGTTACTTATGATTAAAGCCTTCATTTTCTCCAATAAAGAATTTGACCAGGCATTACAGAGTGTAAATACTATACCAGCTTTCATGTAAAAATAATCTTTCCTTGGTGATATCAACTAACATAGTTTTAATGGAACAAAAAAGTACATATATTTGGCTCAAAAAAGATTTTCATGATTTTTGTCATATTATGACATATGAAAGCTGCCTTTTCTTAGGGATACCCTATGATATCAAAGAAAATAGAAAAAATAGTGCCACGATTATTGAAAGTAAAATGCCCTAGTCATAGTTTATATAGGTTAAACGTAAGTAGGCTGACAGTGTCACTAAAGACATTGTCTATTAATATTTTACATTATTAAAAGTTGTTTTTGCTTTTCCTTTATCCATTCTCTACGTGTAGCATTTTATTCCTATAAATTACATAAAAGAGCTTACCTAATTATTATGATTATCATTTTTTGTATCATTTAATAGTATCATTCTTGTTTAGGAAGTAAAGAGGAGAGGGAAAATATCCAATAAAATTTGAGAATCTGTGTGTGTGTGTGTGTGTGTGTGTGTGTGTGTGTGTGTGTGTTTGTGTGTTTTATAGCTTTGAAGACATGGATAAAACTTTGAAGTACCTTTGATAGCCATGCTGTAGTGTCCATCAATCATGGAGACTGCTAACTTAGAAGACATACCAAAGTCTTAGAGGCTATTTTTTTCCTACAGTTTTAACCAGTGTAATCCCTTCAATACTATTGTGTAGGTAGCTAGTAAATAATATCCAGTGTATAGCTAAGGAGTCAAATAACTCAGACCATATGCAAGTGGATATCCTGTCACTCATGAGTGTTCTAGGAGGCTGAGATCCAGGAAACACAATCCTGCTGCTGGTAGTTATTGAGGCTTCTTTCTGAGACAATAAACTGGTTTATCCCTAGTGCCTCAGATTTATAGGTGAATGAACAATTTTTCGAAAGATCTGCCCAAGAAAATGTATGTAATGTGAAAATAATTTAACTGTAACATTTATTCATAAGTATTTATTTAGCAACTACTATGTTCATTTAGGTACATGTTTATCACTAATCTTTTTTCTTTCTTTTTTTTGGTCGAGGCATGGTAGATTGTAGTACTACTTGCATTGTTCTTACCTCTTCACCACTAACGGCAGTTTCCACTACAGATTTGCAATACCTCTGAAATGTAAATGGTTATACTTACCCCCCAATGAACTCAGAATGACTCTGTAACATACTTTGATCAATTTAATGAAAGCAAAAGTGATATTATATGTCACTTTTCAATATATTAATAGCTGATTCATGTTTGTTAAGACTCTCTCATTCCTTCTGTCATGAGGACCAGAAAATTTCCAGGTAAAAGTAGCACCACAAAATTGAGCCCCCAAATGATGATAATGGAGCAGAGCTTCAACCAACACAAGGTAAACATGTAGCAAGGGTTTCCTGATTGTTTTGCACTGCAGAAAATCTTATCCTTTCCTCACGATTTCATGAAAAAACTAACATTATATACAATATGTCAATATGCAGCATATTATATTAATTTATTTGTGTTGTACAACACATACTAACGTGAAATACTAAGAATCTATTAAGTGTTGTTTTTCTAGTACATTTTTAAAAGTGATGACGGGTCTCCCTTTTCATTTATAATTCTCATTATGGAAAATGAATTTGGGATATTAGTTTAGAAGAATGATTAAAGTCTTAAATATTAAAAATATTATTTGAAAAATAATAATAACCCATTGTCTTCTAAATCAAAGCTAGAATAATCAAAAAGTCAGGATACTGAAAATTACAAGGCTGATGCAGCTATTATATTTATGAAAAGCCTAATTATACCTGAGATTATTTTTATGGATTATTCTTGGAAAATGGTATATTTTTAATAAATAGTAAATCATTTTAATATCCTAACATTAGTATAACTTTGCAATACTACAAACTATTATCTTTTCTTAAAACAAAACCTCAAGAAAAAATAAAATCGTATATGCCATCTCATATTTCTTGGACTTTTTAATTAGAACTGATTTTAATATTATGCTGAAATGAAAATGTTAAGATTATAGCTACAAATACTCAAATAAACCTGGAAGTTATTTTGTTCTTTACTGTAATTCCACTTAAATAGAAAAAGAGAGAAAACAAAACTTAAAAAACAAAAACCCAAAACCCTGCTTTCTGAAAAGCAGCTAGCAGTAATTCTAGAAGTGTTAGATGTGTCTTGGATCCAAAGAGTCAGTAAACTGGTATTTGGGAGAGCCGGTCTGGAGCCATGTTAACTGGCATTAAATGTCAGCTCTGCGATGTCAATATCTATGTGACCTTGAGAAGTTACTTAACCATCCTGTGTGTGCTTCGTAGTGAGTAAAATGAGGGTAGTGTAGTGGCTGCCTCATAAAAGGGTTGTATTAATTAAGCTAATCCGTGGAGAGTGCTTACAGTAATAGTTGTGTGATAGTTGGAATCACTCAACAAAGTTTATTTTTTATAATCAGAAGAAGGATTACCAATTCATCATTCTCTCTAATGATTCTCTAAGAAAACTTTGGATTAAACTCTGTAGGATCTATATATATATATCCCTGGTATTGATGTTTTCTAAATATTCTATTTGATACAGACATTATGTGAAGTGAACACCAATAAAAGTAACATAAGTATTCTGACATTAAGTATTTATTTATTTTTCCGTTTTAAAGATCACATGATTTTCAAGGGATTATTCTACGATACTGTCAAGTACCTCCTAGTTATTTAAATTAATAGTAAAGTTTAACATAGATTATTAGAACACAGAAGCATCTAAGATTAGGGTTTACATATTTGTTTCAAATGATATTCACATAGCATAGAGGCACCTATTACCTTATTTTTATAAAGAAATCATTTTTTTTCTTAATCAGGTACAAAAAAATACCACAGTAAACATCTAACTGAATACTACTTGACCTCAGGGTTGTACAGCGAAGTGGCATTGGTGGCAATGGAGAAGAGACTGTTGAGGTTCTCATCCTCCATTCACCTTGGCTAGCTTGTTGAGGTGTGTAAATACTCAAATTTTCAGTGCCTTGGTTTTCTTATCTGTACAATAGCAATAATAAAAAAAACATACTTGATATTGTGCTTTTTAGAATATAATGAAATAATGAAAATAAAGGCTTGGCAGAATGGATTGTGGTTGGTTAACCATTGTGAATTCTCTTCATAGGTATCTATGGAGTAAGTCAGTACCCATATACTGTTTACTAGGGTAACATTTAGCATTTGAAATTATTTTTACCAGTGTTTCAGTACTAATGAAAACTTACCAATGCATTACACCTTAACTAATATCCTAAATACATTTACATTCAAGAGTTAGGAATTCATTTGTATATTGTTTAAGATGTAATCAATGACAAGAATTTATACTGCAAATCTAAATGCTATTGTTGTTTATACGATTATAGAATTTTAATATGTGGTGGCCGTATGGTAAAATCTCACAACGTGGAACAAAGAAGGCACTTTGGAAATACAGGACTGATTTAAAATATATTTATTTTTAATTTCTTTTTTGATTGCAGAAAATATTATAAGATTACTCCAACAATAATTGTAGACTAGAAATTACTTGTCCTTTGTCTCAGTATAAACACACACACACACACACACACACACACACACACACACTAGCTGTTCTTAACATCAAGTAAAACACTTGAAGATACCTGCAAAGAATAACATTACAAATTTGTGAAGTAATTAGATAGTAGGCCATATTATAAACTAATACAACACAGCTATCAAATGAAAATGTAAAGATACTGACATTTCTGAAAACATGTCTTAATTTTCTCTTTTCTAACTGCATTTGAATACTAAAGCAAAACTTTCCAATATATTCAGTGGTTTTAAATATGTTTTCTTTAAAGTAGAACTCTTTCATGCCTAGTGAATAAGATGAGTGATAAACCTTGGTAATATCATTTGCAGTCACAAATGCAATTGTTTTAAAGAATGAGATTGATTTTACAGTGTGACTTGTAAACTGGTCTGGAAGACAGCTCCTCAATACTCTGAAGCCTGAAAGGACGCACGATATTCATGTTTGTTTTAAGAACACACTGCCTTCACTCAGCAGGAAAGACAGCAAAATAAAAAGAAGCAACGACCTTAGTTAAAACAAAACTCAAAAGGAAAAAACAAAGCTTTTATTGGCTTTAAAAATATATAGGAATTGATTATTATAATTAAAAAGAGTACATTAGTCTCATAGTCTGTAGTACTGAAATACATTCCATAGTTTCTCAGACATGCAATTTGAAGATCTGGACATAAAACTCAGGAAAAAAATGAATAATATAGGATGGTTGAACTCGAAAATACAATGTTTGTTCTTTTCTGTTTTGTTTTTCTGCTTAATAATACTGTATAATACAAAATCAAGCAACAACTTTCTAGGTACATTATTGTTATCTAATTCTTAATAACCCATGGCAAGGAGAATAAGTAGCACAGAAGAGTTTACCTAAATAATAAGATCGTTATTCAGCCCAGCCCTTTAAGAGGATATCCACAAAATGTGTGAAGGAAGTTTCTGGAAAAAATGGTATGACTCAGCAAACAACAAAAAAGTTGGCTTATCAAGTCTAAGATAGAAGAACAAAGCCGGAGGCATCACACTTCCCGATTTCAGAGTTTATTACAAAGCTATTCTAATCAAAATAGCAATGATACTGGATTAAAAACAGACACAGAGACATATGGACCAGAACTGAGAGCCCAGGAATAAACCCACGCAAATACAGTCAACAAATATTTGACGAAAGAGCTAAGAACACTCAACAGGGAAAGGAAAGCATCTTCGATAGTGTTGTGGAAACAGGATATACACATGAGAAAGGAAAGAACTTCTGCCAACAAAGGGAACGATCAGCAAAATGAAAAGGCTCCTTATGTACAGTAGTCCTTTTTCTTCTGCATGCCTCTTATCTCCATTCTACTTTGCAAATTCAGACCTTTACTCCCCTTTTATGTTTTTGTTATCCCTGTTGATGCTGTTGAGTTCATTTCCGAGTTGTAGTAGCTAATGACTTTCTCTCTCTCTCTCTCTCTCTCTCTCTCTCTCTCTCTCTCTCTCTCTCTTTCTGAAAAGGCAGTCTACGGAATGGAAGAAAATATTTGCAAACCTTCTATGTGATAAGGCATTCATATCCAAAATACATTAAAAATTATATAACTCAGTAGCAAAAAGCAAAATAAAACAAATGATTTTTCAAAAAATAGGCAAAGGAGTTAAATGGACATTTTTATAAAGAAGACATACAAATGGCCAACAGGTGCATAAACATACTCAACATCACCAATCATCAGGGATGTGCAAATCTAAGCCACAATGAAATATCATCTCATCCTTGTCAGAATGGATATCGTTAAAGAAACGAGATAGCAAATGCTAGCAAGACTGTGGAGAAAAGGAACCCTGGTGTACTGTTGGTGGCAATATAAACTGGTAAAGTCATTATAGAATACAGTATGGAGGTCTCTAAAATATTTAAAATGCAACTACCATGTAATCCAGCTATAGATATAGGTATAATCTGAAGGAAATGAAATCACTCTCTGGAAGAGATATCTGCATCCCTATGTTCATTGCAGCATTATTTACAAAAGCCAAGACATGGGAAAGGTGTAAGTGTCCATTCATGGATGAATACATAAAGAAAATGTGGAAGATTATAGAGAGGGTGCCAAAAACTATATACACAGTTTAAGATAACATCTCTTAAAAAATATATACAAGTGGACACTTTGGTCAACGTTGCTCAAGCAGTAGTTCGCCGTAATCAGAAGTGTCTGGACGCTGATGGTAACCACTTTGAGCACCTCTTATAATTGCAGAAGTCAAACGTGACTTGTATTCATCTTTGGTTATCGGTATATATTATTCAATTTTAATATAGTTTTCCTTTCTTAAAATGTGTATACATGTTTTGACACCCTCTATATATACACAATGGGATATGGAATATTATTCAGCCATAAACAAAGAAGGAAAGCATGCCCTTTGCAACAATATGGATGGGCCCTGAGGGCATTATACTAAGTGAATTAAGTCAGAGAAACACAAATAGTTTGTTCTCACTTATATGTGTAATATAAAAAAGCTGAACTTACAGAGGCAGAGAGTAGAATGGTAGTTGCCAGAGGCTAGAAGATGGGGGATATAGGGAGAAGGTGGTAAAAAAGTGCAGACTTCCAGATAAAAGATGGTTAAGTTCTGGGGACCTAGTGTACATCATCATAACTATAATTAACAATGCTATATCATATACTTTAAAGTTTTAAGGGAGTAGATCTTAAGTGTTATCACCAAATACACAAAAAAAGCAAAATAATGGAAGTGTTAAATAACATTATTGTGGTATCTATTTTTCAATACAAACATGTATCAGATTATCACATTCCACACCTTAAAGTTAAATGTTATATGTCAATAATATCTCAATAATGCTGGAAAAATATCAAGCTTATTTTGCAATATAGTAATTTAATAAAAAATATTAAATCAAGTGATGATTAAAATGTGAAGAACATATAGTGAGCAAACACAATCTAATTAGTAAGTATGTAGTCAATTCATTTTGATCTCCTTAAGGGTAGTAGAAAAAGAATTATTGAGAACACCACTGATTCTGTGGGGAAACTCATGATAGATCAAAGTGACCAAGGTCTCAAAGGACTGTCATGTTTTATGATGTGTACGTTTTATGATATTGAAATGTGAACTTCAGAGCAAGACACTTATTAGAAGAATTGATAAAATGGCTACTTGTAATTGCTTAGAAAAAAAATGATATCATAAAACCACTTGAATTTGTCAAAAAATCAATAATAGCTGATTATTTGTTGTTTCTCGCTGATAAGACATTTTGTTACAGAATAGAAATATAAATTTTTTAAAGATTTTCTTAGACATAGTATATTATTAAAGGAATATAGAATTGTTTAACTTAGTGACATTGATTTAGGAGTAGGTTTAAAGTTAGATTTAAAACAGATGGACTTGAATTAGATGGTAATTATTAAGTACCATATTCTTAAGTAGCCCTTTTATCAAATATAAAGAGATACAAATATTATCTTAGGTGAGGATATTTGTGTTTTATTTTCAATCATTTGTAGTTTCAGAAATAACCTGAAAGAACAAGTGTATACTGGTGTTGATTTTTAGAAGAGCACTTTTAAGCTCATTGTTTGTTCTCTATAAATGTGTAAATGGCTGTACAAATAAATAGATGTTTGAAATTCTGTAAGCAAATATGGAAGCTGACTTGGTGAAGTCATAGATACAGGTTGGAATGAACGTATAGCATATATAATGCAAACAGCCATCCTGATTACATACAGGCAATTTACAGACAGTGCTTTCAAAATGCAATAATCGCCATCACATTTTAGTTTACATTTAGCTACCTGTTTTTGATTTCTTGTCACTAGCTGTCAATTGACAGCTACATATATATATATATATATATACACATATACACACACATATATATATATATATATATATATATATATATATATATATATATATATATATATATATGTCACAAACTGCCTTAGCTCTGCTGGAGTCCTTTAGTTGACACCATGAAAAAGCCACGTAGTGTTTTCCCTGAAGCTCATTGTAAAGACAACCTCAAATCCTCCAGGGCCAACACACACGCTCAAATCTGAACACTCAACCCAGCTTCTGGCCCACTGAGTGGATATCAAAACCTCATCAGCCTCAAAAATAGTTATTGAAAACCCAACTAGGAGAACAAACACTAAAATATTAAACATGCTCTTATTCACTGCTTCTCCTGCACTGGTTACTTTTCAGTTCTTGAAGTAACTCCCTTAAAGAACTGGGAATAGCAGTTAAAAATACGTAAGATTTTTATATATGTAATTATTTATTTCCTATATCTTCTCACCTAAATATAAGCTCTATAACAGCAGTTATCTTATCTGTTCTGTTTCACATTATATCTACATCTCCTAGAAAGCTGCTCAAGAAATACCCATTGAGTAAATAACAATTATCTCACATGTTCAACTATGGGACTTGGATCTCTAATATTATATATGAATGTTTTAGAACCAATTTTAAAGAATAATTTTAATAACATCAGATGAAGATGTATGCATTCTACTGCATTTCCTGTTGCTGTTTTTTTTAAGAGCAATTAAATAAATATCCAGTAAATAAAACTTAGAAAGTTTTCATTTATGAAAGATTGGGATACAGATTTAAATCACATTTCCTGCTTTCAAAATTTGTTTATGGCCAATGTTGGAAATCGGTGCTCAATTCTAATACGCGGGCCACTTTTGCCCTACAAATATATAGTGTTAATATATTTTGTACAATACTTTTTTATAAGACATGACTAAGAAACTATGCCAATAATGCTAGCATTTCCCATTTCATTTATATTTTTATCAATAAAAGAAGTGAAAAAAATCAAGTCAAATGGTTAACATTCTCTGACTTCCATAATGATACCTTAATATTTATTTTATTGACCTTGAAAGTCAAACATATATACATTTTATAGATGAAGAGCTATCCATAATTTCAAGTTGTCAGCATTGCTTCTATGAGTACATAAAAAGACCTTAAATGCGTAATGGAGACGATGCATCAACTGTATAAGACATAGAACGTGTCTTTAACTTTATTCAAAGTGGCAATACAAGTCACCCTTTATAAAGCGTTTGTTTTTCTTTATGGCATTTCAAATATTAGGGCTTGTTGCCTAATGGGGCTCTTTTCTTCACGAATCATAGATGTACAGAGATAGACAGGACCTCACAGATTGAATAGTGTAATTCTTTTGTTTCACTAATGATTGTCAAAGTGCTTTGTCAAGCTTAATATATCTCGTCTAATTTTTGTTTATTATAAATTCCTTGCTGTCTCTTCACCTCAGAGTAATGCCGTGACATCTGCTCCCCCAAATCCATGGCAACTTTTTTCCCCAGTTTCAAAGTATTCTTCTTGGTTACCACATAAAATGGCATTTTTTCAGGATTGATTTGTTTTGACTTTTCGTATTTGAGATTTTGAATACTTCATATGTGTAGAAATTCTCAGTAGTATTATTTTCTAAATTTGTCTCAGTATTTCTTTAAGAACATCTTATTCTCTTTCATGGGCTCCCATTTCTCTTCCTCTGTTCTTAGGAAATGGTCTTTCTCAGGTCCCTCACTTGGTGTTTTTCTTTCCACAATTTACTCTCTCTTTGAATAACCTCAACGTCATCTATGTTGAGCTTCAAAGAAGTTTCTTATCATCTTATAACCTATTTTCAAATAAATAATACTCTTCCCATGGCTTCAAATGCCATCTACATTTTAATTAACCAGCTTCTAGATTCATAGGTCCAACTACTATGTAGTTGGCATCTGCAATTGCAGGTCACGCAGTTGTGTCTCAAACTCAATAGATTGACAACTGCCTCAATATTGTTTCACAAAAACTACCCATCCCTCTTTTTTTTTTTCTTTTCTATCTCGAAAAACATGGAATCAACATCCACTAGATTGTTTAAATCAGACAATAGGAAAATATTTCAGATTTGTTTTTAAAAACTCTTTCTGCCCTGTTAAATATATCTTCATTATGTCCCCTATTTTCCATGTCCACCCTCACTTTTGTTTCATTATCTGAAAACAATTTTTAAAAATCCAAACGTTCACAATCTCTCAAATTGCTCAACACCCTATTTGCGATGCTGCTCCCAGAGTACTTTTTCTAATATCTAAATTTGGTTGTATCGTAGTCTTGCTTAAAGTAGCCTCCCAGATATAGTCTAAACTCCTTAAAAGAGCCTACAAGAGTCTCCATGATCAGCTCATCACCCACCACACTCCTTCAGCAGCTTCTACCTGAGGGCTGATGCAGCATGTGCAGGTTTACGAATGTATAGAACTCATTGCCATCTCCATGCATTTAGGCTTGCATTCTGGATCTCTGGAATGTCCATTTCTCCTCAAAAATTTTACCAGCACTCCATCCTATTGTGTAGCTCATTCTTTTAGTTCAGTTGTCATATCATTGATGGATTCATTATTCCCCACCCTTGCCCTCAGACGAGGATTAGTTATCCCCTCATCTGAAGTGTCCTCCACCCTTGCAAATGAGTATCATGCCTTAGATCATCTTAACACCACATTGTATTATAGTGGTTTCTGATACATCATAATTTCCCACTAGCCTTACTATTAGGCATCTTTCATCTCTAAATTTGCTGTCCTTGGCACATGCTAAGCAGGAGGCAATAAGAATCTATTGAATGAATTAATGGTCTTAATGGACAATGTCCCTTACTATTACCCAAATCACTTAATAGGTTAATAGTCATAGGTCATTAGTTTTTCCAGTTTTCTAAAATATAATTTTTGGAAAATTGTCTCTAAAACCATAAGTGTGTGTGTGTGTGTGTGTGTGTGTGTGTGTATATATATATATATACTTTTTTATTTTTAATAATGATATAATATACATATACTATTACATGATACACTGATATGCTAATTATAAGTATATATATTATGAGTACAATAGAAATTACTTAATGACATTACTTTAAGAAATATTCCAAAACAGCTCTTAGGTTTTAAAACTGAAATCTTGTGGAAATATAAAATAAAATACTAGATTGATTCTCAATATATAAGAAAGAAATTTAACTATATTTGATTGTTTTAATCTCAAATGTAATGGAACTTTTTGAACTGGGAATTAAAATAAACATAAAATGATAGCATTTAAAAATGTTTTTATATGATTCAAATGTACTTCCTAACAGAACAGAAAGTAACCTTGGAAATTTGAAACTTTCCATTTTCCTTCCAAATTCTGTATTATCTCCTTCCCAAAATGACACTAAAGAATGCATTCAGGTGGTGAAAAATGTCAATTTAAAAAGCAGGCAGATGGTGCTTGCTTGTCTTATGAGATACACAATATGAGATATGTTTCAAAGGGGAAAATTGAATTTAAATGCCCAAACAAAAATTTACAATATTTCCAATGACAAAAAGCCTAATGTTTCTTAATTCTAAGTTACAAAAGTCTCATTTCAACTTCTGGAGAACATGTAAGAATTGTGATTTTCAAGGGTATAATACTAAGCATCATAGCAATTTATTGCTCATAGGGACCCATATGTCATCCTATATCACCTTTTCTCTCAGAATAGCAATGCAGCATCCTAGGGGCAGACAGATGAAATGCTGATTCATTGAGTGATTGATTGATTTCCTTTTTTCTACAAGACTTCTGATAGTCTTTAATATTCTGAGTTTTTTGGTTCATGGTGGAGATTTAGAATGACTATATACCAAACATTTCATCAAGAGACACTTCTCATTTAATTTTATGTTTTTATAACGGACAAGAGATTATTGAGTTTGATACTACTAATCCAATGCCTTCATTTTTTGTAGTCAGAGAATTTCAAGACCTTCTCTAGGCCGCAAAACAAATGAACAGAGAAACTAGGATTCTGTTCACACATAATCAGATGCCCTGCCCACTCAAAATGTATGCCTGCAAACACAATTTCATTTTTAATTAGAATCTTTAAGCAGAGTATGGTAAATTTCATCAAGTTAAATATTATAATAAAAAACAATAAACACTCAAATTTTAAAAATCCAATTATAGATGTCTTTACTATCAATTCTTCCACTTAATAACTTGTAAAGTTTGTCATAGAAGGCAACAGAATCTCTGGAATTAGTTGACAGCATGTTCATTCATTTTCAAAGTACACATTAAAAAATACACTACGTGTTCCAGACGGTCAAAAAAAAAATGTGTTTTTGAAAACGGTGATTGTTTTCTATTCTATAATCAAAGGGTTTAAGCAAAAATTCTGTTTGTACAACACTACATATTTTTACCTAAATTAAATCACTATGTAAATATATTAGACAAAAAGTCCACAGATGTCTTTCTTTAATCAGTTATACTTATGTATATATTTTTGAGAACCAAAACAATAAGGTAATTCTGTAATTCTACTGGATGTTTGCTCCCTAATCTTTATTCATCACAGAAATTCTTGTTATTCTAGCCTGTCACTGTTATAAACTTAATTATTGCTCTTTCCTTGTGAACAAAATTGCAAAATGTGCTTGTTCCTTGTCATTGATGCATACAATCATTTAAGGAAAATTGGCAGGATGTATCTGAGATTTTGGCTCTGTGGTTTGAAGATACTTGGCATACACTGTGTAAAGTGAGGCGGCAAAATGTGAATCCAAAACTATATCCATTCTGTTCATTTACTTTACCATTTAAAAAGCACAGATGTTAACTATATAACAAGGTGTTTTTATTGTAATCACCTGCTGTTAGGGTCCCTCCTGGCACAGTAGCCAAAATGATTCCTGTTTCCTTCTCACTTACAAGGTGTTTATTATTTGATGGCTCAAAACAAAACTGGAATTTTTTTCTCTTCATAAGAAAAGCTTAAAACAATATAATTGTGAAGAAAAATCAGTATAAAATTGAACTGCATGCTATCATAGTTAATTGTGTACATTCATCATAATGTGATTTGTGTTGATTTTCAGCTTTAAAATCTAGTTCTCTTTTGGTTTGTTTTGATTTGCTGTTGTTGAGGCAGAATTCCTTCTATTCACGGACAATTCTGGGGAAAAAGATGACTTGATTCTTTTTTTCTTTTAGCTCTCACTCACAAAATGGAAACTATTAATATTTTACTATGTTTGCTGACTAATTAAAATTGATATTTAAAGAGCTTTTGCTCTTAATTATCAGAACATATATAAAATGTACACTCATGAGCAAGTATTTTTATGTAATGTATATTATATGACACATATATAATATATGCATAACACACACACATATATTATAAATATCTTTTCATGAATGTCCTAGCCAGAAGTTTTATCATCAGAGAAATCATGAATCTAAAACGCACAAAGACTGTTCCTGGAGGTGCATTTGCCTCCTCCCTCTCATCGTCTCTAATGTGACTAAAGCTTTTTGAATTCTTTGTTTGATTCTTTCCTCTTTGGTGTTTGTTTCTCAAGTGTCCTAAATTCAGCACCCTTGACACCTACAAAGTGCAGAGTTGTTACAGTTCATTCCTCTCATAACTTGGCTCTTCACTTGAAATCTGGTGGAGGACACAGCTTTCTATTTTGGTTCTACTACCACAGCCTTTGACATAAAGTTGGTTTTATTAGAATCGGCTCCTGTCCATAGCTAGGCCAAATCAAAACATTTGCCTCTACTCCCTGTTGATCTTCCTTTCAGTTTGTGTGAGTATCACATTTATAAAACACTGTAAAGACTAAAAAATGTCTTGCACTAATTATATAGAATAAATACCGTAACTGCTAAGATAAACTTAGATAGCATATATACATTAATTCAACTATTCATAAAAATGTATTGAACATCTATTATTTCCTATGTATAACTAAACTTTGGCCTAGAAAGATTAATGATATGTGACTCTACCGCAGAGAAAGTACAATCTACTGGAAGAAATCACACATTCTAAATTTATCAAATGCATTTTCTAAAAAAGTCAATGCCTTTTTAATAGTTAAAAAAACACCCATATACCAAATAAAACATCATTTTTAAAAAATAATAATCTTAATATGGTCTACATGGACATATCAAATCTTCTTCATCTACCTCTTTATTGTCTTTAATTAAATCTGCTTTTAATTAAATACCATTAGTCTAATAGTTACAAATACATACATTTTCTATTTGTAAAGCCTTTGATTTTTTTGTAAATCACCCTTTGAATTCTAATAATTAAGAATCTTTGAAATATTACTGTATTAATTAAAGAATGCAGGGGTGTTATAACAAATAAAAACATTGTGATAGCTCAAATATAATAGACATTTTGTGCTCATATAAAAATGAAAACATGTGTTTTTGAAGAGCTGGTAGTTCTCCAAATGGCATTTCAGGGACTCGGGTTTCTTCTATCTTATGGCTTCATGATCTTCAGTACAGGACTTTCAAGTCCCCTCTGTTTATCTGCATCAGGTCCATGTAGTAAATGAGCATTGGGGAGCACTTATAGGAGGCTTATGCTGTGAGTCTAGAATTACGACATTGCACTCCTGTTCATTTTCCACGGCCTAAATCTCTGTCACTCAACCACACCCCACTACAGGAAACACTGAAAAATGTACACCCCTGTGAATCGGGGGAAAAAAGACATGGGTTTGATAAACAGCTATTTATAAATGTCTCAATCTATTTTTCAATCAAAATTAGTGTTTGTGTGTGTGTGGATGCGTGGGCATGCATGAATATGTAGTATTAGTATGCCTGCAGATCGGAATTAATCCTTAAAATATATCTATTTGAATCCTGAGAAAAAAATCACAAGAAGTTCTTAATTGTGATTTTGAAATCTTTTCTTTTTTCTTCTATCATTGTTTCCATTAGTGTTCTGCCTTGAGTAGAGAGGGAAAATAGCACTTCTTGTAACTTTGTCTTTCAGTAATGCTTTCTAAACTTATTTGTGAGTTAGAAATTATTTCTATCAATTAATATTACTTGAAACAGTAGGTAAAGTAAAAGGAAAATTCTGGTAAATATCTGTACATAGTTTTCTCCTGTATATTATTGAGAACCCGTTAGGAAAGCGCCAGACAATATTATTTTGCACTTTAAAAGCATCCTATCACAGACTAAAAGATTAAAAATTCCAGCACTTTAGTGGAACTAAAAAGTCTTCAATGTGTTTTTAGAGAAAATTGCTGTATAAGTTAAGATAGCACTTAAATAACCCTTTACTTTTTTCCATTATATTATGACAAAAAATCTAAAATACAGTTTTGATGTAGACATATTTTAAAAAATGATTGACTCAGAAGACATAAACTGAATTTTCCTCTAGATTACTATTATTGAAGATTATGATTTAATCATATATTTCTCATGTCAACTTTATTAGAATATGCTATTTATACTTAAATATTAAGGACGATTGCCACAGTATAAATGTATTTCTAAGTGATTGATCAAAACTCCTTTTAGATTTTCTTTTCCAGTCCAAAATTTCCTTCCATCTGATGCAGTGGCTTGAAAACAAGTTACAGCATATCTGATTGATGTTTTGCTAAAAAATGTCTCTCTATGTATATATCAGAATGCAAAATACTACTTACTGCATTTTGGAATGTTTGAAATCCACATAGAGAGACAGGTAGACTGATGAAAACTGGAAACAAGATTAGTTTTGAGAAACTGTAGGCCCTCTTTACTTCATGTTAGTTATATAAAATAAAATTTCAGGGAAGTGTCTTCATTACTACTGTATAAAATAAAGGGAACCAACTCAGTGAACAAATTGCCTATTGTTTGCTAAATAAGTTATATGACGTAGAAAGCTATTGCTTGTTTCTAATAGATGTGTTTAGCTCTCCATGAATACTGAAACATGCTAGTCTTTCATTTCTTATAATGAAATATAAAATATGTTTCACCAAAACATCATCAACTTGGTAATTATTATTAAACACAGTACTTCATATATTAAGATATAGAAAAGTGAGGTTAGTAGTGTATTTTATTGCAGTAGCCAAATGATTGCATATATATTATACACATTAACATTTAGAATGGTTAAGTTATACAATAATTTTTTTAGCATGTGCATTTCTTTTTACTTTTCATCACAAAATAAATCTTGTATTAAGCCTTAAGAGTGTGAGGAACAACGTAATTACTCAAAGTGGTTTCCCAAAATAATAAAATTCAAACATTTAAGGAAGTTACAATTTTCTTGGGAAATATATCCAACAAAAATAATAAGTAAAAAGGAAAAAACAGGAAGAAAGAAAAGCACCTATCAGTAGATACATTGAAGGTAGTGGTTGTAATTAGCGAACAGAGGTTCTTCAATTTGGGAGTAGCTCCCATGAGCTCAAAATACAATAAAATTGTAGAAGGCCCTCAAAGGAAAAGGAATTATTCCATGACTACGAATGTGTTACTCTAAGATCAACAATGCACACTAAGATCCAATTATTTGAGATACTTGAAATAACTTAAAAATACTTGTGATCCTAGATCCTTTCATCTGAAAGTAAACGCGCGCGCGCGCGCACACACACACACACACACACACAGTACTCGATTTTTAATTTTCAGATGTGGTCATCAACATTTGTATTTCTATAAAACTTGAAAATTGTGCTGGACAAATAGTGTTAAACACTTAAAAATATAAAACTGCTAACGAGTGTTGAGGACAGTTTGCAAAAATGAGACTACAAATCTTCCTGTTTAGAAATCTCAATCAATTGCCTCATTTTGTCCTTGGAGAGCCACGTCGATGCTCCATTCCAGGCCATGGTTAAATGGCCACCGCTCCATAGCTATTGGTTTATGCTGGCCTCCCCTTGCTGCCAAGTGGCTGTGTAACGTTTTATTTTCTCCCTCAATGCCTCCTTTTTAAAAAGTATTTTTCACATAGCAGTACTTCTGCATAATTTATTTTTATCTCACCTCTAATTATTGGGCAGGCTTTTTATTAATTCTGAAGAACTATTAATTTTTTTCCTGTAGTTTACAACACGCTATAATGTTTGTGTTTCCACCAGTGTTATTGACAACATTTTGAAGAACAGCTCAAGAAGTACCCTCTCAAATTAGTTTATGAACTCCGAATTTGTTCCTGCCTTTCAATTTAGTTTTTCACATTTTTTTCCAACTTCAACTTTGGGCCTGAATGTATTGTGTCTTCTTTGTTATGATCTCTGCCTTTGATCTAATTATTTACTTATTCTGTATGTCTGGCTGTTGAACTCTTGGTTAAGACAATGATCTACCCTTATTTTGCTCTGATCTCTCCACTGATGAGACATCATTATAATTTTGGCCTGTCTCCTTACGTGATTACCCAGATTTGGATATCAACATAGTTATAGCATCATTCTAAGTTAGTCTTTAAAATTAAGCATCACTCTGTGTGTGTGTGTTTGACAGCAGCTTCTATTGCATATTCAATTTGATGAATCCAATTTGATGGCTCCAAACAGTGACATCATTATACTGATTGCGAAACATGGTTCCTTCGTGGGCCTGGCTGCAGCCTCCCGTAAAGCTATGGATCAAGTCTGCCTGTCCTTTTATTCTTTCTTTACTGACTGCCTTCATCAGTTTACCTGTAGATTGATCTTTTTCGTTTTAGCAGGTACATGGATTTCTGTTTCCTTGGGTGTAAATATTGTTATCTTTTACTTTCAGCTTCCCCTAGGAACTGGCTAATTAGATTTATATTCATTTGCTCACTTTTAAGATAATCCTATTACTTAGCTTAGATTTGTTTTTGTTTTTCTGTTTTTCTTTTTGTTTTTTGTTTTGTTTTGTTTTGTTTGTTTTTTTAGAAAATGACAGTCCACTCTTCCTAGAAAGTGTTTCCTCTTTTGTTACAACTCTAGCTGGGTTGTATGTGCTGTTTGTTCAAGTCTCATGGTATAGGAGGCACCAGCTAGTTAGTTACAAAAAATATATATTTTCTGAACAAAATTTATGAAATGTTTTATCCATGTTGTCTTTGCTAAAAAGTACACATAAATTGAAATGGGCCAAAGAGTTAGACCAATTTCAGAGTTTGTGCTGTAGACTTAGAGCGCTCTAAAACAAAGACATGCCCATAACCCAGTTTTATGTCCCACCTTTTTATAAAGTGTCTCATAGTTTAGGCAGTTGTCTATTGTCCTTTAGGCATACTGAGCTTAATTTTTATCTCCATTTAGTCTGTTTGTCAAGCAGGAATGTTGCCTCCTGCATCTAGCTTTTTAAATCTTTTCTGTTGTTGGGAAGTTAGATCCTGGTGATCTAACAACTAAGTCCTGCACATCTTTCATCGTCAGTGTATAGGAGTATATGGTGATGTAACCTTGAGATTCTTCTTTTAGAATTAAATCTTAGAGAGTTGCAACAATCCCTTGACAAGATTTGGTTATAACTTGAGGAAGGAAAAAAAAGAGGGATTAGTCAGCTATAGAGACAATGAAAAGGAGAGTCTTAATAGGCTCTTTCCATAATGTTATAATTATGTAATATATGATGTCAAATAAAACCAAGCGGAGTTATTCTTTTAAACAAACCCTTCTTTACCACTAAGAAGGTTTATGTGTAACCTGCACAATAAACATAAAGCAGCGTGCATGTTTCAGCCTTGGAACTATATTAAAATGCACAAGGTTTATTTGGTGTGTCAATGAATTGGAAAATTAGATTCTTTTTGAAAAATGTTTTCAGCAATTTAAGCCCTGAACTCTTCATTCAGATAAATCAGATGTAATTAAAATTTTTAGAATTATAAAAACATTTGTGACATTTCAAAGTCTTAATCAGAAATGAATGTTATCAGTTAATGCCTATTGATTACTCTTTCGAAAACGTGAAAAGTTTTATATAATGTTTGAAAATTATGATTACCTTGCTTTTGGGAATTTAAAAAAAAAAGGATAATGCTACAATAAGGATTTATTTATACATACAATATGTGTGTATTTATACATACAATATAGCATAACCAAGAAGCAAATTTAATGCTTGTAGGCAATTCTTGGTAAATTTACCTTCATGATTTGGAGACTGCCTACATTTTAAAACAAATGTACTTTGTAGTTAGTTATATTCTCTTTCTGATTCTGGCAATGCAGTCACACATCCTAAACTATCCTAACATGAGAATATGGATATATCTGGGCTACTTCAAGTGGCCGGAAGTTACAGTGGATTATTTCATACCTTTTGATCTCCCACTATCTATGAAATTATATTATACCTTGGAATACACTTAAGAATTGACTGAATATGCGTATGTTGTTTTCAAGGCCTTACTTAGTTAATAAGTTTTGTCCTAAAATGCAGGCCACTTTCAACTTTAGCTTTTTATGACTCTTGATATATTTGGAATTACTACATTGTATCTTAACACTGATGGTACTTAAAAACAGTCTTCTCAAAATTTCTGGTTTTTAAGAAATGGCTTATATACTTGAAAGAAGATCATTTTTCATTAATATTTGGTATTCTTTAAAAATATATTTTAAGAAATTAATATTTTGTGCTTCATTGTATAAACTGATTTCAGTAAAGCTTATATCAAGCATGAATGATCCATTACCTTCAAATAAATAGTTTTATTGAGTAGCATATGCATATATGTCCTATGTGTGTGTGTGTGTGTGTGTGTGTGTGTGTGTGTGTGTATATATATATATATAATTTCCCAGAAACATTCTATTTATTAGATTCTCCCATTCCCCAGTAGATTTTAATAAGTGCGTTCTGATTGCTTTAGAGGATAAAAAATGTCTATTAAAGAGGAATTTCACTAGAGAGTGAGTATACACACTTAGGCTGAAAGCAAAGTAACACCAGAGAGAAAATGTTTGAGTGTCAGATGAATGCGACCAGACAAAAGAAGCCATAGGATTGAGTGGAAGGAGAGATAACTTGCACTGCAGTGGTCAAGGAAAGCATTATGGCTTGAACTTAGATTGAAAAGGTGGATAGGATATACGTGCAAAGTTACAGGTAAAGAGAATATGAACTTTCCCAATGAAGAGACCAAGTCTGTTGCATGACAGTTACTTCCAGTGTTGGTTATATAGTAGGGGCTCAGGGAATGTTTGTTTGTTCTTTCATTTATCATGCATACAGCTAACAATTCTAAAGTGGACACTTTTTTCACCTTTTAACATTTCTGAAAAGTTGGGACTAACAATTGATGGCATTTTACAGTTATTTAGAAGTGCTTTTATCGTCGTGATATATAAAATCAGTGTCTTAGATTTCATGAAATACGGTTTCAGTTAACATAAAAGAATATGGTAGGGTTCATCATTGAAGGTTTTTCGTACTGAGATGGGTTATACTTTTATTTTACTTTTATATTAATGTAGTCAACTTTTGAAGGTGTTCTTAGGAATTTTGTTTCTGTGACAGTAATTTTAGAGAAAAAGAGCATGAGAACATTGCTTTTAATAAAAAAGATAAAGATACTTCATTTTTTAGGTGAAAATATTTAATCGGCTAATCTGAATCTAAGTTTGGTGTCATATACAATAGGGTAATTAATGAGGGCGAGTAATACTTATTGGTGATAGCTAAAGAAATAGCTGAGTTCCATGAACTTTGTAATAGTACTTTTCCTGGAAAATTTGATGAATTAGACTAAATGTTATGTGTTGTTAACACATAACATTTGGATGGCCCTAATTCATTCTTTTGTCCAATATGTATGTTTTATCAGCTATAGGGGGGAAAAAAGTTTTCCAGTTATGGCTCTCAGTACTACAGGGATTGGACCTTACTTGTCAACCATACCTGAAAAATGAATCTCACAGATAATTGGCTGCCACATGTATGTCCTCTTAGGTAATATGAGAAAAGTGGTCAGATGATGATTTCATTCCACTTTCCTTACTTTTAAAAATTGTACCCAAACTAGCACCAAAAAGGATTAGTTGCCATTCGGAATGTTTGATTTCTTCCCCACCAACCTGTGCTGCTCTTTTTGTACATTTGTGAGTGAAAACCCTAATCAAGGTTCTTTAGATAATTTTGCCTCAGAAGATCATCAGGTTGCTGATTTTTTTCCCCTTGCCCGATAATAAGCCTTTAAGAGCTAGGGAGGTCAAGGCCATTGTAAAATATCAATGTCATCTTCTGAGAACGCCATTTTTTACCCATTAGCTCCTTTAATTTTTGTGCTGGAATTCTTAGACACCCAGTTTTTGATGGGTATGTCTACAATTTAATTTTTATTAGGGTGGATTTTTGTTTCGTGCTGCTGCTTGTTTGAATATTTTGCTTAACTGAGCAACATTGTAGGCTATACAGATGTTTGAGAATGAGAATATAATATTCTTATAATACAGACAATATTGCTCTTTCATGGATATTTCAGAAGTGTCCTTAGCATCTTGCATTTCTTTAATATAATAGTTATGATTATCTATTATCACAGTATCATAGTAGTTTTGTTAGAATCTGGTATATAATTTATTTTTGCACTGTCTTTTTGATGACATACAGTTAATTTTTTAATTGCATTGTTAGTCATTTATATGAACTATTCAGAATTTTTGCTTGGCTTCCTCACTATTTATAGATAAGAAAACATACCCAGAAAAAAAAGTGACCTGCCTGGTGGTGTAAATGTGGAGGAGCAGATTCAGAACTAGTAGCAGGTAGATTCCAGTCTTCTATATTTTTAGTATTTACGAGCATGTGCATAGTAACATTAGAGTTTGATCTTTTGAACTTCCTGATTATTTGGTTTCTAAATAATAATTTATTTTGTATATTGTCATGTGAAACATGACTGTGTAATCTAAAGTAAGCTTTTTAAAATCGTATTTGCTTGGGCCATATTAATAAAGCCTCTTTGACTTGGAACTGTAACGCTCCAGGGAAACAATGATTCAGTTGCTTTAGTATGTGAATTCCAATAGTTCATTTGCCAAATGCTGTGCTGTGATGTGTCTGAGGATTTTTATTTGTATGTGGCCTTTTTTGCTGATGATGTGAATGCAATATTTCTCTTCCTTTACTTGCCTGCTCTTTGTTACTACATATAGAAGTATTGAATAAACATGTCCAGAAAAATTATTTTTATTCTTGATATTTGAGTCTGTGAAGGTAATGTTCATTTTATTTAAATGATAACATAGATATTTATCTCTAGTTGCGGATACTGTACATCTAAAACAGATATTTGGTTTCATTTTAATTGGGGGAAATAACAATTATGAAAATGAAGATTTGTCACAAATCTTTGTTTCCCAAGTGGAATATTTGTGTTAGCAGTAAGAATTCGAAGTCATGTGGTGCCTGCTGGTATAATGTCATCTTAAAATTTTACCTGTATTAATGGCCAAAAATAGATACGTGCTACTAATACCTGGTGTATGTTTTGTAATGGAGGGCTCTTCGGATGTATGAGAATGTAAAGCGGTGTAGTCCAAGAGGTCTTCCTGCAATGCTGGAAATCTTTTATAGCCATGTTATCTAAATATGTTCTTAAGTTTTGGAGCTTAAACTGTTGTCTTAAACTACTGAGCACTTGCAATGTGGCTAGTGTCACTGAAGACTGCATTTTAAATTTTGTTTAATTTTAATTAATTACATTTAAATAAGCACATATAGTTAGTGTCTAGTATTGGATAAGCAGAATAAAATGAGTTTTCCACCCACTTGCCCATCTTTCCATGAGGGTTGTAGGGTAATCCAGGCTCACACTTGAATCTTCCTAACCTGCAGGTAAGTAAGTAGCCTTCTTCTATTATTTTCAGTGCACTTGTTTTTTGCTTATTACTGTGTTTCCCCAAAAATGAGATGTAGCCGGACAATCAGCTCTAATGTGTCTTTTGGAGAAAAAATTAATATAAGATCCGGTATTTATCATATTATATTATATTATATCATATCATATCATATCATATCATATATCATATCACATTACCTTACGTTGTATTGTATCGTATCATGCTATATTATATTACATTATATATTATATTACATAAGACCGGGTCTTATATTATAGTAAAATAAGACCGGGTCTTGTATTAATTTTTGCTCCATTAGACGCATTAGAGCTGATGGTCTGGCTAGGTCTTATTTTCGGGGAAACGTGGTATATGATAAAGAAGGTCTTTCTATCCCAGGTTTCCCTCATCACCTCTCCCTTTAATTTTTTGGTTCATCAATATGCATTTAATTTCTGATTCTTTATAGTCTTTGTGCACGGCCGAAGTGGTCGTATCCTTCAGTGTGTGTTTTGGCCATGTTTTTCCTAATATTGGAATGTGTCTGTGTATTTCTCCTCTTTTCTGTCACATGTACACATCCTTTCCCCATTTTTAGAATGTCAAAGAGATTGATTTTTATATGTTTAAAGGAGATATGAGAGACCTATGAGACCGAGGAGATATATCCATTGTCTTACCTGGGATCCAGGTGTTAATCTAATAATTGTAATAATGTTTGCTGCTGCAAACCTGAGGTATCTATGCATCAATCCTGGGCAGTGAAGCTTCCTTGGAAACCTGCCTTTTTTTTTTTTACTTTTTTTTTGAGAAGGTTAGGCTGAGGTCCTTTTCATTCCTTGAGGAGTCTTGTTTGAATTCTAGGAATTATATTTTCAAATTCTGATTTTTTTCCTCTTAGATAGAGAAAAGACTGACCTCTTCTGAGATTTTTGTGTGGCTCGGAATAATGAGAAAGTCAATTCAATTAGTAAATATATACTGAGTACCTCTTATGTGCGAGTCATTGTCCTCGGTGATATAGCAGTGAGGAAAGCTGACCAGGTTCTAGTTTTTGTTGGATTTATTATCTAGTTAGAGAAATAGACGCTAAGCAATGAAACAAATAAGGTATTAGACAGTAATGTGTTTACAAGAAAGAAAAGCAGAAGGAAAATTTGATAGTGACTAGGCTTGTTGGTGATGTTGTGCTTTAGACTTAGTAGGTAGTGAAGAGAAGGTGACATTTGATATCCAAACATCAAGACAAGACCTTTTGTTGCCCAGTCTGACATGGCAATCAGACTATATACATATAGTATGTATATAGTATATATATGGTACATGTAGTATATATATTTGAATAGTATATATAGTATATAAATATATATATATATATTTTTTTTTTAAATACATGCTAAGCAATTTGAAAGTGGTATAATTACACTAAATTTACCATTTAAATCCTCTGAATCTTCCAAGGCAGAATCAACAATGAGCTCTGAGTTTCAATAGCAAATAAATGAATTTGATGGGATTAATTAGAACTTAAATTATTTGAGATAAATAATATTGAATAATGAAATTCACCATTAGTCACATTCAGTGATCAGTCTTCATGATAATCCATTTTGTGTGTCTGATATCTAGTTGATAGAATTTTCAGCTACTGTTATAAATAATTTGGGATCAAATGTGCAGACAACCGTGAAAAGTGAAAGTAAATGTACATTTTAACAGTTTTAAAACTTACTTCAGATTTTCTGATCATTTTTGTAATGGATTTTTATTTGTTATAAGACATTCATTGTCCTCTTTTGACTCTTGAACAGTTAGAGTTTCAGAAAGAATTATTTTACAGTTCAGAGTATTTTTAACACTACAGTGAAAGCACAGGCTGTAGACAGTACAGACATTTAGCCATCTTGCCTGGAAAAAGAACCCCCTTTCCTTTAGGTAACTCCTTTGAAAACCGAATCTAACTTAATGTTTCCTATCATTTATAAGTAAGCAATAAGCAAACAAATTAGGGATTATTTTACAAAGTTGGCAGTGAATGTGCTGCTCAATGGAATGTTTCAAATGAGTGATATCCAATATAATTCATCATATAACCCAGAAAATGGGGTTGGTATCTTTAAATTGCTCAGGGAAGGACTTAGAATATACATTGCTAACTAAAAATGTTGAGAATAACCTGCTTAGTGTTATTTGAGACCAATGGGTAGGGAAAACCTAAAACAATTTCCACTACTTCTTTCTGACTGGGACTAAAGTGTTCTAAAGCATAGTCCCTTCTATTTCCTCCGGGTGCTTGATTTATAAATTCATTGTTCTGTCTTGTATTCTCTGTTTCTCCTTCACTACCACCATTTTTCTATTTGGCGTATCAATAGCATTAAATCCTAATATTTACTTCACAACTTTCACTATAACTGTCCATCTGTATTTTGCCCCATATATTTCCTTCATTGAAAATCAAGCAACTAGAAAAAATTAGTGTAGATTCCATTCCTCCACATTTTTACCTTCATTCTTGAAACTACTGATTTCTGATTTTGATTATTATTTCAAAAAACACTTCCTCTCCTTGTTGTAAAATACACACACACACACACACACACACACACATACACACACACACACTAAAGTCCTTGTCGACAGGCCTATCCTTCTAGTTTTATTTTCCTTGTTCCCTTTATCCATATGTCTTCCATTGCTTGAGTATCACCATTCCTCTAACGTATCATAGCTCACGTTTATATATTTTAACACATGGTTTTCCTTTGACTAGGTAGAGCATCCCCTTTTTTCATACAGCTAAGTTCTATAGGTCCTTCAAAAGCTCTTTTTGTTTAAAAGTCTTTTCTTAATGTCTAATGAGATATAGATGTCACCTATATGTTCCTACATTCCTGTATGTACAGATGTATCATAGCATTCACCCATGGTATCTTAGTCATTTATTTACTTTTCCATCCAAATAAGTTCAGGAGCCATGCTTTATTAGTTTTGTATTTTCAGAGTCTAGCAATATCCCTGGAATGTAGTAGGTACTAAGAATTGGATCTTGTATTCCCCTGTCCAAAAAGTAGATTGAATGATTGGTGATAAATAGAAAACCTTCTTGCTTAGGGAACTGAAAGGTTCAAAGTGTTATTTACTGAAATGGGGAACAGGAAAATAAATAGAATAAATTCAGTTTGAGATATGTTTGAGGTGCTGAGGGGACATCCAGTTGTGTATTTAGAAGGTGGTTACCCAGAGAGAGTTTGTACAAGGAGAAGAAAGGAAGATTAAAGATGGTGCCATGGGAAAGAATATTACATAATCTTGAGAAGAAAACGTCTGAAATGGTAAGAAGAAAATGTAGAATATATAGTATCATAGAAGCCAAATGGGAGTTCCCTGGAAAGATAGTGATATAATAACAGGTTTAAAAACATCCCAAGATTTCTCCCTGGATGCCTTTCTGAAACCGGATGAAAAGACCAAAAGAGACAAAATAAAAACTTCACAACATTTTATTGGACCTGGGCCTAGTTTTGCGATAATTTAAAGGTTCTTTAATGTCTCCTAATTCATCACTGTTTCCCATATATCTATTTTAATTAATAATTGAGTGAAAGGTACGAGGGCTGACAACCTGAAGCCTCACTACACGTTCATAAACTTGACAAATATTTATTCCGCTAGCACTACTGTGTATCTCCTTTGTTCCAGGCACTGCTCAGAGAGCAGGAAATGTGGGCCCCTAGTGTAAAAGACTTGATGCTTGCTGTTAAGGTATTGTGGGAGAAGGTTGAGAGAGCAAATACATACACAGATTAGCAGCAGTCCAGAAACTATATTAATTTCTTGAGATATTGTGACGAAATTTATTTAGTTCTTACCTTCATGAGATGGTCTTTACTGACCTGTTATACAGGAATGGGTAAAGATGTAGCTGAGCAGGAACTTATCATTAGGATGAAATGAATCTGATCCAGCATATTTGTATCTCATAAATGCTAGAGGGAAATGCTGACCTCATAATCCATCCCAAGCCAGCATTTCAGTGCTATTGAAGGGATTTGGAGAAAATGTCAGACTATGTGGGTTGAAAACATGATACCACCAGAAAGCCATACATAGAAAAAGGAAACTTACTTCGTAGAAACTAATTTGCCTCCTGAAATCAACAGATCTTTACCAGGAGATCACACCGAGTACAGTTACAGCTAGAAAAACCCCACTGCAGAGATGGAGTGATCTAGCTCTAGAATGCCAGAGAGGGAAACAGTAAAATTTATGGTGACAACAGTGGGTCTCAGGATTTTCTTTTGCATTTTAGTGATTGATACAACTGAAATTAACAATGTATGTTTTGTGTGTGTGTGTGTGTGTGTGTGTATGAGAGAGAGAGAGAGAGAGAGAGAATTGTAGACTTATGAACAGATTCAGATAAATTATAAAATATATTGATGCCTATTGATTCTAAAAAAATGATAATTTTCATCTTACATTTATCAGAATGAAAAATCAATGCATAAATTTAAAATTTGGAAACAAAATCATATAATTAGGCAAAACAGGAAAATAAACATGAAATGATTTTTTAAACATTTTTAAGATGTTAAACAATATCATTCCCATAGTTAAGTACTTTTATTTCCTTTTTTTTTTTCATTTCCTTCTCATACCTTTTGCCCATTTTGAAGCCTAGGTGTTCTCTGTAAAGTAAATTTGTAAAGGCTCTATTTCAATTCAGATTATCAACTCTTGTTTATTGTTTTTACTCTTCATATATTTTCTTGGGTATTTTTTCCCCTTTTATTTAAGAGCTCTTTTTTGAAATCCAGAAGCTGTTTCATCTATATAAATTTCCCTCTATGCTTTCTTCCAAAGGTTCTACGTTTAGAAAATTTTAAATACATCATGTCTAGGAAGTATCTTGTTATTTTTTATTTTCAAAAAATTTATAAAGAGTGATATTTTATTGAATGCCTCTTTGGAGTCTATCTACTGATTTTTTTAAAAATTCAATGTTTTAAAGCTAAAAAATAAAAAAGTTATATAAAAAATCATATAATAAAGAAAATGGGAAATAAATCAATAAATATAAAATGCTTTTTAAAACAGTGGAGAATTTGATTTTTAAAATTTAAGATCTGATTATTTGAAGAACATTTATAATGCAAACCTCATTATCTCTATTTGAGGGAGAAAATAGAGAGAATGCCAGAGGCATGCATTCTTACTCATAAGTTTTTAAAAGTTTATATTGATTTTAAAAAGGCACAGAGGTCAACTATTTTATATACATCAGAGCAATAAAGCATATTAATGAATTAAAACCATGTGTTTGTCAATCTGGAGGGTACTTACTGTTGCCTTTGAATGAACAGTGTCAATGGGGAGTGGGTAGATTGCAGTGGGGTGAGATGAACGAGACAACTGTAGTTTTCCCAATGACTAACAGAGTAGTGAGAGAGAAAGGTTAACTTATTTAAGACAGATTTCCTGTTGGTTGGCCTCTCAGAAAAAGAGTTGACTTTGTGAAAACCTCTCTAGAAACTAGTCACAGCCCAAAGCTTCAGAAAACCAGTCCCAGTTAAAAGCAATGTTTAGATCTAAGCTCTGTCCCACCTGATAGAGTCTGGTGCTTCCCCAAATGTAAACACTTATGTGGAAAGTGCTCTCACTGCTCTGTCATGTCACTGAGCTACAACTAAGCCTCAGACGCAGGCTTGTGATAGGCCTAATAGTGAGGCTGTTTTCCCCACCAAACATGAAACCTGAGACGGTACAATAGCACTAAATCGGAATTTTATTTTCTTATCATGCGAGTTTCTTATCATGGTATTGCTGTCGTGCACTGTACTCAATTTCACCAGGGAAAGCTGGCGTTTCCATAGTTATGCACTTTAAAAGCCTATCTGGTCCAGCAATCCCACTTCTGGGTATTTTTCTGAAGGAAATGAAATCAGGAAGAGATATCTGCACGCCCATGTTCATTGCATCATTATTCATAATAGCCAAGGTATGACAACAAGCTACGTAACCTAAGGATCCATCAACTGATGGATGGAGAAAGATTTGGGATATTAGGTGGTTACCAGTGCGTGGGGGAAATGAGATGTTGGTTAGAGAGTACAAACTTCCAGTTATATGAATACATTCTGGGGATCTAAGTATAGTGTAGTGATTATAGTTAATAATACTGTATTATACACTTGGAAGTTGCTAAGAAAGTGAAATCTAAAATGTCCTCACCACAAAAAGGAAATGGTAATTATGTGATGAGATAGAGTTGTTAGCTAACATTATGGTGATAATCATTTTGCAATATATAAATACATAAAATCAATACACTGTAAACCTTAAACTTACACAATGTTATATGTCAAATACATCTCAATAAAGTTGGGGGGAAGAAAGAGAAAAAAAAGAATTTGACAAGAGCTGAAAAATGTTACAAATAGGGAAGTTTGTTTCAGCATTACTTAGCAACAGCATATAATCTCTAAGAATGCAACTAGTTAAACAAATCATGGTGCATCCATATAGTGAAATACCAATGCAGCCATCAATAAGAATAATGACATGTTCACTTAAAAAGTGTTAGAAAAATATTGTTGAATTAAAAAGCAAGTTAAAATCAGTAAAATAACATACCTAGTACAATATCATCTTTGCTAAAAAGTTATGTGTGTGTTTATCTGGACAGTATGTAGTAAATAAAAGAGTAGAGGTTAAAAACACAGAACAAAACTGCATTATCCAAGGATATCAGACTTCATGCCTGGAGTCTGATATCCACCCATGCACTGCTATTGGATACTCTGTATTCTACTGCCGCTGACTCTGAACTTTTTCCAGTTAATGCTGCAGGAATTCTATATATATATATATAAAAATTCTATATATATAAAAATTAGACCAAGCGTCTATGGATAATGAGTAACCAAACCAGAAGGTAGAGTTTTGTTCCTTTGGTAGGTTTCTACTCTCAAAATTTATCTGCCCAGTATTCCCTGTCCTCCCCTCTCCTTCCCTTCCTATTCCATCCTTTCCTCCTTAAATGGAGAATTTGTTCATTTTCTCTAAAGTACCCAAATATGAATATATACTTTTTTGACACATATTCTTAATCTTTTAGTTAATATTCAGTGATATCTACTATAACCTCTTTTTGTAGAATAACTTCTTTATTTCTAAAAAAAAGTATTTCAAACTTCTGGCAAAAAGTGTCACTAGATTTTACGTCTTCTTTACAAAGGATATAACTAACAATACTCATATTTACTAGAATACCAGTAGTATTTACTAGAATACCAGAAGCAAGTGCTTATAGTACCTTATTATAATTAAAGAAAAAAATGGAATCAGTACTCAAAATTCAATAATTAGCAATTCAGCCATGTAATTTTCCATTTTTCTTCTTAAATCAATATAAAATATCAAATTTTGTATTTTTAAAAATCATTTAACTTTATAACTAACAAAGTCTTAAATACCATACATTCCTGTCTGCCTTTTGGGATGGTTTGGGGAGCCTTTTTATAGGCAGTGAAGACAAGATTACAAAGAAGAAATGAGGACATAGGATGGGATGAAATGTATTAAACTGGCATAAAACAGGTTCTAGATTGGAATAAAAGAGATGGTTGGGCACAAACTAAGATTCTGCTGAGAGAACATGTGTTTGCACGTATAAAGTGATACTGCTTATGGAGACAGCAGAAAAAGGCTGATCAGCAAATGACAAAATTTTATCTAGCTTCATATGAATAATTTAGCACATAAAAAAGGTTTGTAAAGGTTTGAGGGAGAGGAAGTTGTTAACTTCAAGTGTGGAGTGGTCAGAAACAAATATAAAAATATTAAAAAGCTGATTTTAAAAAGATGACAGGGCCAGATGAATTAGTGAAAATGCATTATGGAGTTTTTTTATGTATCATAGACATGGAAGTGCAGAGCTGGAAGAAACATTCGAATGAAAGTATACAACCATGCATTTAATTAGATATTCATGTATGATTGTCTATAGGCCAGTTTAATTTCATTTTTTAAAATAATTGCTTTGAGTTGGTTCTCAAGGAATTGATGATGTTATTTGGAAGACAATTCATAAATAACTAGCTTCCTACAGTGTAAGTGAACTAATTAAAGAATACACAAGAAACACAGAGATAGGGGTTGCTTAGGAAGGGGTGGTAAATTGGTTGGCAGGGGGTTATTAAAGAAAATGGCTTGAAAAGTATTCATTAGCTGTTTAAAGCCAGTATAATATGAGAAGACAAGTGGGTAAATGTACTTACTCTGAAGATAAATTGCCCAAATCTAAGTCCTGGTAAATTCCATTTATTAGCTCCCTGACTCTGGGCAAATGACCTGTATCTCCCTGCCTAACTTTCCTCAAATAGGGTAATAATAGTGCCATAATCAGAGGGTTCTTTCGAGGACTAAAAGGAGTTACTAAATGTACACTAATATAATTGTACCTGAACATAGTATTAGATAATAGTTAATAGATAATAGTTAATGCTTATTAGTAGTACTTTAGCTATAAAATAGAACACAGAGTGTAGAATTTCTATTATAACAAAATTATTACTCATAAAATGGTGTTCTCTCTCTCTCTCTCTTTCACACACACACACACACACACACACACACGATTATAATGTTATAATCTATAGAGAGCTGTCAGATCTGTCTAAATGAAAACTAGTTTTAGCTTCCTTGGGGGTTTCAAAGAAATGGTCATAATTTTATTAACATGCATCTTACAAAAATTAAGAGGTTTGTTTTGGCTTCTATTCTGCCTTATCATCTCAATCAATGCCAGGCAGACCTAGAACAAACATTACCTTAGTGTATTATATGTTATCCCTCCATACCCTTGTGGTTAATTACATAGATTGGATAGCTAGTCATTGACTCTTTCTTCAACCTTGTATTCCAACAAGCCAATGCTATTAAAAGTTCCAGAAATTTTAAAAGCCACTTATTTCACTCTTTCATCTAATTCTCTGAATTCAAGTTCAAAGTTTTCTGTTAATATATATTCGTTTGACAATTGTATGTCAAAAATAGGTTTGGTGGTATGACTGAAAACTTGAATAACATCATTTAAATAATATAAATATTTATTTATTTTTTCTCTTTTAATAGATATTCAGAAATAGGTAGCCAAGGAATAGCGTGGCAGTTCCACAGTTTATGAAGATCCCAAGTTCTTTTTCTTGTTTCTTTTGCACCATTCCTGTTTAGCACATTTTTTCCATTCCCAGCATGAACTCATTAGGGCAAGCCATCATGGACTCTCTCATGTCCAAGTTCAGAAGGAGGAAAGGAAAAGGGCAACAGGTTCTACTTATCAGCTGAATTAACTCCCTTAAAGAGCATTTTTGAGAACTTCATCAAACTATTTCTATTCTAATTTTATTAGCTACCCCTCCTGCAAGGTATGCTAGGAAATGTAGTTTTTGGTGGTAGCATTAATGACCCTAATACAGGACTTGGGTATGAGGGAGAGGGGTGAATGCTTATTTTATGCAACTAGGCACCATCAACAAAGGTTTACTATTGTGATTCACTTTTAAAATAGTGATATGTGTTTGATTTAAAGTACATTCTTTAAATGAAGAGGTGACAGATACATTAAAATACCTATTTAACTGTATTGAGATAAAAAGGATGAGAGAATGGTTATAATATAAATCAACATACTTTTTAAAGACAAGACAGTAAGAAAATTATTGATAATCAATTTTGAGAATTGACAATAAGTCAATTTTAAGTATTTAAAACTGAAAAGTTAAGACATAGCAATATAAGCAAATTACTTTGTGATATGGAAGAACCAAAAAATAATTAAAAGCATATACAGCTAAATGAAGGGAGCATAGCTGACTTGGGAGGAAACTTAGGTTTGGGAAACATGCCATCGGGAACTGTCACTTCCCTTTCTAACTCAACATTATAGGTACTATGTTTAGTATTTTATAGTGTATTATTTTTATTTGCTTGTTTGTTTTACCCTGTTCAGGTATTATTTTGCTAAAATTTATTTCTAAATCTACAAAATTTTAACTCAAAGCAAATGTATTTTACACTTCTCATTCAAGATACAATTTTAGAACTAGTAAGCAAAGATAAAAATCATTAAGTATTTGCTTCTGTCCTTAAAATGACTAAATTTTAGTGTGAAAGCTAAGACATGCATACAAATAAATATGCTACAATGTAGAAGTATAAAAGTACTACAAAATTGCAATAGGAATTTGAGAAAGAATTTCTTTATTATTGAACATAACATTGTCATGTGAGGTCTCCGTTGATGTTCCTTTTTGGCCTCAACATATCCTGCACAAGAACGCAGGATATGGTGAGGCCAAAAAGGAACACCAACGGAGCCATAAATAGGGGAGTCACACAACTAATATTCTCGCTGGAGGCTGGGTTGGAGACATGGGAAGCAGGAGCCACAGGATCCACAATCTGCCAACCAACCAACCCCCTAGCATAGCCAAGGTGGTTATGTTATTGGCTAATGGCTAACCGGTAAGAGCTGATGGACAACCAGCCATAGCTGATAGATGTCTGATTACAGCTGATAGTCATCTAATACCGTGCCAGCACCTTTCCACGTGAGGCCGAGAGCCTGGAAACTGCTCTCTGGGACTCTGTCCCCACAAACATAGATGGCAGATGGATATATTTTGTATCATCAACAATTATGCAACATCTGTTTACTTTGTTTCTACATGCTTCCTGAGATTATCATCAGAAATTTGGGCAGTGATTTTACAAACTGAGGATCCAAATTAGAATGAAGGTTTGAGAAGCAATACCTGGAAACAAACCTACCTAGAGACAAGGTATTTGGCCCTCAAGAACCCAGCTACAAAGAAAGAGCAGAAGCATCAGCTAGCACATCACAAGAGGCACTCAGGAGAAGCAGCAGAAGCCCCAGCGGACCATTAGGGTAAGTTGTATGAGTTAGGAACGTGCCAAGGCAAGCAAGCTTTACCGATGTCACAGTCCCATGGAAGCACTGATGTATTCCAATATTATTCAGTAATTGATGTTAATGGTAAATTTCTTAAAACACACACACATGACTAAAACCAGAAATCAGTATATTTTTCTTTACAACCCTTGTTTACTTTTGTTAAAAGATAAATTGAGGCATATTAATTTTAAGAGTTTATTTGAGCAAAACTCAATACTCAATTTCAACTAGGCAACACCAACCAGGGAGGTGGCTAAGAATGCTTCACCAATAGGATCTCTGGGAGAGACTTTTCTGGACACAGGTGGATGCAAAGCAAGGAAATTATTGATTGGCTACAGCCTTAAAGCCTAGCTGCCTGTTGTGATTGGTTGGCCTTAGGTTTCGATTTTATATAAGCTTGCGTTGCTCTGGTTGCTTCCATAAGCTGCCCAGGCATTCAAGCCTCCTCATCCTAACGGCCACCTGATAAATCAGTTTAACACTTTTCAATGTGTTAAAGTGCTTTTATTCAGAAATAAGACTGAATAAAACATATGCCAGTGAGGTGGTTCTCTACCGTCAAAGACACCAGCCGTCGAATGAGAAGAGCTAGAAGCAGTTTATTCTCACCACATCAGGCCATTTATGGCTTTGTTGTTTTACTTGATAACCAGAGGAAAATTAGAGATGGCGAGTCTTCTCAATTGTCATCATTAAGTCCCAAGATATTTGGAGTACCTTCATCTAGATCTACTAGCAAAAGTGAGTGGAATGTTTCCTTTTCTTTTTTTCTTACATTGTTTGTCCTTTGAAGTAGGCTGGGATAAACTTGCTTTATGACCACGTATCATGTTTAAACGTTTCATGTTTAATTGAAATAGAGGATATGCCTTTGAAAAAGCTAGCTGTTGGCTGCAGTGATGTTTCTTTAACAAAAAAGTCTGTGGTGATTAATTCAACAGTTACTTGGTGTGCTGTGAAAGGCCAGGAAATGGGGCTTGAAATATGCAGAGATTTGATAGTGCTCTTTGAGAAAATTAGGGAGTAAGTATGCTCTGTGAAGCAATATACATTCTCGGTGAGCCTGAGTGTGAAAACAGAGAATAGTTTTCATTTATTTGTGATTTCCGTGCTTGGCTTCCATTTCAATAACCTCAATTAGTGTACTTCTGATTTCCTGAGTGACTAATGGTTTTATCCCAAAGATTACTCCATATAGAAAATAAGAGGAAAGGAAGGCAGTGTTCTTAAAGGAATGTTTAAACTACCCCTCCCTACCCTACATAACCTCTATGTTGTAAAATAAGATAGATATGGGGGGAGAAAGGGGCATATTATCTTTAGTCACATTTTTGGCCCTAAGGACAGAAGCTCTTTGCTCTTGATAGAGGAAGTCTGAGAGTAAAACTTTCGTGAGCAGTTGGTCAGAGAGCGGTTCCCCCTGCAGGATTTTAGGTAGAAATTGGGTGTGAAGCTATTCTCTTTTGTTTGCTGAAGGTATTTTTCTCAAATTGGAATAAACCTGATACACGATTTGATAAAAAGTTACCTAGTGTATTCATTCTAACTGTTGGGTCCTCCCCCAATGTAGGAGTCTCACTTTCCTCAGTGTTTTTCGGTTATTCCCATTTATCTTTTATGTGCTCTGGGTTCCTGATTAGACAGATGAAGTATTATCTGGTCACTGTCTTGCTTCTAAGTTATACACAATATTTAGCTAATACTATCCCTTATCATTACCTTACGTAGCTCACAGAGCGTACGTTAGAAACATATATAATGTTTATGTATAACAATATTTCCTTTTATCTTTTGATGCAGACTATGGCGTAATGCCATATAGTTCTGGATAGAATGGAGAAGAGGAAAGGTAGAGAGCCTTGCAATTTTTCCAAAGCCTTTTCTGTAACAGAGAATTTTCCTGTGACCACAGGTTTATTTGATTGTATGTATGAAGAGAATTCCTAGTCGGTTATTTCATTACAGGCTGTAGAAACTGGAAAAAAAATTTTCAGATTAACATTGACCTTTAAAAAATTTTTTTTTTCTTTTCTTTTTCTGGGTTTGAGATACATCATTCTGGCTTTTTTCATTAAAGAAACAAAATGTATCATTTAGATAGATTTTCTTGTTTTTTCCTTAAGAAACACAATAAGCTTCTTCCACAGTTTTTGGAGCCAGCAGAATGAAATAGTACTAGTTGGCCATCAGCTGTTACCGGTTAGCCATTAGCCACTAATACGACTGCTGTGGCTAAACTAGCAAGCGTGGATTGCAGACAGATGCAGATTGATTGCAGTTGGTAGGAGAGATTGGTTGGCAGATAAGCTAATGGCGAGTTGCAGATCGTGTGGCTCTTGCTTCCTGTGTCTCCAACCCAGGTGCCAGGGAGACTATAGTGGTATGACTCCCCTATCCATGGCTCTGTTGGGGTTCCTTTTTGGCCTCGTGTATCCTGCGTTCTGGTGCGGGGTGCAGGAGCAGAAACCCTGCATAACAATATATATATGCATCACTTCCCTGTCTCATGAAAACACACTCTGTAAGGTCAGGGTATCACAGATAATTCATTCCTTGGCTGGTGATTGTTTTGAAAGTATTATGAAAAATTCTTACTCATATTTGCAAATGGCTACACTGAAATAGCCTTACTGAGGAGTAAGGATGAAAAAGAAAATTCAGAGGCCTCTCTCACAGGTGTCTGAAGGGTTAGTAAAGGGTCTTTGTAGGGCAGTTACTGATCAGCTGAAAACCTAAGAATAGCAGCTGAAAGTTAGCATACTCAGGGTAGGTGCGGCACACCTGCAACTTACAGTATTTAATCAGAAATACAGGTAGCATTTACTTTGATAGAAAAACATAAGATACGATTATCTTTGGCAAAGTTTCTTAAATTTCAGTATCTAGTTACACTAATTCTTAATTATTCTTATCTGACTCTTGCTACAAATCTGAGGATAATTCTGTTTGGAAATAGGTAAAAATTTAAAAAAAAAAAAAAATTCCAACCTGTTTGAACTTTCCTAACATGTTTCCTCTTTCCTATTGTCTATTTGTCAGCCTCAATAATCAATGTCTACTCTGTGTTTATGTTTAGTTTTGGTTTGACATGTTTATCTATTCAGGTTCTTATTGGCTATGGTATGTGAAATTGAGTAAACCTCCCTGAGTAAGTTCTGGCAGTTTAAACAATCAGGAGCTCATTCACACAAGTTAATGCATTGTTCTAGGTATTAATGAGGTGAAGAGAAGGGGTACAAAGACATATAAACCATGTTGCTGCCTAGACGGTTTGTTTTTATAAACAAATATATATATAATGAAAATTATCACTATTATATAAGCTTTCGTACACTGGTGATAAAGACACATAACCAAAAGATGTGAAAATTCAGAAGAAAGAAATCGCATGTAGTGAACGTCGTCAGGAATAACGGAGTGTTTTATTTGATTTGGGTCTTTATTGGGAACAGAGGGTGGCATGAGGAAAAGGAAGAAAGTATAAGGATTTTTATTAAGTAAAGCAATAAAATGTTTTCCAGAAAAAAATATTCATTTAAGAAATGAAGAAGGCTGTAAAGCTTGAAAAGAAATTAAGTCCATATGGTATAAGTACGTATGTTTCAGGTTTCATAATTTAATGTGCTGGCCTTTAGAAAGGAAAGTCATTGCAAGTAAAATTATTAGCTATATTTTATATAATACTTCAAAAATAACTGGATATTATTTTGTACTAGGAATGGTAAAATGGCTGCAAAACACGGAGGATGTTGTTCCTTATACTCTCACTGGTCATTCAATGATTCTATGTTCTTATATGTTAACACTGTTTATACATAATATTTTATATTTAGTTTCTGTTTTTAATTTAGTAGAACATGACTGCTTCTGATGAGATGTCATTCCTCTCTATCTTGAAAATCTAGGTCTGTCAGTCTTTTGAGAGTACTTTTTACCTGTACAGAACCTAATTCTCTTAATGTCTCTTCACTTGGCTGTCTTATAAAGATACCAGTCATTGAAGTTAGGGCCCATCCTAACTCACTATGACTCGATCTTAACTGTTTATATCTACATACACCCAATGTCCAAATAAGGCCACATTTTGAGGTTCTGAATGGACGTGGATTTTTGGAGGACACTATTCAATGCATTACAAGGCCTGTGTGATTTCTGCCTGCTTTACTTAATCCCTAAATCCTGATTGTAGTACCCAGTCCCGGTACAGGCATCCCATCTTGTAGCCCTCAGCTGTAGGCCACTTTTCCCTATAGAAGTAACCACTTTTGACATATTCCTCTAAGAGATTTCAGTTATTTGTGTCTCACTTCATTAGAAATGTAGAATAGTCTGCCTATTTTCTTCTAAACTGTGAATAATAAAATATTCTTTTGAGAACCACTACTCTAGATTTCACTAGCATAGTTTGTCATCTGGGACCTTGGTCTGAGATGATCTGGACATACATCTGGACATATTTCCCCATACTTCTCAGCTGGAAGGTGAGAGTTTCAAGTGTTTAACGTTCTCTAAACAAGATCCGTTCCGTCTTAGCATAATAAGCTTCATTGGCTAACAGTCCTCAGAGGAAGTAATATCCTAACCATTCTATGGGAGAAACTGTGGATTAGTGAGCTAGGCTAGCTATCAATATGAAAAATGGGAAATAAAGAAATATACAGAATTCTTCCACAGAAATCCTGTCATTTTTTTTCAACTTACTAGTTTGAATTTAGAAGCTAAATTTTAAGTTTCTTTTTTATTTTTTTTCCAGTTTATCTTAGCAAACTAAATTTGCACACTATTAAAAGAGAAACTAAGGTATATTGAAATTTTGAATAGGTTATTTGGACAAACACTGATTTAAGTTGGGCAATATCAAACCAAAAATGGTTAGGAGCCCTCTAACAGCAAGAGATCAGGGAAAGGCTTTTGTAAAGCAGATGGAAACAAAGCAAAAAAATTATTTAATTGGTGATAGCTTAAGCGATCACCTTATTTGGGTAGCCTAGTTGGCTCTTTGTGATTGGTTGTTCTCAAGTTTTGATTACTAAATCTTGAGGCATTTATAGGAATTGACTCTAGCTGAGATTTCCATTTATATAGGCTAACAAGGTAGTAGAGCAGGGGTGTCCAAACTTTTTTCAACGTTTTTCACCAAGGGCCATATGTGGTAAAATACACAAACAGCCGGGGCCACTCACTTGAGGTGAAGTACGTATTGCCTCACCTGGTTTATTTAAGTAAGCTACATATATTTTTGGAATTTGCTGTGGGCCAATTAAAAATGGATTGTGGGCCGCAGTTGGCCCGCGGGCCGCAGTTTGGACACCTCTGTATTAGAGCCACCTCAGTGTAAGAGCCTCCTGTTTAATTTAATAGTAGCTACCCAAAACCCTGGGGCAAGTGGATACTCGAGGCTAACTAGTGCATGTACAAGAAAATACAAACAGAAAATTGCATTAATAAAAACAAAATACCATACCTATTACAAATATTCACACTTCTGATTTTAAACAAATATTTATCAATTGTCAGCAACACTCCAGGCAATGTGTGTACAGTATTTTACATATATTACTTATTTTAATAATTTATAACAGATGGATGTATTTTACCATCCTATTGCATATTATTCTTCACCATTCCCTACTTGTAACAGCATTTTTCTGCGCTTTCTCATTTGTAATTCAAAGTTTCAAGAACGACAATGCTTATTTCTATCTGCAAATATTGAGGCTCAGGGAGGCATAAGGTCATATAACTCTTACAAGGAAAAATCAGAAAAATCTCAGCTTGTATGAAACCCAATTTAGTTCTCCTTACATGTGTCTCTAGCAAAAGATTGTGTAATTCTACCTTTAAAAATAGTACTATCTTATGCATCTCATAGAATGTTTCAGCCTGAGGTTTGTAAAGTGTGTCCCAAAAAAAACTAGCCATAAAGGACTGTCTTTTTGCTCCACAGCATTGTTAAATAATTAACAACTACTTGAAAGATTTTATAAAAATTAAAATGAAATACAGTTATTTTGCATTATGTTCATAGCTGCCCAACGAAGTTTTTTTGTGTTTTTTTGTTTTGTTTTTTTGTTTTTTAGGGAGAGGTACCTGACTATTGCAATACTCATTTCCCCCTTCTTTCTTAATAAAATCCTATTTTTTAGCTGTTCAGAGTAAATACTACACTTCTCAAACACAATTACAGCTGAAAGTAGCCATATGACTAACATCTGACCACATGTTTAGAGCATAAGCTATGGGGAGGAAAACGGCCAACTGGTGGTGTGAGAAGGGCAGAAAGCCTTCTTTTACCAAAAAAGTTTGCACTGATATAAAGCAGAGATTTACTACAGCTTGAAGAGGAAAAAAATTATGACTCACACCAAAACACATGAAAAAATTTCCCATTGTCAAAAGAAAAAGCAATCAACAGAACCAGAATCAACTGACTCGGATGTTGGAACTATATATTATGGTTTAATTTTATAGAAGTGAACTATTTCAAACGCATTTAAAATACAGCAGTATATTCAATATGCACAGAATATATCTTAATGTTAAAAAGTATATGTACATTAAGCTGTTCTAAATAATAGTAGCAATATTAGAATCAGTGTTTTGAAATTCTGCATGTTATGTATAATATTTATATACAAAATATATAAAAATGTAGTTTTTAATAATAATATGATACAATGCTGCGTCCAGTGCGGACAGGAGGGCTAGGCCTGAGGGAGAAGGGTGGAAGATTAAGAAAAACACAGGGACAGGAAAGTTGGGATCAGGAGGTCCACTGTCCACGGATGGCAGAGCAGTGGCGCAGTTTTTATTTTTCACACGGTTTATATACTGTCTAGAACAATTGTCTATTTAAGCAAGTATTAGTAGAACTTTCTGTTGTGTGTATTTGCAAGCTTGTATGTCTGCGCCTGTGATTGTGCTATCATGTTCTTTCTGGGGGAGGATGCTGAGGCGCCTCGTCCCTTGGAATGACCTCGCAGGCTGCAAGGATCTTGTGAGCTTACATCCTGCTCTCCACATCTTCCCCTTTTCATTTTTGAAATATGAAAAACACAGACCTTGCAGATTTTTCATTCATTGCCCGTTGGAGGGCTGTTTGTCCACTTCCGAGGACTAAACAAAATAAACGTAAAACAATAAACAGAATAGCAATAGGACCCGCAAACCCTCCACCTAAAGTCTTTGTCCAGTTTACAGGGTTTAATGTAGAAAGTCCTTCTGCAGCAGCAGAAAGTGTCTCCTCTCCAGGGAGGAGTTGAAGCTTGGCCTTAGACATCTGATCAATTTCTTGTTGTAGTTGTAAAATGTCCACAGTGAGGTTGGGCATATGTCCCAGAAGATGGGCTCGCACCTCAGACAAAGGGGTATGAATTTGATTATAAGAGAAAGGGGTTACACAACAGGTAGATATATTCCAGTCACATTTTAAAGTAATCATAGTACGGAGATTTTCCAATTAATCTCCAAGAAATACAATAATAGTTTCTAAGTCAGTTAATCGAACATTAATTTGTTTTGATCTATCTTAACTTGTTAATTCCAAGATTTACTAGTATTTTCATGCCATTTTTGTACAAATTCAGTGGTCTGTACCGTTTGGTGTAGAGCTACTCCAGAAACGGCAGCTACAGTGGCTATAGCAATTATTCCCATAATAGCTGCAATTAAAAGTAAAAAAATCCTTTTGGTTCTTCCTGAGGTTGACTGTCAGACTGGTCTTCGGTGCCTTGTTCATGATATGGTTTAATACACCGACTGGGCACCCACAAAGGACGTTCTTCCGATCCTGGAGAAACACAAGCATAACCTCGCCTCCATGTTAACAAGGTTCCTAACTGCCATTGATTAGTTTGAGTATCTTTCCACCAAATGGGCACATTCGCCAAGGACTATGGAGATTGTTAAAATGCCTTTCTGCAGCTGTGCGCCCAATGTGCGGTTCTGTGCTACAGCCAGAAGAATTCAAAAAATTTAAAGTAGACAGAGCTCTTGCTAATTGTATCTGTGTGTGTGGGGGGGGGGGGGGTCCCCTAGTTCTCCTCCTTTTTGTTTTTTTAATTGTTTTTTTAACGTGGCATTAGCACATTGAACAACGGCTTGACCCTGTGGCTTATAAGGAGTTCCTGTGGTGTGATTATTTTCCACGGTTCACAGAACTTTATAAACTTTGTACTATTATAAGCAGGGCCATTATCCGTTTTGATCGCTTGAGGGAGCCCCATGATTGAAAAACAAGTAAGTCAATGGCGGCAGGATGTGTGCAGGGAATTGGGCAAGCGCCAGCTGCCGGGTATCTGAGTATTGGGATCGCCAATGTTGTTATTTTGGGGTATAGGATGCAATTATAGCCTGGGGGTGTCTTCCTCTCTTTCTCTAGCCTGAAGAACACCCCGTTGCAAAGCAGAGCATGTAGGGATAAGGACTGGGGGAGGCAGGAAGCAGGCGCAAGGGGACGTTAGGTGTCCGAGATCTGGGGCGGCCGCTCGGGGTAGGAGGGGCGCCTGTGGCCGCCAGCCGCAAGAGAGCTTAGCAAAGGTGCCAGGAGGTCGGCTGAAGGGGAAAACTTATCGTCCGTATCAGAGTCCTGAGGGCCGGAGGTTTCCGGAGGGTCATAACATTTTTGTTCCTTATCATGAAGTTCTTTCTCGTAATCGGGGGTTAACTGTTTATCTTGTACTGGCTGCACCGAGGGAGCGCCAGAGCGCTTCGGCGCTTCATACCCCTCCACCGGGTAGTGTAAGACCTGAGGGAGCCCTCCCTGTGTTGGGGGGGGGGGGGGGGGCGATAAGCTTGAAACCTCCGGCGAGGGGTCAAGTGACTCCTTCACTAAGTTCCAATGCAAGACTTTACTTAGCCAACTTCTGGCTTCCAATTATGTTTGTCACAAGAGAAACCCTGTGAAACTCTACAGCTAGAGGCCTTCAAACCTCTTGCTACAAGTAAAAACAAACGAAAAACAACAACTACTGCTGGTACCTTAGCATTCACCATTTATGGACGAAAAATGGAATTTGTTCTTGGAAAAAAGGAGATTAATTGATAGGAAAAGCAACAGATATGAGGAATACTATTATGTTAAAGGAACAGAAAACAATGTCAGAGTAAACAGATGGGGACCGTGTTCCAGTGGAGCAAAAAATGTGATGGAGAAATTAAGAAAAAAAAAGTAATGACAGTATACTTGATATGATAATAGATGCCAAATAGAGAGTAGTTAAGGCAAAGTGTGCTCATTTGTTTAAAAGGAAGATAAAGCACAATCAACACTTCATGCATTTTCTTCAAGGAATAGATACTTATTTTGACTTTAAAGGAATTCATACTGAAAATCCCTAGATACATTATTGGAAGCTATTTTACTGAAATCAATATGAATTAGTAAAATAATTTCGACATCATAAGCTGATTAGATTAGTTGGATGCCAAATAATACATTTGAGAGTGAATTTGCTCTGCTCATTAGGTATTCTGTTATTAATATGGTAGTCAATGATAATTAATCCTTCTAAAAATTCATGAAAGGGACAAGATTAATAAAGTAGCTTGAAGTCCTTGGCACAAGAAGGGTAGAGGAGACACTGGGAGTTGGCGGTTTCCTCCTGATTGTATGACATTGTGCCAGAGGTGGGTTTATGGCTGAGTGTGTCTCAACCTTCCCTACCTCTTTCTATAGGCTTATTTTCTTTTTCGTCCAATGTGTAGGGGTGGCTTAGCTAGTTTCTGGATTTCTTTCAGAGGGAATTGCTCCATGTGCAACTGTATTTGGTTTGTCTGTGGGAAAAAGGGAGTTCAAAAGCCTCCTATGTCACCATCTTTGCAGCCACTCCTAGTATTTAGATGTTTAGATGTTGTTATTGTAATTCTTATGATTTGGGGGATTGAATTTTGTTATGTTCTGTTAAATAATGTTGGATATTACTTTAGGAGGCATTTGTTTATACTCAATATTTTAAAGCCTTTTAAAAGAAGCATTTTAGGGTTGGTTTAGATTAATATTTATTCCAAATCTAATTTAACCCTGATAATAAGGGATAACCTTTTATGACTTTTACTGGATGCTGGAGGTGTTTAACAAAGATTCATCCAGTTCTTTAGAACTTAAAAGATCCCAGCCTTTGTTAGTTCTAAGAATTATGCATCTTACACCTTCCCGTATATTCTTCCTCAGCCTCACGGATTTCCACGATGTGTATATGTAGCTTAGTTTTCAGCAAAATACTCATGGACCTTCTATGAGCACTTCTATGGCTCTTTCTCTCTGGGTTCTTTTCTTTTTAGATTTCTGCTGAGGGAGATTTCATCCTCCCAAGTTTTCCTAAACTCCAAACTCTGTCTGTGAAGTAGAACCCCCATATTATCAGTGTGAACCCCCATATTATACTTGGAATCCCATCCTTCTTCACAGTTCAGATTGCCATCAGGCACAAACTGAAGCCTAAAATAATATCATCTTATTTGTTTATTTTCTTTCTCTTAAGGATCTCAGTACCACACTACCTGTTGGTTAATGTCAGAAAAGAGTTGTCTCATGTATTTTGTCCTGTTTTCAATTTTTTTATGGCAGAAGTGTAAATCTGGTTACAGTTATTTCTTCACGACAATAAGCCAACATTTTATCAACTACATTTTATTCAAGAAATGAAGAATAATTCATTACCATGTAGGAAATAAATGAGTAGTAATATTATGTCAAAACTCATTGTTTTGAAGAAATATGAGTCTAGATTGAGAATGAAGAAGTGAATCAGTATAAAATTAGAAAGAAGAGAAATATACTAAATCTAAGTTTGATTAAAAATATTTGGACATGGAAAACCTAAATAGGGTTTATTTCAGTGCCTTACATTTATTTATTTTTTTTTGAAAAAAGAATTTAAGAGTTGAGGTATGTATAATATGCGAGTAAGGACATCACAGTGTAGGGGGAAATATTACAGAAATGGTCTCTCCTGAAACTGGAGGACATTTGAAGTATATATCTATGCTTATGTTGAAATAATGTTTTGTGACGTTTCCATGGCTTTCAGAGGATAAAGAAATTTACCCAAGTAATTTTCAATTGCATGAAACAAAGTAAAAATAGGTGCCGTCTACTTGAAGTCATAAAACTGTTCAAACCAATTGTTGCATTAACTGTAGTGCAGAAAATCACAGTAGTTTCATGTTTCCCCATCTCAAGTTTAAAAAAAAATTGTGACACATATTTTGTTTTCCAAGCTATCAAACTGAAAGCAACTCAAAGACATGCTTATTGGCATCTATTCACAAGCTCATTAAATTAAAAGGGGAGCAAAACAAACTAACATGTATATACCACCTAAAAAATGCCAAGAATGTCTTTCAACCTATATAATGAATGCATATTTTCTATTAATTTGTTAATTTATTTGTTCCTAGTGTTCAAAGAACTACTCTAGAATTGAGAATATAAACATGAATAAGAGAAGTCAAGAACTTTAGCAAGCTTACATTCTAGTGGTAAATGTGATAGAAAACTAATAATGTAATAAAATAGTTTCAAATAATGATAAGTCCTACGAAAACAACAGGATAATGTACAAGAACATTATTAAGATACAGGGAGTAACTACTATAGCCAGTTTTCTTACAGGATACTTCTCTGAGGAGTTGATATTTGAACTGGGGCTGAAGGAAATAGCCCAGTGAAGGTCTCAGGAAAGAACTTCCAAGTAAAGAAGACTGTAAAAGCCCAGAGATAGAACTAGGTTGACGTATTTTAGAGTTCAAAGATTAAGAATAAGGTCCTCCAAGTGGGTGAATAGTGCTGGAGGGAAAAGTGATTAAAGATGAGGATAAGGAAACCAGCAGAAAAAGGTAGCAGTATGCAAATAATATATACAAATCATGAATAACTTGAAAATAAATACTGTAAGAAATATGCCTCTCTGATGACTGCTCTCAAACAACTGTAATGAGAATTTTGAAGTCAACGTTTTCCAGAGAAGAGTGTCTTGGTCACTCGGAAACATTTGCACATACCTGCTGTGTATAGTTGATTATATATAAAGGTTCATACATAGATTTATATATGTATAGTAACTCATATATATGTATAATATTTTAGAGGTATTGTTTACCTGCCTATCCATCCCAGGTATATAATAAATTTCATTGAGCTGTTTTGCAGTTGTATTGGTCACAGCGAAGTATAAATTCACCAGTATCTAGTCAATTGTATCATATAACTTTCTGAGTGTCCACATTATGTTGTGTCTAGAATATAGACTTTGGAATCAGACATTCCTAAGTTTGAAACTAGGATCTTAAAAGCTGGGTGGTGGAACTAGTATATTCTATGTTTGGAGTGTTTGTATCCTTATCTGTAAAGAGGAGGCACTAATATCTCATTTGCAAATTTATTTTGAGAATGCTAAATGACACTTACAGATATTTAGTACTTAGGTTCAAAAATGGTCACTACTGTTATTCTATAGCTAAGCCCAAAGTCGTCCATTAACAAGAGGTGCGCGTCTCAGAGGAATGAGCCTAAGTACTGTCACTGGCTGTGAGCAGCCCGAGGGAAGCTTGGCTTTGGCAATAACTCACAGGTGGATGTGGCCAGGTCCCAGCAGTAGCCGGTAGTTAACTGTGCCCCTCACCCCGTGTGCGTCTGATGGCCACATTTTCATAGCTTTACATGACACTAAAGGTAATAATGAGCTAGAAGAGAACAGCATATTAATAAGTTGTAAACCATGGTATAGACACATGTACACAAAGAAAACAGAAACTAAATTAAAAGAAAATTAATTTATTAAGGGCTTACAGAAAACTTCAAAGAAAAAAACAAAAAAAAACCCACGACATTTGACATAGGCTTGAAGGATGAGCAGGATTTCCATAGCACAAGAAGTGGGAAAATGGCTTTCCAAGCAAGGGAAGAAATAAACTGAAATATAGGGTTATGGACGGACATTCAGCATTTTAATGGTCACGGTATAGAGTTAGGTGGGAATTAGGTTAGCACAGATTGAAAAGAGTGTAGTATGCATGGCAAGAAAGCGTTAGGAGTTAGGATAAAATCAAGAAAGCAATAAAGAAAAAGTTGTGTGAGGGGGCTAATTTCCATGTCACCAAAGAGAGTGGGTTAGAAATGGACAGATGGAGGAGGGAGTATAAGGCAGCTCTGAAGTGAAGGTGAGAGATGATGCACAGGCACTGGGGATAAGGTCAGGTTGAAGACTGTCACCGTGGGGAGAAACAAGGAAGAAAGAGAGCAATGAGTCAAATTATTCAGGGCCCCTGCCTTGCAGGATTATTTATATACTTATAAATAGATAAAATGTTGTAATTTTATGGTATAAATGTGTATATGTGTGTGTGCATGTGTGTTTAATTTGAACATAGTTACTTTTTGCTGTGTAAATGATTCTGCTTTCTCAGTTCCTAATCAGTTATTTTATATGATGTATTTCTGCCTTGCTCCGTAGATGACATCCATGGGAAACTCAGTTGGAATGGTGAGAAATTAAAAACAAATTCCTCAAATTAGAATACATAGCTAGATTTTTTGCGAGAGAGAAAGGATACAGGCCAAACTTTTCTCCTCTCCTTTTTCCTCCTGTGCTAACATGGTGTATTTATAGCTCACTCTCTCACACTTCATAGTAAAGCAACACATTTTATCTCTTAGATGTTTTTTTTTGTGTATGTATGTTTTTATTTCCCAGTGAGAAATATTATCCTCACATTGCTATTTCTTGATTTATAAATTTTAAACCATACCTACTTTTACTTCCTGTTATGATATATTAAGATTATGTGTATTACATTACATATGTAATACATTGCACATTATTATATTATAATACATGAATATTCAGTCCTCTTAACTCACCCTGCCACTTCCCCTCCCCCAATAGAGTTAATCTCTAGGTAATTTTTTCAAATGTTAAGTATTAGCATTGTTATGAATATATAAATATTGTTAATTGCAGATCAAGTGATACACTCTTTCCTTTCTTTAAAACTTGTTAAACTCCAAAATTTTTCAATTGTTTTATTTTTTCTGATTTATTACTTCATTATTACCATCTCACTCCTCCAGATGTCTCCCCTCCAGAGGACTCCATCTGTGTATCCTGCTCTAATCTGGACTGTTTATTCTCGACCACTGTTATGTGACTTTCATCCTTCTCTCTTACGATGTATTCATTGCTACCTGGATAGCATATATTTCTTTTGTTTCTTTTTTTGCTTATATCTTCCTGTTTTAAGGAGTAGTCTCCAAGGAATTGCCAGGAAATTAAAGAAAAGAGAAGCTTACTCATTTTTCTGACTACTTGCTTATTAAGAATGTTTTTAATTTAACTTTTACCTTGATTGACATGTTGGTGGAACATAGCATTCTAGGTTAAAAATCATTTTCCTCCAGAATTATAAAGGCTTACCTTTATAGTCTTTTATCCATTGCTGCTTTAAAAATCTTTAATATTCTGATTCTTTCTTCTTAATTTTATTGTTTTTTGTTTGTTTTGACATTTCTTTCTATTTAGAAGTTTTTGTAACTTCTTTCTATCTTAAAGATGTAGTATCTTATATTGGTATGGATTGGTGTTGGCATTTTCATTTGTGATGCTGGGGAAGTATTTGTCTACTTCAAATATGGAGAAGGATGCTCTTGAATTTTGGATAGTTTTGTGCTGGAGTCTCTGTGGTCAGAGCAATATCATCACAACGATTTTCTTTTTTTTTTTTTCTTTTTTCTTTTTTTTTCTTTTTTTTTTTTTATTAAATTTATTGGGGTGACAATTGTTAGTAAAATTACATAGATTTCAGGTGTACAATTCTGTATTACATCATCTATAAATCCCATTGTGTGTTCATCACCCAGAGTCAGTTCTCCTTCCATCACCATATATTTGATCCCCTTTACCCTCATCACCCACTCCCCACCCCCCTTACCCTCTGGTAACCACTAAACTATTGTCTGTGTCTATGAGTTTCCGTTTCTCATTTGTTTGTCTTGTTCTTTTGTTGTTTTTGGTTTATATACCACATATCAGTGAAATAACATGGTTCTCTGCTTTTTCTGTCTGACTTATTTCGCTCAGCATTACTCTCTCAAGATCCATCCATGTTGTCACAAATGTTCCTATATCATCTTTTCTTACCGCCGAATAGTATTCCATTGTGTATATATACCACAACTTCTTCATCCATTCATCTATCGAAGGACATTTTGGTAGTTTCCATGTCTTGGCCACCGTAAACAAAGCTGCAATGAACATTGGAGCACACGTGTCTTTATCTCTAAATGTTTTCAGATTTTTTGGGTAGATACCCAGGAGAGGGATTGCTGGGTCATATGGCAATTCTATTCGTAATTTTTTGAGGAACCTCCATACTGCCTTCCATAATGGCTGCACCAGTCTGCATTCCCACCAACAGTGTATGAGGGTTCCTTTTTCTCCACAGCCTCTCCAACATTTGTTACTATTTGTCTTGTTGATGATAGCCATTCTGACTGGGGTGAGGTGATATCTCATTGTGGTTTTGATTTGCATTTCTCTGATGATTAGTGATGTTGAGCATTTTTCATATGTCTGTTTGCCATTTGTATGTCCTCTTTGGAGAAATGTCTCTTCAAGTCCTCTGCCCATTTTTCAGTTGGGTTGTTTGTTTTTTTGTTGTTGAGTTGCATGAGTTCCTTGTATATTCTGGATACTAGCCCCTTATTGGAGGCACTGTTTGCAAAAATCTTCTCCCATTCAGTTGGTGGCCTCTTTATTTTGTCAATGGTTTCTTTTGCTGTGCAGAAGCTTTTAAGTTTCATATAGTCCCATTCGTTTATTTTAGCTTTTACTTCCATTGCCTTTAGAGTCAAGTTCATAAAATGCTCTTTGAACCCAAGGTCCATAAGTTTAGTACCTATGTTTTCTTCTATGCAGTTTATTGTGTCAGGTCTTATGCTTAAGTCTTTGATCCATTTTGAATTAATTTTAGTACATGGTGACAAATAGCAGTCCAGTTTCATTCTTTTGCACGTGGCTATCCAATTCTCCCAGCACCATTTATTGAAGAGGCTGTCTTTGCTCCATTGTATGTTTTTAGCTTCTTTGTCAAAATTATCTGTCCATATTTATGTGGTTTTATTTCTGGGTTCTCAATTCTATTCCATTGGTCTATGTGTCTGTTTTTCTGCCAATACCATGCTGTTTTGATTATTGTAGCCCTGTAGTACAAGCCAAAGTCAGGAAGTGTGATATCTCCATTATTGTTCTTTTCTCTTAAGATTGCTTTGGCTATTCAGGGTCTTTTGTGGTTCCAAACAAATCTGATGATTTTTTGTTCTATTTCTTTAAAATATGCCATTGGGATTTTGATGGGGATTGCATTGAATCTGTATATTGCTTTGGGTAATATGGCCATTTTAACTATGTTGATTCTTCCAATCCATGAGCATGGAATGTCTTTCCATTTCTTTGTGTCTTCTTCAATTTCTTTCAAAAATGTCTTATAGTTTTCAGCATATAGGTCTTTCACATCCTTGGTTAAGTTTATTCCTAAGTATTTTATTCTTTTTGCTGCAATTGCAAAAGGAATTGTTTTTTGTGTTTCTTTTTCTGAGATTTCATTGTTAGTATATAGGAAGGCAATGGACTTTTGTGCGTTGATTTTGTAGCCAGCAACTGAATTATCAAAATCCCCGTCCCAGGCACTTGTGGGTTAGAGTGTGTCAGTGAGAGCTACTCCAGCGACGGTTATGCCCTTTGGGCAAATGGTAAACTCTTGATTCAGGATTGCAAACACTAAAAACGACAGCAGTGATCCACCATCCCAAAGATTCTTGACTTACAAGGTGTGATTAAAAAAATACAGTGAGTTTTTAAATTAAAATAAAAAAATTATAGTGAAAGACACATTGCCACTAATCCCCCACAAAATACCCCCCTTACTTCAAACACACTTATCCCATCATTCTTGCCACTTTCTAAGGAAGTTCTGGAAGTCCTCTTTCCTGAGTGTCTTTACGAGTGTTTAAGAAACAGTGTACGTAGAAAACACCCTAAGAAATGGGCAGTTTCATCCTCCATCATGACAGTGGTCTGTGTCACACATTGCTTCTTGTATGGCAATCTCTGTCAAATAAAATCATTATGGTGTGTCCACATCCACTTTATTCACTGGATCCGGTACCGTGCAACTTCTGGACTTTCCCCAAAGTCTAAATGATTCAAGACATCAAGGCAGCCATGGCACAGCAACTGAAGACACTCATGAAAGAGGACTTCCAGAACTGCTTCAGAAAGTGGCAAGAACAATGAGATAAGTCTTTTCAAAGTGAGGCAGTGGTATTTTGAGGGGGATTAATGGCAATATGTCTTTTGCTGTAATAATTTTTTTTTATTGAAACATTCCCCGTATTTTTTTATCATACCTCATATAATAGCTGTCAGGTAAAGCGAAGAATCATTCACTCTGGCTGTTGAGACTGTGAGCAGTGGCCTACCTTGAGGCTTTTAGATGCCACATAGTTTCTGAAAATCTCCAGCCTCATTACTTCAGACAGTGGATAACAAAAGTAATTGATGCCCATGAGAATTCTGAGACTCATAGTGGGTGCGTAGAGAGCTCCTGGCTTTCTCATCTTCTTTTATCCAGTTTCCTGTACCGTTGTGCTCCAAGTGCTTTCAAGCATTGTGTCCATCTCTAATTTCCTGTATTGAAAGTATCCCTACTTGGAATACCAGGAACAGCTTCTCTTTCATTTATTTAGTTACTTACAGTTGTCATTAAGTATTATTTTACATTAGTTTCAGGTGTACAGCATAGTGGTTACACATTTGTAAGATTTATGTAGTGATCCCCTCAATTCATCTAGCACCCACCTCCAAATATACATAGTTGCAACAGTATTAACTATATTCTGTATGCTTTACTTTACATCCCACAACTATTTTGTAACGACCAATTTGTACTTCTTAATCCCTTTACCCTTTTGACCCAGCTCCCCAAAAGCCCTCCCCTCTAGCAACCATCAGTTTTTTCTCTGCATCTATGAGTATGTTTCTGTTTTGTTTGTTCGCTTATTTTATTCTTTGGATTCCACCTATTAGCGAGGTTATATGGTATCTTAAGTAAACTTGGTGGAGGTATCTTCTTTGGCTATTTCCTTGATAGTGTCCTCCTTTTGATTCGATCTACCTATACTTTCTGGAACTTCTGCTATTCCATTAATGGAATTCTTATATTCATGCTCTCTGTTTTTATTTTGTTTTATATTATTTTTTCCTTTATCTTTTGGTTGTACACTTAGGACAATTTCTTGATTGTATCCTTTCATCATTTCAGTGCTTGCTTTATTTAAGCTTTCATATTTTTTATTTCAAGTAGTTATTTCCTGATCTCATATTGGTTTTTTTCATAGCTTTCTATTCTTTTATAATTGCCAAATCTTTTCCAGAAAATGTAATCATTACAGTTTTTATTTGTGTTTCCCTTTTGTTTCCTACATTGCAGTGTGTCATTTATCCTTACAGATTATTATTATTATTATTATTATTATTATTATTATTATTATTAGTGTCTACAGGCATTCCACAAAGGTTTTGTGATCCTTACATATCCATTTAAGAGTTAAAAAGCTCAGTAGAAGTTGCGTTTCTGGGGCTGGTGAATGGATACATTTTAACAAAAGCTGCTTAGTTATAGAGCTATTTTTTAAAAGCCCCTTAATTGCCAGTATTCAGAGAGCTGCTTGAAGCCTCTCGGTTTTGCTGAAGAATAATTTCCCGTTTCCCTTGATGCCAATACCTGGCTAGAAACATTTTGTGAATTGCAAGGGAGAAGCCTGGGGTTCCATTTTTATGTGTGTAAAACTTAATCTCCTGTTTTCAATTCCATAACTCATTCCTTCCATTTGCTATGTCTGATGTGCCTGAAAGAGAAACATAGATCGCTCTGTAGAGATTTCTGTAGAGAAATCAACTGCTCATGTGTAGGGGTGGATACTTCTGTCCAAGCTCCTGCAATGCCTGGTATTTGTAATTCATGAGTCTTATTTAGTATTGTCTTAAAAACTATAGCTTATCTGTTTTCTGCTCTGCCTATCTTTTTACCACCCTCTTTCTCTTCTAACTTCTTAAAATGTAGTTATCATCTCCTAGCCACTGAAGTCACCTTTCCCATTTTATTTAAACTTGTAGTTTTATATCTTTTAAATTCTATATTGTCATTTTTATGGAGGTCTTGGGTGGGAAAAAAGTAAGACTCATAGTTAATCTTCCATGTTTAGTTGGAAATCCCAAGGCCACAATTTATTCACTATGATACACTGCTTTACAGTCGAGTTACTTATTCTGGGAAGCAGTGAGAGGAGGGTAGAAGAAGGACTGAATAGAACAGAGGTTAAGCTTAACAAGTAAATTCCTCTTCCACTTTTCCATTTCAGACCTTCTTAGTGTAAATAAATGCACAGTCTTACAGAATTTTTCCTTTTATTCTTATTCCACAGGGCAACTGGGCATAAGGCAGCTGGGGGACAAGGCTTATGCGATTAGTGTCTATTCTGTTGTGCTGTGTTCTCTGGACCTAGTTAACTGAGGTGCTACTCTTGTTCCCGCTGTGTATCCAAGTGCTGCTGAGGTCAGAACACATGAAATCTCGGTTGCCCTTGTGTATCTGCACCACCGGAACCATGAAGGCCTTACCTGATCCGCACCACTTTTCTAGATGGCTGCTGACCCCCTTGTTGGGATGTGTGGACCTTGGGCAGCAGTTTCCACCTAGATTCCCAAGTAGGAAGTTAGAAGAGATCTCCCTTGTTTAGGTTTTCTCCATGCCTATTAAGATTTTGCACCTCCCGGTGGAATCAGGCACCTAACATCTCACCTCCTTAGAATACTATTCTTTGACCTATTCATCAATAGTAGAAAAATAGAATATTTACTTCTGCTTTCTTTTCTTTCTCTTTTTTTTTTTTTTTTTTTTTTTGAGTAGGCTCATATCTTGTATTTTATTTGTGATGGACTATAGTGCCCTTTGTTCTGAGCTGTCCAAGACTAGATTAAATATGTACGAGTGAGAGAAACTGAGCAATGTGAAATAATACAATGAAATAATATAAAATAACATAAAGTAAGTTATTATATCCTTCTCATCCTGGTGTCACATGTTCTCTTGCATGTTCCTGAGTCCCACCTGAGAGGGCAATCTGTGAGCATATAGTACCTCCTCTAACAACCCAATAATGCTTCGATGCTTGCTTCCAGATTTTCCTTCACATTAGAGTGTTCCCTTAGGTCTTGCAGTTTATTAATATTTGCCAACTTTTTTTGTTTCATTTCGCTTTGTTTAGATGGAGTGGGGAAGGAGGTTAGAGGTCTAGGAGGAAGTGATAAAAATTACTCTGCAGTTTGCATTACATTTTAATTATATATAAAATGTTTTTATACTTTAAGTTAGAAGCCAGTTATTTGGCATTTGAGTTGTATGATTAATTTTGACAACTCCCTGTCGAATATATCTCTAACAGTCTCAAATGAGAGACTTGAGGGAAAAGAGCAGAATTATCAGTGTTCTAAAACCATTTCTCAACCACACGTCTATAAATTTTCTACAATCTATACTGTAGTGTTACTACATTAAATTAAATTCCATTCCGTTACTTTCAGTTTTAAACCCGTTTTTGTTCCATAGTGCTAATGTGTTACAGCTGAGTCACATGCAAGGTAAATATAAGGAGGTCAGAAGTTATTGTACCATACCTTCCTCAAATTAATTGAAGTAAAGGACTAAATAAGAATAGTTTCCCAACTGGAAAATTCTTTATAAACCACTGTATTGTGCATCCAAAAATATATAATAGAATATGCAGTGGTTACAGTGCATGACTTTATACTGTTAGTATTTAAAACATACGAACACCAGGACACATTTTCATTTTCAACTTCTGTGCAATTTTGATCAAAGTAAATTAAATTTCTTGTCATATTTTCCCTTGACTTTCTAGTGGGCAGAAGACCAATATTACAATTTACATAAATAAAAATCTTTCCTTAAAGTAAGAAAATCAGAAATACATGCTGTGTCTGGTTGCAGAATTTGTCTTTTAAGTGTAGAAATTGAATTGCTTCTTTCCTAATTACATCATTAAAGTGTGTGCAATTATTAAGTCGCAGTCAAATAGATATGAGTAGTTTACTTACATCAAACACCACCCGCTGTGTGCTTGAGTAGTTATTCCTGAAGTATTATGCAAAAAGGACCTAAATTATTTATTAAATTTGTGAAGTGTTTTAGAATCTTTGACAATAACAGACTATTATCATTGATACACAGTTGTCAACATGGGGTAATTTCAAGGGTTAATGATCCAGTTTATGATTTCCCTTCCCTTTCTTCCCCCTCTTTCTGTCTGCCCGTTGGTTATCTTCCTGTTTGGTAGCATCTGAGCCACGGCATGGAAAAGGCACTATTATTAGATGAGATGCAACATGCCCCTACTAAATACCTCTATGAAAAGGTTGAATAGTACTAGAATTGTTTTTCTTTTAGTTTGTACCTGAATTAGTCTGTAATCATTTGTTCTATGTCATATCCATGTACATATCAGTCAAAAATGCTCTATTAGAAGAGTTTTTATCCTAATAATGACAATAGATAAATTGCATTTGTTTTCCAGAACAGAAATGCATCTTGTTATATGAAAGCACTACAAGAGTAAAACAAGCTATTTAGTCATTTAAAATTATACATCACAACTCAAAATGTAAACATTTGCTACAGTACACATATTCCCTTACACATGTGTTGG